>NC_088200.1:48776164-49376164 GCF_028769735.1 Zonotrichia leucophrys gambelii
TTGGTAATTAAATAGGCAATTAGAGGGAAACTAATCACATGGTTGTATTGAAAGTAACCAGTTTCTCTCACACATGAACACACTGTCTTAGACAACACTGTGCACTCCTTTTTGCTGACACAGCCTGTACACTTCTGCTAATGCACTGCTGTGTGACAGTGAGGACAGGAGTCATCACATTTATTCCTTCTTGTACTGGATGGTAAACAAAAAAATCGTTTAGTATTCCCACCTTGCTGGATTTTGTTGGACTGTGCCTCTTTAAGAGGAAATTCCTATAAGTCAGTGATCTTTTGACTGTTTGTTGTTTTTCTTCAAGTTCACTTGGTTTGATCACGTTTAAAAAAAAAAATCTTGGCTTCATAGTTTCCCATTTTTAACATGGTTGATTTGTTTAATAAAGGTATCAGAAAAGGAGTTTTATAAACTAAATTATGACTTCTGTTCAGAAGTACATTAATAGGGATTATTTTCTTTAGGACTGCTAGATGAGCCAAGAGCAAAGGAGGGTGCTTTGTGTTACAGTAAATAGCAGCATGGCTGGACCTACTGAAGAAAAGCTGTTGGAGACAATCTGTAGGAAAGCAGGCCATAGAAGAAAAACTAAGGAATATGTTGAGGAGGGAAAACTCAGTAAGAAGGAGGATAATTAAAATTTAAGATAAATAAGGAGAAAATAATCACACACTTTCCTATGTTTTATCTAATGGTAGGCTTTTTGCTCCCTGTTTACTTCTCTCTTATCACCTTAGTGCTAATTAATACAAAACAACAGTTATTTGAATTTTTCCTGCTGCACAAATTATAACTTTTCATATAATTTTATTTTGTTTTATTCTATAAAGAGCTTTTCTTTAAAAATCAACAACCTAAACATCTCCTTTCTTAGGGCCAAATTCCTCATAGAAAATATGCTCAAAGTTCTTTCAGTCCTAAGAATTGTCAAAAGACTGGAAAGTCACATTCTGCGTCAATGGTACAAACAGAAACATAGTAGTAGCACAGGCAATTAATAGCATCTTTTACTCATTTACCGTAATTAACATAACATGAGTAAACACACATACACACTAAACATGTATATATATGTGTGTATTTAAAAGTATGTGTAACATTAATGTTGTTAAGGGTTACACAGTCTGACATACACAAACTTTGAGTGGCAGTCTACAAGTTATCTTCATGTTGTCTTGAATGAATTTATAGTTTCTTTTCATGTATAGCTTGCATATGAGCTAATTTTGTGGAAGCCAAAAGAAAAATCCACATGGATATGTAAAAAACTGGAGTTAGGACCATGCTGTGGGAGCTCATTAATGATTCAGAATGGTTGGTTTCAGTTTTCCCTCCTTCCTTTCACAAGGCAAAATCCAATCAATAATTTCCTTTCAAGGTCAGAACTGCTACTTGGTATCTGTCCTTCTCACAAGCCTTGCCCAGTCATAGGAGTGTTTTGGAAGATTTAATTACTATTTTATTTGAGATTGTCATCAATAACTATTAGCACAGCTGGACTCGGACAGAAAGTCACATTATTACTGGGGAGGGCTCTGCTCTGATCCAGCTACAAGGGTGCTGCTTTTGTGAACAGCGTCATGCCAGGCATGAAAGGGGCTTTTTCCCTGCCATCCTATCTCCAGTAATACTGTGGTTGCATTATGGACAGGAAAGACGTTAAGCAACGTTATGTATCAATTATTTGATTTTGCAGGATTTGTGAAATAGAGTTGAATTTGACAAAATTTTCTGTCTTTGCAAAGTTTGTTTCCATTGCATGGGCAATGATACATCTTAATGTCTTTTGGTATTTCGTTTTCTAAAGCTGCAAGTGAAATATATATTTTAAAAAATATTAATATGGTTTTTGTCTGCCTTTTTTTCTACATTTTTGATAAATTTCTTTTCCCTTATTTAGAACTAAGTTCAGTGTAGGCTAAGTAAATGTGTTACATGCTCATTAACTAACCTCACTTCCTGAAGTTATATTGTAAATCCTAAGGGAAGTACCAGATCCAGTATTTTAGTTGCAGTAAAGGAAACAATGCTCCTTTAATGGCAATGGAAATATTTGTCCCTGTAAAATATCTTTCCTGTCTTGAGAAATATCATAAATAGTCAGAAATACAGAAAAATATTTTAATATCTTTTGTTTAGAATTCTGTTGGAGTATTCTCTCAGCCAAGCATTTTCTTTCTGAATAAGCTGCCAAAATAGAGTTTTGATGCTTTGCCTAGAAGCAAGCAAGACTGTGAATCTTTTCTTAAATGCCTCAGTTTTCACAAAGACATCATACAGCTTTACAGTGTCTGCTTCTTGAAAATTAAATTCTGTGACTTTAAAGTGATGTTTAAGATCTGTTAACTTGAGTAGAATGAGCTGAATGTATTTGCAGGAGCTAAAAATTTTTGACTAGTATAATTTTTGTGTCGGCTAAAAAATAATAAATAACATTCAGGCCATCGCCTCTTCCTTTTCCTGCCTTTTAGGGAAAATCTGGGCAAGATAAAGGTCAAAAGTCATTACAGAGTTCAGAGTTATCATAATAATTCCGGAAGCAAGCTTCTGGAGCTCAGCTTTATTATAGAATATTATGAATTTAACCACACTTGTTGAACATGATGGATCCAGATTTGCTGTTGATCATAATCCTGAATCAGTCAAAGAATGTCCACAGTTCACTTTGCTCTTTCCACTGACACAATATTTAATATGGCCTAAGTGAATTCTTTATATATTCTATTGATTTTATGGTGTTCATAAAATGCTAGTAATAGAAAATCTGTTTCTATTGCTGTTTTTTTTTAATGTTAATGCAATTTCCAAGGAAAAATCTCTTCAGTGACTCATATGAAATATGTTGGAGGGAGTTTGTATGTAGATATATATATAAATGTGCAGTTACACAAATTTTCAAGTGGTATAATTTAAATAGATTATTTAAATTGAGCCTTGCCATTTGGCTGGGATTTGCTTTTTTATGTTTTTTTTATTTTTAGATGTTTGTCCCTACATTGAATTTATAACCTATGTCCAGATCTGCTGGCTGCAGATCTGCTGCCTTTGCATGCGAAGCTAATCTTTTTTCACGTTGCAAAGAATATTCAGCACTGAATTTGCAAAAAATTCTTCTGTCCACATTTGTGTGATCTCAGCCACTTGCTGAGTACCTTGGAGTAGAGCAGAGGGAGATTTGGATACCTGCTGTTTGGCTGCATGGGTACCTCCTGCCTTCAGCTAGGGAGCAGCAGGTTCTCTGGCACAGCAGCAGGGCACTTGCAGAAGCTTTGGGCAACACAAGTTGGTTGTAGTTTACTCTCAGTTCTGAGTGTGAGAAGTAGCGCCAGGTGCTGAACAAGCTGTTTCAATGTTAGGTAGTAGGGGGTTTGCCTCTATGTGATACCCATCAAAAGCAAAAGTCCTGGACAAAACCATAAGCACCAACTAAAAAAAATTGCTTCACGCAGTATGACCAAGCCTTGACTCTGACTTTTGTGCAGATTTTTAGTACCACAAGTTTGTCTTTGCAGGCCAAGAATATACACAAGAAGAATTTAGCCAGTGACTGAAGAATATCTCCTTGCTGCTTATCATAAAGATGATCTTGCAATTTTTAATAAATATTTTTAAGTGATGTGCACTTCTATAGCTCTAAAACACATGCACAGTTTATGTCTGGTAGAATCTGGTCCAAAAAATACCAATAATCTCATGTTATAGATGGTTATGGGTGATAAATGTGAAATGAGACCAATCTAAAAATATCACAATGGATGTTTTCTCTTCTGCAGTGTAGAAGGAAAAATAAAGCAATTGATGTAGAAATAGAAACTTAAAAACTAGTAACATTGGCAATTGCAAACCAAACTCTTGGCATTAATTGCATTAATGGTAATGCATTCCATTCCAGTTCATGGTGAAGTAAAAGGAGTTGGTCTGGTAGATCAAATATGGCTTTCATTGCAAGACTGCGACAATGAAGGTGAGATAATAAAGCTATTCAGACTAACCTGTAAAGAATGTTATTAAATAGACCTGATTAATTACTTATTCTTAGAACAGATGTCACTATAAAATACTACATATGTTTCAGTCATATTTTTTCAGGATGCATGTATCCTGTATGTATAGGTTTGTATACATGGATACATACATTTTTGTTCGAAAACATATACATGCAGTCAAAATTGTGAATAATTAATGATGCATATAATGTTCCCTTATGAATCTGGGAAATTAATGTCAGGGCTTCGAACAGAACTTGAAAGCGATTTCTTTTCTATTGAAATAATTGAAAAATTGGAATGGTGTAAATAAGCATGTAAAAACATAAGTTTCTGTCCTGGTTTGCTCATTACATATACATTGTGAAGCAACTCTTACGAATCCATTGGTGCAAGCAAACCTAGCTGTGTATTCAGGGAAATGTTGCAAATCTTGTGTTCTGACTTAGGATTGTGTGTGGTTTGGGTGGGGTTTTTTAAAGTTTTTTGCCATTTTTTCAATCAACATCTTATTTTCCAGTCCAGGCAAGAGTAAAATCACAAAAGCTCTCAAGTACCTTTAATGCATTTTTCTGACAGAATGTCAAAAAATTGCTTTGTGTTCCATCAATAGTAATTCATGGCAACACGCCTAAATAATTACCATTGGCCAAATGCCACACTTCTGGGTCCTACACTAACAAATACTGGTACAATCATTTTGAAAATTATATATTCAGTTGCAATAATAGCATGCATCTCACATAACTGACTCACCTCTTCCAATTAAGTTCATGTAATCAGAAATAACTTAGTCCTGCATTATCCCGTAAGTGGTCTCTCTGGACTGTAATCACAGTGTGTGGTTTGCATATACTGTATAATTTGACTTGATTCTGGGGCAGTGCACAGCACTCTTTCAGGTTACCTGTAATGGCATTAAAGCCACTGGGATAAGGCTATGTTCTCTGGCCCATAGGGAAAGGCATAGAGTGTACCCACAGGTTTAAAACAAGCTTCTCCCTCATTCCTCAAGTAGGATGGCCCTATAAGTACTTGAAAAAAATTTTTGGCACCTTCTCTCCTTTGAAATGTACTGCAACATTTTATAGGAGAATGCCGTTTGTCTTAGGTCAAAATAGTTACTTACTTTAATATAGATTAAATAATTGTGAACAAAAGAAAAGAAGATCCACCCCTGCATATTTTTATTTACTGGCAAATCTGTGCCCTGAACCTCTTTGTCTTTGTCGTCTTTATCTTAGCACATGGGCCTGGAAGCAAGTAGTTTTGCACATACCATCTCTCTTGCACACCAGAGAGATTTTGGCATGTTAACTAGTGTTTGGATTTTCTTGTATGTCTGTTCCACGTCATCTTGTGTGTCTGAATTCACATGATTAGTCAGGTATGAAGGGGTCACTCAAGCTATAGTTTGCAGTAGCCTTGCGCCATGTAAGTCTCGAGTTTATTTTTTGGGGGGAGGCCGGGGATATGGGAATGAGATGGGAACCCTGTCTTATGAAAGGAAGAAAGGCAGGTGTTAGCACTGTTGCTGGTTCTTTGTGCAGTGGTTGTAGCAGAAGTGCAGAAAACCACCTTGGCCGATACCAGCAGCATCATGGCCAAAGCATTGCTGGTTCCATGTGCTCCTGACCTGCAGTTGCTGCAGGCTGGAACCTGTTTATTTTTGGACCCAAAAAGTAGGCCTTCTGTTCGCCTGACCAAAGAAGACTCAGGTGTATTGGTATGCCTATTTATTGATTGAAAGGTCAGTTTGACTGTGAAGACTGAGTACTCTGCCTTTCTTGGAGCCTTTAGGGAAAGCATCAATCCGAAGGAAAAGCATCAATCACTCTTCTTTCAGATGAATTGTTGTTTATTTCAAATGTATTTCAAGCATTTTGTTAACCTTAATACATGTACAAGAATATTCTTTGTGCAGAAAGAGGGAAGTTCAGGAGGCTCACCTCAGCAATGTTACAGTGATAATTGAGCAATAGAAATACTCTTTTCCTTGTTCTGTCTCTACAAAGTTATATGACAGTAATATGCTGGAGATTGGTTTTACTTGACCTGGTTAACAGGACAGGAAATAGGGTTTCACTTGCACAGAAAGGGAAAGGATGTTTCTATTTCTGTTTAAACACCTTGGAAATTTCTATTCCTAGTGTGTTAGTGGTAGCCAGCACTCTTTGGCTGACAAAGAGTATTCAGACAGAAATTCAAAGTTATATAACATATATGGCATCCTGTGTGCCAGATGTGGGTGTAAACCCATGCACTCCACTTGCAGGAATACAGTTTCAAATAAGAGAACAGTCTTATTCACTGATTTGCTAATAGCCTGCTCTGGCAGCTATGGCAATTACACATGGTATCTATTATAGATTCATGTCTCATTTCTTTGATGTTAACTAAATTTATAATTACATAGTATCACTTAGTAAAATTGTTTGCTTTTACTAAAAAGTGTGTGGGTCTACAGGTGGTAGTAATATAGGCAGAATTAGCACATTAAATGCACGTGATTTGTTGCATCAAAAGGGTGCTGTAAGAGGTAGAACTCATAAATAAAATAAGTGGAAACTTCCCTTTTCCCAAGACCACTTTCTTTCTCCTTTTCTTCGTATATCCTGTGAAGAATGCTTCTTTGAATGGAGAACCATTTTGTGTCCATGTAAAACTGAGAACAGAGTAAAGCAAACCAAGGCTAGACTGGAGTAATTGTACATGGTTTTCACAATGGCTCCAAGTAGATGGGATTTGGAAGATTCAAATTGCTTCAATTAGTACAGTTTTGTGCAGTATTTTTCCTTACAAATGTTCCCCATCTTCTGTATTGGGGAAGGATTCCAATATACTGTAATATCCAGGGAGAAAGAAAAGATAATGGAGCCTTGAAATAGGTGCAGAACCTGAATGCACATTCTTCAAACTGCCTACAAGTGTATACAAAACTTCAAGATGACTTTTCAGGAATGCAAAACCAGGCCTCGAGGTTCAGGAGGAAACATACTGTGCCTCATTCTTCACCACCCTCAAAGGCCATGTGTTACTGCAGAGGACTATTTTAGCTAAGCTTCAGTGGACAGCAACTTGAAGGTGGTCTCTTTCCCTTTCTGTGGCATTGAATTTGTGGTAAGAGATAACTAGTGAAATTCTTTTGCTCTTTTGTCTTTTTCCCTTGTGAAAGCCAGGGGTGACTGGTCACCAACTGAGTGTAACTCCATTCACTAACACTCTGTGGGCCCAGCTATCCAGAGGGTTTTTAACCCTGAGAACGTGCACTCATCCAAGCCATGAACAGCCAGTTTCTCCAGAGAGTGCTGTGGGAAATGCTTTTAAAGGCTTGACTAAAGTACAGGCAGACAACATCCACAGCCCTTCCCTCATCCATCAAGTGCATTGCCTTGACATAGATTTAGACCAGGTTTGTCAATCAGAACCAACATCTCATAAACACATGCTGTGTGGGCCTGATCACCTATGGTACCTACATCTTAAGTTTTCAATCAAGAGAGAATTTGTGGGGTGAAATATTTGAGCCATTATTGTAACAAAATGGGGCAGTAATCTCTGGTTCTGGACTTAGAAGCCTGCAGAAGATGGAGGAAGAAGAGATGCACAGAAATCACATAGTTTATCTTCATGTAGCATAATATTAATGGGACTAGCTAGAATTTGGCTCTTGGTTGTTTGCTGTCAATCCATTATCTTGATCATTGATCACAATCAAGATAATGATAAGGTTTTTTAAAGAAAAATTTTTAATTGCTGTGTGGAAGTACTTGATTAGTAGTGACTGTAAAGGAAGGCAGTTGAAATTGATGAAGTAAAGAAAGCCCATTTTGTTTTACTAGAAGCACTGAGTGATTATGAGATGCACCTTTTAAGAATTGTTCAGATTTCACAGACACAAGGTAAAACGTCATAGCAAGGAAGATGAAGAATTGTTCAATAACAGCTGTGAGGACAGTAATAGATCAAAGGTGCTAATATTGTGGTAAAGGAACAGTAAGCAAAATAATCCCATTATAAATGGACATATGTGATACAGTTCCATAACTCGTATTGCACTGTAACAAGTACTGCTATTTCCCTAATTTGTATATAAAAACTCTTTTTCCAGCTCTTATTAAAAGGTCATATATTGAAAATGCAGAATATTTGGAATTACTTAAGATAACTGGATGGTAGGGTTGTCTTCAACATTTGGGTAGAGACAGAATGGTTTCAAAATTGACAGTGATTCTCTTTTTCAAAGGGGCAAGACATAATTACGCTGTGTCTTTCAAGCTCTCTGATCTTCCTTGTGGCTGTAAACTGACACTTGTCAAAATTGTAGCCGTGTAGTAGCATTTCTGCATTTTACATGCATACCAATGAGTGCATTTAAGCACAAATTCTAGGGATGTCATAAGGTAAAGTACCTTCTTTCCTAAGAGCTTTGACTTTTAAAGTACTTGCAGGAAGCTTTGAGAAAGCATCCCTTGATTTATTGATTGATCTCTCAGGCATACAGTGTTTCATGCAAATGAACTGTAAAATAACCCGCAGATATCCATTTTTTAAAATGTGTATGCAAATAGTAATTGCTACACTCTTTCCTGTGAGTTGGGTTTCTACTAATGCACATATTCTGTAGTTCTGTGGGGAGTTCTTGTTTATGCCGGGTTCTGTTTCAGTGTCTGAGCAGTTGCTTATTCACACTCTCTACTTTTTCCTTCAACTGTCCCTGAATTAGAAGCTCTGTAAAATATATGTACTGGCTGTCTCTGAGTAGTGGTGGTTTGAGCTTCAGTTCTTAATGTCCTTGACTGCCTAATCAATAGAAAGCAAAACAACTGCAGCATGAGCAGCAGTACTGGAAAAGGAAACTTCTGTTGGATATTGCCCTGGAAGTCATGAGGGTAATGACTCTCATTGAGAAAGATAAAATATTTTCTCCTTCAAGAGTGCAGAGCACAAATGTTTTCTTTTCTGCTGCCTGCTTGGAAAATTAGCATCATATCTAATGCATCATACTGGGAAATAAAATCAAAAGTCAAGATCAAACTAAAGAAAAACAGATTAAGATATTAAATGATCCTTATTAACAGTGTAGAGGACTGTTAACACAAAATATTTTTGGTTTCTAAAATGTTGAGTAAAAAGGTCCAGTTTTATCTTCTCTTATTTCTAACTTCTTTTACACTGAGAACAGCTTTATGAGATTCTATACCCAAGTATGTGTAATTCTGTTTGACCTCAATTCTTATTTCATAAACTTTTAGATTAACGAAACAAACAATTAAATAGTTTGAATACTGGCTGCAATACTGACGCAGATGACTACACTTTTATTATGCTTATTTGGAAATCTAATACAGGTGGAAGCATCCATAAAATTACAAGCCATGTATCCTTATCTGTGGAGAATAAATTTAGACATTAGACGTAGAGACAGTTATAGTAGAAAAGAAATCTTTATAAGATACTGTATATTTTGAAGAAAGTTTTTAGCTTTGGGTTACTGTAAATAATCCTGAGTTTAATATGATTGTGTGCTACCTTCCTGTTATAAGTAATTGGAGCATATAGAGGGTCAAATTTCTTTGTCTTGATGTATAACTTCATGGGTCAGACTATTAAGTCTCTTCTGGTCCTAGTTTTCCCATTTACTAAGTAAATTTGGTTACAGGAAAACTGGATCAGAAAATAGAGACTAATGTTGAATTCAGATACAGAATTTTCTGTGAATTCCTGGCCCCCAATAAGTCGATTTTTTTGTCTTCTATACATGGTTTTATCATTAGTTTAAAAAAGTAATATTTATGCTTGTCATTTGAACTCTTAATTATATGAATTAAAAATATGGTCTTAGTATTTCATCAGGTAAAAACTATTTTTAGATGAAAGAAAAAAATTGTAGTGAATGTCTATATTTTTGTGCTCTGAAACAAAAGGCAGTATTGAGACTGGTGTGTGTAAAATCTGCAAAATCCTATGAAATGGTAGGTATTTCTTCAGAGAATTTTAGCTTCTGCTGTTGTGTTTTGCTCTAAGACATTATTCTTCCTTGTGCAACAAAAATTCGGCAAAAGCTATCCAGGAGTCTCTTCTCACTTTCCTACAAAAGTTAGGTGACATTTTGTTCTGATTTTGCCACAGCATTAGCCAGCACTGTTCTTTGAAGCAATGGCTCTGGTCCAAGAAGCAAATAGAACTAGGAATAAATGGTTTAATTTTCTTTCCTTCTTGTAACGAGAAATTGACAAATTTTGTAAGACTCCTTTTTCGGTAATACAGCTGCATCTTACCTTAGCCTTCCTCCCTTCCAGTCATCAGCTTGAACTTTCTCCATAGGAATCACAGTTCATGTAAAAAGAATGAAGAGATACATGCCGTGTATGCTCATTTAGTCCACATTAGAAAAAGTAAAATGTGCATTGATTTTTGATTCAAATCCTTTTAGATCGATGCCACAAACAATATTCTGAATAAACCTTATGCAAACCTTATGCAATGTTTTACAGTTGATGAAGAGAGAATATGGGATGAGACTTAATGTTATAGAAAGTTTCAGTTGTTCAGCACTTCTTTTCCTTGTACTTTCCCTTGAATGATTTGGTTTACATACATGGTATGCATACATGGTGTCCAAATTTATGTAACTCATATTGACATAATTGGCAAGTGGGATGTGAATATATATAAAAAGTTTTATATTCAGTTAAGTCATAATTATGGGAAACATTTATTTAGACAGTGTAGGTCAGGTTGTTAATGACTAAGAAGACTGACTTCAGAGCTCCGGTTTGTTACAACTCATTGAAATATAGTATTTTGAGGCCTGTTGGAGCAAGAAGGATTTTAGGCAATTAAAATTTAGCATCTTGCTTTGTGAAGAAAGTTCAGAAGATGACCATCATGTAACATTTTCTTTCCTGAATGACTTAGGTGGTGGCTTGTAGGGAACATAACCAGTGAGAAGAAGTGTGATTGATATTTTTGGGATAGGTAGAAATTGAGTCCATGAATCTGCGACTATCTCAAGAACAGACATTTTCCCAAATACGTGAATTAGATGTTATGATGCATATGATGTTACAACACCATTGACTGCTTAGTTTTTTTGTTGTGTGCTGGTTGAAGTAGAGATGGAAAAAAACGGCTTCTTTATATTTAAAAATGGTCATGTTTAAAGGCTCCTCTTTCAAAATCACTACAGTAGGTATAAAGGTAGGGGGTGTGCTGTTACACTTTTCCTTTCATGCTTTCCTCTCTAATCAATCAAAAAGCTGGGAACAGTTAGTTGGTGGCATTTCATCCAGCTCCCAGTCACAGTAAACTCTCAGAACAGTACAGATCATCCAGTATCTGAGATACAGGTCTGCAAAGCTCATGAGATGGTCAACTGTGGTACTTCTAGAAAGTAGGATTAAAAAAAAGTCCTCACTGGTAGCTCAACCAGATCCTTATTAATAATATAATTCAAACTACTCTTTTTATTAAGCAGTTAGGCATAAATTTGATGTTCCCAAAATAGTGTACTCCAGATTCTTTATGATGTTTGTTTAAAGACTAGTAATTAATTCAGTGCTGATTTCAAAGCTTTTTGAATGAAGAACTGCTATTGGAAGTAAAGTTATCACATTTTAAACTACTTATTATTTTCTTTACTGTCTTGGACAAATTTGCATTTCAGAGAGACAGATACATAATGTTCCTTTAAAGGATGAATGAAATTCTGTCATTCCTTGTACAGGGAAGATGAATAGTTTTTTTCTTGTCTTCCACTTTCATTTTGACGTTCTTTTATTTTTATTCTTTCGTGTACTTTCCTCTGCAAGTCTGAGTGGCAGCTTATATAACAGCAGTGTACTTTTAAAACTAATATTAAACTCAGAATCTAGCACCTCAGCAGCAATTCAACCCAAAATGAAGCTTTCCCTCAACCTGCCTAACTGACTCCATTTGAACTCTGAGAAGTCAAATGGGAAGTTGGCATCCCATTTAGGAATCATCTTCTGAATATCTACTGCCCATAATATTTTGCCTTTGTTAGCTCAATGTCTCCAAATAGTCAGAGATCCAGTATACAAATGAAGTTTTGTTTTTAAAGCACTTCTGTTCAGTTTCTGCATCTTTATATTTGTCCTGTTTTCTTGCTGCATTGTCCCACTCCGCCCCACTCCCCACAATTATTTTGTTTGTATTCATATATCCTTTTCTATGTACTGCACCTGATTTCTTTCCGTGTTTTAGTGATTAAACACTAAAAAAAAAGACTCTCATCTTATTTTCACTTTTCTCTTTCTTTTGCCTTTTCCCTTTCTTTCTTTCTTATTTTTTTACTCCTTTCTGTTACTTAGTTTTTTCCTCAAAATACATTTTCATTGTGATTAATTTTTCTGCCTTAATAGGAATTGCAGGACTCCCTTCCCCTTGTGAACTCCTTTACTCCTGTAGACTGCTCAGTCATAGGTCTGAGGATTCTCCCATAATAGTTGTTTTATGTGCCACTGTCGCAGGATTACTAAAATACACACAAATGCAACTAAGAATAGAGAATAATAGAGTCACTTTAGTTGAAAAATATCTTTAAGATCATCAAGTCCAATCATTAACTTAACACTACCAAGCCCACCATTAAACCATCTCTCTAAGCATCTCTGGTGGTTTACAAGAACACATCAGCTTGCCTTCCTTAAAATAGTTGTACCACCTTCCCCACAGCCCTGGCCCTCCATCATGACTTATCGTGTGAAGTTTGCAGTAGTTGTAAGAGATCTGGTTTGTACCTCTATTTTACCTGTGTACTGTACACTAAATATTAGTTCACTAGTTGGCAACTCCTCAAATTAAAATTCAGAGGTGTCTTAAAACATAGCAATATGATTTCACTCTGACTGCAGCAGACCAGGTAAGGAATAATCTAAAAGTCAAAAAACCTTTCCCTTGCAATGATTTTCTCTTGTGTTAAAAGTGTGGTATAAATGTGTGTTTTTATGTAAATACATGTATGTGTCCTTTGTCTTAAGCTGCCAAGAACATATGCAATCTCTTATATTTAAGAAAGCAAAATTCCAGGAGAGGTCTGAATGACTTGAGAAATTCAAGAGAAAAGTAGCACCCATGCAGTAGACTTAATTGTAGACTACTAAAACCCGGATGATATTACTCCTTTTCTAACCTATAACTTCTAAATATCCTTCAGATAATTGCTTACTGTTCTGAAATGAGGCTTTCTTCAACTGCTACTCTATTTTTGTCTGTGAATTAGCAGGTTCCTTTGGGGTTTTTTGGCACCTTATATGAGACATTAATAACTGTTTCAAAGAAAAGGCATTTTGACGCACACTTTTGGAAATGTGGGATTGTACAAAGCTAGCAAGTTCATCATCTGAATGTGCGATTACCTACTTCCAGGGTAGAAACAAACAAGAAAATGCAATGCACATGAATTAGTCATTGCTACTGACATTGAAATTTAACTTTTCTTGAAGCTGATAGTGTAAGTCCCATTCATTGAAAGCAAATACAGATTTGGCTCTGAATTGTTTAGATTTCTGTGGAATATCGGTAAGCTTTCAGTCTTCACAAACACTTGTTATTAAAACAAGATTAAAAAGCCCAAAAAACAGATAAAAACTACTATTGAAGTTTACATTTGCTGACTAATAGTAAAACTCTCGCATGTGTTTTTTTCAAATGTTATTAGAACAAGTAATGGTGGCTGTCAACAGTGATGTACATAATAACTCAACTGCATCAGATAACAACAGACTAGGTAAGGCAACACTGTTCTAGGAAGTTTTTGTGCCATTAATTCAGCTAGCTGAATTCCACGCAGGACCCTATGTAGCTTTTAAAAAAAATTTTTGTCCTTAGCCAGTCAGGTAAGTTTTGGGGGGTAGATTTGTCCTTCATCTCAGACCAGAACACATTCTGGGGATTTTTATGTATTTCAATGTGCAATCATATTTAGTTGTTGATTCTTAAGTTCCTCTTGATATTTAAATACAGTTAAGATAATTGACTAATATTTCTCCCACCTCCACGTTTTTCTGCCATTACACAGGCAGTTAATGCACTAAGGGCAGCAGCCTGTTCAGAGCAGGCAGAAAGAATGATGTGCACAAAGCTAAGGTGTGAAACAAAAGTTAGAGAGGATCCTGGTACTTAGAATAAGTCTGTGGCATAGTGGGGTACCATGCAAGTAATTGGTGTACCAAACTAAAGGCAGAGAACTTGATTGTGCACATTGGGCTGTTCACCATTAGCCTTGGCACAAGGCAAAGCACCTGGCTGAGGTTTTTCTAACCCATACATAGCACAGTCCCTGGCTGGAGAATTCTAGACTTACTGCATTACAGCTCAGTCTGAGTTTGTTGATATGTTAAAGACAAAGATATAGCACATGTTTTACATTTTTATTTAACAAATAAAATCTTTAGCCACAAGATAGAGGTGATGTCATCATTTTCATAAATTCATTCACAGTTTTAATCTAATTTATGTATGCTTTAAATGCTTTTTATGTGTATGTGTTTGATTGTCAAGTATTCATTTGTGTTTGGTCTTTTGTATTGATTTTTCTTTGACTTTTTTTCTTTTTTTAAGCATGATTTCTCACACTTTATTTTGTTTTTTTTAGGTTTTGTTTTATTTCATAAGATCCCACTGGATGGGTAAATGAAATAAGGAAAAAGATGAGAGAGGGGCTGTTGAGCTTGCAATCTGTGTGCTGCACTGTAGGGAGTGGACAGTGTTCTTGCCCAGTGAAGTGCCACCTCCCTTGGATTTCTCTTTTAAACATTGGTTATGTTTGGAGAACTATAGTACATTCAAATCAGTAGCTGTTTTTCCAAGAGCAGGGAAAAGTGAAGCCCTGAGGCAGCTAAAAAAACTCAAGAAATTCCAGAAATAAGCTACCAGACTCTTTCCTATTGCCTTTTCCTCACTGTGTCTTCCAAAATGACATTGAAATGAAATTATATTGTTTCCTCTGTCAATTTTTTTTCTGTTCGAACTTAACTGGAAAGACGATGTTTTTATAAATAATATTTATCAAAGGTGAACTGCAAAGCTGCTTTTATTTTAATGAATTAACGCCTCTGCAAAATTTCTACAATGCTAAGTTTGAGTGTGTGTGCAAGCTCACTGATTTCTGTGGAAATGCTCACATCCTTAAAGTTAAGTTCTTGTATATTTGCAGAATATGGTCTTAACTCCTGAAGCAGTAAATTGCAGAGCTGGCCCTGCAAATCTTATTATATATGTAGTTCCACTGACTTTACCAGGAAGATGAGGAGTCTAAGTTATATACAGAAGGGTGGCAATACAGTTGGGTGTGTTTGGGTATTGAATCAGTGCCATCACTTAGATATTCAGTTAGGTTGTGCTTACTCAAGATAGTCCCTAAGTTTGAAAAAGCACACAAATCTGCAGTAGGCCAGAATGCTGATTCTGAGCCAAGAGCAAGAAGAATGATGGTATGTGGCTGGTCCTTCAGATGTAGACTTAGAGGCTTGTTTAACTGTTTGCATTTAACTATGAAGTATGCTTCAGAATGTGCTTCACTATACTGCAGAGAAGAGTCAACTGTAACAAGTAAAGCTAAATGAAGGCATGAGCATATTTCAAGAGTAGGGCTGCATTTAGATATAGTACTAGAAATTAATTTTCATTTGATTTATGTATCAAATCCTGAGGGTCTACTTTGATCTTTTCCATTTAGGGAGTTTTAAGAAGTATGAAGTTTCAGGGTTTTTTAAACTGAGTTTTAGCTACAAAGAGTGAAAGACTAGTAGTGAATGACTGAGGTAGATGCTTATGTTTCTGTGTATTCTGGTTAAATTTTTGAGATTTGTTTTGAATTTATCCCCTTACAACTATGTTTAATGAAATAGACGATATTATTTTGTCCCTAATATATTTGCTTCTCATTGTTACCTGTTTGTAATTTCAGCCATTTTCACTCTTCCATTGTAACACCTTTTCTTTTACTGCAGTCTTTTAAAGCCATACATCATTCCTCTCTTTCTACAGTACTCTATTGACTCTTTAATACTATTTTTGTGTGTTTACTTTTTGCCTTCTAAGTCTCTTAATCCTTCAACTTTTTTCTTGTGTTCTCTTGAGTCTGTTGCATTCAAGTTCTTTATCCCTGCTGTGCTCAAGTTTCAGAAATATCCTTATTAGTCAAGACATGCATCCACATTTGCATACTTCTAGCCCTTTGTAGGGGAATACTTCCTTTCCCTTTCCACTAGTTAGAGAAGGGGAGATGCAGTTGCTAAAAATCTGTCCCAAAGCTGTATTCTGCTCCCCACATTAAAGAGGAGGACAGAGCTGGAAGTCTACTGATGACCTAGAAATCGTGTTGTCTTTGTCGCCCTGCACATACTGTGGTGATTTGGGGAGGGATGGCAGCAATTAAGGATATCCATCATAGTTCCTGTTTGAAGTTAGATGTCATCAAGTGCTCTGCTGTTCCTGAGAAAGAGTATTAGGAATGTCTGCCTTTTTTTTGTCCCTAAGTCGGTGTCTTATAAGACATGGTGTTATTTTCCAGAGATCCTAACTTTCTCTGCTGCTTACTGACTCATTTTACTTTCCTTTTAATTAATTTTTTCTTGGACTTCTTGCTTATCCATGAATCTGTCCTCCTGTTGAAATAATATCTGATGTCATAAAGGTGGTTCTAAATCAGTAGACAATCATCTAGTGGCAACATTTGAACTAAAGTCAGTGGACTTACATCAAACGCATATTGGATCATGAGCAGACCTTGACCCAGTAGCCCAAATTCCAGTTTGAAGTTTGCTGGGACAAAGTTAGCGTATTTCAGTTATGTGTTCACAATTTATTGCTGAATTAATGAGGTGAGAATCTGAACCCTTTTCTTTTGGCAGGGAAAAAGCAAACTTGCAAAGCTGGAATTTGGCAGTTGACTTTTGAAATATTTAATTTTAAAAAGTAGTTCTTTCTGATTCATAATATTTATATGCATAAATATGCACAGTTATTGATTGGGGATTTTACATAATTTTTTGTAACTTATTTTGTTGCACTTTGCAGTTCATCTTTATTGGATAGGGGTAGGTTTGACCTTCAAATGTTTCAGAATGTACTGACACAGTATTTTGGATTTTATGTAATCATGGTGGTACTTTAATAAACAACTGATCTATGCACCACTGAAATATATATATATATTTTTATATCTGTATTGTAGAATATCCTTCTTACATATTTTGTACTACATTTTGTTAGACACTCAGTACATTATTACTTGATGCAGATATTCACAGAACATTATGGATTACAGCACGTGATTTTTTACTAATAATGTCTTAGCACAGATGTTTAATGCTTGATGGAAAAAGACTACATGTTCCTAAAATGTTTTTTTTTCAGTATGTGAACAGAGCCTCTTAAAGCTAAGGGAGCTAAACTTTTTAACATGGAAATTATGATACCCACTAGCTTCTGTCTTGATTGTAAGTGACATGGCTTGTAACTGTAGAGATTCTGATCTACCCAAATGGTGTTGGTTTACAAAGGGCTCACTTAATTACAAATTCTTGACCTCCTTAAAATAAAATGAGACTGAAACTAAAAATCATACAGGAACCATTAACATGGTAAAAATTGATGAACATCCAGGATTTGACATTAAAAAGCTTTTATATTGTTTTACTGAGCAATAAAAAAGGCTATGAAATGTCTAAAGGCAGAGTTGCTATTTTTTTCCGCTGTGCCAGACATGAAACTAAAATAAAAGCATATTTCTATGGTTCTGCTAGAAGGGGTTTATTTGTACTAGAATTTATTTTAGATAGACATTTAATATGCTCAGAGACATGTTGAGATAAGCTGTTGAGCAGTTTGATGGGCAGATTAGTTTGGGGCCCAGAGAGGAAACACTGCTGGGGGTGTTTTGGTGTGAGGCAAGTCATGTCATCCAGTCTGTTAAATAAACCTGTTTCTGTTGAATGTGATGGAAGTTTGACCAGTGGCCAGGTCTGTGTTGCAAAGAAGTGCATTGTTCCCAGGCAGAGGTCAGAGCTGCGCTCGCTGCAGCTGCCTGTCATGAAAAGCGAGGCGGGAGCAGTTGCAAAATGTCTGTTCCTGAAGAAAGCTGTCTAGAGATCCTCTCTTTTTTAGTGGGAGTCCTGGAAGCTCACAGCCAGGGCAGACTGAGGCTGCTATGAGACATTTTCATGGCAATACGTGTCTTGACTATCGTAACCTGTGAAAGGCAGTCTTCACCCTTTCCACTGCCTTTGTCTACCAGCTGGACCTCTCCCAGGCAGCAGTGAAGCAAAACATGCATTTCAGTGCGAGTAAGATCAAGATCCTTGGAAACAGCAGACAATGCCAAGAAAACCTCTGGACTGCTAGTGGAATACAATTTTACTTCAAATAGTTCTTGTAGGGACTGCTTTTTCTTTTTTGACTGTTGGCAGAAGCACTAAAAATCAATTTTTTCCTAAGAAAGTAAGTTCCTAAGCCTGATTTTTTAAAAACTATAAAACACATGAAATTTTGCCATATGAAAATGACCCATACACTTTCAAGTGGCTCTTTAAACAGAAGCCTTCATACAAAGTTTGTCAATCCCTTTACCCAGTTGTCCATGTTAAGTTGACAGCTAATCATCACCATGAAGGCCATCACTTCATTTGCATCTATTTTAATGCTTAAAAACTTACAAATAGTTTGTAAAGTTGAAGGTTATATTAAAAGCTCTTTTCAATTCAGCCATTTTTTCCAGTTACAATAATTATTATTGTTAACAATATGTTATTATTTGAAATAATTCAAAAGTTATTAGTAGACTGAGCAGCAAAGTATTTTGTTCATGTTTATTTCAAAAGAAAACCCCAAAAGCTTACGTAACGGTTTTTAGTATTTTCTTCTTCTCCATCATTCTCTCTGGCTTCTTCTCTTCCTCCCAATTGTTGGTGGTTCTGTTTTCTGTTCTTCAGAGAGCTCAATGTCCTACTTTTTGAGTTGTGGTAAGCTCTCTTCTTCTTAGGGCACAAATGTGTAGCGTCTTGGAATATCCTTTTGAAGGACTTTGCCACCATTATGTGATGGTGTAAAGTATTCCACATTATAATGTAGGTCCATGTTGTGTGAGATTTTCATAATCTGATCTCCAGAACATGTGTTTGTGGGTGGTTGGAAGCATTGAGCATGAATGCAGCGTCACAGAGTGCGCAGGGAATGCTGGTGCTGTGTATTTCACGTGTCACAGCACATTTCATTGTCCCACTTCCATAGGAATGTGTATGCCCAAACTTCTGAAGCTGGCTTCCATTTGCTCTGTTTTTCTTTTGTTCATACAAATTAAATCTGCTCTGAAGATAGTAAATGATGCAGTGATTGGAAATAAATATAGCTGTTCAGTTCCACAAGCATGTATGTGACTGAACTTGGACTGAACATGGTATTGTCTTTTAATCAGCCTCGAGATTACCTGGTTGACTTATTTTCATCCAAAAAAAGGCAATAGATTGGAAGAGCCCACGAGAGAGTGTGTATTATTTTAGTATGGACATGCTATATCCTTCTAATTTTAATAGCAACCTTCCATGACTAGCTATATTTTTTCAGCTGCAAGGAGTGTGTTGGATAAGCACGTGTTCTGGCCTGCAGCAGAGTTGTAGGCAGCATAGAGCCAAACTGCTTTCATTTTGAAGAGGGCCATTCCACCATGATCTCTAGAGGCAGCAAGTCACAGCAGGGTTACTAAGCAGATTACCTCTTAATATAGCAGGAAACTGTCTCCTTGCATACATGTTTTCACTGTTACTTTGTTCCTCAGCTGGAATGACAAGAATAACCATATAAAATTTCAGAGAACTATCTGATATTTGAGGAAGTAAAGGGTAAAGGCATGGCTTTCTTATGATAGCTTTGTTTATTCTTTGATGTAAGCACAGTAGGGCTCCCTTTTCAGGTATGTCCATCAAACAGAAAAGTAATCCTGATTTTTTCCAAAGTATTTTAGTATTATTTTAGAGTGTTTTTTTAAACACAGCTATTCCATAGGTATCACTGACTTTACTAGTGTGCAAGCATAATTAGGCTGCCGCATCACTGCACAAACCCAAGACCAGAGTCTTAAACAAATACACTTCAAATCTTTCACTGCCATTCAGAGCTCTCTGTTCCTGAGTCTTTTTTTATATTTCAGGCTCAGGTTAAAAACAGGAAGAGTCATTAAGTTGATTTAAAATATAGAATGTTAACGTTTTTTAAAGTATTTTTTCACATATGGAAAGTATTTTTTTCACACATGGAATAAAGTAATATTCTAAATTTTAGCACAAAGTTGCCTTCCACCATAGTATCTCATTATGAAAGCCAAATAGCGGCACAAAGGCAGTGAGCACAAACTGATGCACAGGAAGTTCCACCTGAACATGAGGAAGAACTTCTTTAGTGTGCAGGTGACCAGGCACTGGCACAGATCACCCAGAGAAGTTGTGGAGTCTCCTTCAGTGGAGATATTCAAGAACCATCTGGACACAATTCTGTGCCATGTGCTCTGGGATGACCTCGCTTGAGCAGGGAGGCTGGACCAGAGGATCCACTGTGGTCTCTTTCAACCTGATCCATTCTGTGATTCTGTGGTTTAAAAATTATTTGCTGTTATCCATCAGCAAGCTGTGAGTCTTTTCTCCCCCTCTTCCCTCTAATTCTTCATGTTGAAAATCTTTCATGTTTCTTGTAACAGACAGTCATTGTTTTTATTCCCAAATAAAACAAAACATTGTTTGTATTCCCAACTGCCATAACACTTTGCACAATCTATAAAAAATGTATTACATGAAATTACTTTTAACAGGCCAATAAAATTCTATAATTTCATATCATTGTGTCTTTCACTACCTGTAATCACATTTTGTATTTCATTAGTAATAGTGCAGTGCATTGAAAAATGTGTCGATTTTTGAGTTCCTCACCTGTTACCTGTTGCTATAAAAATGTTATTGTTGTCATTGTGTTCCAATAAGAAGTGAGATTCAACTCCTTAATTATATTTTATAGCATCATTAATGGTTATTCTATTGATAAAGCACCCACCCCCTCCCCACCCACCCACCCCCCCCGCAACTGTTTGCAGTAGTTTTATTTCTATTTAACATACTTTAAGTGTATCTGTCATTACCATGTAGATTCAAACAAATGTATGTGTATTCAGGTCAAATAACTACATGGTCAGCTGTTGCCTGTAAGACACAAAGTTTTTTGTATCAGGCCATACGTCATCTACTCAACTTTACATCAAAAAAGTTGTTTGGTTAAATACTCAGGTATGATATGGTGATTTTCCAAATTATTTTGAGGAAATATCAGTGCTGTGATTTGAAGGCCATGTTTTGCTTTGGAACTTTTTGTCAGGCTAGCTGTTTGTAAGCCTGAGCTATCTGGATTTCTTGACACATTTAATGAAACAGAATACAAAAGAATGTTGAAGTGGTTGTATCACAGGTCATGTCCAGATTTTTTATTTTTTTTGCTTTTCACATGGACATGTCATATATTCCCATTAATGTGATTGCTGTGTTTGGACTACAGCTGATTAAATGTTCACTTTCTTGCTTCTGAAATGTTTTGTCATGTTTTTCTCCTCTGGGGTCTTACCAGATCTCTGAGTATTGTACCAAGTCAGCTTTCTATACCCACAGGCAATTTTGAAATTTTTCACCTATTTGAACAATTGTGATGTCCTGCAGTGTATTTTACAGACATGCTTTTTAATCATCATCCATGTAAAATATACTTTTGGAACTAATTTGATGTATCCTCAGTGTCTAGGAGAAATAGCCTCAATATAAAGGTCCATTCTTTTTCTAGGAGGAGCTTTCAATAAGATGACTACTAAGGTAAATTCTGATGTTGATTAAGCGGTAGATACAATTATTTTGCAGAAAGTATGCAAACACTATAAATTGTTAGATTCTCTAACATGCCAAGTAGAAGAACATGCTGAGATTGTGACGTGTTTGATATTTTTTGGTGTAGTAACAAACATGCCATTGAAATACTGTTATAGAAAGTTTTCAGACTCAGTAGACCAAGAAGTTATTACCTAGTGAGAAGAATCAAAAATAAAGCTGAATAAAGGCAAAAGTGAAAATAGCCTATTACACTGCCTGGGAAATGAGGAAATCTGTAAAGGAATTAGGAACACTGTAAGAAATAAAAAAGTCTTAATATTCTTGATAATCCAAATTAGTGTAAAGCTGCAAATAAGGGTTTATTTTTAATGAACATGAATTGCAGCTTGAAAGTATTGTTGTGGAATTCTTGATTTTATTTTTTTAAATGAGAAAAAAAGATAAAACATGTATTGGACATTTGTATCTTGAGATACTGTAACTTCCATCTACTTTTACCATTAAAATACTTCAAGAATAAAAAATTAATTTCATAGGTTAGTTTGTAATTCTGTTACTATTTTACAACTAAAATTCAAAGATCACTTTTGAGTAATTGATGTTTCTTCCTTTATTGTTTTAGTAACCAGGCTCTAAGGCAAAAATACAGAGCACATAATAAGCAGTTCTTTGTGTATTGCAGTTCATGAGAAGGTTGCAAAAAGTCACAAAATACTGTTTGGTGATACATATTGTATATATATTGTATATATATTGTTATATATACAATATTATTATTGTTATATATACAATATATATTGGTATATATATTGTCTTTCAATTACACTGAAAGAACTTTTGGCAATGTGTTTTTACCTGTTAAAAGAAAATACACTCTACAGTTTCCTAAAATAAGTGAATAAGTGTGAGTAAAGAAAATAGAAAGGTGCATTTGAAAGACAAATGATAAATTATTTGAAGCTCTTGCTCTGGTAATTTAAAATTTTAATTTAAAGACTACCTGTTTGTTTTATTTATGCTTTTCTACTGTAGTTTTCAAATTAATATTTTATTTATATTACGCCATTTTCTGATGCCATTATTACATCTTCTGTTGTTGTTGCAGCAAACTTCAGATCTATTTCCTTAATACACTGTGACTGTAATTTGTAAAATCCCAAATAGTATCTCATGATAAGTTAGAATAGGAATGTGACAGTGCCTTTTATACCTGCCACTTAAAAGTGCTGTGCTATTTACATGTTCAGAAGGAGGAAAGTATTTTCACTGGCTATTCTAGCCACATCACCTTCCCAAGATAGCTGATATGCAGAACAAAATTATGCAAGTGTGTGTTGGGAACCACACATCAGTGATAGTGTGGCCTAGGGGAGGGAGGGAAGCACCACGACAACCACCAACTGCAGTTCCTTAACAACTCCTTATAGCTCATGTTGCATACTAGAAGTTAGAGTGCAGAAGGTGTTGAAAGTCCAGATGGACAATTGGCTGTGAAGTTTCTTGATGACTATTGTGCTCTACTGAAGAGTCACCATGTTTTCCCTTTGAAGGGTTTTAGCAAAATTTTAGTGTCAACATCATTGAAGTATATGATGCCTCAGGAGTGGATGCGTCATCCCTGCCTCAGGGAACAAGATCCAAGAACGCAGTTAGGTTTATATAAACTTTTGTCTGAAGGCTGGGTAAGGTTTCTTTCATTTTTTTCTCAACCTGTGCTGAGTATTTATGATGTCTTTATTCCAGGAGACATACCAGCATGGACCCCACTGCCTAAACCAGAATCTCCCTTTCTTTTTCTAAAGATGCATGCCATGCAATCAATTTTAATGTTTCCTTATGAGAGCTAGCATGATGCTGAGGTCAGAGCTTATAAATTAGCTCACACTTTTCATCCCCAAATGTCTTAGAGAGAAGGTCAATAGGGATAGCCATTTCAGAGATTCCTGGTACATTTTGTAATCATTGCATAGTCATAAAAAGTTGCTTCACTGATATTAGATGTCTTAAAAATCCTAGGAAAAAGTGGAGGACTCCATGTACCTGTAGAGATTAACTATCAGAATTAGAACAAAATGTGAAATCTTGATAAGTTTATGCTTTTTAAAAGATAATGTTTATGTAATACTCCCATTTTCATTCAGATTCAAAACTCTGTGTCTTGCTGTAAATATGAGACAGAAGTCAAAATTATGAAAGAATATCAGTGTTGACTTCCTCCTGGAAAGACCTGGTCATTGACTTTTCCCATTAATGTCAGGGGACTAAATAATCTAGGAAGTCAGTTTCTTTCTTAGTTTTATCTTCTATGAGCCAAAAGTAATTTTTTTGTTATCTGAGACACTACTTGTATGCTGTAATGTAACTGTCTGCCTGGTTTGGTGAAATTTGTCTTCTGGGTACCAAGTAGCCCATCGATAGATATCCCAGTCTCTAATACCATTTGTGAAGGTTTCTGCACACAACTGTGTTATTACTAGTTGCTCAGGTGTATAATTTTTAAATACATTGAATGTTTTTAAAATACAGCCCAAATAATCAACTCTGCATTTGTTTCCTTATGGGAGTATGAATCAAAATCAGGTAAGTTACCGTGATTTGCCTGAGCATTTCCTTTCTCCAGGCATTTGAAGTACAGTTTTTGAAGCAGAACATGCTAAGGCAAGCCTTCTGCTTTCTGTGTGGTAAAACAAGTTACCTTTTCCCATATGTCGGCATTGTTTTTCCCTTGGGAGTTGGCAAAGTCTATTTCCAGGTAATGAAACACACTTTATCATGTTTTATCAATGTCTCAAAAAAAGTGTGAAGAGCTGCATGCCTTTTCAAGAGAAAGGCAAAGATTTATCATCATGCTTTTTCTTTCTAATGAAGATGCCAAGTTTCCATTGCTTGCTGCAACTTCACACTTTGATGAAATCCAAGTGTATATGTATATATATCCTGTTGCTGTTGAACTCAGCTATCCTGGTGCCCAGGTGAAGTTGTTACCTGTCATTAGGAGGTGGTGGTATAGCCTCTGGAATCAGTAGTTCCAACTACAAGGCTCTAACATTTTCTGCTTCTGAGTTCTGGTCTGAACACGGTGAGAGCTGAAACCACTAGTGATAGGTAGATGCCCACGTGATAGCAGTTGGTCAGTGATTGCCAGCGGACAGCTGCTCATGCCAGGAAAGGGCAACCTTTGGCAGAGGAAAAAGAAAGGTTGAAGATAGGAGGCAGAGAAACTGAGTCACCCTGGGATCAACCAAATCAAAGAGTTTCATTGTCTCAAAGAGGGGAGTGGAAATTTTGAAAACCTTTTTTCTCCCTTGTGGAAACATGCAGATTTTGCTTCAGGTGCCATTAATCAGGCCACTGTGAGATTTAATTTTTAAATACAGAGTATAAATATAAGTTTAACTCTGCACTCATGAGGTTTTCCACCTAGATGTTACAGGACACAAAGGGTCTGTGATTTCAGTTTTGATTTCACTAGAACCCTGGTTCTGATGCTGGGTAGATCACAAAACTGTATTTCACTATAAAACAAATCAGGGATGTCTATTCAACTCAGATTTTTGTCATCACTGCAGTTATGGATTATTACTTGTTGTAATCATGCTCTTAAAAATGAGATTCCATTTAAAAAATTAATCTATAATGACATAGGTGTTTTTTTCACATAAAAATTGAAATGGGTGCATAGCCCAGGACTTACTTTTTCCTTCATCTTTGCCGATTGGTTAGATAACTTAGCTGTTTCAGGTTATATCTTTGTTCCTTGGGCACTGCAGCCCCATCATGAAAATATGGAGAAATTGGTTGGTAAATGAAGAAAAGTTGTAGCTCTTTTAACATATCAGATTTTAATGCCTCTGGAAACTACTGACAAACAGAACCACCCCAAATGTTCAGTTGACTAAACATGTACTTTTTACAAAAGAGCTTCTGTATCCATTTAAGTTAGGACAGCCCAGTGGAGGCCAGTAAAACCTGAGAACCCCAATAAAGCAGCATCCCCTCTGTGCAGAGCCAGGAACCCACCTAGAGGGCAGCAGGTTCCTCTGGTTGCTGGTGTGGTCCCCCTGCCCTGGCAGGAGCTCAGTGAAGCTGTTATGTCTTGACTACTTCCTGCCATCTACCTTTAGAGTTGTTTTATCTCTGTGGCACAGGGCCCAGCTTAAAGCCTCCCTAAGGGTCATATGCCCAGGCATGCTTCAGGTGCTGGAATGGCATGAATTTTGTGGATGGCTCCAGTATTTTTTTGCAATGATGAGCTTGCTGCACTCCATCCAGCTAGTGCTGTTTGCTAGGGATCCAGCCTTGCTGCCTTGCTGTTTCCTGCCTCTTTTTGGGCCTTGTAGAAGAGAAGGGAAAGGATCCTGCACTGCAGGAGGGATTAGCTTCTGGCTTCCAGCCTGCCATTAAGCACCCTCCAGCAAGATGGCTTGTTTGCCTTACATTTTTCCCTTCCCTGCAAGCACACATGACTGCCTGACTGAAAGGTGAAAGACCTGTATCTTCCTAATTTTAATAGTCCCAGAAGCATCATAAATAAAATCTAGCTCTGTAGCTTATACATGTCTGGTAGCATGCAGCAAATCTCACTGTCTTTAATCCTCTCCCTGGCAATACTCCCACTGGCTTCAGTGGGAGTTTTGTCTGAGCATGACCAGAGTTGGAATTTCAGGTTTTGGTCCTACATTAATTTTTCAGCAAGGAACAGAAATGGATATTATAGATTTTCAGTTAAACATTAGGAAGACATAAAACTGACATTCCCTATAATGTAGTAGTACAAATATGGGCAATTACCTCTTTGGCATTGTCTTGTGGGAATAATACAGATGAATTACTTTAACCCATTCCTAACATAATTCATGTGCAGCCATGTATTACAGATGCTACCTTTCAGTGACATAACTAAGTGCCACAACTAAGTACCACAGCAGGAGAAGACTGCATTTGCCAAAAAGGTTGTCATCATTCTTAATAAAAAGACAGCAGTCCTAATTTCACTGTCATTCATAGGAATTTTAAACCATTATCAATATAATAACTTACTCCTGGCTGATATTAAGAGGAAGGGAATTAGACTCTTAGTATTGCTATTCCATTTTATCTGTTCAAAGGATCTAATGCTTTGTGTTTGGTTTGACTCTTTCACCCTACCTCTGAATTTGTTTTTCTTTACATTTGTGATGAACTAGCTAGTTGCAGTTTAGCATATTATATTGGATTTTAAAAGGAAAAAAAAAAAGGAAAACCTAATCTGGCAAAGAGAAGTAAGATGTAGAAAAATCTTTGGGGGAAAATGAATTCTTTGTAAAGAATTATGGTATGAATGTGGTGGTTAGATAGATAGATAGATAGATAGATAGATAGATAGATAGATAGATAGATAGATAGATAGATAGATAGATAGGGTATAGATCTCTGGTGACTCTAGAGAATGAAATACCAATTATGCTACTGCACTGAAGTCCAATTATGGGTTACCTAGTACTGCTGTGGTTGAATTGATTGTGGGCATTTTTCATACACATGTCTGCCTTTTTCAGCTTGGTCCGTTGAGGCCATTTTGTGTGTGACCATTGCAGATGCCAATTTTTAATCTAGTCCAGTGCAATAGAGGCTTGTGGCTGTGCATGGTTTGTGCTTCTGTTTTTTTGGTTTGTTTTTTTTTTTTCTATTGATCTCTGAAGGTGAGAAGATGATTTTTGCAGACCATTTCAGAGATACATTAGTTAGAAAAGTTTATAAGGTCATCTACTTTAATTGGTGCCAATATCATAATGTGTTCATTAGATTTTGTGTGAAATTACAAAACCATTTTCTTCTGCTTTATAGTATTTGCTTTTAATTGTGGTCAGGAATAAGGCTGTTCTTTAGCAGTTTCTTTTTGAGATTATTTGATTTTTATGCAAATCTGTTCTGATAAATCTGTTGCTAAGAAACAGCCATGACTGAATTTTTGATAAAAGAGGGAACTAGACTGAAAAAAAAATTAATGTCATTCTAGAATACTTGAATTTCACAAGTACTAATGCTGTTTAATCCTAACATAAAAAAGACAACACCACAAGAATGCCATGTTGTGTTGGAAAAAGTAAGGATAGATGAGACAGGTGGTCAAAAGAGACTCAGTTAAGTGTGATAAGTGAAACTTTTTATAAAGAAGGAAGTGAATAAATAAGCAGAGGAGACCCATCAGAAAAATGCTAATGAATATATGAAAAATAGTCAGAAGAAGAAGAAGCAGAATTAAATTACAAAAATTAATTTATAAAAATTAATTTATAAAAATCCTGGATGAAGAGAAACTCTGCATTGTTCAGAGCCTTGGAGAATGGAAGTAGACATGCTCCCAGTATTTTAGCAAAACCTCATTGTTATGTCCTGACCAATTTCAGAATTAATGCATCCTTTTCCAAATCCGCTGTAGCAAAACTGCTAGAGTTTGTGGTGTGGCCACTTTTGGGATGGCTGATCTGGCTGGTATGTTGCAAATAGGTTTGAGTATGTGGCATTTTCCTGCTTCCCATAGCAGCAATTTCAAGGAAAGCTGGCAAGAGAGAGGTAACAGGAGGAATCTCCAGCAGATGAGGCATCATGTGGCAGGGAGGAGGAGGAGGTGTCTGTAAATGGCAGTAGAGATTTATCATGTAGAGGCAAGACAGTCAATTTGTGCAGCTAATCCTATAGCTTGTGAGTGATGCTGCTGGAACAGAAGTTTGACATGTTTCCTTTCTATATATGAGTGTCGTTTGCTCCACTGTAGTAATTTTTAGATGTGCATTAGAAAAGGATTTTTTGAGAATGTAAAGCTTCACTGCCTTAGAAATTGTGCTTTGGGAAAGAAGGGTGTTGTTGGAAGGCAATTCTGCATCTTTGATCTGAAGATGTTTTGGCTGGAATATTCCTCCAAAGAGACTGTTACGTTTCCTACCATCTCCAAAGGTGAACTGCAGTGTCCAAAAGATCTAATCGAGCATAATCCAGAAATCTATAACAGTGGAAATGGCTGGTTTTCTTCTCCTTAGGATTTTTTAAAGGTGCACAGAAGAGGCACTAGAGAGGGTCTGCTGGTAAGACTTGCTGTTCCAAATACTTCACCTGGATATTATGAGTATTTTTCATGACACATGATATCTGAGCACCAAAAAACTTCACAGAAGAAGATTCTGGCCAGTCTCTTTGTGACCATCAAGGTTTTCTGAGCATGCCCTCTGATCTGTTTAAAGGCCTAGGATATGTATATTGTTGAGTGCTTTGAGGATAGGTTCTGTAAAGAAATGGCTGCTGTTGCACAGACACAAAAGGAATCAGTTTCACTGGTGCTAAGTAATATCATATAAATTGGAATAAAATGTCTGGTGTTAATGTTTTGGAAGGAAAGTTAGCTCGGTCTTCCTCTGTGCTCACTGAGGGCTAGTTTTGGACAGCTTGTATTCTGTGCCAAAGTCCTCTGCCCTCCCTGCAGCCCTCTTCCAAAGGCCAGCTACTACCCTTGAAATACGTGTGAAACTGGGGCCATCAACACCCCGAGCCTGTTCACCTAAGGCGAAAGCAAACTTCTTGACAGGGAATATATGGGAGAGTGTTAGTTCACCATGTTCCCATGCCCTTCTCTTCATGAGCATGTAGGCCTTTGTATTTCGTTTTTAAAACCTGTTTTCCAGGATGAGAAGAGTTTGGAGATGAAGAGGAGGCAGTCCACGTCAGTGCAGGTTCAAAATAGCTCGAGATGGGCTGTAAGATCATCTCAGTGAGAGCTTAGTGAACAGAAATACCAGATTCCTGCAGATGTTGTTTACAATTTGAACATGATGTCCGGATTGATTTAGTTTTGCTAAATTGATTTAGTTTTGCTAAAAGTTTAAGGTTAGCTAGTCGGGTGGTAAATCAAAAAATATTTGGAAGCTGTTATTCTGGAATGCTTGTTGGGAACAAATTCAGAGGTATATTTCACTGTAGTGTTGATTTTCTAACCCATGCAAATGTTGGGGGCCTGTAATAGTCTTGCACTGGCAGAAAGAAATTATACAAGACTTTGTGTTACTATGTCATGTAATTAACACTTCCACTGATTAATGTTTTTGAAGAAATAAGGGGAAATTTCCCACTGAAATTAATTTTATGTAAAAAATGCTATTAAACAATGTGTATTCTGGTAGAATAACCCACTGTGTAGTAGAGCACCAGTATTCTTCTCAACCAGCTAAACCTATCTTTATTCTGCGGGCTGGAAAAGTGAACTTCTAATGTATGGAAATATACATATTTCATTGAGCTATGATGTGTATTTGTTGAGCTCTGGGCTTCCTTCAGTTTTGAATAGACATAAATCTACATTTGAAGACTTAAGGTGTTTCCTATAAGATCACTCATGATCTATCTTGTTATCATTATGGAATTTAGGGGTGAAGGAATAGGATAGGAACCTTCCCTATCCTAAATCTGTGTCAACTATACCTGCATCTTTCCCAAAAGACATTTTTCCTCATGCAGCTTCAAGAACTCCAAAAGTGGAGATTTCTGAGTCTTCTATGAGCAATTCCACCACTCATGGAAGCAAGATGTGTTCCAAAGTTCCTGAGGATCTGTTCCTGGGGACCTATTCTAAAGTTTTTACCACAGTCTTTTTTAATGCACTTTTGTCATGGAACTTTTAGTTCCTGTTTGTCAAAGACACGCAACAAAAATTGTAACCATGGATTGGAAGGCTATCCTTGTGTACCTCCTCAGACGATAAATCCCAGTTCTTCAATTTTTTATCAAGTCTCTGAGTATTTCTAGATTTTTCCATATTGTTTTTTCATTTGATATGCTTGAGTGGAAGAGGCCTGTGGAGATTATCTCTCTGCTTCAAGGAAATAATCATTGAGGCCTAAAAACATTTAGATAGTGTCAGTTTTTTTTTTTTTTTTTTTTTTTTCGTTAAAAAAACCCTACACAATCAAATACAATTCAAAATCAGGAAGCTTTTCTCCTCAATCTATCTTATCTGCCTTATCATCTAACTCTGTTGAACTGAACAGAATTCGGAAAATTATTCAAGTTAACTACTCCAAATATCTTTGTTCTTCTCTGACAGCAGAAGCAGCATGGGGAAAATTTTATTGCTTCTGTACACTTTGTCCTCTAGACAACAGAGGACCTTTTTCCCAGTCTTAGGAGTGGGAACACTCACACTTAGGTTATTCATGAGAAGTCTGTAAGGAAGCAGTTTTTAATTAAATAGTTCTTAAATGAAATGAAAGGCAACAAGGATTTAATTTCAGGTGAATTATTATTTTTTTGCTTGATGCCAGCAGGTACATTCCAGTTGATCTTTTTTATTATTGCGGTGGTTTTTCACTGAAGCCTTTTTGAAGGATAGTAATTTTACCCATGCTTCCAAGATATCCAAGCTTGCAGGTGACTATAATGAATAGTGCTGATGATCTATATTAAAAAATGATAAATCATTTTTTCTTAAATTCTTTCACATTTTCTGCTTTGTTTCTTTAATTCTCTGGCTTATGTATTAATATTGATTAATATCCCACATCCCAGGTAGGTTTTTTTCTTAGGTCTGTGTTTCATTTGACTACCAATAATGAGAAGCCATAAATTCCTTGTTCTTCATGAGAGGACACATCAGCTGAGCTGCAGATACTGCAAATGTGTCCACAAAGAAGTGAACAGCTGTACAGCCACCATTCATCCTATATCCAAGGAGGGCTATGAGTCCCAAAGGGCTCCATGGTTTGACAGCTGGGGCTGCCTATTCCTCCCAGGTCTTAGTCGTGACTTTGACAGAGATCCCACCTTCAGTGCTGGGTAATTCAGTGCCAAAGTTCTCTTCCTGTTGCCTCCAAATGAAAAATAATAGTAGTGCATACTTCATCATGGATGATCTACGTGGATTTATTGGTTATGGTGAACAAGAATGTGACAATGCATGCCAGATTGCAGTTGTTAGGTCTGTTTCACAAATGCCTTTCTTTCTGGCTGAAAGGGAAAAAGAAATCAGCAATCTTTGTGATGCAGGTTGAGGTTTTGCTGATAGCATCCCTGGGGAGCGCTGGCCCTGGACTGAAACCAGGGCAGAGGGGTTAGGGGCCTTTCATTCTCTCCAGACAAAGTATGTATTAGACACCTCATTCTTTTTCTTACAGGGCTTTGCAGTGCTGCAAAGGATATTTCTTGGGTGAAATGTCCTGCCAGCCTGCCCCAGACCAAGACACCAGTGTCTTTATCCCTGCACCCTGTAGGTTGCTTGACTTTTGGGAGTCGCTTGCATTACAAAGGGGTCCCCTAGGCTATCCTTGGGAGTCGTCCCTTGTGGAAACAATTGCTCTAAGCTTGTGTGTGAGGGGACGCAGGAATGCATGGATACAAGGAAGTATAGAGGAGGTTGTGAGGAGAAAGGCAGCTGAAAGGAACTGACTGGGATTCTTTCACAGTCACGCACCAGAATAAAACCCAAGCAAACAAATATGCAGCTGTGGCTCTTAGATTCAAAGCCAGAACAAAGAGCCCTGATGAAATATTGAGTGGCTAAAATCTGTGCATAGTCATGTCAATGGAAATTACCCAGATTTTGTGTTTGTTCCTCTGTAAAGGAGCAAGGCATTGAAATAAGTTTTCCTGCAAGACAAACATGTGTTTTAGGGAAAAGGCATCTTGACACTTAGCAACACTGAAAATTTGGTACCGTAAAGCTAAATAACATACCTGTTATTTCATGAGAGACAAAGGTATGCATTACTTAAATTATTCCATGTGGGAATGAAGATAATCCAACAATGTAGATAATTTGCTCTGTATGAAAGTGGTCCAGTGACAGCAAAACAATTTAGGCTTCTTCAGAAGGCAACAAATGAGAAAAAGTTAAACATTGATTTTTCACATGAAAACAAAGGCAACATACCTTTTGTCCTTGATCATCCAAACAAAACAATTCATCATTGAATTGGTCTAATTTCATCATGATTTCCAAACTGATTTCTCCAATTTGTTTTGCGATAGTTGTAAGTGAGCAGATTCCTGGGTATTGCTTCTGGAGCTTAAACCCTGATTTTCCACTCTCCTTTGGGAGACCTTCAAGAAGCCTACTTACTTTTTTTATTCAGAGAATGTTGGAAGCGCATGCTGGTGGGGAACAGAGGTATTTGTCTGTTGGATGTGAGGATGTTCTCCAGTGCTCTGTTTGGGTTCTCCTGACTTCCTGGGAGCATCATCTTGGATGGGAACTGAACTTCTTGGGCAGTGTCAGAAGGTTTTTCTCATCTCATATGTCAAGAAGCAACAGAGTACAAGCTTAAACAAGAACTGGTGGGTGTAAATCAGTTAAATAGATTGATGATACCTGTCAGAAGATGTGAAATTGTTTATCCTTTAAACACTAAAGCCTGGCAAGTCTCAGTTTTCTGAGTCACAGACTTAATGTGTAACAGTGTGGGTTTTGGCTCAGTGTACTGTTCCAGGGTAGAAGGACATGCACTCTTTGATCTGTGAAGAGCAATATGATTTAGCAGGATGAACTTGGGTATAATGCTTTTTAGGGTGATCTTCTCATTTTTCTTCACCACAACAAAGGAGGTGAAGATACTCATTTTGCAATTGCAAATGACAGTGACCTTAGAGATGGCTACACAAAGACTAAGACTGCTGTCTGGGTAGCTGGCAGGGACGGGGATATGAGATAGGGAAGGTCAATTAGAAGGTGGGTAGAGGCAAGATGTGCTATTGCTCCACACAGCTGAACTGCTGACAAATCTTGGGAGTGCCTTGCCTTGAGCTTTCCTTCATTACAAGCATTGGCAACTGCAAAGCAAAGACCATAGTTTTGGAAAGTCCACTCTAGATTGGCAAAACAATCTGACTTAGCTTTGAACATCTCCACCAAGCAAAGCAAGACTTAACTTGTTACTCTTTGGAAGCACATTCAGTCTTCTTTTGGTTGGTTGGCTGGTTGGTTGGTTGGCTGGTTGGTTGGTTGGTTGGTTTGGTTTTGGGTTTATTCCTTGAATTCTATTTACATCTTTTAATCCAATTCCTCCTATATAACATACTGCAGTTTACGAGAACAATAGTATAAAATATTTCTTCTATAATTGCATTTCTTTCTATTGTGCTGGCTTTCTTGTCCACTCTAACAGTGCTGGTACCACGTTTGGTACCACAGTTTCTGAACATGGGAATACACAGGAATATTTGAAGTAAAACTTAACACCTTAGTCAAAAAAAGGAGTGTGCCAAGCTGTGATTGATTACTTGTCTTCCAGAGGAAGTGAAAGATAAGATCACAATTTTTAGAGTAAAGCTGAAAAGGTGTCTCTTCTGCTGAGAAAGTTGGCTCTTGCTTTGATAAGATGAAAAATTGAATATCTGCTCTTGCTGAAACCTAATACTTTAATTTCAATCATGCAGAAAATATAAAAATCTACAGCAAACATGGGAATCTCACAGGACATGAAATCCTGTGTAATTGCTTTTCGGAACATTGTATTTAGCGACTAAAAAAATACATCCCTCCCAAAAGGAAAAAAGGAGGAGATTCAGTATAGCCTTGGAATTTAGCAGAGGTGTTGACTCACATGACATGCATTCACTGTTGTGCTTTTAACTTGACAGTGTGCTATTACCATGTCTTGGCACAGACTGATCCCTGTTCCCAGGGGAGCCAAGAGCTTGTGCAAGAGCTTGCACTAGCAATGACCACTGAGAAACCATCCTAAGAATCAACATAATTTTTCATGGCAGGAACAATTTTTATTAAGGTGACACAGCACAAAATTGTCCCTATAAATGCTGCTTTTTACATGACCTGCTTCCTAACAGTTGAGTAAGTATAGTATATCCATTCTTGCAAATGCACAGCTCCAACCACAAAGCTAAAATCGAGGCAGGTTTGTGGTATTTTATTACTCCTATTGTCTTCCAGTGTGCCTGAGCCATTAGCAGTGACTTCAGGGACAATTGGAATGATGTGTGTTGCACAGAAATGTGTCGTGCAAAAGCAGCTCCAAAAAATAGCAGTAGCATGCACGTTAAATCTGCATTAACTCTGATGGTGATAGGAGTATAATGAACCATAGAATAGAGTCACAGAATGGCTCTGGGCAACCTTCTGCAGTGCCTCACCACAGCAGAGAATTTCTTCCTAATATCTAATTTTATCCTACTGTCTTTCAGTTTGAAGCCATTGCCCCTTGTCCTGTCACTGCATGCTCTTGTAAATAGTTTCGCTTCATCTTTCCTATAGGCTCCCTTCTGGAGCTGGAAGGATGCAATGAAGTCACCCTGAAGCCTTCTCTTTTTGCAGGCTGCACAATCCCAATTTTCTTAGCTTTTCCTCTCATGAAAGGCTGTATGTATTAATAATGAATCCCTTTTGTCTGTTCAAAAATAGCAGTACACCTTGAAAATAATAGAATTAAATTTTATTTCTTAACCTAGGGAAATTCAATTGTTTTGTCCCACCAAGGTAAAGTACAGTGCAGACATACACTGTTTGAAGGATAGCACAGCTCTCCTTGGGATGTGCAGTAAGTGAAGTTTGCTGTTTCTTCCTGTCCCTGTATTATGTGCTGAGGATAATTCCCCTCCCAGCTGTTGGAGGCATTTGGGTTGAGTAAAGCTGAAAAGGTGTCTCTTCTGCTTTAGCTCATCAGTTTCAATTAGAATTGGTCTTCTTACATGTCACAACTTTTTTAGAGAGCTGCTGGGCTTTTTCTGTACACAAAAGGGATTCTACTTGAGCCTTGGTGATGCAGAATGGATAAGTCTTTACCTTAATATCAAACAGAAGACAAATTAATCTCCATCGTGGATAGCCCACATCTTTCCCAAAGCAGAGTACTGATTCTTGTCTGGCTCCAACTTGTCTTCTTAAGAAAAATTGTCTAAAAGTGATATCAAGAGAAGATTCTGGGCAGCATACTGGTAGAAGGTCTCTGGAGTCATCTTAATAGCTTAAGCCAACTGTGAATCACCTCTTGGCAGTAGCTAGTGACTACTGATAACCCATGACTTTCACTTCAACCTACTACATTTTGTCAAAAATTTTCATATTTCAGATGTAAAACCAAGAGCAGATTTTATGAAAACCAGAGGCAGTAGTAGGTGACTGAGTGCAATTACCATACTTGTTCTACCTTTGGCAAGTAATTCAGTGACCGCATTTCATGTGGATGAAACCACACTCCAAGGTGCTTCAAGAAATTATCCTTCATTTTGAGCACAGAGCCCATTCAGAAAAGGACAGCTCTCATTTCTTGTCAGCACAGGTGATAGTCTCATCTTGCATCCTAGAAATGCTTTTACATTACTTGAATATCATAGCCAGCTGCAGAGCTGGCTGGTCTATAGCTGTAACGTGGCTTAGTGCTCTCAGACAATTAAATGTAGCTTTGTGATGAGTAGATAGTCTAACAAATAAACAAGCATGGAAATGGTCTACGTAAAAGCTTGCTCACATTGATAAAAAGGTCAGAAAAAGGGAAGTTTGAAAGGATGTGAGCTCATCTGCCTCTGATACACAAAAAATTTCATCTGAGGTGTTCTAATTATCTTAATTAGAGAACAAATAGGGAATAGGATTTTGAATGCAAAAAACTGTTCACAAAAACCATTGCATGAGATGTTGCTAATAAGAGGGATCGCAGAGTGATGTAGCCACAAGGTTCCTAGAATTGAATTTTTCTTAAATGGTTTTGTACTGCCAGGAATTGACATGAAACTCACCTTATTTTCCAGGTTTCCCTCACCTACTTCAGAGAGCTGTATATACTTGGAACCTGCTTCATAGCACACAGAAGACTAGCTTTTACCAGTAAACCTAATTGAGTAGATTTACAGAACTATTGTCTATTTTCACCTGCGGCACTTTGCAGTTTATACTGGTTGAAAATAGTAGTTCACCATACAAAATTGGATCTTGAAGTACTGTAGAAATTATTCAATGACTAGACTGAGTTCCTCAGCCATTATCCCAGTTTAACACCTAGAAATGTGCAATGGTGACTTTTCCTTGCCGTCACGGCATGTATGTTGGAAGTAAACAATAACAAAAGAGCCTCCTCCTGTGCAGCAGAGAACAGCAGGACTGAAAAGGACTTAAAGACGCGCATCTATTAAGTTTCAGAGTGGAGAGAATTCCCTGTTTGTTGTGAGAGAAGAGATTTGGTGCTCATTCTAAAGTATATTAATATAAAAGTATTTTGTTTTCCCAAGAAAGTATCAAACAGCCTGCTTTTTTTGAGCAACAAGTAGAGATTCAGAAAGTTTAGAGATGTAAGGATGGTATCTACGAAAAACCTGAATGCAGTTTGAAATGTGTTGCAGTGTTGCACTCCAAATGTTTGTGCAAAAAACTCTTATGCATCTGAAAAATGTGTTGTGACTTAACATAAGTATTGGCTGTGCCATCTGAGTGGCCCATTCTCACAATTTGTTAGGCTCTGCCCTTCATTACAGAAATTTTTACCAGAAATTCTTTATCCTGGCGTCTTTCCCAGTAGAGTCAATCATGTGGGATCTGAGTGATCAGTAATGACAAAACCAGCCTTAGTATGAGTATTTCACTTGATAAATTGCAGAGATCTAGTCTTTACTTACATTTGTCAACAGTGACATTCCCGTGAAGTGCCAGGTATTCGAAAAATGACTTCTAGTGTTTCAGGCTGGGGGGGAAGTACTTTTTCAAACTATGAAAACATTTCCCTCATGCCCCATTAAACCAACTGGGGAGAAAGAAAAGCTAGACAGGGGTGTGAATATACTTGTGTCTCAAAATATAGAGTTGAATAGCCACATGCCAGGATATTTAAGTTTTATGGCTGTGAGCCCTGATGCATAATGATGAAGTAATTTTGTTAATGATACAGTGAGCCACAGAAGAGCAGGAGTTTCTTTAATGATACCCTTTCTTTGTTGTGTTTGGGACTGTCCTTTTTCTCATCTGGTTCTTCAGCTGTGTGTCTGCTGCCATGCATCTTGCTTGTCTTCTCTCATGTCCTCAGTAAAAATGTCCTAAGGTAAAATGTTAATGTGCATATTCCATAGCTTGTTTCTGAGAATGACAAAATTAGTTCAACAAGTTTTGAGATATGGCACAGTGACAGACTGTGCTGGACAATGGCATTTACTCCAGGTAATGCACCAGTACAAAAACTTGTTTTGATTCCAGTTCCTAATGGACAAAAACCACTGTTCTCCATCTACAGAGATACAAAATTTTTCAGGTAAGGTCAACAAGGCACACAAAGAGAGCTTTTGACTGTAAGAATGAAGGACAAATGACCAAAACTTAAAAAAAAGATAAATATTACTAATCTGAGAGAAGAATACCATACACTAGGTTACAAGAAAATCTTTGTTTCTAACTCTAGGTCCGTCTTCAGTCATCAGCAATGACGATGATTCAGCCAGTCCCCTCCACCACATCTCAAATGGCAGTAACACTCCTTCTTCTTCTGAGGGGGGTCCTGATGCAGTCATCATTGGGATGACAAAGATTCCTGTCATTGAAAATCCACAGTACTTTGGAATTACCAACAGCCAGCTCAAGCCAGATACCTGTAAGTACAGACAACTCTATGTGTTTCAATCATTCATTTTACCTGTGCAAGTGTAGCGGCTCCTTAACAGAACTAGCATAACAAAATACTCTAAATTCCTGGGAAGAGAATGGTGGGGTTAAAATGTGTGCTATTTACTAAAGGTACATGGGATGAACTGCTTTACCTCTGTCTTAAGCCAAATTCAGCCTTTGTGACAAGGCAATGAAGTGAGCAATGTTATGCTCAAACCCCCACACCTATTTCATCAAAATCACTGGTAGCCTTTCCATTGATTTCAGTGGTCTTTGGCCAGTCCTGTGCTCTGAATGTATTCTTGGGAGAAAATAGATCTTGGGTCAGAAGCAAAAGTCAGTATTGTTACATATGCACTACTTTTAAATTGATCATATCAACATCACCAGATCATATAATGATGTCATATTATTATAACCTAACTTTCAAATCTGAGTATTTGTAAAGTTGTAAAAATCATAAGGGTTAAAACTTCAGTTCTTGTAAATTTCTTGTACAACTCAACCTCCACAGACAGAAATTATTTTAAATGTTTAAAAGTAGAGCAGAAGAGAAGAAGGTTGCATGCTGGACAATATGTATCACATACAAATTCTTTCATGTTCAATTAATAGCAAGTGGAATGTGAAAAAATATGAAAAGCTAAACATATTGAACTACGAAGAGTTAAAAAAAAGTATCACTTACTTGAGATGCTACTTTTCAAACACAGTAATAATTTCAGAATTGAAATATTAAATGCTGGGGTTTGGACCAGTGACTAGCATTAATGTGCATAACTGAAAAAATACCTAAAGGATATTGTGATGAATAGTAACTGCACAGATTACTATTTCTCATCAGGACACTAAGTTCTCTAAGTGTTTCAGAGAAGGTTGTTCTGAAGTGTCACTGGAAGTTTCAATTGTTTCTCTGCAAAGTCACTCTAGAGTTTCCCAGTATTATTTGTGAGCACTGGACTTGCAACTGCTTCCTCTCTGTATCCTACCCTGAAAAATATCACTTTCCAGCACAAACTGTAGCATAGGGGCATACTGTCAAGGTTTGAAGCCTTTGCCTCCAACTTTGCAAAATTTAAATGCTGTAACAAATATCTTTTTTGACCTGTGCATGACAGCATGCATGCATGACATGAATGCATAACTTCTGACACTGCAAAAAAAAGACTGATGCTGAACTACCCACTTAACTTGTGAATCTTAATGCTTATTTAGATCCAGATTGTTTCACTAAACATAGTCCCGAAGAATGGTCCTGCAACAAGAAGTTTTTTTCTGCCTTTTTATAGTACATCCCTGATGTTCACTATTACTATAGCTTTTTTGAGTGGCACTATTTTGTGGCTAGAAATACTGTATTACCTCTTCTACCAGCAGATAACAATCTGAATATGCTGACCCAGCATATGCAGTGGGATCACAAGGAAATCACTGGTGACACATGATCAGCATGAGAAAAACATTATACAGATGCATTCTGATTAGAACATTAATTTTTGTAAAAAATAGAAGCTGCTAAAGAATCATAAATGGGCAGCATCCCTAGTAGTTCTCCCTATGCTTTTAAATATGAGGCTACTGTAACCTCTGTTCCCAGCTGCACTAGACGACTTTTTAATTCTTTAAATAAACACCAGTAACTGCAGAGTGTTTAACGTCAGCATCAATGTTGAAACAACATACGTGCTGTTCTGGGGAAAAACACAAACTGAACTAAAATACTAGAATTCTCTCACATTCAGTAAACTGCACATTCAGTACAGACATATTAAATCATGGCTGACTTGTGTTAAGTAGGTCCTGATCCTAAAAATACATAAGTCTGTATTTGGTTTTCTGTGCTGCAATGAAACCCACATGGTGTCAGGGAAATTATTCACAGTACATGAAGTTTGGTTGGTGTGTAAATGCTTGCATGATATTCTTCAGGACTTTGTTGCTGTGCTCTGGGGAGGTTTGGGGGGCTGATTCTCTGCATTCTGCAACATTGCCACTGTGGTCCCAGACTTTGTGTTTTGGTGTTGGTTTGGTGGTGGTGGTGGTGGTTTTGCTTTAGCAGAGAGAATCAGGTAAACTATGGCAGTGTATAAACCAAGGCAGATTTCTTATACCACACTGAACATCTATCCAATAAAAAAAAAGTGTAATTAAATTGTCTTGGGCAAAAATGGGCTTCCCAGATATAATGTCACATATTTCCTTCTTTCTCAGTTGTTTACTATTACAGAGCTGTGCTTGTCCTTTCTTAACCTGCCAACCTCCTCCTGATGTGTATATCTGGTATTTATAAACATCTAACCTAAGTACTTTTGTACCTTGTTCCTGTATAGAATAATGCCAGCTTCAAATGTCATATGGTTTCTCATCTCCAGCAAGATAGTTAACAATTTTGTTAATTTCCTATCTGATCTGAGTTCCATTGTTCCCCAGCATTAAACCCAACAATCACTGACAGTCATGCTGGAAAAGGCACTTTTGTATTTAGTGTATGGTGGTCTGTGGAAGAAGGTGAGACATCAAGCTAGATGAAACTGTACACAGATTGTATTGTAGTTTTCACAGAAATGAAGAAATACTTTTGCTCTTAGTAGTAAGTGAAGCTTCTTTTTTATTACCTAATTAGGCCATATTTTGACTTATCTACAGAAAATAATTTCTGAATACACTGTATCAAGCTTCATTGCAAAGAATTAGCAGTGCATGTGTTTAAAAGGAAATTAAAAAGTTGATTACAATCAGTGTCATTTAACATCCCATCACTGTATCTTCTAATTTGGTCCTTTCACTACTGAATAACTAAATCAAAAGACTGATGACTTCTAAAGACTCTGTCTCAGGTTAAAAGTTACAGCACTTTCCTCCTCTTAAGATGCAGCCTTCAGGGTGAGAAAAGCAAACTGATGAAGACCAAAGACCCATCAGCTTCAGTGGGCACACAGTTCCAGTGCTCACTCAGGAGGACTGCATTTCTGTCATTTCAGCACAACACTCATCTCTACCTTTAATTGATGTAACAGTAGAAGATTCCATCTTCCAGTTGGGATTGGCTGATATTTACTGCTTAACTACCAGTATTTCTCATTAGCTTGTTCAGCACATGTCTGTCTGACATGCTATCCCAGAGCTCCTTTCCATTCCATGTTCTGTTGCTTGGTGCTGGCTAGTGGCTTCATCTGCTTCTCCAATATCTTGAATATTTTCACCTTGAAATGATACAGTCTGAGGTACACAGACATGTTTCACACACCTACCAGACTTCATGGCTCCTCTGTGTGAAAGCAGAAGGTATTTCTCATTTGTCAATTCTTGTCAGATAGTGAAAATTCTGATTTCAGGTCGGTGAGAAAGAGCCAGAAGCTTGGACATGCTACAGTGCTCTTTGCAGTTAAGCCATTACAAACCATGTGCTGGTGTATCCACCTGCAAACCTCTTGCCTGGAAATTACCAACAAGGTTCAGTTGTTGCTGTTGAAAATTGAGGCATAACTTCGTGGGGAAGTAACCAGGTCCATGAACCTTGCACGGATGGCAAATCTTATAGGATTTTTGTGTCCTGAAAGCAGCTGGACAATGTAATGTCTTGGGAGCATAAATCCTAACCTTTACTAGATTCATTAATCTTGTAAATTGTCACAGACCCTAAGATTTTTGAGATTTTAATTAATATTATGGTATTTTAAAAACTAGTCCTCTACACCTCTGCACAGAAACTGTAGCTGCTGAAGTTATTTGCCAAGACTGCCACATCGGTTGAAAGAGGACAGAAGAAACAAATCCATTTTCTCAGGGAGCAGCTATGGGCTTTCTTCATCACTTAACTTGCAGCCCAGCACTTGGAATGTTTCTGTCCATTACTGCTAGATTTCCATGATTAATGGCGGACATGCAGTCTGACATGGTTGTGTTGGTGGAAATGTGAAAAGCCAAACCTCAGAAGAGGTCACAAAACGTCAGTGGAAGTGCCCAGGCTGAGGTTCTTAGGGCAGAACTTGGATAAGAAATTTCTTGCAGGTGGTTTTGCGATTTTGAGAATCAAACTGGTCTTTGAGCCTCACCCCAGTAACTCCCAGCCCTGCCCCACAAAGTCACTGTGGTTGTTTGGGTGCTACTGAAAGGAAGGTTAGAATTTTGCCCTTTGATGAAAAAGTTTGCAAGCTCACGGTTTCAGACCCCCTATAGTGGAGAAATAGCTGCACTGACATCAGTTTGCACTTCCCAGCTAATCTGTACTTGCAACTCACTGAATTTTGTCAATTTCATTGATTTCAGTGTTGGAAAAGTGCGTTCTGTACTGGGCAGGCTTATTGATTAGTCAATGGATGGTTTAGTGGCAAGATGTTTTCAGTGACTGGCCTTATAAATAGCTACTGCATTTCAGATGGCGTGGTGTGGATTGTGACTTTCATATGGGAAATTTGGGTATGTTCTGTATTTCTGCATTATCAGATTCTCTTCTTTCAAGTGTAGGAGTCTGAATACGCAGTTTAGATAATAACTATTTTGCTTCTAGTTGGCTTCCATTAAGGAAAGTCTGAAGCTGATTATGAATTGGCAGAAATAATTTTTCTAAAACAATTTTTATTTATTTTGCTGATCTGAAAAAATGAATTTAGCCCATAGTTCCATTTCCAGAGTAAATTGCTAATTGCATGTGCAGTGCTAATTTTAAAGGCAGAAGTTTCCAGAGCACCCCTCTTTTATCCCCTTCTGAGCACTGAACTTTGCAATTTATGCTTAGGGATTTTTGCATTTTAGGGATTGTTACACCGTTTAGTTAAGAGTGGCCTCAATATTTTTGACTTTACTTGTTCTTTAGCTATATATTTCTTTTTAACATATGCATAGCCAGATTTTGTGTGCTAGTGCTCTGCTTCAGTCCACCTTCTTTAATGAATCTTGAGGGAGAGAAGAAATAGGACAGTTATTCTTATGATTTTATCATGACACCCATAGTACTTTTGCTTTTAAAACCATAGACCTTGGATTCTGGTGATGATGTCAGATTTCATTTTTGGATGAAAAAAATCTGAAGAAAAATTTCAGAATATTAGGCAGAGCCCAGAAACCTGAGGAAACAGAAAAAAAAATTTTTTTTTTTTGTTCTTTTGTATATTATATTAATTTTTGTTTTATTCATTACATTCTTTTTAACATTCAGCTTTGATTATTTAGGAGCATTTGAACAGAGCAGAAGGGTATGAGTGTGCAGAGCTGGCCCCTCTCTGTTACTGTGGGGACACAGCCCTGTCACAGCCACCAGAGAGAACAGAGGGGAGCAACCAGACATGAGGGCCCACTGAGCTGCAGTTCCTCTACCAGGCTGCTTGCAGAAGGGTGCAGCTGGGCTGTAGTTCAACACCCTGGTTTTTTGACAGCTCTGACCACTGACACCTTACAAGACAGTCTGGTTTCTCTTAATTTTGGAGCATGTTGACAACCCTCTTCCCAACCCTTTGATCAATATCAGTGAGTCATTCAGTACGAAAAAAGTAGTTGTCTGTATTTCCAAGGTAGATGCAACAAAAGGAGGAGCTGTGATCACCTGGTCTGTATTTTTAAGGCATCCTTGTCCCAGGAGTCCCACAGCAGAGCCTGCCACCAGCACATGTTTCTTTGCTGGGTGCTCAAGCTTCTCTGCCAGGCAGGGACATGATACGCTCTCGTGAAATGAAAGGCGCTAGCAAAAATAAAATTCACTGAGAGAGTTTCAGGCTGCAGGGACCTGACAGGCCTCTGATGCAGAGCAGCATATTTGTCTGTTTCTGGGTGTGGCTCACCGTGTGCAGGTGGTGTCCTTTGGAAAGTAGCAATGCGCAAAATACAGACTGTCTGCAGTGGGTAGTCTCGACTTTATTCCAGACTGCGTCTGTCACCCTGCACTTTCCTACAGTCCTGAGGAATAGGGGCAATTTTTGCCTAACATTATAAGGTAAAAATTAATCAAGTTGGTCCCTGTGCACAGAAGAAGGATTGCCCAAGACAAACACTCTATGGGCATTTCCATCTCTTTTGAAAGGCTTTTATATTTGAGTGACTACAGAAAAAGGGCTGCTGTAGTGTTTTCTCAGCCAGCTAAGCCCTGAGGCTGGGGATTTTCCATCAACTCCCAAAGCTTGCAGAGCTGAAAATTTATAAGCAGCTCATTTTCCTATAAAAGACACTATGACCTCAGCAGCTAGAATGTAGAGGAGCAAAATTGATGAATCTTAGGGAAATCCAGACTGGGAAGAAAAACATTTCCGTCCAAGTTGAACTTGTTATTCCTGGAATTTATTGTTAATTGTGATTTTAAGGTTTAACAAGGCACTCACTTTGGACTCTTCAGATGCTGAAAACTACAAAAACTTTGTATGCTGAAAGACAAGCATGGATGAGGTTGAGATTACAAGGAGGTATATAAAATAATTTACTTCTTGTCCTGATTCTACTATTTGTTTTATTCTGGAGATATTTTATTGACAGAATGAGGATATAAAGATATATGAAGTTAAATGTTATTATTTGACTAAATACATTTGTAGTTTGACTGCATTTTATTCCCTGATTGCAATCACTATTTAAATTGTGTGTCTTTACAGTTGTTCGTCAAGTCACAGGTATGCCAGAAATGGCTGTTGTATATATCAGTGGTGTAATTCCATTAGTTGTATTTGACTATTTTTTTCAACTGGGCAAGAGATTTTTCTCCCAGACCATACCCTTTTGAGTCTCAAATATTTTTCCCAAGAACGTGATCATTTATTTCCTTTGTCCAACTAATAAAATGTAATGAGGGATAAATGCATTTTAGGGAAATTAGATACTTTTACTCCTGATGCTCATTCTGAGACTTCTAAGCCTGCATTTTTTTGTTTCCCAGTCAGATGGACAACATTCTCCCAAAGGCAGAAGGCTTCAACTTTAAAAGTGTGGGATTTTACCTCACTAAAGTTCAGAATTTGAAAGAAAAACTTATACGTTTCCTCATTTAGTGTTGAGGTGAACCCACAGAATCACTCTTTTTCTCCAGGATATAATGTTTGTTGCAGTCTTGATCCATCCTTGAAGTCCATTTATGTCTAATCAAAAAAGGAAGATATCATTCTCTCAGCAAAATATTTGCATTTTATCACACAGAATGTTGTTCTGTCACCCAGATTATTCAGTAAAATATTTTCACTGAAGTCCAAATGCTGGAAATGCAACTGCAAGAAAGAACAGCTTTGACTCTGATCTCTGTTTTGTGGATAGCACAAGAGTTTTACCACCGGGAAATAACAGCCCATGAAACATACTTCAGAGTAAATAGCAGATGTTACAAGGACATCTAAGCAAAGAAGATCCAAAGTATACATTTCAACTACATAATATGAGTCAAGACAGTATGAAACATGCACTCTCAATGACGTGTCCAGTGTCAAAATTAAGGTGAAACCTTAATTAAGGCTTTAAATTGCTTAAATTTTTTTCAGGTAGACTTTAGATAAGAACCCAGCTCTTCCTCAGCAGAGCACTGAAGTACACTGTCCACATCAAGCCCAACTATGGGCTTCAGTCACAGAGCACAGTCTATGAAAGATAAGTGAAATTAAACGCAAGTTCAAACATTCGTTGCAATTAGAGAGAATTATTACTCAAGATGAAAAAACCCAGTGTGGTGCTTTTACTGCAGTGTAGTCTGCATGGCATTGCCACATTCAGTTTGTCGTTTGATAGTACATCTGTATCAGAAATACTTACAATGTTTTGTCACCAGAGAGCCTATCTAAGTAAATTACAAATAGTAATTTATATTCTAATTATTGAGTTATGCTTTTAAGACTCTGCAAACTAGGTTCTATGGGTGTTGATTTTATATACAGAAACCTGCATGGGTAGTACTTAAACTGAATGGGAAAAAAAAAGTTAATCCTTTCTGAAAATATCCCTGTCATGAACCTATGCATGGGAGTGCGATTTGGCCTTGGATTTATTTCTTTGTGTTAGTGAAAGTTCTGGCTAAATGACAAACACACATCTCAGGAAAGTAAGAATAACATGAGAAATTTTCAATCTGATAAATACTTAAGTGTGAGAAATTTAGAAATAAACAAATTTTTAGCCAAAAGTATTTCATAAACCCTGCTTTTAATTTTCTTGAATTCATCACCAAGCAAGTTGCATCATTATTCAGGAACATGTTTGTGTAAAAGTGCAGTTCGCCCTGAGCATGAACTCAACTAAGGATGAATTTTGGGAGAAGATTATCAGGAATACAGATACCCACACTAAGCATTGGTTAAGACAGAGTAGTATTTATTGCAGTTACAGTGTGATGAACCATGTTGTTTTTCAGCTGTGTGTGACACCTTCACTGCTCTCACCAGCAGCTGTCTCTCAGCAATTAAGGCTGTTGGTGCTTTTAGACTGACAAGAGAGAGAAGTTTAGCAGTTTGTGTCCTGCAGGACCATGTGGTTGGCCTGCAGTTCTGCCACAGGCAGGAGATCTGGATGGCCTGTTATGCCTGGAGCCATCAGAACTCTGAATATATGCATTGCCCTCATGAATCTGAGTGTGATTGGGGCAGTATTGACTTGCATGGCAGCTCACCTGCTCACTGTTGTCCCTCCCTTTCCTACATCATTTGTACTCTGGCCACTAAATTCTACCAGGGACCTGCTTTCCCCCTGCATCCCACTGGAGATGAATATGAGGGCTGGTTGTGAGAAGCCTTTCCCAGCAAAAATGCCACTGAGGCTCATGAAGTTTAAGCATGCTACTTTTGGTTTTGACAGGTTTTTGGTGAGGAGCTCCTCAATGTCTCAGACTATCTGTTTTACAAATACAGGGTAGATCAGCAACAAGTTGAACCTAACAGACAGTTAAAATTTTATCAGAGATAAAATAATAATTGTTTATAATAAAAACTCGGTAATATTATTAAGTACTCTATAATGTTCTTAAAATATTTTTGTCAACATTATCTTCTTATAATAAATTTTAAATAGGTTTCTTATGTTCTACAAGATCAGCTGGAGAAAAAATATAAGATTTTTTTTTTCTCAGTGGAAGATGTTTAATTAATATGCCCATTTTAATTTAGGTATATATTCTGTATAGTAAACTACCTGAGTTCAGCATTTTTGAGTCATATAAAAACTAGGATTATGTGAGTAGGCAATCCCAGGAATGTATTTCCATCATTAATCAACAGCTGAAATATATTTTATGATAATTTTTTAGAGCTCTTCCTTTCTCACTTTTTTAAAGCTTAAGCTTTAGGCTAGTTTTATTTGAGAACACCTTTCATTACCCCCTGCTTTCTTGGTTAAGGATGCTGAAGGGACCTCTGCTTACTGGGATACGTCTGAGGGACAAAAGGGGAGACAGGCAGTCCTTGAGCTCAGTAGCAAGTGGCTACTGAGTGAGGGTTGTAGTGGCTTTCTCAGCCTGTGATTGAGCAGAACATTCCACAGAGAATGGGCTATTGGTCTTCAAAGGTCAGAATGTGGAGTGAATTATGAGGCATACAGATCTGGTATGAGGTGAACACTGGATTGGTCTTCTCTCCGTGCCCATACTAATTGGAGACTATTATTTGCAGACTGAGAGGGACTTACTGGGATTGAAGTACAAAACTCCTGAAGGGGAAAATACATGTCAAATAAGCTAAGTCAAAATGCTGCAATGAGGTCTGAAATTCTTAAAAGTTCTCCAGATGAAACATTGTGCTGTGCCTATGGCTAGCAACTTGCTTGTTAGCTTTGGGGGCCAATTAAACAATTAATTGGAAAACATATGGCATGGGGGCATTTTTTGCGTTTATAAAAATATATGTTGTCTGCATATCAATTATTTCCTGTTTCTCTATAGTGCAACATATCTCTCTATATCTAATATTATATATAATAATACTCTAATATAAATACTCTCTCTAGGGATTTTTTTTTTTCAATTTCTGCAGTTGAGAGACTAAATTCCATTTTCAGGTGTCAGCTAGTCCACTGAAACAGTATTCAGGTGCTAAATAAAACTAAGCAACTGGTTTTATAAGGAGCCCTAAGCAGCTTCAAAGTGTAAAGTCTGGTCAATAGAATTCAGAGGTTTAGTCAGCTTAGTAATTTGGGAAATTCCAGTAAATTATTGCTTCACCTTTAGCTACATAAATGCCTTTGAAAACTGGTTATTGGAAACTGCTGAAAGTCAGTAGTTGCACAGGCTGCAGGAAAAAGCTGCAAGAGGATGCCTTGAGCAGCTCTGAGTTGTATTGGATGGTTGGAATCAGAATTAAGAAGATGGGAAGCAAAGATGTTTTCAGAGAGGCTTTCCTTCTTTCCTCCTCCCACCTTGGTTTATTTCCCATTGAACTGGAAAGAAGGAATGGAAAATGGGATGGCACTCTATAATGTTATTTATTCCCAAGACTGGATAGAAATTAAATCTTACTTCAAACAATCTCCACTTTATATAATTTTGAAGGAAAGACAGATTTGACAGAATTTTCTACTGTCATTAGGAATACTTCTTGAGCCAGAGTTTCAGCTAGAAACTTTCTGAAATGAAGCCATTTCCACATAGCAACTCTTATTTCTGAGTGTTGCAGACAAATTCTTTACATGATTTGGTTTTGGTTTCTTAGGCTTTCTTTCAAGGATGTAGGTTTTTTTGGTGCCCACAGCTTGGAAGGCCTGTGGCTGCCTTAAAAAAAAACCCCAAGAAATATCTGGAAACAATACCCATCAAGTGCAACATGTTCCACACAAAGTAGGAACAGAAAAAGGGAGAAACAAATGGAAAAGAAACAAGAATCTCAGCTTTGGCTTTTGGCAAAGAAAACACAATAATTACATTTGTTCCAACCACTTTGCAGGAGGACATGATTTATCTTGTCCCTGTTTTATTCTCATCAGAAGAAAAGCAACAGTTTTTCAGTATTTGCAGACTCCACTCAAGGGAGTTGAGATTGAAATAGCAAAGGGATTGCCTTTGGACAGAAATGCATTGACCTGCCCTGTGTAGGAAAGCTTGAAAAGCTCCTTCTTGGGTGGTAAAGAGCAAGAGAAATGCTTGTAGGGTAATTCTCCAGTCTCTGCTTTGGAAGTACCCTGTTACACATGTTGTGTTTAATGGCTTTGTGATGCTTTGGTCCATGAAGTTCACTTGTGCAATGGCAGGTGTGCGAAGGTGCTATATAATCAGGTGGGAATTGAATTATTTGTGTTATCATTGTCCAGCAATGCCATTCCTGCTTATGTTGATAGTAAATTCTCGCTTCCTTTTGCATATTTATCTGCTCAGTTCAGGCATGGACAAATAACTACAGTGGATCAGGGTAGTAACTCTTCTAGTACCTGAAAATGGCAGTACCTATTAGGAACCTTTTTTCAAAATAAGCATCCAATAAACCTTAAGCTGAATATTTCTTTCAAGTTTCTAACACCTAAAGATTGGCTTGTGCTCGGTGACACATTGATGTCCTTTTGTAAATACTCTAACCCTGTCTAGTAAACAAGCAGATATTCCCTGAATGTAACACCTTCCCTGACACTAACAGCAACATATTTATATCCTTCTATGGCTGAAATACTCAGGAGCAGGAGAGCAGAAGAGCAGAAGAGCAGAGAGACCCGAAGCAGCTGCAAGGCCACAGTCACAGATCACCCACAGCCATTGTAACAGTGAGCTGATGCTCATCTGTCCTGGCAGGTGATGATATGTTAAGAAGATCAGGGATGATAAGTGTTCTGCACTCAGCGCAATCACAGGGTTGAGCCTTTAGCTCTGCCCCGAGGTCTCTGAACCCCCACAGCATTCACAAAGTGCTGGAGAAGGACATCCCATCTGCAGCAGGACAAGCAGAGGCGAGTTTGCAGTCCCTCAGCTTCGACCGCCCAGGGCTGACTGCAGGTGTGAGCTGTGACCAAGTCACATCAGCTCCGAGCCACTGCTGGGCAGCGTGAGTTAGTGGGCTGGACTCCTTCAGGTGCCACAGCCAGCCCCAGCAGGCATCAGACATGGAGCTCACAAGCTCTGTGCTCAACTCAGCCTGGCAGGAAAGGGACTTTCAGCCTTGTGCCCACCCCTGAGAGGAGACAACAGTGCTTTTTTACAGTGAGGTGTAGTTTCAGATACAGTAAATCTCACTTCTCATCTGGAATATATGGTAGGAGCAGACTTAAGACTCAAATTCACAGAGAACTTCTTGGAGCACACATTTCCTTTTTGTCGTAACTTTTTTACCTGAAGAGGAAGATGACTGTTTCCCAACTTGCTAAAGGCTTTTGCATTATGCATTCTAATGTAGCACATATACTTGCTGGAAATGGTTTCCCATATTTACCATGAGGTTGCACTTTAAAGTTACAGTTTTTGCCTCTTTTCATGGCAGAATTATAGAGAACCCTGGCATTGTACCACACTGAGGAATAAACACAGTGCAAAACAGAGTATATCTTTCAGGAATCATAGAATCATTAAGATTGGAAAAAACATCCAAGGTCGTGAAGTCCAACTTCTGACTGAATGAGGAAGATGAGAAGATGCAACTTTTTTTTTGCAGTGATAGCTTTCCTCTAGAGGCCCCATCCAGAATTGATTTCCCATTTTAGCCAACATGAGTCTTTCCTGCCTATTGATCTCTGTGTGTTTTAAAATTGGCCTGAACATCTGAAACAGGGCTGTGGTAAATGGCAACATTAAACAAACTGGTAAGAGATTTATTCTGGACTGGTAGGTTTCTTTTTTTGACTGCAAGACAGAGTCTTTTAGGGACAGAGCAAAGCACATAGGTATTCACTGCTTCTGCAGAAGACAGCTTTGCCATCTCAACTTTGCAGCTTGTGTTCATTGACATAATATGTACACAGAAATACATGCAGTATTTCTATGGGAAAAACACAGAAAAGCGTTGTGTGTTTTTATAACAATGGAGAGAAAGTGTACAGAGAAATGCTTGATTTTTTTTGTCTCCTCTTGGGATGGAGTTCCTGTCTCTGTGTGACATAGTTATTTTTCATCATATAAAAAGGACTATGCCCACCCACAGCGAGCTCTTGGCCTCATCAGAGCAGTCATACATCCCATCTAGATGTCTGCAAAAGCTTTTAAGAAACATTGTTATGCTTTCTGTGGTGTTTCTCTATGGGTATACTATAAACAATCATGCATGTTAAAATCCACACTGTTCATTAGCTAAAGCATCTCAAGAGATGAGTTTTCATTTTTAAGAAAGAAGAACAATTATTTGAATGGAAATGGGGTCTCAGGAAAGATATCAATCCCGAATTTATATCTTTCCAAGATCTTGATGCTCTAGTAATAAGGAAAGGAAATCCTGGTTCAAAAGCTAGGATATAAACCCTCCATGCTCACAAGCTGCCCATTATTCCCTACTCTGCTTTCTGGTTGAATTTCGGAGAGGCTGTGCCTGTGCAGGCCTGGACTTTGAGTTTTGCATGGCATATTAGCTCTCTGGATAGTCAGTCTAAAGCAGGCATAGAACAGAGCCCATTTGAACATATTCAAACCAAACCCAGATACTACTGTTCTTTGTATTTGGAATTAGCTTTTGGGTTGCTGCTTTTAAGTAAATTAATGAGCCATTTAATACTGTGCAAGCTAAGCATTTCTTCATTCTGATACACTTGAGTTACTGAGTTACTTTGTGTGTGTTGTTAAGTTGTGCAAGCTATAGGAGGACTGCAAGTAAAGTTACGCTTTTGAACAGTTTACTGTGATCTAGAGAAGGTTGATAGCTTGATTCACATGACACAATAGTTTCTTCTCCCTGCCTCTCCAACCCAGTGAAAGGTGGGGGAGCAAAGCATCAGGGAAAAATAATGTAAAGACTTATGAAATGAATGCTGTACATGAATGCAAAAATATGAAGTACACTATTCCATTTTATAGCAAAATTATGGAACAAAGGAAAGTCAATGAGAACTCTAACATTTTGCTTGTTACCTTTAATAGGCAGCTGCTCCTTGTGGGCAGAACACAGTATATGTCCTTCGGCTTTGCTACAGGGAATAATGCCCATGTTGCAAATATGGAGAAAAATTCTTATCTTTAGGTGTTTAGGCCAGCAAGCACATTAAGGTTGACCCTGGTGTTATAAATATAAACTGCAAGAAACAATTATTGAGAAAACTAACTTGACTGGACAAAACTGAACCAATGTCACAAAGAGGCAGCAGATACAAATCATGCTCAGAAAATAGGGGAAGGAAAATACAAAATCCTATGACTCACACCCAAGCAATGACCAGAGAGGGCTCTGGTAAGAAGTGGCACTCTGGGAGACAGCAAAGTGTACAGATCTCCCACTCCCCAACGAAAAGAAGAAGCAGAGAATGGGGGAGGGAAAAGGAAATAAAAGATAAGCAAGACAAAGGGTAGGCCTGTTGTCAGTTTACTCTGATGGAGCCAATGTCACAGAATTCAGATCAGAATGTAAAGTTTGTCAACTGGGAGTCCACATTGGTAGAGTGAGGAAAACAATCAGTGGAGCAATGTGCTCCACTGTGTGCCCAGATCCTGCACAGCTTCTGTGAGACTGGCAACCAGTTCTATGTCTGGTGGCAGCCTTGAAAGTGTGGTTCCTCCATCATAATGGAAAGTGAGATAGGTCCTGCAGCCTTTACCAACCACCTTGTACAGCCAGAATAATACAGCCTTTACTGAATTATTCCATCTTCAGTAAAAGTCCTTCCCCTCCAGAGCTCCAGTAGTAGCTAAGATTTTAAATGCACAGAAGTAAAGCTGTTCAAAAATAGAATTTTCCTCCCATGGGAGATTTCAGCATTTCAAGATTTTTTGCTGCTTTAAAATAGAGAAAGCAGAGGGAACTTGGTTCAATTTTGTCTAAAGTTTCAACTTGAACTGTTGAAACAGAAAAAAAAATATAATCAATAAAATTTAAACAAGTTGGTATTTTAAAATTAATTTTTTATGGAAAATATTTTAATTTCAATGAAAATAATTCAAAATATGGGTAAGAGTGCTTATGTGTGTGCTTGTCTGGGGAAGGATTTTCTCACTTTGGAATGTTAAATTTGTTTCTTTGTTTTAGAAAACAGAAAAGTAACTGAAAATCACCAAATATTTGAAATTTATTTTACATCATTAGTATTTTTCAGTGAATTTTTTATTAGATTTATGCTGGAATTAATGCTATAGAAATCAAAATTTTGAATGTCCTGACTAATATTTAATTAATATTAGTATATTTTCTTTCATTCCTACACCTGTTTCCATTATTTTTCTTGTTGAACTTATCTGATAAGGGACTCTAGAAGACAAAAAGTTGTATGTTATTGCAAGTGATATCCAACAAGTCCAAACCTTCATAGATTAAAGGGTGAAACTCCACTGAAGTCAATGGAGCTTTAAATGCTGGCACCACCAGAAAAGTTGTCCTGTGGAATGCACTTGCACTGTCATATTTTGAATGCTCTTCATTCTCATGACAGACATTATCAAAGGAGTCTCTTTTCAAACACTTATGCATTTATTATTTAAAAAACCCATTTGGTCAGAGAGGTCAAAAGCTCTTCTCACCACCATAGGGAGTCCATGGAAATTTCGGCATTCTGAAGTAGCACAGGTATCGAACAGCATTAAAACATTAATGATTTGTTTAGGTTTTTTTTTAACCGTGTTTTGTTTTTGTCGTGAATCTAAAGTGGTTGAATCTAATTATTTTTTGATTGGAAGGGCAAGCACTCCAGCAGGAAAAATGTCACATTATAATCGGATTACTTCCAACTAGTCCATAAAAAAAATTCCCATAGTGGAATGGCCCATTCCCTGATTGCTTTCTATCACTAATGTCATGCTATAATACCATTTTTATGCTGTGTTTCTGGCAATTTTCAGTATTGTCTACACGGAAAATAGATTGCAGATCTCCTCCAAAAGCCCAGTGTTTTTCCTATTTGGCTGTACAGTAAAGCTGGAGTTTTCCCTCCTTGCCTATGTTGATATTTTTCCTTAAAAATAGAAAATAATGAAATCACTCAGTATTATTTCCATGCATTACTTTAGAGCCCCATGGTCCAAACAAGACCTCACTGTGCAAAGCACTGGGGACTCTGTAGGTGCACATAACCCTTGCCTGAAGAGCTTTTGGGCTATGACCCCACTTCTGTAACCTGGAGCTACTTGTTTGTGAAGTGGGCAGGTTACAGACCCGGGGCTTCACGCACAGGGTGAGGAACGGGGAAAGGATGCTTGGTTGTCCTGCCTGTATGAGCAGGGAGCCCCAGTGACTAAATCCTTTGCCCTCAGATTACACAGGAAATCTGTGTCTGACCCTGAGGTGAAAGCCAGATATCCTGTGTGGCACCCTCATCCCCTGATCTATCCGTTCTTGCTCCCCACTGTCATGTTGGCCTCCAGCGCAGAAACTTCTAACCAAGGAATTTTCCATTGAGTTCTGCTGCTGATGAGTTTCTTTCTCACCAATAGGTGGAAACTGACAGCCCGGTTTCTCAGGTGACACAAGGAACGGTTCTGCCATCCCAAATGAGGCAGGAAAAACATCACGCAGAACAAGGAATTTTCCATAAGAAACTGTACCATAGCAACTGAAAAAGACGTTGAAGCACATTACACTTTCTCAGCTTGTTGCAATCTGTGCTTTGATGCAACAGGACATCAGAAAAGTGAAGACTTGGGTTTTTTGTTTTTCTCTTCCTCACTTATTTCTTTGGCCAGGAGAGTGATTGTTTTAACTGGTGCTGCTTGATCATAATGAATTTATTGCAAAATTATGTAACCTTTCCACATCTGTCTCCAAAGTCTCTACCAGAGCTTGTGTTCTGGCATGCATTGTCATACTATAGCTGGGGAGGGAGAGGGAACTACATCTGCAAACTTCCATAAGAGATCACAAGCTTCTGAAATTGTAGGACAACTAACAAATTAGGATGCAGAAATATTTCCAACAGGCACAGCTGTGCAATATGTGGCATTAAAATAAAGTTGAGTCATTAAGAAGTAGTGATATAGAAACTAGCAAAAGTTTCTGTCTTTTTTTAATTAAACATATCCCAAATATGATTGTCTAGTGTAACAGAAAAAAAAAATCACTGTGCAGAAAAAAGTGGCTTGCGTGGGTTTGGATATGGACAAATTCTTTCTGTACTAGGCATAGTATTTACGTAAAATGTTGCATAAAATCTTAAAGGGAATTCTTTGCAGGACAGATGTTTATCTTCCTGAGCAGGTATAAAACAGTGTTAAGAATGAAGAAACATGAATTAACAGGACCTAAAATGCTTAAGTGAGAAAACAGGGGGATACCTGTCTAGCACTACTAATCACCTGAGGTCTAGAGATGCCCTTTCTTTTGAACAGGAGTGGTTTAGTCATTTTCCTTTTCTTTCTATTTTTTAGAGTTCAAGCTGCTCCCTGCCCGTATTTTATCCCTCCCCTGTGTTCCTTCTCACTAAACTCCACAATGGGGATCATCCTCCTCCCCTGTACATCTGCAGATATTAATTACTGAGTGGACAACTGCAGCACATAGAACACTTTCTATGTGTGTACTCTCTTCTTATTCAGACTCACAGCTTGTTCAGTTTCAGAGGTATTTCTGTGCTAAGGCATCCCTTGTTTCTGAGAGAATGTCTGTTTCACGTTCCCCTCAATGTCAGTGACAAGTCTGTGACTGATTTGGGAATGTTGTGTTAGAATCCTGCTGAACTGGACTGGAACTGGACTTGAACTAAAAATGCTGGAGCAGGATTTGTCACAGCTCTGCTTACCTAGGGCTTCCAGCAAGGTCTTTGTGTGAAAGCACAGTTCTTTTAGGACAGTAGCAAGGACAATGCAGATTTTTCAAGCTGCTTCTTCATATCTACTGTCCTAGCTTTCAATTTTGTAAATTATGGAGGAAAATACCTTTTAAAACAGTATTGAGAGAGATTTTTCCCAATGATGTTGTCCCAATGCTTAGTTAGAATAGCCCTCATTAGGATGCAATTTACCATTTTCCCCAGTTTCCACAACAACTGGCATTTCAAAAGCCTACTTGGCACAGTATGAAGGCAAATGATACCCGTAGCCCCTGTTCAGAAATCTTCATTTGTTTACATCTATGAAGGTGTGGAAAGAGAGCTATTGCAAGTAGTTTTGAAGTGCTGGTTGTGGCATATTAATCTCCAAGGACCTGTTTATTTTTATGGAGGATAGTACATAAAATACTGTAAACTAACAGCATAAAGACTGGAATAAGCAAAGAATTAGGGCACAGCTAGCAGTAGACCTCACATTTTCCTTTGTTCATGGCAAGTTTTGTCTTTCTTTTTTTTTAAATAATGTGTCTTAAATTAAGGGATGCTGTGAGTTTCTTAATTGCTTTTTTCAGCAGATACTCTTTGTGATAGTTAATCTGGAAGAGCCCCACTTGTTTTCCCAGCTCCCATTTTATGAGTGAGGATTACTTTAATGGCATACAAGACGATTCTGAATGCGATGCAAGAGAAGTAGTGTTGTTTTAAAAGCTTTTTTTCTGAATGTATTGCCAATTTATTTTATTTTAGAGTGCATTATAATGAACTTTAAGGAGGTCAGAATTACAAGTAAAATTACAAGGAAGTATTTATTGCAGTCATACTCATATCTGAAGACTTCCCAGATGAGATTTTGAACCTAAAATGGCAGTGAGAAGTTTGTGCCATTGTTTTCAAAATATACCAAGTAAGAATCTTAATGAATACATAACTTACGCTTGATAGCTTTGAGACATTATTCAAGTAGAAAATAACTAATATTTTAAAAAACTAAAAGCACTACTATTATGAAACAACTAGGTATGCGTTTCTGGCCTTATTTTCAAGGTGGGGAAAACAGTCATATAGGGACTCACTCAGCAGAAGCCTCATAAGAGTTGTTTGCCAAAATGCTTATGATAAATACCTTTTAATCTCTCTGTGTGCATGTGTATGTGTCTCTGTGTGTGTGTGTGTGTGTGTGTGTCTAGTCTTCAGAAGCAAACAATGTTGTCTCTGTGTAGTCGTTCTGTAAGGAAAAATTAAAATCAGTATTAGTTATTTTTGCAGTTAGAGTCTGTTGTATTCTTGGAACATATAGCTGAATTACCATTCTCTTACTGAAGAAAATGTTACAAGAAGGGAGAAAAAATATGACAAGCAATGATGAAAGGAATGCACTAGTCTATAAGTTAGTTTAGAGTTGTACATGGGAAAACATAGAAAGACTACCCAACAAATCTTAACATTGGTTTATAAATAATTATTTTAACTTTTGACCCTTCCTCCTCATTAAAATTCTGAATGACAGGCTAGAAACACAGAGCCCTGGAAATTGCCTAGGGGCCATTCTGTGGATGTTAGACTACCAAAAGGCAAAGTATCCCTCAGGTTTGACAACAGATTTCAGACATGTCCCTCCTAAAAGCAAGTTTATACTTGCCCTCCTGCTGGTGGTGGTCTTGCAGGAGGCAGCAGTTAGCAAACACTGCCTGTGAAGGGCTCTGTTAGGCCACCCTGGTGATGGCTTCAGTGCTTCAGCTAAGCGCAGGCCAGGGTCATGTCAAGGGACAGCACCCATTTCCTTGGCTGCAACTGTCAGTTCAAGCAGCTTGAGAAAAGAATTCAGCCTTTTCACTGGTAACAGTGAAAATCATGGCAATTTTTACTGTTTCCTTTACTGGTAAGCAGGTGGGGTACTCTGCCATTACAGTGCAAGAAATGCAGCAGCTGTTTGTATAGGTTACTGCTGCTTAAAATGTTTCCTGAGTAGGTGAGTGAGTACACAGGCAAACTGGAAGTTGTTACTCTGGGAGATAACTTGAACTTCAGGAGGAAGGGTAAAAAAACCCTACATTTTGCCTATCTTAGTTCTGTGCAGGCTAAAGTGGCTGTAAATATCAGGGTGCACAGTAATTGGAACAAAACAGTTTTGTTTTTTAAGAGCAGTAGTCATATAGATGCTGGGTGAGAAAAGAACCTTTCTGGTCCATGTGTTTCTGGTGTCTTGCAGAGACTGCCAGAATTACATTTGCATTAATTTCAGTCTACAGCTAGTATTAAAGAAGATTCAACTGAAAGTACTTTCCAAATATAAAGAGCACAGGGGATAAAAAGGACTATGATTTATGGCGACATCTATTAAGCTTTTACAGAACATCATATGTGTATACTAGTTATTATCAACATAAAATGAACTGGTACTAATTGGGCAAAGTTGCCAACTCAGTCTTGTTAAGAGTGTAACAGTCTTCTTTAGGTCACATTCATTTTACTGACATTGTATGTCAGATCCTGAATAAAGTTCATTCAGCCATTTCTGCAGTTCTTCTTGTTTGCCCTGCTATGTATGTGTGCTGCTATCAGTGAAAGTGTGTGTTTCAGCAAAGACTGGGTCTGTGTGCTTTGGGAAATATATGTCTCGGGTGTCTGCCCACTGGCCACTTCTCCAGCAACAGTATGACTGTGGGAGGGCATCCTTTGATTAAATCACGCCTGGTGTTTTCCCCATTCATGAAAACTGTCTGGAACAAAATGTTCAAAGCTCTTTCTTTCTCCCTTTCCTCTTCTTTTTTCCCCTCTATCTCCTACTGTCTTTCAGTTCCATGCCTCAAAAGGCTGTAACTGGGTTCATTATTGTGTGAGAAATCAGCAGCAAACATCCATGCATTTTGCTTCATTTGGGCAGCTCCTGTTCCTTAGTGACAGCTGGTTGGCTCAGCACACTATAATTATCAAGTCAAAACCAAGATGCTTTTAGGTAGTGAAAACATATTGGCAGAGACTGAATTTGTCCTCAACCTCGACATGGGCCACAGCTTTAAAAGATCCATTTGGTGGTGGATTTTTGGCACTGCTGGTTCTGGGGCTCTGACAGTTTGTTATCACACTGGACTCTGTGGGAAGCTGTTGTTATCCTAAAGGAGTATATATCTTTGTTTTTCATTAGCTCCTGACATGCTGTATAGTTAACTTTTGATCAATGTATCTGTGTTCATTCTCGTTCTCTAAAATAAAATTTTATTGATGTGCGGGAGGGGATTTACATGTGTTAGTGAGAATTCACAAAGGCCTTACTTAAACAGAGTCTGAAGGAACCCTTATTGATACCAAACAGACCTGTGGGTTTGTTGTCTGCAGTGGAACCAAGACACCTCTGATGCTACTTTAAACACACCTCCATTTGACAGACTGGCCCTGAGCTGACTGAGTGATTGGTGCCTGGCTGCTCCCAGCCACGGGGGCACACAGAGCGAGGCATTGCCTATGATCCACTAAAGGACAGGTGGCCCTGGGCTCTATATGGTGCAGATCAGTTGCAAGGAGCTGAATGTAATGGAGACTTTTCCTCCCTCATCAAATTTATTTTACCAAAGGTGTAGAATATCTCCTTATTTGTCTGAAATATAGAAAAACAATTTCTGCTGGCAAATAATGCAATCCAGAGCTAAACTGAATGAAAGGAGATTTCTTATATTCTTTGCTACCTGTGTTAGCTAGATGTATCTGTTTTCATGGTGCATGAAAATAACATGCTGAACCAAGACAGAAGAGAAAACATGTGGCCTTTTTCCTGCAAAAGAAATTATCTGAGAAAGTCCTCCTGGTCCCACTGACAAGTTGCAGTTTTCTTTTGTCACTTTATCATGGAGCAGGCTAGGTTTTCTATTAGGACAATTAGAATAGGCTCTCATCTCATTGTTATTAAAAAAAAAACCCCACAAAACTCCTTAGTGTTCTCAAATTTGGCTGGGCTATAGTTTAGTCTAGTTTACAAATAATACCCAAGTAGGAGTACCACTGTTAGCTTGCAAAGGTCAATGTAAGGAACATAGTCCAGTGTAATTTGCATCCTTCCCTAGGACTTGGGAAGGTTGTCAGACCCTGAAGAATGATAAATCACCCAGACTAGAAACTTCATGGCCTTTACACAGGAAATAATTTGTTTTGTATAAACATATACTTTATTATATTAGTCCTTTGAAGGATGCAGGAGAGAAGAATTGGATCAGTGGAGGAGGTGATGTGTGATCTGTAATAAGCAATAAGGTCTTTTCAAACTTGAAAAATTAAGCATGTGCTGTGCTTATGTAGAAACATAGAATTTTTTTCCCCAAGTGCATTTATAACAAGACAAAAGAAAAGTCATCTTTTCTTTGCAATTGTTAGAGCTTTGATCCTGAAAAACCCCCAGCATGTTCAGTCTTGCAAACCCTTTGTGAATCCATTTTGTTGACCTAAAAGGGAAGTCTTGAAGGTCTTTTTGTTTGAAGGTAGTACAATGTAATAATCTTCTGACTGCACTGTGGCTGCTGTAGAGGTATCTGTCACAGCCCAGTGGTGAAGATGAATTTTCTGGGTGTGCCTTGCATACCCATGTGCTATCAATTACATCATAAGCACTGGAATTCTGAAACAGTAGCAGGGCCAAGGAGAAAATGCCCTATGGGGACATAAGCCTTTGTGTATGGCATGTTGCAAAACAAAAAGGTGTGCCAGTAAGGCATTGAAACAAAAGCAGAGCAAGTACCTCACCGTGGAAGAAGGCAGAAATGCTGAAGGACAGCAAGTCTGTTAAAGGGAATAGCTGCTTGTCCAGGTTTGTTCCCCTTTTATGATGTTTTGGTCTTCTCTCCTGTCACATGAGGCTCAGGCAGTATAATGCTAACCCCTTCTATGTCCCCAAAGGTCAGAGGGTGAACTGATGTTCCTGCATCTCAATGTTTAGGAAGACTCAAGATGTAATTTCTTCTTTCTGATGAGTTTGCTTTTTAGTAAATAATGCAGGATGAGGAAGATTTTATAATTTGGTTGTTTGCAGTGTCCAGTGTCTTTATCTGTCATTTGGGGATCCTCCTCAGAAATGGCTAAACCCTTAACTTTTCATTGTGTTTAAAGACCACTTATGGCAAAATCCAGGAGAGAAAGAGGTACGCACAGAATCATAAGAACAACCAACCATGTAGCAGCAAAGCCTTAACTGTGTACAGTTAAGGAAGCAGGTAGAAACTGAGCCTTGTGCTTAGGGGAAGGGTTTATTTCAATTGGCTAAAAGAAAGCAAAGCATAAGGTAAAAATGTGTAAGATTCGGGTTTCCTTATAGAAAGCCACACTGTGTCTTGCAGCCTGGTAGAACTGTAAAAGGAATTTGGGAAAAAAAACTTAAGAAAAGGGTAAAAAATTTGCTCAAAAGTGATCTATAAGACTGGGTTCTGTCATGCTGCTATGATTTTTTCATTAATATTCTCTTTTCAGTTAGCTGCAAAAGGGCAGACCTACCCATGTAACACCGTTGATCAGATGTTATGCTGTCTTTCAGATAGTTCAGAAAAAGGTAAAGATTGAGTATGAGCTTAACTTTTAAAAAAGGGAATAGAATTTCCACTGTGAGACAAGCATTTGGTTAATTCTTTCACAAGCTTGAAAGCTCCATTTGCTTTTAATATTTAGTTTTGAAAGGCCATCAGTAAAACCCTTCTGTACTCCCTCATGTAGAGCCATTACCAATAGGTAAGGCTTTATAAAGCCTTACCTAGCAGTAACAATAAAGACCACTCCTTTGCACCTGCCTGGGGTCCCTACGTCGCTCATTATTGCAACATAGAGACACAAAATTATTTCCTTTTCCTTTTAAAATGAGAAGAGAAAAAGCAAAGCAGAGGAATGTAGATCAAAACCACTGCAATCTCCTTTGAATTTCACCTTTATACCCATTTACTCTAAGCTTGGATATGGCTCATCTCTGGAGGTAGTTTCTTTCAGGTCCTACTTCTCAGGCCTGCATCCTGGGATGCCTTTCAGCCTATGTCTGTTTCTGAAAATAGAGATTGAAAAGAGTTAATGTTTAGAGGACAGTGTGTTCATTGGCCCTTCTCCCTCTGCAAGCATCTATTATATGAGATATGCTACATGGTATTCTCCCATCCTTTGCCAAGTATTCCTATTTCTGTAATACAGAAGATTCCTAAAGATTAGCATTGTGTGGAGGGAATGGATTTCCAAGTCTGAACAGGAAGGGTGTTCATGTTGAGATCATTGTCTCCAGTTAAATATGAAAGACAGACCAGATTTTCCCCCATAAAATAATACTAACAGGTTTTACACAGCACTCACAGACAACAACCTCTAAGTTATATGATGATTAACCTCTTGGAAGAAGTGCATTGAGATTGGCATTTATAAATTAAGTGTATTCATATCTGCAAAGGCAGTTCTTGTCAAAATTCCAGGTCAGTTTTTTGCTTAAAGCTGATTTACTATGCTGTGCTGAAAAGCTTTTAGTAGGCTGGAAACATCATAGAAAGAGAAATGCAGAATTATTAATATATGGTACTGTTTCTGAAAACAGCCAAATTAAGCTTTCAGCTATTCTGATATATCCCAATTGTTTTAGCATGCAAAAGATCAGTTTTATCTTGCTTGAGGGTCTTGTTCACCTCAGTTTTAATATGCACAGGCAAGTTTCTGTATAGATAAACTGTTTATTTTAATTTTTTTCCATGAAGCGTGAATTAAGCTCATCAGACTCATGCATTTAAGACAATGATAGCATTTTTGTTAGTATTTATCCTTAAGTAATGCTTATTTGAATATAGGGATGTAATAAATTATGGCATCATGGCTATCTATAGCCAAGCTGACAGGATCTTGGTCAACTAAACCAAATAAACTACTGTGAAAAAAAAGAGTACAGAAAAATGGCTCACCAGGAATCAAGTAGTAACCCCAAAAGACAATGAACACTTGAGTTCCAGACAGAGAAGAGCCATGCCAGCTACAGCAAAATGAGTTTACCGTGGACAGGATCTGCGGTGCCCTTGGAGCTCCGGACAGGTGAGAAGTGGGCATCCTCCAAGGTACTGCAGAGCTCTGTTACAAAAGAAAGTCTAATTCTAAACCAGGAAAATAAAAATTCTGGGGTTTAAATATATATCCTGGGAGGATTTAAGCTGTAAACAAAGCAACCAAAAGGTTAAGCTGCAGCAATCACAGATTTATTTGATTTACCAGATGTAACTCCAGACAAGTAGGAAGTAAGTGCCTGGGAATTATGCCATTCCCCTGACTGTCACTTGTTTGTCTTTCATAAATGCCTCCAGTTCATCCAGGAAGATCACTTCTTGTTCAGCCTGGCATTAGATCCTAAGTGGGCCATCCCTTCCTTAAAGCCCATTTAGGATCTAATGCTTGTGAGAAACCTGACAAATCACTGATGGCCACCCAAGAGATAACTGGTTTACAGCTCTTGAATGATTCTGTGTTTTTTTCAAAGACACAAAACAAGACTCAAAGTGCTTCAGAAGATGGACTGGCACAGGCGATGTGACAAGGCCCAAGTGCCTTTCTGGCCTTATTGTTCCATGAATCCTCCCTACTCAATTTTCCATGGCTGGTACCGTCCAGCACCTTTCATTTAGAGCAGAGTACCAAGGTACTGAGAGGAGATTTTCTGTCAGCTTATTTTACTTCAGTTGAAAAAGTGTGAGTTGGTTCTCAGTTGTGGACTATCATATATATGTATACATAACCATATGTGTGTATATACATACACAAATATATGTATATATGAACATATATACACACACACATATATATATAAACAAAAAATGTATATATAATTAGACATGAAAACATTGTTCATTTGTACCTACAACAGCTGGGCATGAGCCTTACATGAGCAACTGTTGCTGCTACATTGTAAAAATTAAACAACAATGGCACTACACAAAAATTCATATAGGATAATAACAAATGAATGCTGTATGGGATAAATGCATCAAATAATCAGAAATATACAACTGAGCTAACCTATTTCTGCATCCAGGGAAGGCCGACAGGTCAAAAGGTTGAAAAAAAATAAAGGCATTGTTGTTGGCTTTTCTTGCTGTCAGAGAGTAGATATCTCAATAAGCCAAAATTTCTATTCTGGCAATATCTTGTAGAAATTGCTGACATGCTGCTATTGCATAATCTGATAGCCACCAGTCTAGACTTGCTGCATGCTCTTTGTAGCAAATTTGTATCCTTCTTCTATAGGATTCCAGCAGAAACTTCTTTGTGAGTGGCAAATGCTGTAAAAATTTGATACACTATCTAAACAAACAGTTGGCCATTTACATCCGTATTTTTCTAGCAAGGTCTTAGAAATAGTTCAGTCCACAATTGCAATAGAAATAGTGGGAAAAGAAATGAAGAAATTTGCAAAACTTTCTTCTGTGGGACCTTGTGTCACATCACAGGCTGAGTCTCTTCTATGACTGCTTTTTATTTATGCAGCTGTGGTTATGTTTATAATATCACCTTGCCAGGTTTCTTGGCATCTTGAAGGTTCTCATTCTCGTTGCTGAGCCCTGGTACAACAAATTTCATCAGGACTGTCCCACATGCACACCACTAGCAAAATTCAAACAGTATCCTCAGAAGCAGACTCAGCAGATAATTTAAGTGGGTGTGCAACACAAAAGGATCTTACAGTGTTGGTAGTTCAGTGAGCAGTAATGCCTGACAGCTGCTGTCTCTTTATTGTCCATCAGTGAGTCCGTGTTTCGGTCTCTTCATGAATCTCATTGCTCTTCTCATGAGGTAGATGGGAACACATTTGAAACCTACAACATTTGTGATATTGTGATTGGGTGAGGTCTACAAGATGAGACACTCACATGAATACCACATAAGTATTTCATTTTTGTGCTCCTTAGGAAGTCCAACCTTGAAAGGACGAGTGTAATCTATGGATGTGAAGAGATATAGGGAGCTGATTTTATGTTTTTATCACAACCTTGTGGAGAGTGTCTTCCAGTTGGAAAAAAATGTATTGGAAACAACTTCTTTTAAAGGGATATTTAAAAATTTTCCAGAGAAAAGTCAAGACAATAACTGGTGAACTGAAGAAAATGCTTTCCTGGGGGAAGGAAGTTCTGTCTCTTTGCCTCCCCAAGAAAGGCAAGAAAGATGTTGACTACTTGTGTTTAATACCAAACCTGAAAAGGCTACTAAAACTATCAGAGAAAGTCCCCTAAAGACAAAAGGAGGCATATGCAAGCCAGACAAGTTAATGATTAAGAGACAAAAAAAAGGCATGCATTTTTATAAACAATGAAATGTTTATGCATGAAAACAAAGGGATAGTCCAGACTTTCAAATCAAGACTGGCACAGTCTCTTTCTGGAGACAGTCTTCTGCCACATACAAGTCATTCAGCTCAATATTATGCTCCATACAGTTTAGAAGGTCAGCTTAGATGGTATAATGGTCACATGTGGTGGTAAAATGTTAAGACCCATTATTTGTGACCAAGGGGAAACACTTTCACTCTATCGCATTTCATTTTTTAAATATGGGCAAAAAAATGTTAATAATTCACACTGTATCTTGCTGTCCCTGGCTGGATTCATTCATATCCAACTCAGGGAATTCAATGTGATGAGGTGATCTCGAGTTGCCTGTTCGGCTGGAGCTAATTCCAGAATGTAGTGTGACCCTCTCTGTTCAGCCTCACCATCAAAGGTAGGTCACCTAGGGAGTTGAGTCCCATACCTGGAAATATATATTGCATAATTTCCAGTGTGACATATTGTCTGCTAATGAGTAAAATACCTAAACGTCCAACACTTTCGGTGAGATGTTTCTGAGAACATGAGATGAGAAGAGAGACTTTTTCTGTAGTTGTACTCCCTCTTGTCTCTGGTTCCCTGAAGTCATCCATGGGAGCCCCCTGCTTTTAAGGATTTAGCTGCGTGGGTATTATTTTAACTTAGCCTCTTTTCAGCATTTAGCCTTCTTTAATTTGTTTTGTCTTGCTTCATATTTTATATGAAGCAAGGTTCAACTTGCTTGGCTTTCAACTTAATGAAACCTATTTATTTTACAGTTATCAGTTAAGATTTAAAACCAGAGATTATTTACTCTTAAAAGTACAAATAGCAGGTCAAATGCAATTGCCATTTAGAATCAAAGAAGGGAGATACATAGATGTCATTTGAATGTTTGTGTACCTTTTCTTGTGAGATAGTGTTATGAGATGACTTTTTTGTTTATGTCCTCTTTGGCCGAATTCTGCATTGTTTCTTCAATGTAAATCCAGGATAATCTCTTGGACTTTAACAGAGATAATTTGCTTTATCCTGATAGTAACTGAAAGCAGATTTTGACCTGAATTTTCTAGTGTCTCTCCTGCTCAAGTATCCTCCCACTTAAGACAGTGTCATTACGGCTGTGGCCCTGAATGTGCTAAATGGATTTTTTCCTTAGCTTATATATCCATCACATCATATGTGTTTGATTTAGTTACATTGTTCTTATGTTTAAGCTCTACCCATTTAGTCATACTGTAGTTTTTTGTTTGTTTGGTAACTCAGCACAGTTCAAAAAGCTAACAGTAATGGATAGAACATAAGTTACAAATACATTCTATGGAGATCTCTTCTGCACCTTGCTGTGTTTCAGCTTTTACAGTTTGGTTTATGGGATGGATTGTTTATTTGAATGCCTGGTTTATATGAGTGTTTAACAGCAGCTGTAAGTGTACTACCAAGAAGTATTGAGTGTGGTTTTTATTTATTTTTACTCTATTGTTTGTAAAGTCCTCCAGGAGCTTCACAAAAAAACTTCTTTGTACTTCTGGGCCAAACATTAGCAATATAATGGGCTCAAAATGGAGAGGACCCACACAAAATTCAGACTGTCTTCATCACTGAGTCTTTGGCAGCTGTGGGCAGGAAAAAATTAAAAATGGCCTTTGCTGCCTTTTTCCTCTGGGAAAGGAGCAGAGGCATCCTCCTAGCAAAACTAGTAAAGCAGAGGGAAAGAGAACTCCCCAAGAGGAAGGGTAGGATGACAAGTTTTTTAGGGGACAGGGGGTAGCACTCATTTGTTATCAATCATTTTTAAAGCTCAGGTGATGCGATGTGCCACAGTCTGGAGCTCGGGTGCCATGCCAGGGCAGCAACCTTTCAGCTCTTCTGGTCTACCTTGTGGCCAGTATTAGCAGGGGCCAGGGGTGGTGGTTAACTTGTGTCCATGGGGAAAAGGAGTGTTTTGGTTCAGGCCTATCTTGTGCTGACTGCATTTTGAGCCTTTCTTGCAAAGCCAGTGCTGAGGAGGAAATGAAAATAAAAGCAACCTCATACTGACTGCAGGGGACCTCCCAAGGTAGTTGGCCAAATAAAGCATCACCATGACAAAACTTAATTTTATGCTACACCAGTATGTGACAAGAGTAAAAAATGTAACTACTGCGCAGTCTCATTTCATATGTATCTAATGGGATGTGCAGCCTCTCCTAGAAGACTTGCCACTGGAAAAAGGAGGCTATGAAAATCCCCCCTGCAGCCACCATCTGTGGGGAAAGCAGCAAAGCCTGGTGAGTCTGGTGGGCTGTGGGGAGAATCCAGTCTTCCCCCTCCATGCACAGGGCACGGGGAGCCTGCCTGCCCACTGGCCAGGGGCCTTCTGGCAGGTGCCAACAGATCTGGTGGAGATCTGTCCCTCAGGTGTGTGCCCACCTCAAGATGGCATATGTGTGCTGGATTGCTCACTCTGGAGCCTGCTCCAGCACCAGATTTCCCTCATGTCCACAAACAGGGAAATGAAGTGTATTTACATGCAGGGTGCTCAGGTTAGGTTGCTGTAGGCTTTGGGTGTGGGACGCACATTTTCCTCTCATGTAGGATGTGGTCCTTTTCTCCAAATGCTGGTGATAGGAATAGGGACAGGCTGTGCCGTTTCTCCCTACTAATGTTATCATCAGCACTTCTCCTTTAGTCATGGAGGCAAGGTGGTTTTTTTGTAAGTGGTCATCCAGTCTGGAGTAGGCCTGTGACCAAGTATGCGGGCAGGTGTCGGTCTGCGTCTGGTTAGATCCTAAATTATTGGCAGGGTTCAGTCCTGGTCCCTGCAGCTGAGCAGCCAAGGTGGGATTTTCACCCTTGCAAAGACACCCTGATGCCTGTGCACTGCTATTTAATTTGCTGTGTTTAGAATTTAAGTTGCAAATGGGCTTCTTCCAGGCAGGGTTAAATTTCAGCATGTGCAAAGACAGCTAAGTGCACTGAGGTTAAAATCATCAGCAGATGCTGTCTGGATTGCACAGTTTCAGCAACACAAACTGTCCACCCTATTGGCAGCTAAACTGCCCTTAGAACTGCTTTATTGAGCTTGAACATTGTAAATTGATAATGTAGTCTACGGAATTTAGTACAGTATTTTAAATATTAAAGATTTTAATGGAAGCTTTTGCTGAAAGGAGAATGTAAAATAAGTCAAAAAATGTTCCTGGGCTTCAGGGTTTGAATCAATTGATTCTGGGCAGCAGTTGAACTAAGGTTCTGTCCGATATGTGGACTAAAACCTTTGTCCATCTTTTGTTTCTTTTACTTCAGATCAATACTGTAAATCATGTTTGTGAGAAACATGGGAAAGCAGTGGTTTGCTTACAAGTAGTAAGTAAACCAGACTGTTAAGTTGCATTTAGTTGAAAGGGGACAAACTGGGTTTTCTTAGAGGACACCTTGGGTTTAGGTTACTTTTAAAATTTCTTTATTTGGATAAGAGAGTTCTGCTATTGTTAAAGGTACAAAAGTAGAAAAGGAGTGAGAAAGGCTTTGTTTGTTTTCTGATTCACTGTCTTAATGTTTTTTTAAAAAGTAGCATTAGGTATTATGTATGCCTTGCAGCGGTCATCCTAACATCCATGATGATAAATGGCCTGTTCCCAGGTGACTCTTAATTCCATGTCTTCTTATCCAAAAGATGCACTACCCTCCAAAAACAAATGTATAAACTCAGTCTTTTTTGCAGAAAATGGTAAAAACTGACATGTGGGCTCTTTTATTCCTTCCCTACTTTACAGGCAATCCTGTCTCCATGTAGCTGTAAGCATGGGCTCCATCAGATCCTGAACTTGCAGCTCCCTTCTGACCTCTATTTTGTCTTCTTTTACAGTTGTGCATCATATCAAGCGCCACAATATTGTTCTTAAAAGAGAACTGGGAGAAGGAGCCTTTGGGAAAGTCTTTCTGGCGGAATGCTATAACCTGTGTCCTGAGCAGGGCAAGATCTTGGTAGCAGTGAAGGTAAAAGAGTCTAGGGTTGCCATTATTAATTCATGGTTGCAACTAATGCTGTTTTATTTGTAAATGATCGTGTTTGCCTATTCCATAATCCAGTGTAACTTTCTGAACATGTAGAAGAGTTCACAAGGCTAATGGAGTGTTAAGAGAATTTGGTATTTGATCTTACTGCGGATTATAAAATGAGACCTGAATCATATAAGGAAAGAGAGGAAACAGATTGCATCACGAGGGGGCAAAATCTTTTATGGTCTGTCTGAAGAACAGTTAGTGAAAAATAATGCCTAGGTTATTAAAAATGCATGTGATATATATGCGTGTCTAAAAAATAATCCGTTACTAGCTAAGTGAATAGGTTATGTGTATAATTGCTAGGCAAAGATCAGCTTTCTGTTTCAGGACTGTGCCATTCTTTTAGTCAGCAACTGAAATAGTCTGTGGGTAGTTTTCATTAGTATAGCTTGGAGACCAAACCTTCTTCTCTGCACAAAGCCCTATTTTTCCCCCAAAATTCAAGAACTGAGGTTAGCTGTTGGCCTTAGCTGTGGATGTAGCTAGAAAACAGTATTGGTGAAACTACACTCTCAGAGTTTGAAAACTTTCCCTGGAAACAATCTTTTATCTCCATCTGTAGCGTTCTGCCAAAACCAAACGATGTGTTCAGCACTTGAAATATCTCATTAAGTTCAGGGGGAATAGATGTCCAGAATTTGGGATATGCCAAGTGACCAGAAAATAATTTTATCTGACAGGTCACAATTAGGCAACCATGTGTGCATTTTGGAGGAAACCACAAAGTACAAGAAATCATGTAGATCATCTTTTTGAATTTGGTAACAAGAAATAAGAGTCTTGAATCTGACAATGGGAGAACATGAAGGGAGAATAGTCTTGTAGAGTGCTCCATCAAATATAGGTTTTTGGTTTTGCCAAGGTTATAAGCTTTTCAATACTTGGAGTAGTTCAGTCATGTTGACTGATGAGAAAAAAAATTGAGCCCTGAAGGGATATAGCATAGACAGGACAAAGCAAGAGATAGGAGGTGACAAAACTAGATCTGCATGAATTTTTTGTTGTATTTTAATGGTTTCAATGGAAATGGCCTTCCCTCTATCACTTGAGGGAACTGCTTGATTAAAGCAAAACTAAAGTATTTTCATTTACTTGTTCCTTTTGAAAGTCCTGTCTAAATGGAGCCTAGCACTTTTGTTGTTAAATGGTGCACTGCACTTTCTGTATGCTGCTCATTCTCAGTGTAAATCAAATGGAAGAGTATTTAGCCTTTAAAGGTACATATGTCTCCATATGTAGACCTAGATGACAAATCTATGCATTTTCTGGGCAATTTTTCATATGATTTTGGTTTTTTATATAATTTTTCTTATCAAATCCTCTCTTTATAGTGTCCTTAATAAGAATCTTGCAGGCAGCTGTGGGAAGAATTACCTCTGGGAACAGGTTATTCCCATTTTATGTTTCTGTCATTGGCTCTTAAAGATGTGACTCTAGCTCTGGTCACAGAGGAAACGTCTTGGTGAATGGAGCCAGTCAATACTGTCCTCACATAACTGAGGGGTTAATTTCCTGATGCTTGTCTCTTTCACTGTGGTTACCAACCTCAGATAACAGGTATCCCTCAGCCAGAGAGGAGGTCGAGGGATGGAGCCTCCGCTGGAGTACAGCTATACAGCTATCCTGCACTTCAGCGGAGGATGGTGTCTAGACTCCATCGCTGAGTCAGTAGTAGAAGAGCAGACCTGGATTCCAGCAGCAATGAGCAGCTCCTCCTGACACACAACAACAGCTTTAGGGAGCTTCAGCACCATGGGTAAAACCAGAACACACCAATCACTATAAAATATATTTGGTGAGCCCCTGGGCATAGCTGCTTGCTGAAGAGTAAGGTGGTGCCAGGGAGATTTCAGCAGCAAGGAGGCACAGCCTCAACTGTGCAATGAGGGTCAGGTTGGCTAGTGGTCCCTGTCAGCTCCCTGTGCCTGCAAGTTGCTGGAAAACTGTATTGCTCATCCCTGGCCCTGAGCATCCCTCCTTCGAACTCAACATGTTCCCTTCTTATAAGTCAGCTGGTATCCAAAATGCTGATGTTGCTGCAGCAAATTATTTAGGAGCTAAGAGGCCCAGAAAAATCTGCAAAGATAAAAAAGATCAGGCCTAGCATAAAATACCAAAGAGTATGAGCTTTTTCTCCTTTAAAGAGGAGAAAGGCAATTTGTTTAAATTGGTTTTGATTAGTGTAAGGTTTTTGGAGATAACACAGAGTGCTTGGAAATACTTTCCGTAGGACAAAACCTGGGTTTTGGACTAGCATTGACCCCACAGCACATCATACCAGGCACTTTTAGAGAGCAGAGGGAGGAGGAAGGAAAAATTACTGTTTTCTTTCATTTGCTATGTTTTTTCAGGCCTGGCTCAGTACTGTCTCCTCATAGGATTAAATCCCAGGCATAATCTCATGCTAGTGCAGCCTATCCAGAGCAGGAGGTGAGGTTGACAAGGCACAGGTTAGCAGCTGCCTCTGGCTCCCCTGGGAGGTTTTGCTCAGCTAGCAGACTGCTGTGTGTGTGAGATCAAAAACATTTCCATGCCACCTGCACAGGAAAACCAAAGATTTCCAATTCTCTTCAGACCTTCAGTTCTGAGAAGACTCAAAACCACCCCTTCATTTCTTGAGGAGACATACCAGTCAGGTCTCGTATGTTGATGGGAAGCAGTAGCAATTATTTTGTAGGGGAAGGCTGAAACAGTAGAAAGTAATAGTAGTAGTCATGAAGCTGCCTTGAGAGTTTGGCTACCAAGTCCTGCTGATGTTGGTGACAGCCCCATGCTCCTGCTGCTGCTCTGATTGCCCGTGAAGGCAGCTCTGCGGTGTCAGAGTGGCACAGGTGGTGTCACACAGAGTGGTGTCGGAGCCCACACTCACTGCAGAGCACAGGGCAGCACAGACCACGTGGAGTGGCTGGAAAGCACATGTGATTGAATCTCAGATCTTACTTGGGAAAACCTCCTGTCAACTGGTGAAAGTGCTTTGTATGCAGAGCTTTGGCATTCTTGTCAGTAATGATAATAATAATTAATATGTCTTTCCTCTCTTTGTGCTCTTAGGGTTTTATTTTGTTTTTTTTCTTTTTTTCTTGTACTGAGAACAAGCTAAATGCATTAGTCAATGTCATTTCTATGTAAATTCTACATACTTATTAATTTTTTTACCTTCCAGTCTCCTCCTTGCCTGACTGTGCCAGCTCTCTCTCATGCATTGTGTCTATTCTGTGCACTGCATGAAATAATGAAAAGGAGATTTGCAATGGTGGGTTAGTTACAGAAATTCTAGTCAGCCCATGGTAGTAGAAACCCTGCATGAGTTTCACCTGAGTTTTAGACTTTTCTGCATTTTGCTGTTTGACAGAAAATGTGGAATTGCCATGGCAACTGCTCTGTCATATGATAATTTTGCTGTTTCTGTGAGATAAAAAGCATCTTCTCAAATATACAATATGCCATCCTCACAGGACAGAGCTGTCAGCATTTTTACTGTCTTTCCAGGGAAAGAGCCTGCTGGAAAGAGGATCAGCCTCTGCTTCTCCCTGGCAGTTTTTTTCCAGATTGCTATAATTTTAAAATACGTTTTGTATTAATTGTTTTTCTAATTCTGTTATTGAGAATAATTACAGTGCAATTTCTTTATATATGAAACTACCAGAGGAAATGCTAGGGACAACAGGATTATTACAAGTGATTTCAGTATATGTAAGATACACTGGACTGTGGGTTGTTGCCTGCATCATGTTAAAGCATCATCCCAGAGCCTGAAAGTATTGGAAAACACTTCAATTCCAGCCCTCGCTCAGTTCAGATGTGATTGTGTGTAGCCCATGGGAAGCAAATTTGACATCCAGTGGGAAGCTGTGTATACTAATATATTGTGGCTAGTGAAGCCTTGATGAAGCAATATCCTTGTTGCATCATTGGCAAAGCTTATGGAAAAAAGGATTCTGAGCCTGAAGGTATGTTAAGATTCAGAAGTACATTCCTCAGAGAAGGGACATGTAAGGCATGAGTTCCTTCTCTTGCTTCTAGGATCCACAGAGGCTGAAATCCACAGATAAAAGTCCCTGAACTTGGACTCCATGCTGCCTCAGTCCTTGTCCCCCCATCTGAATTTTAGTATGGTAGCTATTCAGTTTTCAGGACCCAGGACTGCGGTATCACAAGTAAAAGATGTGTTTTTCCCAACAGTCACCTTCTAGCCTCTTCTTCACACATGCACACATATAATACTAGCAAAGTGGACAGAATTGTCCCTGTTGAACAAAAGCTTGAACAAACCATGACTACTGCTGCTAAAAATTCACTTTGTTGGCAGAACAATTGGACAGTATCAACTTACTCTGTTTCTGTTCTGGTGAGTGTAGTTGGTCTCATGCTCTACATATTAATTCAGGATAGAAAGTAAAGGGACTAGATGGCCAGAAAAAAGGCATCTTTAGTTAAAACATCACCACTACTTTTGTGTCTTATCTTCCATTGTATTAAACCTAGATATTGTTAAAATCCAGAGGTACAGAGCCCAGACAGCAGTTTCTGTGAAGAATAAATTGCGAATGTTAGTAACTTGCCATCTTTCTCTTGTGGTTTTAGAAAGATTTTTTGAATTAGTATAGCGAACCACTGTACCTCTTGACTACAGAGACTATTAGTGGTTTATTGTCAATTATAATTATTCCTCATTTAATTGGGGTCAGAAGTTGCTTTTTTTTTTTTTTTTTTTGTGCATGGAAGTGTTTTCTTGCTTTTGAAATGTGGTTTGTAAGGAGAAATCAGAAGTTGCCTATGCGTGACAGTTAAATTAGTATTATTTCATTATACAATATTTAAGCTTCCTATTTGATCCAGTGACGTCCCAGAATTTCTCTGTGCACCTGCTTTCCTCCATGTCTATCAACTTTAGGATCTGACCTCCAGTTACTTACACATATGCCTAATCTTAGTCATGTGAGTAGATTTACAGAATTTCAAAGAAGTTTTTGGCTGAAATCTTAGGTTATTCTGGTCCAGGGACATTTGTGTAAATCTACCTAAGGGACTAAAATCAGCAGTACATAAAGAATGCATCCACAATAACACCATGTATTTTAAACAAACAGAGTTTTATTTTAAAGAAAAAACAAGAAAGGTAAATACCAGCAGGATACTAGGGGTTGCTTGAGTTAAATGCTCAAGGATACAAACCAGCTGTGTACTAGTATATTTCTGGGATGAGATCAGTTTATTTGTTCTGTGTTTGGAAAACACTTGTCACAGCAAGAGCATGAGTATTCATACACTCTCTTACAAGAAAACTGTTTGTTTGGAACAACATGTGGCAGGAGAATGAAAATTGTACTGCCATTATTTAATTGCACTTCAGATCACATCTGCATTTCTAAAAGAGTTATTTAGAAAGTACTTCCTCCATCCTCCATGCTGTACTGTGTCCTTATCTTACCCTTACAGGGCTATCCCACATATTTCCTACCTTCTGTGAACATCTGTCCTTCCTTATATTTTCATTTTCTTCACCAGACATTGAAAGATGCCAGTGATAATGCCCGCAAGGACTTCCACCGTGAGGCAGAACTGCTGACTAACCTGCAACATGAGCACATTGTCAAATTCTATGGTGTCTGTGTTGAGGGTGATCCACTCATCATGGTCTTTGAGTATATGAAGCATGGAGATCTTAACAAATTCCTCAGGTAAATCCATGAACATGTGTTGTGATCCTGAGCCAAAAGTGGGCAGAAAAGGTAGCTGTTACTGGTACTTAGTGTGAAATTAATAGCTACCACAGGAAAAAGCAGACACCTAGGAAAACAAATTGTAAGACTCTTGGTTTTTGTACCAGGATGTGGGCCTCTGTTTCTTTGACTGTTTGGAAGTACCATTAATTCAAACTTTGTACCAAAGAAATATTGTTTCCAATATATTTCTGTGTATTCTGAAATGTTTGGTTATAAATCCTACAGTAGGAATGATTTTCTTACAGGCTTTCTGGTAGCACTTGGAAAATCCCACTCAACACCTATTGCTATCTGTAGGTGTCAGAGCTTCTGAAGACTAACCCCTTTTCTCTTCCCCCTTCTCAGTGTTTTGAAAAGGCTGCTATAAATCTGCAGCAAGAAAACTGTGAGCTATGGAAGCTTCTGTGAATTGGAAAATGCTACACTTTGGGGTCCATATTAGGGCTCTATCTCACAAAGCTGTTCAGGAATGTGCGTAGGAAATTGAAATTTGTCGGTAGAGCAATTATGAATAAATAGATGATACATAAGGTTCACAATAATAGGTAACCCATGATCCAGGAAGTTATGAACAGAGGCCTCATGTATGTGCCATTTCTAGCTGCACTTTTTGACATAAAAGTAAACAGTTAAGAGATGTCATTTGCTCTATGTTAAAAACATAAGAGATGTTCTTTCAATGTCTACTGTGTAATTTTATCAATAAATATCACAAAGATATTTCAACATACAGAGGTCTTTCCTGCTAAAGAGAGCAAGGGGTACCACCATTTTGGAAGATAGCTCTAACAAAGCTGTAAAATTATCAAAATAGATGTCTAATTAAATGGATTAATATTTTCTATATAACTGAAATGACTATGATTGCTAATGCTGCTATTTATGCATTTTCTGATAGCATATGTGAAATGAGTTTGCTGTCTTTTTACCACCTCTTGAAAAAGTAGCCACGCCATAAAACAAATGACATCAACTAGCATCCCCCCTTATTGGCAGGGCTAATAGGTTTGACAGAGAAACTGGGATCTGAACTGGAGATGCAGAACAAACACTACTATTCTTCCCAGAATGGTTGTCTCTCTGGCAAAGGATTTAAGTATATTTTAGAATTAAGGGCATTTATGTTTGTCTGCTTGGTTTTCTGCTGTGAATTAGGAGAGAACTGCTGTTTCCCTAGCTGCCATCCTAGTACATTTTCAGAACATTGAATTTCCATTAGAAGAAGCCAGATTCTCAGTTGATGAGAAATAATTTCTTACTCCATAAAAATTGCTTATTATGCCTGATTCTTTTTGATTGGCTTTTTCTTACATTGTAACTCTGATTTTGAATTATTGTACAGAAAAGTATTTTAGCAGACAGTATATTTCCTACTGTAAGGCCTTCACTTTTAAAAAAGCTATTAATCAGCCCTTGTCCTTGGAACATAAAATGATTATGCTGGGACAAGCTATTAAACCTAAGCTCCAATTTGTCATTCCTCTCACATTTTCTGCAGCTTGTGCTGCAGACCAGAGGTTCACAGCAAAGTGGTCTGTTCCATATTTCTTACCCTGCAGCGCCACCAAAGTCTGCTGGTGAAAAATTTATCTGAAAATTCAACCAAAATGAGCCAGGCTGCCTGCATGCAGCCGAAGCCTGTTCAAATCTAGGACTAAAGCTGTAAACTCGTGCCTGCCCAGGGCTCAGTCTGTGGACTAGTGGATGATGTGGCTGCAGAGAATACCTGTCGATATCCCTGGCTACTGCAGACACTGAAAATCACCTCATTTTTGGCCAGCATCGAGCGGACAAGCAAGCTGGAATATTAGGAATAATCTACAAATTCCTTTAGATACAGCCCATGTCCTCAGGGAAGCTAGCAGAAGATGAAAAGTTCTTTAATTTAGAGGCTCAGAGATTTGTGTCAGAGAACACTTATTAACAAAATCCGTGCATGGCTAAAGGTACAGAAGTTTTCAATAGGAATTTGCTAGTGAGTTTTGGGTGGATATTTCATGTCCTCCCATTTATTCCTGCCCCCAATCAACCTAGATCAGATGAAAGGCTGCCTGTGCATACCCTGTGGCAGAAAGTTGCTTTGCCTGGTACCAGATACAGTCCCATCAATGCTACACACCCTCCTTCATTTCTTCCTCACATCTGTCACTTTGCTCATGAAATTCTTCCCTCGGGGCAATTTTAATATCATATTTCTAATTGGTAGTGTCAGATTTGATCTCACAGATTTTGATTAATTTGAAAATCTTTTCCAAACTCCTGTGCCCTTACCCTAGAGAAAAATTAAGGCCTCACCTCTATTGAGGAGAGAAGAGGAGAGGTGGTCTCTTTGAAAGAATAGTTTTCAGGATTGGAATAAAAAAAAGGGCTTCTGAAAATACAGAAAAATAGAATGGATGGAAAAGCATATTTAGAACATTATAAAATCTATCAGATGAGTAGTGATTGCCAGATTACCTGATTGATTGGATAAGGATTAGCTAGTAATTCTTCCTGCAAACATTGTTCATATGAATGTTTATATCTGCATCTTCAAGGTTCTAGGATGTACAGGCATACCAGGGCTCACATAGTTAAGATGGTAAAGCTCATGTGACTCAATATTCCGCTGGGCTTTCCTAATGCAACATATCTCTGGTTTTGATGAAGTGCATACAAATATTCTCATTAATCAGTTGATTGTTGCTTCTTAGGGACTTGCTAGGTCTTGAAAACCTCATATTTCTGAAGAATTTTGTTTTTCCAAATAGTGTGTCTTTTGTGTCTTCTTCCTATTGTCAAGGATTCCTGTCTCAGGCAGGAACTTACCCTTGGTGATGAAATATGCAAAAGTTCTTTCCTGCTGTGCATTTGGATAGGAAATTAGAAGTATAAATTTAAAATTGCTGCCCTTTCTCCCTGCTGGAGAAGGAAGTTAGCTCTTTCTTGTTTAAGAAAAGATGGAAGGGTCAATGGCCTGTATCCCTGCAGAAATCAAGGAATGCCAGTCACAGGAAAAGTGATGCTATGCATGCCACTTCATTGACTTTCCCTCAACTGTTTTTCAGTCTTACAGAGTGATAAGATTTTCCCTTGGTTCCCAAGCAGGTTCATTTGTCAGCCTTTCTCCAGAAAAGATTACTAGAACAGGAGAAAGATGATGCTTTCTGACAGATGGGCGCTATTGTGAACACATATGCCATATTTCCTTCAGTAATATATACCCTGTTTGTAGTGCTCTTCAGACCACCTATCCTTCATCAATAAATGAAAACAGTAAATGAGAAAAGCCAAGACAAAAAATTTTCCCTATTTTCATAGGGCTGACACTCACTAATGCCTTTCACTTCACCACCTCACAAGTGGCCTATCAGTTTATCAGATTGTGTTTTGGCGCAGGGCACATGGACCAGATGCAGGACTGATGGCAGAAGGCAACCGTCCTGCTGAGCTGACCCAATCCCAGATGCTTCACATTGCCCAGCAGATTGCTTCTGGTATGGTTTACCTGGCATCACAGCACTTTGTGCATCGGGATCTTGCTACCCGGAATTGTCTGGTTGGTGAAAACCTACTGGTGAAGATTGGGGATTTTGGGATGTCTAGAGATGTGTACAGCACAGACTACTATCGGGTAAGTGAACTGCTGTAATAAGTAATAAGCTAGGTCTTCTTTAATCCTCTTACCACATTGGTGTGACTGATTTGCTTTTATACTTAACCATCTGTCTGTCAGGTAATTTAGAGCCTAGCATATGGAGAACCTAGTTCTGAATTTAAAGGTTTTGGTGAACTTGGACAGTTAATCAGAGTAGTCTGTCATGTTTTGTTGTTTATATATGTTGGGTTTAGATTTAAATCACAGAAAGGTCTTTTTCTCTGGGCAAAAATTTTGTACATTTGTTTGGCATAAGTGAAAAAGAAACAAGAGATAAAAAGGGTAATCAAATTTGGCCCAACACTTTGAAGCTATTAAAATATGTTCTTAAATACTGCTAAGAAAAATGGAAATGGTAAATTTGGGAAGCAGTCGTATAATGAACCAGTTAACTAGAGGAAAAATAAGTACTGGGCAGCAGCAGTGACTAGTTACTTTACTCAGTAAGAGATTAGGTAAGAAGTTTGTTATACTGAGCACCCAAAAGCTTTTCCTGCCTTAAACCAGGGCTTTAGTCCTACTTCTTAATGTTGAAGAGCTGTTTTGCAGAGGACAAGAGTAGCCCATTGCTCTTTTCATTCTGACTGTTTTTCCTGAGCTTGGTTGCCATAAGGCACGATCTGAATTTTGCAAAGGATTTCTGAGATTGCTGGGCTAAACAAATTGAGTGCATTAATGCTGTTGCTGATGCAGTCTTTGTACTATGTGGTAAGTCATGTAGTTGACACCATTTGCTGTTTGCTATCACATTTGTAGTTTCATGATTGGAACTGAACCTGCTTGTGGCTTGGGGAAGGCAATCCATGACCAAGCTGATAATTTACAAACCCTAGAGTTTATCCTGTAAGGTAATCTCATCCTCCTTAAGCACATGTTTTGTATCTGCCTCTCTACTCCTTATTTCTTATTCCTTTTTCATTATTACTTTCTTAGCAGTCAATTTGGATTGTGTTATTAAAAGAAAGTGTCACCTCACCATCAGTATTGGTGGGATGCCTGGGAAGAGATTGTCTCCACATCTGGCTAAGGCTGGACAGGGTAGATGATGCTACACTTTTGAAAATTATTGTTGAATGCTGATTCACTTAAAAGCTCATAAGGTACTATTAATTTACAGTTTACTTAACTGTAAATATTCACTGTTAATTTTCTTTCCTTTCAAAGACAAACCTAGTATTTAGTAAACATATCCACATTCCTCTTATATATTATTATTTTGGAAACTGGCACTCTGAATTATCTGATCAATGTAAAACAAGCATGACTGCACTTCAGAACTTAAAAAAATATACAGGATGGTAATGACTTTCTTTGTGTTTTAAAGGACACCCATGAGCAGAGGCTAAGGTTTCTTGATTTTGCACCTGATTTTGCATATTGCAGTTTTGCACCACCTGTTGGGACTGAAGTTGTGTCTCTGTTCCATACTTCAGCGTTTACCATGTTAGTCGTTACATTTAAGAATGAATGTATATGCAAGACAGTACATGTTTCCAAAGGTTGTTACAGTCAGAGGCAACATTTTGGAACATATACTTTGCTTATTTCTGGAAAAAAAAAAGTAACTCCCCCTGCTGCATAAAAGCTACCTGCAAAAGGGGATAGAAGCTCAGTAGTCATACGGCCTTCCTGGAGACAGCTGAGGCTTGGCTCATGCACGTGATGGTGCACGGACTCTGGCATCAGTGTACCTGATCATGCACATCTGGGTTTAATCCTCGAGTCTTGCACATGAGTACTCAAGCAAAGCTTCTACCCACTGAAACACAAATTTAGAACAACTCCCATGACCCAGACAAAGCAGGAGTTCAGGACATCCTGGGTAACCTGGATAATCTTTGGGCACCTCTGAAAGGATCTAATTTAAGAGGTACATTGTATTTCCCTCTGTCCCTCATAACAGAATCATTCTCTTCTTTCCTCCTTCTCTCCCTTATCTTCACTTATTTTTGAGGTGAAGGAGGGTGTCCTGGAGGTCCAGGGAGTAACAAAGGAGGAGGTAGTAGTGTGAAGAGGGTACAATCATTGATGTGAGAGAGGGAACAAATAAGGTAGGAAAGATAATTGTGAGAGGTGTTAGTGAAAGACAGAAATGCAAATGAAGAGAGAAAGAGGTAAACAAGTGTCAAAGGGGATGGTGTAAAATAACATAGCCCCATCCAAACTGGTTGTGCAAGCTTGCAGAGGGATGGGTGGATATGAAACTTCAAGTTGGGAAGTTGCTAGTTCTACACAGTAAGAAGAACGAGAAGGATAGCTTCTCTGGCGCCTCATGTTCCAGTTGGTTTCTAATTAGTGCAGAGGAGGGATAGAGCCACAGCCTGCCATGTCACCATATTTTGCAGCTGATAAATTTTGAAGTTCCAGTTGAGCCTGTGAAGTTTTGGCCTGCCATTTCTGAGACATATGTGGGCCAATCAGAAGATGGTCATGAAAAAATCGAGGCAATGATGAATTCCCAGAGGGTTGCCTGGAGAATTGCATCCTTGGCAGGCCTAAGTTAATGATAACACTGGAATAGTACTGACGTACCATACCTAATTGCTTAGAGCAGGCTATAAGTTTTTTAACTGGCCAAGCTTAAACACTCACAGAGAAGCAAATCATCCCCAACCCTGACAGCTTTATCTGATGCTCACTGGAGGGATTTACACAATTCCAAAAAGTTCTGCAAGAAACAGTTCATCATTTGTGGGTTTTAATACACTGGAATTGGTTTTTTTTTGTTTATTGGAGCCTGCCACTCAGTCATGATGTTAGATTCGCCCAAGATGATTATTTATAGCTTGCTTCTGTAAGATAAGGATGATCCCAAGTCATTGTGCACTGTTAGATTTTTAATGACATTCTGCATTGAATCAGCTCAGCTGTTAAGAGATGCTTCAGGGAAGAGTGGGAGAGAAGTAACCCTTGGACTTGGAATACATATGATGTGTGGCCCTGATTGCACAAGCTTTCCTTTTTTCTCCCCCTTTCTTTTTCCTGTATTTTTCATCATGCAGGGATCTTGAAAGTAGGGGAAGTCCTGATGTACATGCTAGCATCCAGTGTAACAGCAGTAGGGTTTGATACTCAGACCCCGGGGACATGAAAAAACTGCGATGATTTTTCTTACCCATAAGTGCTCTACACCCCAGGCCAAAGTTAAACAACTCTCAAGTAATTGGTTTGGTTTGTGAGCCAAACAGCTCTAGCAACACTGCTGAACTGCAATCCTTATAGCACAAAAGACTCTTTCACAAAGTTATTTACTTGGAGAGCTTAGGTCTCAAGTTTATTAGGGGCTTTTATTTGTTCTGTTGATAGCTGGGATTTGCTGTTTGATTTCCTGCCCCCACAGGTCAGGGTTTCCTATCTTACTCTAAGATACCCAGGTAATTCTTTAATGTATCTTTCACTGCTTTTAAGTGCTGACACTGAAACCTGGGAAGAACCACTTTGTTGTTCTTGCATTCAGGGATAATATATCAGGGCCTTTTTAGGTTTCCACTTCATATTTGCAAGTGATTGCTCAGTACTTGATGTTAAAATAATTTCAGCATTTCTTAATTATAAGCAAGAAGCTTGAAAAAAAGTAGAAGTCATATTATCCCAGTACTTGGAAAAACTTAACATGGATATGCTTTAAATATCCAGCCTGGTCAGCCAACTACAGGCTTGAGCCAAGGTTTGGAATGAAACTGTGATCTCACCAGACTAAGCAAGAGCTTTGCCATTACCTTCATTAGGATCAGAGTTTCACCCTTCCCCACTTTTTTGTTTGTCCAGTGCAGAATAGACATTCTGTTTCTTATTTAGATTTATGGAGCTCAGTTTTGTAATCCCTGTTTAGCTATTGTATAACCTACTTGCCTTTATGTAACAGCACAAGAACAGTGGAGAAAATGTGGACTCCTTTTTTCACCTTGCACAAACCACTAAAAACTCTATTAAAAGACTGGGCCTGGTGTGGTTTCCATCTTTCTTTAAGGCCCAATTTGCCCTAAAACTACAGAGAGGTTCACAAATTAATTTCTTTCACTTCTGGCACATATCAGGCAGAAGACTAAGAGGATGTGTTTCATTATAAATTTCATTGACTCCATTTGTCTTTAAAATCTTCACATTTTGCACCATTTTGCTATTTAAAGAGAGCATAGCATATCAGTCTGGAAGAAGAGACAGAGGTTACTGAGTCTAAGTCTTTCACTCTTGAGGGAAGCCACAGAGTAGGTGTTAAGGGTAGGAGCAACAAGAACCTGAGACCTCATCACGCTGCAGGGAAAACACCAACACTCACTAGTACTTTAGCCCCTTCTATATAAGACACCAAGCCCCATAAAAATTCTAGTCTGCCAGGGAAAAGTTTTCAACAGTGTCCTAAGCACCTAAAAAGAAGTTATGCTTGGCAAAATTTCCTGAGAGATCTTAAGAACTCAGTCTCACCTAAGACACAGCAAGATGTGAGAGCAATCCCCACCAGACATTTCTGTGAAAATTGCCTTCTGAACTGGCAAGCTGTAGAAAGCTATGTGGGCCCAAGACAGCTGCACCAGCGTGTGGCATACCTTGCTTTTGGTGATGCTCCTCAGAGCACATCTGGGCACGTTTCCTGTCCTCAGCACCTTAGAGCAGTGTGGGAACTGAAGATGATCCAGATTCAAATCAAACAACAAGAAGGAAAACAAAAAGACAAGTCCTGAAGAATGACTTTAGTTGAACGAGTTAATAAGGTGCAGCCTACAAAATGCTGACAGGTTTTTTCTCAAATACTTCTCAAGTATAGAACTGGATAGCAGCAATCTTGTGTTTCTGCAGCCAATAATTCTGACTCCGGAATCACTCCTGTCCTGTCACACAGTCCCTTCTCTCAAAGTGGATGTTGCAAATAAGTAGGATTCTGTGTTGCTAGTGCTTTTTCCAAAAGGCTGCACAACAGCTTCTCTGTCCTAACAGCTGCACTTTTTTTTTTTAATTCAGCAACCTGAATTAACTCATGAGCAATAGACACCTACTTGATCACATTATTTTATTCTCTTTCCAGTCTTTAAATCTCAATTGTATTTAGAGAAACTACTCCTGTCCCCTACCAGACTGTCAGAAAGAAGGCCCACTGTCAGGAAAAAAGTGTCTTCATTTTTTTTTCTTTTCACACTAGCCTTTTCCAATGACTTTCAGTGTGTGAAAAAGCAACTTTTGTATCTCTTTCTGATACAGACATTGCTAGAACTGTGAATGGTATTTTCCAAACCCGATATTTCCCTTTCTTTGATTAGAGGTACCTCCCAGCCTCTAATGAAAATATGCTGGATAGTACATCCAAACCCACATAGCCTGTGTTATTGTCACATGTTAACCGTATTGTCAGACAATGCCCTGGGCCACTCTCATCTTCTACTTCTTCCAAATGAAGAACATCCCTTTTTTCCCCCCCTAAGCTTTTGGTTTCAGTCCCTCAGTGAATGACTTTGCAATTCATACTGGCACATTTTGTACCTCTAGTGCTTGAGAAAGACTGTTGTTTCTCTTTTATTTTTTTTGGTTTCTTTGGGGGCTGGGTTGTTTTGTTTTGTCTTGGTTTTCTTTGGTTTTTTGTTTGTTTTTTTTTTTTTTTAATTAGAATTCAGATCTTGTCTAAATTGGTGTAAAGAACTAAAGAAACAGAATCAGGCTACCAAAAAGTAAACAGCTGATGGAGGGAGAAAGGTTTGTTGGGAAGTTTGCTAGATTTTTGTAGCTTTGTTTCCTAATGTTTCTTTGATAATTTCTATTTAATGCTAACATTAAGTATTCTGGGATATTTGTCTTCTTAAAAAACAGATCTCCCATGAGCTTTCAGATGAGACAGAAAAAGCTATTAAACCTCTTAACCTCCCAGATTTCCAGAAAAACTTATGGTTACACAATTTGCCATTCCAGGCCTATTTTAAAAGTACATAGATTTTGAACCTTCTTGCTACATAAAAAAGATGAACAACTCTTTTGAGAAAACATTTTGACACTTGTGAGTGTTAAAGTCGTCAACAAACAGTTCTTATTCTGATTTTTGCTGTTCCTTAGCAAAGCCAAAGTTGCAGTTTGAAAAACAGTGAAATAACATTAGAATTAAAGGAATGAAAGAGCATCCTGCCCACTAGCCATACCCTCCTCCCTTCATGTATGAATCTAATGTTGTAGAGTGCTGTATTTCTGGAAATTGCATGATATACTTTTCTGGTGACACTCTATGAAATGTTTTCCAAAAGATAAGGTTAGTAAAATAATCACCAGAGAGTGATCTCGTTTAAGCTATTTCCAGTACCTAATGCCTATTTGAAAAAGAATTAATGCATGACGGCAAGGGGCTAAAAAAAGAAAAGGCTGGTTTATCATTATTTGGGCTGTAACTAGCCAGGCAAACACCATGATACAAATGTTTACAGTGAGGAACAAGTGTCTGTCTATTCTGAAAGGGCAATAGCAGCAAACACCTGCAGGTCTCAGCTGTCACTACAGAGATGAATACCTGTGTGTGGGAGTTTGGAGGAGGCTGCACTAAAGAAAACAAGAAAGAGTTACTGGGAAGTCAAGCAGCTTGTCAAGGCATTCTCGTAGGTGTGTGTATTGAATTGTCACAGTTTGAAGGCACAGTTTGAAGGCTTTTTATTAGCTGCTATTTTTGCATCCATTGCTCAAAAGGAAATTATCTGCTTCCCTACATGGACTTCTCGGCTTTCCTCCTCCGTCAGAGTCTCATTGCATCATGTGTAGTGCTGGGGAGGACAGAGGGTTCCAGCAGCCCTGGAAGACGTGCACAGATGATTTCATGCAACTGGAAACAATACAAGAAATAATAGGCCAGCTTGAGAGATGTACATCCAAAGTAGCTGCCTTGAAGTCAGTGCAGTAGCTCTGAACCTAAAGTAACATAATCACAAGCAGAATTAGGCCTAATGATTTTAAAGGGCTTTCTAAAAGTCACTGTAGCATCAGTATTTAAAAACTGGTATGCACCAGGACATAGTGTTTTCCTGATGACCAAGGGTAAGTACCACGGCTTGATACCTGTCGCTACTTGCGCATGGCAGGATATATTCTGTGCTGTGCAGGAGGCATGGTCTGTCCCCAGCTTTTACTTACACAACTACTGGTTGGATTCGTGGTTTTGTTTGGAATTACACCTGTTTAACTTCTTCAGTTCTTCACTGAAAACCTTATTTCAGCTTTGTCTAAAGCAAGAACCACTTCTAAATTTTAGTACAGCTGTAGATGTAATCACTTCCTAAGTGAAGTTTTTTCATCATCTTCACATCAGGGTTATTGGTTTTACTTGCACTTCTGTTTCCATCTGTTTTCACCAACACAGATCCTAAGAGAGGAGTCCAAGAAAGTTCTCCTTGTTAGTGTTAGGATAAGGAACGTCAGATGTCCAACATGTGTCGAGTCCTGCATTTAACAATCGTTTCTTACTAAACTCTGTCTTGCAGGGTTTATGACAGGTTGGTAATACAGAAAATGAGACTTTTAACTGGGAGGTTGTGACATACTTCACTTAGCCAGACTAAAGCCCCGTTTTGCTTTAAATGTGCAAATAGGAAGACAGCTTCGTGGCTCCTGGAGTACATTCTCCTTCAGTCTGTGAGATCAAAGAGTGCAAAGACAGCAGAAACAAAAACCCATAATAACTAGGTTGAAAAATTAAGCTGACTAAAAGACAGACTAAAGTAAAGTGACCTTGTTGCTGTGACTAGTTACTTGATTACCTATTGAATTTCAGTGCCCAATATTTCCTTGTAAATCCACCAGCACTAGATTTATACCAAGACGGTTCTCATGCAGCATGTCAAGAAACAGATTCATCTTGAGAAAAAAAGTCCAAGACAGGAGGCAGTACCTAGAAACATATGCAGAAATCCTGTTGAACTATGCTATAGCTTACAGTGTTGAATGTGTGTCAATCAAAATATTAAAGTGTTTGGAAATTTTCAAATGGATTTTTTCCCTCTGTTTGCTTCTGTTAAAAGCTTTAAGAATTTAGTATTTGGTTCCATACTGGTTATGGAACAGATATTACAGTTTTCAAGGGTCTGGAAGCTTTGGATTTCCCACCTTATTGTTAAAGCATTTTAATGGAGTGCTTTTCAGCTGGTTACTCCTGCAGTGTGCAGTTGGTGAGAGCCATAGGATCCACATGCACTCCTATAGGATAACAGGAAGTCTACACAGTCATCGTCACCAGTGGCTGACACAAGCTTTTCTGTTGAGGGGCTCTTAGCACAGATGTTCATTAACTTAAAAAGTCCTTTTAAAATTATACATACAAAACTGAATCATTCTCAAAAATAACCACACATATGGATATAAATTGCAGGAAAGCAATGATTCACACATTGAAATTAGCCTTAGGAACTGCAATTTGGAGAGCTTTGCAGAACTGTGATCGTAATCGCCTCATTCCATTAAGTAGCAGCAGAGCTGTACAGAGCTATTTTTTTGCAGGTGCTGAAACGATTTAACTGTTATTTAGATGATTAGCACATAAGAGAGCCATGTCCTCAATCCCATCACTGTTCACAATTTGCTGGATTGTACTTGGAATATTGGTGGAGGCTATTTCCATTGACTTTACTAGAACCAATATTTTGCCCAGATTTTTAGAAAGTGAAAAGCTTATGGTCAACCTTTTCTAGGTATAAAATGGCAAGAGAAATTTTAAAGTAATTTCTGTTGTTTTTCTTCCTGCGCCAGGCCTTTGTGCAGACTAACAAAGCCTTTTTTTATGGGGAAGAACCATGTGTAAATATCTGGAGATACTGTACTGCAGTGCTACAGATTGTCACTTTTGGCAGGCAATCTGCAAAGCAATTTACAGAATTCCAAAGGTTAGCAGCTGAAACTGTTGACTTTTTGATGTGTGATGTGCACAGTGTGAGGAAAGGATGGTGTGAGAACAAAATCAGAAAGAGATCTCCGGGAGCACAGTCGGATACTGGAATGGCATCTCCTGGCTGCTGCAGAGCACTGGTGCGATCTGTGCGGCCGCCACTGCCACCGCTGACGGTGGGACAGCACAGAAAGGCCACCCAGAGGGAGCAGCCCTTAAACGGGAGCTCTCCTTTGATGTCTGGTCACAGAATCAGCTCCCAGCAGTCTTTGCAGGCTTCCAGCTGGAAGGTTTTCTTATGCAAATGGCCTCTCTCCTTGCTCTAAAGAAAGCAGTTGCTAGGCAGTTTTCCGAAATATGCATTTTTTACCCTGGGCTTGACGAACAATCGGCACTCTTTTGGCCCACAGAACTCAGGAAGCAGGGGAAGGAAGAACTAGACAATTAGACTATGAAGTGGTATGTGTAACAGGATGGATGGAGAGAATGAGAGGACAGCACCAGCTAGCAATAAAGCCGAGGTTACAAATCTGTGTGCATAGCAAAGAACTACTGGTGGTGGTGGAATAGGGGAAGAACTGTCTGACACTTCAGATCATTTCCATCTTCAGCACTCTCTGGGTCCTTCTTCTGTCCAATGGAGCTAGTGTCCCCTCCAGCCTGATGTGGAAGGGAAGTCAGTAGCGAAGATTTAATCAGAAGCTGTTGGCGTCAGTGACAGAGAACACGCAGTCAGAATCTGTGGTTACCTATGTAGCTGTAACATGGATGCCATTGTGAAATGTTTTCAATACCAGATGTCATGAACAGTGGTGAAGCTTTTGACGCCTTGTCAGGAGCTGCTCTCCAAGCTTCCCAGAAGGCGAGGACTCCAGAAATAGACTGATACTGCATCTTACAGTCTCAGGAACTTTGCAATTAGACTTCAGAGATAATTTGGCTTTAAATGATAATCTTACATAAAATGGAGCCAAAACAGGTATAAAATGCTGTCAAGCTTCTAGCTGCGTCCTAACTTCAGGAAAAGATGAAGGCCTGATTTAAGGTGTGTTGCTGCTCGTTTGAGGTCCCAGGAGCCCCTAAGCTGCGTGTTCACTGCAGCAGCAGGCAGGCAAGGAGCCTCCCCATGGCCCCTGAGGGTGCTACTGGGTGTGGGTTTGTTGGGGGTCCCACCCCGGGAGCAGCATGGCTTCTGAGGGAGAAGGGGAAAGGGACAGGGCGGCGGTGAGAGGGAGAGCCTGGTCTACCTGGCACAGCCTAACAGGGAAAAAGGCTTGGGCCAACGGGATTACAGATACATGATACTGCAGGGGAGGATCGCAGGCTTGGAATAAACCCGCATTTTCGAGGGGCAGACAGAGCATACTATTTAACTAAAATGTAACGCCACAAAGGTGCATGACAGAATATGCACCTTCCATCAAGGACAGATACAAAAGAATTAGAAAATATTGTGGTGACTCAGATACTTCTATCTCCATCAGGTGGGTTAACAAACATCCAAAAGAAAAGCCATATGAGTGGGAAGTAACTTCATTTACTTTACAGTGTACTGAAATGCTTTTAAGGAAAAAAAAAAAAACAACAAACAAAAACCAGCAAACAACTAGTTTAATACCCTTGAATTTGCTTTCAAAAGTTACTATTTATTTGCCCTTAAAAATATTCTTGCAACAGTGCTGTCCACTCCATGAGGATTTGAAGAGCTTACATTAAATTTGATGTACAATCAGTTCCTATTTCTCTTCCACAGTTCATTTCATCCAGGGCTTGATATTGCCATAGTGGTGTCTCAGATGTTTGGGCTCAGAGCAGAGTCAGACCCATTGAAATTATCAGATAGCACTACAAACACTGAGAGGTGATGCAAATGAAATTTCAAAACTACTCCCTTATTTAGTCTTATACTTGTTTTGATCTCCAGAGAGGTATAACATTTATATTTTCTGTCTTAAAGCCATTTCCCAATGCTTTGGAAGAAGTTTAAATTATAGAAATCCATGATTTTTGAGTCTCATCAAACTGTATTTCAGTCCTCTGTTCCTTGCAGTTCAAGCTTTTTCCACATGTTCAAGCTTTTTTTCATGAATATGAGTCCTGGAAGTAAACATTGCAAAATGAATGTCACTCCAGTTATTCACATCATACACTTAGAAGCCAGGATTTTAAAGAAAGTGCTATAGTGTGAGACTTTTGATAATAAGTGTCTAAGACTGGAGATCTACATCTTACGTTAAAAATATTGATCCTGTGTAATAAAGGAGTAGACAATGAAAATGAAACAGAATTAAAGCCATTTAGAGATAAAATAATCTTGATTATTAAATACTGTAAAGCACAAAATATTGGGTCTTTTCTGTTGCTATTGAAAATTACTATGACCTAAGCAGTTAGTGTTACAGCCTGTACAATTTCTCTAGGAGACAGAAAGATGTTGGTACATATTCAAAGAATGAAAACTTGTCTACCTCCCAGAATAATGAGCAAACTGGCATTGACATTACTGGGGACAGAAATTTTACTTTTATTCTTATTACTTGCAAATTTGTAATGGCTTTCTATCTGATTTCATTTCCATGTTTACTGCTAAATCTACAGGCTCAAAAGAAATCACATCCCCTGTGATCCAATTCTTGCATACCACACCATGAAGCAAATCAAAATGTTTTGCTGGAAATAAAAGCCGGGGTTTTGTCAACTGATATGTAAAATATGATGCAGTCTGAGCCTCCTTTAAGGAACTCTTTTATAACACCATTTCAGGCTGTGTGTGAAGAGAAGCATTCAGATTATTTTATGGCCTGCAAGATTATGTCTGTGTAAATCTGGATGTAATGGTGTACACAGAGAGGGAGAAATCTTAACAGAGCAAATACATTTTTCTCCTTTTCTTTCTCTTCTTTTTTTTTTTTTTCCTGGCAGTAGAATTTTAAGAACTGTTCATAAAATGAATTGCCAGATATTCTTTGATAACACATCAACATTGCAATTATTCCACACCCAGTATGAATATAAAGGGGGAAAAAAAAGAAGCAACATACATGGCTGTCAGTATGATCACAAATTATTTGTCCTAATGTTTTTGTCATCTAAGTTCCTCATACTGCCTCAGCTCAGACCCACAAAATAAAACTGTGATGCTATCAGGAGAATATGGATTCTTTCCAGATTGATTTACCAGATGCCTGTCACCACGAAGTCGCTTTGGAAGGCTAACTGATAGGCTGGGCTCTTTGCAAATTACTGCTCTGCATGCAGTCCTTTTGCAGCTGATTATGCTGCCAATGTTATTTTCTGACGATGAGATTTAGTGCAGCACACTGCCTGGCACTATCCTTGTAAAAGATTTTTCTTGCTTGTGAGCTAAGCAAAGGGCAGGGTCCTGCATTCTTGGCAGCCTGTCATATGCATGAGCTGTTTGTTTTTTGGATTCAGCAAGCAGAGTTTTAAATCATCTTTAGCAAAACAAGACACAGAGAAAAAAGAGAGATCAAAATAGAGCTGAATATTTCATGCCATAATTTTGGCAGCACATCTCGTCTTGTCTTCTAGATTGAAAGCACCAATGAAAAAGGGAATTTTGCAGTTTTCAATTGCGTGACTTTTCCATGCTCCTTGAGTATCCTCAAATATTCTAGGACTTGTCTCTCATGCCATATCAGCCATTTTTAGAGAAAAGAATCTAGTGTTGAATAGTTGTGTGGGAAAAGCATAATTTTGTTAAAATAAAGGTCAATGCCTATACAGTGCGAGTGGAATGTGCCTCTCAACAGACAACCAATAGATACTATTTGAATCTGCAAAACAGAGATTGTATATTGTTTAAAATATATTGATCCAATATTGCCATATTCTGCAAAGGGAAATCTGTTGAAAGTAATTAAAAATACTAGCACAACTTCTATCTGTTCACATAGACACACAGAGTTGTGATTCTTACACTAGTCATGCTTGGAGGAACATTTCTGCGTGATAAGTATTTCCATTGCAATTTGCAAGTGGGCTAATTGGTGGGTTTGGAGCTTGTATATGCACATATATTATTATTCATTATTAACCTGGTTTTCCATTTCGATCAACTTTAGTTCCTAGAATAAAATGCTAAATAGAAAATGAGGAAACTGAAGGTTATGCTGTACTGCACACGGTAAAAAGCCCTTCAAATACATATTTAAATACAGCTAAAATGGCATAAATTAGAAAATGCAAACAATTTTCATGGAGAGGTTTATACAGTTCCACAGTACAGTGTGAGACTGAAGGTACATCTAATCTGCAGACACTGCTAGCTCAAAAATTGTGACACGAGCTTAATGCAGACTGCAAAGCTATTCAGAAGCAGGATGAATGTTCCTTTTCTGAAGGCATACACTTCTTCCTCTGTGCTACTCACAATGTCCAAGCTAGTTGCTTGAAACGTAGCTTGCGTTTTTATGTTTTCAGCTGTGTCATCAGGGATATGGAAAACAGTATTATGCTAATTCACATGATCAGAAAAAAAAGAAGATATGTAAATAAAGCTTTCTTCCTTAGTTATTCCTTTTAATCTATTACATCTTAATACATTTGTTTAAGACGGAAGACAGGAAAAATGAAAAAAAAAAGGAATAGATCTGATCTATCTAGCCTTCAGATTACATAAAATAAGAAATTAATCTGCACCTATAGTTGAATAACTTTCTATTGTAAGTAAAGTTCAAAGGGGTATTTATGGATTTAAAAACTGCCTGAGAATCTCAGAATTCCTCGCTTTAAAATAGTTGTGATCCCAGAATTCTTGGAGTACCTGTTTTCTTGCTGTCCTCCTGCTGCTGTTCAAGTCAGCTTTGAAAACTAGAAAGAACTAATTGTTATGTTCTGCTTAAGAATTGTAGAAATGCACATTTTCTTTAAATAGCTGCAGATAGGAGACGGAAATTGTGTCCCTAAATCACATGTAAAAGTGGAGAGCAATAAGTTGCAGAATTATTGGTGATTTCGTCTCATAAAGGACATGGAAAGTAAGCAAAAATACAAAAGAAGGAGAGGCTAATGGACAAACAGGGATACAGTGAAAAGGGCCAACAAGCATTTGAGATTAGCTTTGAAAAGAATACCAAAATAGACAAGAGGAGTCTCTTGACTGTTTAAATGTCAAGAGTATGAGGAGGAAAGTGATGCCACTGCAGACAGGATGATGTGGGAAGGAGAGTTAGTTTGGCCTGAAAGCAAAATAAATCTCTAACATCAGGTCTTGAAAGGATAGTGATAAATATGAAGATACAGGCAAAGCAGCCATTGGGATATGTTAAGTTAGACCTGGAACACACACAAAGAAGAGATCCTCAAGCAATGATGGACATTGGCAGCCAGTTTTATGATTGGAAACAAAGAGGTCAGCAAACTTTTAAAGCAACATAAACCAGCCCTGCTCCCCAAAGCAGAGGTCCTGACCTCCTCTTGTCTCAACAGCTAATTCCTGCAACATCTGCTTTTCTGCACCAGCATCAATGTTTCTACAGCAACTGAACAAACTTTGTTAATGAAACATTCCAGCTGAAAAACAAGCTTTCTTTTTTTTTTCTTGGTTGGAGAGAGGACAGAATACTTCTCCAAACCAAAGTACAGTACAAGGGCATTCCTGATTAAAATCTTTGTTGATGGAGAGTCTAAAAGAACCGTATTATATGAGTGCTTCAAAAGACTAAAATAAACATTAGGGATGAAAGAATACTATTGAAACTAAAGAACAATGCTCACATAAGAACAAATTTATGCAATCTTGTTATCAAAGCATTTAAGCAAGAGACTAGGCAAAGTTTTCTAAAAATTAAAGCATGAGGTTCTTTGACAACCTGTGAATTTAGAATAATCTCATTTTAAGGTGGCACTGTGCAATTTATGAAGGAAATTATTCAATGCAGACAAGCTATGCCTTAGGATGCAAGAAGACCAGAGGACTTGGTGTGCTCCGCATAATTCTTCGCTTAGGTACCTTGAAGCACATAAAGAACCCAAACTCCTGCTGGTGTCAGAAGTACTTGGTTAAGCAGAGTGCCAGCATGAGTAGCAATCTGAAGCCCAAATACTTTTGTTTTGATCAGTTTACCCCATCATTAGTTTGCACAGAATATACAAAGTAAAGATGTTAGTATTTATGAAAGACATTTCCAAGTGGCTGGATTTTCAGGGCAAGGAAAATGTTTTTAAAATATTTATTAGTTATGAAAATACTTGTCACTGATTCTGCAAATCTTATTTGGAACTTCTGTTGCTGTGTATAAAACACTGCAGAAAATCAGGTTTGATTATGTCTTCTCCATGACTGTGACAGGAAAAGCCCATCTTTTAATTCGGCATGCAGTCTCTTTGCTCTTGACTTTGATAAGATACAATTAAACTTTAATCTTCAGCATTCTAGGAAGGTTGAGTTCTAGTTTTACAGATGCTTCTGTTTTACTACAGCAGGAGAAAATACTGCTTTACTTTGTTTCCCATGTCCTGCATTACTTATTAGTGAAAGTCAATATTTTAGAGGATGAAAACATGTAATGGTTCTGCTTCTGCTCCAGCTGTATCTCCTTTCTCTTTTCTTCACACTTTTTTTTTTTAAAGAAGTGTGACAGTTTGAACTTACCTATTCAGCTCATGACCGTTTCAGAACATGAGTGGCTTCTATTTGTATCAAGGTTATTACAACCCTTTCTGGTTCAGCGAGGTCATTTTAGGTCAAAACATCTCAGCTTTGTTGCAAAGTGAAGTATTGGAGCTTGCACTGGACTGTGCTGGGTTCTCTCTGTCATTTCAATGTATAGCAAATTCATCACATTCATTATTGCATATTATATGCAATACTCCAAGCTTCTTTCACAGAAAGTACAAAGCCATCACAGCCTCAGTCACACTAGAGCATTCAAGTTTTGAAAGTCTGTTCATGTTCTGGAGATTCCAAATATGATCAGAAAGTCCAACAGCAGCAGTTCAACACTGATGTGAGAACCAGGACACTTTGTCAGTCTTCCTGAATCTTGCATAGTGGGGATAGGGAAATGGACAGACTCATTTTTCTCTTGGATGTAACAGAAGAAGATGTAATAAAGCAAACCAATACCTGTTATTCTCAAAGGTGATTGGTATTTTTCTCTCAATCAACCTTTCTAACAGCTTCCACAAGTTCTAGAAAAATCATAATTTTCTGTTAGAAGGGGACCAGTGGAAGTTGCCTGGAAGTTAATTGAATGGTTAATCCTTTCTTCTATTGCTGAGTTTGGGACCCTGTTGAATAACATCAAGATGAGCTCTTTGATTTCTAACGGGTGTCTGGGTGCATTTTTCTGATCTTGGTCGTCACTGCAAGCATTGGGAGTCTCGAGTTGAAGGAAATATGAGCCTCAGGGTGGCTATGGAAGTTTTTCTCCACACTGAAATCGCAGAGACTAAAACTCTGCAACTGTAATTTCAATTATATAGGATGATTCTGTGCCTTTTAAAGATCAACTATTCAGAATTTAAAAGGTGCCTGGAGACTTCTGAGGACAGGTGAGTTGAATTACAGTTATTACCAGACAGCTATTTCAAGATTGCTGTCCTTTGAATAACAAATCCACCATCTCCATGAAACACCATCAAAATGTGGCATTTATTTGTCCTTCCATGATTCTTCTGGCACTCAACACATAATGTGGCATTTCCTGTCCTTCACCTCAACAAGGTTCTTTATAGAAAGCTTTCTTCTTGCTTTAAAGAAAAAAACACTGACCATTAAAGTTTCTAGTGTATCAGACTAAAGTAATGAAATTAAAAGACTTAGATACTCATTTGTTTTTGATAGTTTTTGATGTGTAAATGCTAAAACTGGTTCTCTCATGTGCATGAAAGAGCAGGGGGAAGGGCATACCCAAATCTGTATTGTTGTTGTTTTCCACTTCTGTGAGACCCCATCCAGAGTGCTGCATCCAGCTCTGGGGCCCCCAAGAAAAGAAGGAGGTGGACCTTGGAGGGAGTTCAGAGGAGGGCCACTAAGAAGCTGAAAGAGCAGGAGTTCTTCAGCCTTGTGTATAAGAAGAAATATTTAACAGCTCCCTCTTTTCTGAGCACAGTCTAGCAAACGTGCAGTATTCAAAAGTGGTTGTATAGAAAAACATTAAAAGATCCTGTAATTCAAAATGTTTTCCATAATGCATGCTAATGGCACTGGAATCTTTTGCTCCAGAGGGAAAAAACCCATATGTATCATACATGTGATACAAAAATATTTATATAGAAATGATACAGTTGTAAACATGTGAGCAGTTGCCCTGATGAAGTACATTCACAAATGTTTCTGCCTTCATCCGCTACACATAAACATGGTTACCCAAGGACTTGTTGTAAATGCCAAAGATCTTCAGACATTTCATTATGTTTCAATTCAATATGCAAAGGTGATTTTTCATTTTCCTACCAAATGAAAGGTTTAATCCATTCCTGCTGATGTGAAATGCACCTGGTACATAAAAATAAGCAACAAAGTGTGGTGGAAACTCAGCGCATCTTCAAAATTGGACATCTCACAGATACATGGGGCTCTTCATTCTGGCCTAATCTTCTCTGACTAGACGGATAGTCTCCTGACCTTCCTACCCTGCCCAAGCAAGTTCAATATGGAGACTCTCGCCCCTTTCCAAAAAATTACTGAGCCTGTTCTTAGATATGAATCACATTTCCTTATAAGTTACCTGCCCTATCTCTTGTCAGTTTTTGTGGGCATTTTCTTATACTGTGCCAGAGTCTATAAGATTAGGATGTGGGATGTTAGAGGTCACTTCTGACAGTTCCCATTATTTCTTGTGTGTGAACCAGTCCATAGATTTAGTCTTGTCCTTGCTTGCACCTACTGGTACTGTCCATTTCTGTGGACACAGCTCCAGAATTTTAGTACCTATTTTGTATAAAAATACTTTAATCTGTTCTTAATTTGTCTCTTGGTAATTTTATTGAGTATTCTCTTGTTACAGTTCATCAGACTTTGTCAATGACTATTCTGCAGTAGTTGCTGACTGACCTCACTTTACTCATCATTTTAGTGAATTTATAAGCAACTGCACACTGACATGTGAGGGGGCCGTGCCTTTGTAAAGTGGCAGAATTATACCCTGTGCCATGTTGTTGGTACCTATGTTGGTGATGCTCACTGTCTTTAGTTTTTGTGGCAGCGGGTGTTTATTGAGCTCTTTGTTGTGCATTTAGTTAACTGCATTAACTAGTCAGCCCTCCGGGTTCGCTATGGCAATGTCCTTCTGTCTCTAGGCTATTGAGGATGTTGAATGTAGCTGGTTGTAACACTGGCCTCTGAGGACTTCACTACTGCATTCTCTCTGACCTGAGAAGTGACCTTGAAGTCCTACTTACTGCTTCTTGTACTTTAACCAGTTTTCACTCCCTAAAAAGGCCTTTTGTAAACCTTCTAGCTGCCTTTTTTTTCTTTTTCTTTTAATAGCCTCTGATGTAGAGCCTTATCAAAGGTGTTTGTTTTGAAAATCCACATATGCTTTGTCTGCTGTATCATCTTTGTTCACCCTCATCCTGTGGATCACCTTCGGGCTGACAGAGTGAGATCTCTTCCAGCAGAATTTTTTTTCCCACTCTGTTCAGGAAGATAGAGAGAGTTGTTTTTTTCCATGCATCAGCTCCCTATTTCTTTTAATGAGAAACCTGAAGTTTCCTACCTGCATGCCTTCTGACTCAGGTGAATCCCTGGTAATGTTAAGCAGTTTCTCTATTTGCTTGGGGAAAAAAAAAACTTTATCTTTTTTTTCTTCCTGTAAATCCTTTAACATTTTTTGTTTCAAACATTATTTCCTATTCAATAAAATACTCCCAATTGCATGAAACTAGGGCCTTACACAAATGCTGCAAACAGTGTAAAACAGTTTTCATTCTCAGTTTAGGCATTCTTATATCTTGCGAACAGTTCTTCTGCACTTATTCATCTTTTATGTACCAATTTGTGTAGCAGCAGCACACATGTAACAGAGCTAGGGTACTGAAATTTATAATGATCCGTCCTTTTCCCTTTTGAAATCAATGGCAAGATCAGGAGTAAAGCAACATGGATGTCCCTGAAAGAAACAATCCAAGCAGAAGTCTCCTTTGGTGGTCTCAGCTAAGAAGAAGTATCCCTTTGGGAAGCTAGATGGGCTGTGTGTCCTTTGCTGTCACGCCTGAGAGCTGCTCCCCAGCCGGCGCTGCAGTAGGTGCCCCTGTTTCACAGGAATACCAAGCGGCGCTTTTGTTGGGGGTGTTGGGTACTTCAGCTCCAAAACCCTGTGACACTTTATGGCACAGCAAGTTCTCACTTGTATCTGAAGTAAATTTTCACTACTAAGCTGGTTGCTCAAGAGGTTGGAACAGAAAAAGAGAGTTGAAACATTTGTTGTGTCCCTTGCATAAGTGAGTCTGCCTGGGACATAAACAGCTTCATCTTGTCTTCAGAAAAGTGCTGACCCAGTGGGGTTTTCTTCTTCTCTGTTTTGTTTGTGTATTTTGGGGAGCATGCCAGTTTTATTGACCTTCTGAGGGCTCCCTTCATGAATAAATCATATCATAGGGAGCTGTGCTTAGAAAAAAGACACACATGGAGGTTCACTACTGCTGGCCTGAAAGCTTACAAGGAGACTGGGTAGAGAGACTGCGTCCCTTGTAGGTTGAAATTTGAGTGCTAAGGTTGAAGAAAACATTCATTTTACCTTTAGTATATATGCCCATAAATCCTCAGGAGACAGAACTGAGGACAAAAGTGCAATTCCCACAGCCACACAGCCTGAAGCAGAGACCAGAATTCTTTTGGACACAGAGCTGGTGTTGAACTAGGTGCCTGCCCAGAAAAGGCATCAGCGCATACAGACTGTGCCACAAATGCTGCATTTTCATGCGACTCCAGTCCAGCAGTTAGCCTGGGAAAGGGAGGCAGGACTGAAAAGCTGGGCAGAGGATCACAGCCTTATTGCCTAGGCAGGGGTTTGTCCTCTGCCAGCTTGTGCCTGAGGCCCCCTCAAACCATTTGCTTGCTGTAATCAGCCGTTTTTCTAGCTAAAAACAGTCCTTAAGATCCAGACTTGGGATTGTCATAACCCCTTTCACGATATGGCATGTGCATACACCAGGGGTGTTTCATCCAGAGAGCAAATGGATAGGACGAAGGGGGCAGAAAGAAATTTGAATCATTGTGAGGAAAAAAGCCAGTAATCTTGTTTTTCTCCTAAATGTCTGATTCGTTATGCTGTGTATATACTCCTCTTGGGCAGTCCCTTTGCAGAACAGCCCAGACCCATTCCTGACACGGCCAGCCTTGCACCTTCCCACTCCTCCACTTCTATTCCCCCTCCAGCATTTCCTCCTTTCACCACTGGAATCCTCTCCCAAGGCTGATGGGGCAGGTTCAGGGTGTTTGACGGCTCAGTTTCCATGGCAGCCAGGCTCCCCAGCTCCCAGACAGCAGCTTAGGAGGAGAAGGGAAGGACAGCAAGGGAAAGTCATTAAATGTGCCGATTAGTATGCAGGGCCAGGCAGTGGAGGGAGCAGTAGCGGTTCCTGGGCTGTGGACCAGCAGAAGAGGGCTGCAGCAGGCAAAAGCTGAAGGGCTCTGGCCGGGCAGCAAACAGGGTCCTACACAGGACACACTTCCTCTCTCTTACATATGAGCTCTCCAGCGTCATTCCCACCCCACGGGAAAAATGGGATGTGAAAATAGAGAAAGCCCCTAATAGGGACAAAAATTATACATTCTGAAATGTCCAGCTGGAGAACTGCAGAGAGGGGAAGGAGTAGGGGGAACTTAACTTTAAGACTTGATATTTTCTCTACTGCCTCTTAGCTTGTAGCCCATGGCAGAATGGGATTACAGAAAAGATGCAGCTTGAAGACCAGGGTGTGTTTTTATAGGAGCAGAGGACAGGGATCTGCTAGACTGCACTTATCATGCCAAGCAATATGCTGCCCCCTCCTGTAGAGCAGCTACTTTCTCTTTACATTAGTCTTTTTATTCATTTCTTGGCCTAGTCCAGTGGGTTTTTTAAAAAAATTCTCAGTTCTGTTAAATGGTTGCAACATTTAGTACTGGGTTGACAATACTTCAGTAAAGCTGCCTCTTACTGAAATTTTATGCAGCTGCACAGGATCTGTAAATGTTCTGTGGTGTTTCTGAATAAACAGGGCAATGTAACAGTCTGTCATGGTTTAATCCCAGAGAGAACTAATTACTGCACAGCCCCTTGCTGACTCCCCACCTCTGCTGGAATGGAAGGGAGAATCAGAAAAAGTATGACTTGTGGGTTGAGACAGGAACAGCTTAAAAATTGACAAAAATTAAAATATTATAATAATTATTATTTAAACATTTATATTTAATAATAGGATTATTAATGGAAAGGGGAGGGGCAAAGGAATGCAACCCAAGAAAAGAGTGACACACGATACAGCTGCTCAGCACCTGCCAAACAATGACCAGCCCCTCCACCCTCAGCAGTGATTGGTGGCTCCCAATCCGCTCCCCCTGGTTTATATAGTGGGCACGATGTTCTGTGGAATGGAACATCCCTTTGGCCGCTCTGGCTCAGCTGCCCTGGTGGTGCTCCCTCCTGGCCTCTTGTGCACCTGCTGGCGGGCAGAGCGTGGGAAACAGGAAAGTCCTTGACTTAGCGTGAGCACTATTCAGCAGCAATTGAAACCTCAGTGTTTTATCAACATTATTCTCTTAAAAAGTCCAAAACACAGCACCAGCCATTAAGAAGAAAATTAACTCTATCACATGTGAAACCAAGACACAGGGAGAGATTATTAGATGGTTTTATTTTGTTGTGTTACAATATTTTATATCTGAAGGGAGAGCATTCTAAGTATCTTAATGGGACATAGATTGGTAGTATTTCAGATTTTTATTTTTTTAACAGCTCATGATCACTTTCTACCATCATTTCACTTTCCATGGAAAGAGTCTGCCTAGAGAAACATTAGAAGGGTTTGCTTATTAATTAATTATTTTGTTGTTTTTGTTTAGGCTGTAAGATAATCCATTCTCTTCTCAAAGTAGTTTTGTTCCCTATAGAATGTTTTAGTGCTTTATCTGGGATCCAGTTGTTTTAAGACATGTTTTATTGATCTCATGTGAAGTTTTGTTAATTTTTTTTCTGTGAATATCTGTAAAATGTACCTTCTCTCAGTGTAAATCTTGAGTATCTGAGTTGTATAGGGAGCAGTTTCAAGTGGGGGAAGAATTCTTTCTGGAAGTGATAATGAAAATAATTTAGAGACTAGTGATATTGCATGAAGCCACTAATCATGTCTCTGTCAGCCTTTCACTGTGCCAAGCTACTCAGGGCTTGAAACACACTGGGAATCCCCTGAATGTTGCGCACCCACATATTCAAAGAAGTGGCATTGTGTGCAGGAAGATGCCCAAAAGCATAATGGTCCCTTCCACCTCCCAGCCCTCCAGCAGCAACCTCTGCTGAGATTCTTCTTAGCAGACATATGTAAATCTTTGCTTCATTTCTGCACCCATTTAGAATATGCACAGTATCAAAAAGTATGCTGCAGAGTGTGTGACCTAAACTGAGCATCAGTCACATTTTATTTTAAATTATCCAAGTAATTTTTGGTTTGCATTTTCATTCAAATCTTTTGGGAGCCTCTGGCTGCTGTGTTTTACTGGGAAACACCAGCATTTTTAATTTAAAATTTTTTTGTTGTACTCAAAATTTGGAGAAAATATTCAGTACTTTTGCCTGATACAGAATCAAATGTCAGTATTTCAAACATCAGTAATTCTCACAGAGACAAGAACATATTTTTATGACCACCATAGTTTTGTTCAGTAGAATAGTAAGAGTACCATAAGTATCTAGGTAAAAGTTCATTTAATCAATCAATTTGAATGTGTTGTGAAAGAGATTTTTAAAGGGAGACTTTCTCAAATCAAAAGTACAGGGGGAACTTTTCTGTTGCCTTGATGACTTCTTATTCTGCTTATCCCCTATCCTCTGCTGCTTATGATTCTTCTGAATCATAAGGTATTAACATAATAGTCAAAACTTATGGTGATTCTTCTGTCAGTTAGACTAAATACAATAATCTCTTCCTTTACAGAGCTTAATTCCACTCTCTTCTTCTTTGTATCGCAAAACAAAACAAAAAGATCTAGGGCCTGGTTGCACATAGGCTGTTTCTGGATACCATTGCACAATAGAAAAAGATTTTTCATTTTTTCAGAATAGTAAAAGATTATTGAATTCTAGAACTAGCATCCTAACTCATGCTTATACATGCAGTTTTAGCTTTCATTTAAGTTACGGTATCTTTCTCTTCCTCTGCATGAACAGTGCCTAAAACTATAATAATTAATATTAACGAAGATAATATTGTGTTAACATAAAATATTATTTTTAAATACATTTGAATCTTCCAAATCATAATGATAACATTTTTTTATTACTATATAGTATTACAGATAATTATTTTGCAGACAACCTTTTGGCAAATACTCTGTAATGATTGGTACGTATCTCAGTGTTAAAAGTCAGCAGAAGATGAATAGTATTTTATCCCTTGCTCTCCGTCTAAGAGCATCATGAGCAACTTGCATGGCATAGCCCTAAGTTGCTATCCCACACAGATATAATTTCACCCGTCGTGCTAAGGCATGATAATAGAATGTAAGCCTTTGACACAAATAATAAAGATATTTACAGGTGCCTAACTTGCTGGTTGTGTACTTCAACTCAGGCTCCTAAAGGAACTAGGACATAGACAGTAATGGAAAAGGCTTTTTGGCCCAGTGTTGGGCATTGCAGAAGAAATTCCTGGTTCAAATGCAAAATAACTAAAGTTTATACTTCTCCTGCAAGACAAAAGGCAAACGTACTTACAGTTTTGGAGAAAACAATTATGTCTGTTCCTATGATGGCAGACATAATCTTAGAAGCTGTAGAAATTTGTGGCTAGTCTTCATGCTGTGATTCTTTCCCCAAAGCTCTGCCTGAGTTTCACCTAGAGAGCCCACCTGGCTCTTGGTGACGGCTGAAAAGCTTTTTGCATGACTGCTCACAACCCGTGAAATCCATCAGGAGCCAGTGGAAATTGCCTTGTCTCTGCTCACCCTCTGTGCTCTTCCCATTCCCACATCCTCTTTTCTGTTCTACTGATACTCCTCTTGATTCCTTTCTCTATTCCCCAGACCTAGGGTGCCACGTTGTTGCTTCATTTTGTAGCTGCTTTTTCATTAAAGTGCTCCTGCTGAGCATAAAGAAGTCCTTATTTGAGCAGGTACATCAAGGGGAGTAACCTATATCAGGTTCATTTAACAGGGAACATTCTCTCCTACTTTTGCTATAGTTAAGACAGTCATGGAGGCAATGATTTCCTTTTGCCATTATTGTGTTCTCCTGTCACAGGAGGACATGGAATCTGGGAAGTTGTCCGACCTTAAAGAGCAAGAAGTGAAATTGTATTTTGTCCAGGAATTGTAATGCTTAATTCTGATTTGAGTAGGCTCACATATGATATTCATTGCTATCTCTTCAAAATAGGCAAGGAAAGTACATATAACCTTATTTCTGCCTTTCAAATGTCTAACTTCCACTTGACTATTTCCACAGCTCAAGAATTCTCGCAGAAAATTGGAAGCATCTCTTGCTTTCCACCAGTGACTTACTGACCATAACAGTGAGGTGCTTTACCAAATACCAGTGCCCTATAATGTCATATATACATATACATACATATATATATATACATACATATATATATATATATATATATATATATATATATATATATATATATATACACAGTGACATATCAAAATTAAGTAGCATACATTATACATTTTGGGATTGAGTCTCCATGATCTTGCATTAATCCAGTTCTTTGACTACCTAGTGCAAAGTTCTCAGCATCAGAGCACCCAGGCACTCATACACAAATGAGTATGTAAATATAATATATAAATATAATGAGCATGTAAAGTGTTCAAAAGAATTGCAAAGCAAGTTAAAACAGATAAATGCACACTTCAGCAACTTGGAGGGCATTAATTTAAAATGTCAGTGCTCACACATATTTGCCATACTAGCAAGGCAGTCTGCTTTGTCAGTATTAACTACTCAGCATAAGCTCACTGATAAAATTAACAAGTCTTAAAATTAACACTCTGTTCTGGAGGGCTGCAGTAATCATACAGAATGGGTTTTCACAATACAGTGGGTTTTCAAACTAAAAATTGTCATGGTAGGAAGAATATTCTTTTAGAAGAAGATTCAACTAGAACTTAAGTGTTGCATCTGCTTTCCATTAACAAAAATCTCTTAGCTCAGTGACTGAAGAGTCTTGAAAGAGAATTGCTATCTGGCAGAGGGGAAAGGAAAATAAAATGGGGCTGCAGCCTAAGTGTGGGGTCAAGGCTAATGGGAACACCAGAACCACCCCTGATGGATACAAGATCCAGGGACATTTTTGATGGAAATAACCACAGAGGTTATTTAGTGAATGTGATGGCTTAATACACAGAAAGAATAAATAGATTTGTCTGGCAAGAAAGCAAAGAAAATTATATACTAAAGGCTGAAACACATAACATTTTAATAAGAACATCATTGAGAGCATGGAATAATATTCTGTGGGGATCGTCCTAACATGTCCAAGGAGTAATAAAGTAGCATGACTTTAAAAGGAAATGTAGGCTTTATGGAACAATGTTTCAGAAGTTTTGATCCAAAACAGATAAAAAATATTTTGAAGTACAAAGACTCACAAACAGGATTAGAGCTGTATTAACCCACTGTGATATGAAAAAGTAACACTGCAGGTGCTATGGTAAACCCATTTGTAATTTTTTACAAGGGAATAGAAAAAGTGTTGTTGTTGTTGTTGCTATTATTATTATAACACTGCAAGCCTGTGTAGGAGCCTCATGTAGATCAGGACGCCATTGATCTAGGTATTTTACAAGCAGAGGTCCAAATACTAGTTCCAGCCTAATGGCAATATTACATGGTATAGTAATAGATTTTCACAGAGTTTGATTTGGAAGTCCTAGCCTGAAGTATTCCTGACTGTCTAAAAAAACTGGGTATGTAGACAATCTCAGAAAACCCCTCAAAAATTGAAATATGTTGTCCTGACAACATAATACTGTCATTTCCCACTTGGGTTATTTTGAATGTCTCCAGGACTTCATTAATCTTGGCAACTCTGGAGTCTGGGAAATCTGTACGTAAAATTTATATTGAAGATTATAAAGTTGACCTTCAGTTCTAATAGTAGAGATCTAAAAAATTTCATTACTTCTCCTAACTGCTTTGGTGTAAAGTTGCAGCCATTTTTAAAAAAAAAAAAAATCAGATCTAACCTTTGAGCTCTCCATTTTACTGCAGATCCTACTTGTACTGGAGCAGGTGAACTAAAATTATGTTTCTATATTTATTTTGAAGTAATTATTGAAGTGCAGCAAGTAGAGGATTCCGTGTGTAATAGGATTCTTATTTACCTGGAGAGGAAGATAAGCATATATGAGGATGGAAACACCTCAGAGCTGCATGGTTACTGTAAGGAGTAGCATCAATCCAAGGAAAAGGTGGAAGGAGTGCTCCCTTGGGGCACCACAAAATATGAGGGAAAAGCAAGGAAAATAAGTGTAGTTGTGTGCTTCTTTTCCACCCATCTCTTCTTTGGTCACACACCACTGACATTTGGTGAAGGATGTGAGGAGTACGTTGCACAATCTGTAGCGTGGAGATCTATATGTCAGATCTTCAGAGAGTCCCAAAATGCAGCAGTGCTGGTGCAGAATCCTAAATTCTTTCAAAGTTTACTCTGAGCTTCCTTAGTTCCCCAGGAACACCTGGTAATAAGCAAGTTAAGGAGGCTTTATATCAGAAAGCCAAACCTCTGCCCTGATGGCACACCATCGGTGAATGGATACAGCCAGGAAAGTTTCAGGGGGAATTTCTTACTAGATTAACACCCTCTGCCAATTCTGGCTTCTCGGGAGGTTATCCAGCTTTGTTTCACAGGCAGAAGGTAAGATGCTTCAGCCTCACAGGCAGAATTTAAAGCTCAGTGTTGGTGTTAAACAAATCCAGCCATGTGAATTCCAAGAACTATTGTATACACAATGCAGGATATTGTTTCCCAAATGGAAAATTACAGTAGACGGTAGAGATGAATACTGACAAGAAAAATGAAAAAAAACAAAACAAAACCCAAATTAATATGAAACCAAACCCCAAATTTATGGTTCCAAGCCCTCTGCTTGTGCAAATTTTCCCTTTACACCAGTATAGGAATTTGTCCAAGAGCTATAAAATGAGTTCATCACTCCTTGGGCTACACTTTGGCTCTTGTATCCAAGAACAATATTTTAAGCATGGCTTGAGGAATAATTCAACATACGAATTTGATGAGAACAATTCAGGATTTTGCAAGCTCCTTAGGAATGAGGGTGATTTTTTTCCTCCAGTAATAGCAGTTACTTGTATTTTTAATGATTGTGTTGCATGTTGTTTGATGGATGCCTCATTTCAGAGGAAATGCTTGTTTCAAATCATAAAATGATGTTGTGGCACAAGTAAGGAGAGAAAAACTAGAATTCATGGAGGGAAAACAACAGAGAATTTTTTCTGTTCTACTTTAGTGAAACTTTCATCTTGTGTTTTCCAGTTTATGTAAACAAATTATGGCCCACAGAAAGTGTGAAGCAGAAAACATCATCAAGACTGCAGAAGGGCAGGAATATGAGTACAAGGATCTTGTCATTGCCTTGTTTATTAGCGTCTGGGCGAAGGGGGAAGAGGCTGTCTTACAAAATTCAAAGAACTGGCACATCTGAGACATTTCAGCTAGAAATTGTGATGCTCCCATGCGGTGTACTTTATAAAATATACTTTTGTGACTCACAAGGGAGAAGTAGTGCTACAAACCAAGCTCTGTTGCTCCCCTTTTCTCCTGTGATGTAATTTGACAAGACCGAGAGAGCCAGACATGCTATGTTAACTTTCAGTAAATTTGAAGAAAAATGTGGTTTTCAGTAAAATATGGGAAAAAGTTGCAATCTTTAGTAACTAAGATGTAGCTTTCAGACTTGACAATAGCAGTAAGAGATTTCCCAGTGAACACAGACTGTCTTATGTGGTGTGGTATTTGGCTTTCAGAGCCTGTGCTCAAGTTCCTGCAACTTGTTGATATTGACTATGCTGTTGATCTGGCATCTCATCACATTACACCTCCAACCCTCACCTGCAAAAGCAAAAGAGTTTTGAATTTGACACAGATTTGTAGAAGCCAGCTTTCCAGTGCATATTAAAGATTATTTTAAAAACCTCCTTAGCCCCAGTAGCCCAAACTACTTAGGATTAATATAAAAGTGGAATTTGATATATTATAAATCACTTTGAAAATCAGAAAGACAAGTAGCTGCAATTCATTAATATTGCATTGCAGAATTGTTTTGCTGTTGACTTGGACAGATGATCATCCTGGAGCCTGTGAGGATTTTAACATGAGTCATTCCAGCTGCTTGTCTGCTGATACTTAATATCTCTCTTCATCTGCTGGTACAACCAGCAGACATTCAGATGTGGAAACAGTGGTAAGGTAAGGGATATAGTGGCAAGTTTTTGTAAGGACTTCAGTATCAAAGAACCTCACATGAGCTCTACTTTCTGAGCTGAAAGTCATGTCACCGGAGTGAACAGTAACTATTCTGTGGCATAACTTGGTACACAAAATTAGGAGAATGCAGAGTGTTTTAGTAAGGAGGGGTCATCTGATTCTAAAGATCTTCTCTGGCTTTTCCAATCTCCTTGCTTTTTCACTAAGATCCTGAATTCCTCTCTTCAGAAATGAATTTAGATCTATACTGAATTTACTGAAATACACTGTTCTAAGTGTCATTCCTTCCAATTTTCCACAGCCTATCTCCCTTTCTCTTAGCTTAGGTGTTTGTTTGTTGTTTAATACTAAAATACGTTGTCATTTTGAATCAAAAGACATTGTATTTTAAAGGAATAGACTTTTTTTTGTTCATACACACTTCATCTGCGAAACCAAAATGCTGTTATCCATTCAGTTTAAGTGCTGCAGATTTCTACTCAAGTTAACTTCACTTCTGTTTTTCTGATAAGAGATCTTTCTTTTAATCAGAGATGTGAATCACATCACCTTCTTTACAGCACTCATCTGATGTTACATCCAGTGCACTTCATCTTCTTTTCTTAGAAGTGTAAATGGCCTGTAGTGCAATAACTACTACAGTTTATTAATTATCCTATTTTGTCTGGCCCAAATTGATATTGTGTTGTGTAAAACACAACAATAGGCACCATTTCTGTATCTGTTCAACTTAACATTTTAAGATATTTGGATGATGCTGAATTGCAAGGTGCTCTAGATCATTGACCTATTTTAATTTCATGTGGTATCTCCTGTCATTCCATCTTTATGCCAGAATTATTTCTAGCCCTGCATAAGCATTGCTGAGAGGTTTAGTAAGGACTGCATATTGCAATATGTGGCCCATCTATACAGAAACATAGGAATAACTTCTCCAAAAGCCCTTCTAGTCCAGGATCCTGTCACTGTGAGAAACTGGTAACTGTGGAATAGTATAGAAACATGCTAAGCTCATATTAATATTTTCCTCAAGTACTCTCAGCCTCCAGCATCTACAGTTCCAGAGATCCCTTGGCCAGAGACAGTATCTTCATATTTGATAACCCTTGTCAGATTTTATCCTTCATCAGTTTGTTTAATCACTTTTTGATCCCAAATAAACCTTCCACATTGGCAGTACCCCATGTCAGTGAGCTCCACAAGCAAATGTACATTAGGTGACAGGATGCCTCTTTTTGTTCATTATGAACCTGCCATTTACACATTTTTGGTACCTTCTGGTTGTTTTGTTACATGAACATCAGAGTAACTGGTCTTTCTTCATCTTCTCCATACTGCTCGTGGTTTTATAGTGGCTAATGAGAAGAATTTTGTCTCCATGACACAAAATATTGCCACACAATAATGAAGTGATATTGAGCAGCTGAAGAGAGAATTTACAGTGTAATACATATTGTAGACCACGTTTCACTTTTCTGACAAAACCACTGATAGAGTTAATAAATAAGGGTTAAAGGTGAAAATGAAAGGACACATTTTTAGCTATTGTCTAATAATATGCCTTATTTTATAAATCAGTAACCTCTTGTATTGGAGTGGCAGGGCTTACTATGACTATGAAAATAATATATTGCTTTTCTGCAAGTAGACCCGCAGGACTGATATTTCAAGAGAAGACATTGACTTCATCTGCAAGGCCAGGGCATGAAAGAAATTAAAATAACAATTATTGATTTTTTTTTTCCTATGCTAAGAAAAACATTTACCAGCTTTATGAGGGGGAAAGAGCAGATGTTCAGCAAGAGAGGAGAGGTTTTCAATTTTAGCAATAAGACATGATAATTTTTGCAAAGAACATTTCTTTGCAGTTATATCATCCTGAGATAGGAAAACAAGTCAGAAGACCAAAATATAAATAGTGAAAAATACCCAAAAATGGCATTATCTTGCGAGTATACTGGATTTTTTTTTTTAGGAGAGGGTGAACAAATGATTCAAAAGATTCAGCTTCTTTCTAGTTTGACAGACTAAGGTGTGGTTTTGTTAAAGAGATTGAATATATACTTGTCACATGACTTTTAATTTGGACATATGCTGAAATATATTGCTGCACTCAAGTCTACCACCCTCAATTTCAAAAGGCCTGAAAACAGCAGGACTGTGGAAAGATGCACCAGACAAGCCTGACAGGACATTGGGACAGGATCAGGGCTGAACCCCTGACAGTCATTCAGCTTCATTGGGCTAACAAAGTGAAGAGATTACTTTTATTCTCTTGGCAGAAAAAGCATCACTAGTCTTTACAGAATATACAAAGTGCTATGACACATTACTGAAATGTCACTCTGCAGGAATCGTGGGAACATGGGAACGTGAAATGTTAATGAGGAAGTCTGTTTTCCAAGGCTATGCAATTGATTGCTGTGCTTTTTAGTGCATGAATTCAGAGTAATCTACTACTTAAAGCCAGAAATTAGGGGGAAAAAGGATAATCAGAAAAGGGTTATGTAATGGAATGCCTGCAAATGCTGGGATCTCCATTTGATGTCCCCTCCAGGGGTGCTGGAGGCTCTCCAAACATGGTCACTGGCATTTAGGAGAAAGGCTGTTCTGACTGGTCTTGTCCTGTCCCTTGTAAGCTGCTGCAGCACCCTGCAGCTGGGTCATGGAGCCCCAAAGCAACCCATCACCCCCAGCACCACAGCCCCCAGTGAACTCACAGTTAGATTGGGCTGCGGCTGGCATGCATTGCAATGGGGCAGCGAATCCCTCCTCATGGTACTCAGATGAATAAGCCATAAACCTGGTGTGAATTGATGAAATGGGCATCTTAGCAGCAGTACTGGTGGATTTGACTGAGGGTCAGAAGGTTCTGCAGAAGAGATCTTGATGGAGTGGCTTAAGGAGAGCTGCATGAGGTTCAACAAGGCAAAGTGCTGGGTTCTGCACTTGGTTCACAACAACCCCACGCAGTGCCGCAGGCTGGGGGAGGAGTGCTTTAAATGATGTTCCGTAGAAAAAGACTTAGGGGTACTGGTCAGCAGCAGCTGAACATGAGCCAGCACACGCCCAGGTAGACAAGAAGGCCAATGACATCCAGGCCTGTATCAGAAATAGTGTGTCCACCAGGAGAAGGACAGTGATTGTCCCACTGTACTCCACACTGGTAAAGCCACACCCCAAATCCTGTGTCCAGCTCTGGGTCCCTTGCTCTGAGCTACTGAAGTGTGTCCAGAGCAGGGCAACAGGGCTGGTGAAGGGTCTGGAGCACAGGCCTTACAAGGAGCAGCTGAAGGAGCTGGGGTGTTTTTGTCTAGAGAGGAAGAAGCTGAAGGGAGAATTTATTGCTCTCTATAACTGCCTGAAAGGAAGTTGTAGTGAGGTGACGGTTGTTCTTTTCTACCATGTCTCAAGAGAAAGGATGAGAGGAAATGGCCTTAAATTACACCAGGGAGGATTCAGATTAGAGAATAATTTTGCTCTGAAAGAGTAGTTAGGCACTGGAAAAAGTTGCCCAGAAAAATGGTGGAGTCACAGTCTCTGGAAGTGTTCAACGGGCATCTGGATGTGGCACTTGGGGACATGGTTTAGGGGTGATTATGGTGATGCTAGATGATCTAGAAGTAGATGATTTAACTAGATTATGAAATAGACGATCTTTCAGGTCTCTAACAACCTTGGAAAGTCTGTATGATGATTCCACATCTGTGGAATAATCTGTGATTATTTCTTGTGCCTTTCCTGGCCTGTGGCTTGTGTCTTATCTGTGCAGCCCCACATACCCCTTGTGCCTTCCATATCTCTGTAGGTTGGCTTCCCCCAGCTACACCCACTGTCTTCTGTTTCCAGCAGGAATACAAGGCTTCATTTGGTTTTCTCTGTAAGAAAAACCATTCTGTCTTCTCTGTAAGAAAACCATTTTCTCACAATCATCAGACACAAGGTCTTGGATTTCTATGGCAGCTGGGCCATGAGGTTGGAATAGTGAACATTTCAGGGTATAGACTGATATATTTTTAATTGGAAGAACTTAAACTCTAAAATTAGAGGCCCTGCTTCAAGACTAAGACATGGTCCTTCTATAGAAGGCCTAGAAGATTAATGTTTGCAAATAGATTAAAGCAATGTTCAAGGCCAACTTCTCTGGCACCTTTCAAAGTGCTAAATTCATTGAAAAGATGGCTGCTTAAAGTGGTGAGAAGTGTTAATGACATTGTGTAGTGGAAAGTGCAACATTTCATACATGGGACATTGTGGTAGCTTTTCCTTAGAAGAGCTGCTTTGGAGAACACAACAGCTCACTGATTGGGCATAGCAATCTCCTCCCTGTGGTTTGTTTGCACTTTGCAGAGGCTAATTCACCAGGTTTTCCAGCCCAGTATGGCTAGTAAAAGCAGCTAGTAAAAGCTAGCTAGAATATAGTGAAAGGCTGTAGCTGGGCAAGGGTGTAATTTCATAAATTGGCATATGGAAGTAAGTTCTTAAGCCTGTATTTCTCTGGAAGTACAATTCTAAATAAAACAGAATAAATAAAACAGAATTGTATGGTATTATGGTGATAATGCAGCTGCTTTCAGGTAAGTATCAAGAAAACCTACTCTAATTTGTGTACATAAAATGGTCATACAGCTACATTGTGAATTTTAAAGTGGTAGCATATTAAATTAAAAATCTAATGCTTTTAATCCTGTCATAACTTTAGCTAGACTGAATATAAAGGCTTTATTTAGGCATAACTGTAGGCTGTACAGCACAAAACCATTTGAAATGTATGTGTATCAAGCAGCACTGAAGTTACAGTGTGCATGCCAGGGACTTTACACTGCAGAATACTGGTGATACCTGAGAGCTTTGTAATAACCTGCATTTCTTATTAAAGGATATGCTGAAGGCATCTCTTTGAAGCACTCAGAACCTTTAAACTTTGGTCAGTGAAGTAATGTTCTCATTCACCGGTTTCTCTTGGAAAAAACCTCCTAACCTTGTTGACAGTATGGCAACAACAGCAAAAAGGCACCCACCTCTCTTCACTGCTGCTATGGCACAACCCTTGGGCACTTGGACTCTTAAGATAAAAATCAAAAGAAGCTCTCAACAGACACAATTTGTTTCAGGCACCCTGCAAACAGTTGTGTCAAGTCCTAGGCTTCAGTTCAAAAAGCTCTGAAATATGTGCTTCACTTTAGGAATCCAGCTAGCAGAGCCCTTAATGCTTTTCTGAGCTGAGTGAGTGTTGACTCAGTAACCACTGACTTTTAATAGAGAAGGAAACATGCATTTTGAAGAAATGCCTTTGGCCCATACTTGTGGTTTCGGTGGAACTGAACTAAAGTGCAAGGTGCTCCAAGACCATGGGTAGATGCACAGTGTGCCATAGATGGTCAGTGTTGTCAAGGTTATCTTGTCTTCATTGCAGTGCCATCTGCCAAGAAGACCACCCTGTATATACTTTTGTTGATACCTTGAAAGGCAATAAATTCTATCTTCATAAAGATGTTGAGGTGTTTGAAGTAACATGAATGATAAGAGATGGAGAGACCTCAGGACTTCTCAGTACTGGTCAAGTCCTCTGTCCAGCGAACTCTTGTGCCTTCAGGGACATAAATGGATACAGCTCCAGGCAAGATGATCTGGGAAGAGCACCAATGAGCACTGTGCCTCATGCTTACCTGTAAACCGAATTCTTGCTGTCAATACTAACAAGTCAGTCTTGCTACAACTGCCAAGATAGACAGCTAGGTGTGTGATGTTACAGATCAGAGGTGATGTTACTCTAGAGGAGATTGTCCTTCATTTTCTTGAGTGGCATTAAAAACTCAGCATAGAATCCTACCAAAAATAGACTGGATCTGTAGTGAAAAAACTAAGAAGATTTGAAGAGTGGTTGGGGATTTTTTAAATTGCTTTTTCAAAATCTCTTGATTTAAGATGTGACAAAAAAAAAAAAAGTAAGTCACGTATTTTATTGTCTATGGCTTTCATTAATTTTTAAGGGAATGAGTCAAAGAAATTGCTGAACAAAACCAGTAGCAGAGGTTATATGATGAGCAGATGTAAGAGCCATTTTAATATTTAATGAGACCAAAACATTCTCATCACTAACCATCTTTCATGGCACTTGCCTTTTGAATGGGTGTATGTGGCTGCATGTTTCTAAAGGACTAACATTTTTGTCTTTCTAATTAAAATACCTCTCAAGACTGGCTTAAAATTGGTGGTGTTTTGGAAGTGTTTGGTTGTCATGTCAGTTTAGGTTATGATAAGGTGGGAAACTGAGTGTTTGGTTGCATCTCAGCATATTGGTGTGTTCAAACTCCCCACATAATTGAGGGGCCTCTCAATCAATGTTGATGAGAAATACCAAAGCACAGAGCCTTACAATCAGTCTGTCTGACAGAGAGATAAACTGTTAACATAGAGACAAATGGGCCAAATTGGAAAAAGCACTTAAAAATGTGTATCCATTCTCTATCAGTGCAGTGCACAGGAACTGGGTCCCTTTTTAAATGGCTTGGATACCTGTGCATAGTGACCTGCATGGAGTCAGAAGCACATCCACAGTGTAGCCAGGAACTGAAACTGGGAGCCCTGCCTGTCATTCAACAACCTGTAAAGTAATATTCCTCCATCACTCACAAACATCTCATGTGGAGAGAGAAGAAAAAGGGCCTCATAATAAACTAAGTCTATGAACATTTTAGCATTACTTTCTGTTTCTATGATATCAGTAGTGAACATGGATATCACTGCTGATGAACGTGTAGTGATGCACAGGACTGAGCTCTCATAGCCATTGCTGTGTCTGGTATGCTGCACTAACACTGAATTGTTGACAATTCAATGTTATTGCAGCATTACCATAACTGGTAATGGATAACTGTGTGATTTAGAGATAATGTTAACCCTGACTGTTGAGTTTTTCTTCCATTTGTTGTTTGAACGTGAGAACAAGAAGACCATTATTTGTAACAAATGTTACATGGCAAAGAAGAAATTATATTTTGAATTGACAGAATCTTGAAAGGGTAAATGTGGTTTCATAACTACATATATATTCAGAAAGGAAAAGGAATTAATCAAGAATAAGATGTCCTTGAAAAAGCTTTCTTTTTTTTTTTTTTTTTTAATCTTACTTGGAAATGTTCACACCTTTCATGGTACAAAAGTAACTAGCATATCTGCGTATCCGTATCACAGTATCTCAGCAGTTACACTGCTTAAAAATTACTTAAATAGATTTCTTTATTGATGCGATCCAACCAGAATAGGACATGCCAGGAACAATAAATTGTTTAGAACCTGGAAATCAAAAACTTCAAAAAATTTAGATTAAGGTTAGGAAATCTAAGTCTAAGGAAGTTTAATTTTCTGGGGAAATTTAAAAATGTTCTGAAAGCTCTCATAAAGTCATTAATTCAGGGAAAATCCCATTCAAAAGGAGTTGATTTGAGGTAGGAACCTATAAGTTGTTTATTATCAAGGGAATATAGAGAATATATCCAAAGGACTGGTGTGTTTTGTTTTTGTTTTTTTTTTTTTAATGGACAGGGTAGTTAACATGGAATAAAATAATTTGATATATTAACTGTGGAACTTAACAAGAGAAAATAGCATTTATTCAGAAAGTGGTTTTAATTCAGTCAAAATTAGGATATTCAACCATACAGGTCCAATCCTACCATTTCATACAGTCAGACCACGTTGTCTTCATGTATTTCAGTTGATGTTGCAGAGTTTCTAAGAGAATCATCTTTCCAGATTTCATTTAATGAATCTTTTTAGTTTCTTGAGTGTTAAAATAGAGAGTGAAACTGGCCTAATTCAAAGTTGGCTGGTAGTGTAATATAGACTTTCCTCTTCCTTAGGTAGGGTGTGTCAAGTAAACATTAAAGATTAGTTCAGACTTCAGAAACAACATCTTTTGAGATTTTTGTTGAGGAACATATTGTGTGGTAGTGATTGTTCCTGGGGGAGAGGAGTTGGGACCATGGATCCCCATTCTTCAAAGGTCCTCAAAGTGAATATTACCAGATTGGAAAAAAAAAGAAATCACGGATTCTCCATGTTTATTGTCGTCAGACTGTCTTGTGAGGGTCTGAAGAAACTATTTCTAATCTTTTTTTTTTTTTCTCAGGTTGGGGGTCACACCATGCTGCCCATTCGTTGGATGCCTCCAGAGAGTATAATGTACAGGAAGTTCACCACAGAAAGTGATGTCTGGAGCCTGGGAGTTGTATTATGGGAAATCTTTACTTATGGCAAACAGCCATGGTATCAGCTCTCAAACAATGAGGTTTGTGTATTATATTCTCAAATTGAATTGGGAAAGCTGTTATGCTAATTATTGGTGTAGCTTCTCTGGAAAAAAGACAGCAACAAATTTATTTCTTAAAGAAGAGTTGGAATTTAATTGTTTCCTTTGCATAGCATCAAGTCTGCTCTGGGTAGACCATGAAACAATGAAAAGGACCTTAGCTATCTCCTGAACAGATGTATCATACATGGTACTGTTTCAGAGTGGTTGTCCTGAACCACGGACAGATTAGATTGAAGTAATCAAGATATCTCTTGATTTCTAGGCAGTCACAAGTAACCCCCTTCCAGAGATTAGCCACAGTGATACTCAGATGTTTGCAGAAGGTAGAGAGAAGGAGAGGCATTGATGCTCTATGAGCAGGTTGAAAATTTACCCTCCCTCTGAGGTGGTAGCTGGGTAGAGAGAGAAGCTATGGGATTAATTCCCAGCTCCAATTTCCTCATGTGTGGAGTGGTCAATGTGGTAAACTTAACATGAGTGAAGTGATTGCTCTTTGACCACTTACATTACAGTGAATTTTTCAGATTGTATATTGCTGCTCATACCTCTGCCTAGAAAAGCAGTCCTTTTCAGAGATGGCTGCATGGCAGCCACCAGTGAAGCTGCTGTAGTTAAAGTTAACTTTTCCATGAGTGAACTCTACATAGCTGGCACAGCTGATCCTTTGCTTGTGATTTCTCATAGGTGATTGAGTGCATCACTCAGGGCCGAGTCCTGCAGCGACCTCGCACATGCCCAAAGGAAGTGTATGACTTGATGCTGGGCTGTTGGCAACGGGAGCCTCACATGAGGCTTAACATCAAAGAAATCCACTCCCTCCTTCAGAACTTGGCCAAGGCATCTCCAGTCTACTTGGATATTTTAGGCTAAAGTCTTCTAGCATTTCTTCTTCTGGGCTGCGGGAATGAATGTGTTCAACTGCCGCTGAACTACATTAAAATGTGTTCTTAACTTTGACAGTATTAATGACAAAGTTACGGAGAAGCTTTCAAAGGGCAAGCAATGTGTGCTTCTCCATCTGTAGACACAGTATTGACTTTTTAGACATTACCAAGATGTATCTTCTCTCTTTCTCTCAGTTTCTATCTTTTTTTTTCCTTCTCTCCTGTCTTTCTAATCAATTTGGCTTCTGCATTATTGTAACTCTGCATAGACAAAGGCCTTAAAAATCCAATCTGTTATATCAGCAGACTCTTCAGTTTGCCCACCACAACTAACAATGCCTTGTTGTATTCATGCCTTTGATGTGGATGAAAAAAAGGGAAAAATATATTTGACTAAAACTTTGTGATTTCTGCTGTATAGCTACTGGGAGTTTCTATGGATTCACCTCATTTTTTTTGCTTCAGCCTGTGGGTGGAAAAAGAAGACTGGTGTTCTGTACATGAAGAATGTTCTTTGCAGAGACAAAGCCAGATAGAAAGAAGACACTCTTGTGTGACACACTATCTGGAGGACCTTGGGAAATCAGGTGGCATCCAATCCTACATGAAAACACTGAAGTTATTTGATGGAAGACAAGAAGGGGTCTAGCCATTTCCCTGAAGAATGTTTCTGAGGACTTAAGGAATTGTTTAAGGAGGTGCTTTGCCAGCACCATTCATTGCCAGAATCAAGGGAAACAAAACAAGATGCTGCCTGCACTGCACGCAATTGTGTTACAACATGATAAAGTAAACACATGCCCTTTTTTTGTCTTCTGGTAGGATATTGTCGTGCCACTGGTGTAAAAATGTTCTCCAGCTAGTCTTTTTTAGTAAAGGCTGAAGCTAGATTTAGTTACATACAATATTAATTTCAAGATTACATGTTGGAACTAAGGATTTTGATAGGACAAACTATAAATGCTGAGGCAGGTATATCTTATGCTGTGCTTGTCCAGCAGCATATTCCTTCCTTCCTCAATCCTTTCTTTTTTCTTTTTTTAACCGTGCAAGCAAAACTGTGCATGGTCTTTGTCGATTAATGCCCTTTGTGCAGAAACAATCACTCATCTCGTAGTACACCCTAGTAGACATAGCAAACTCATAATGATATAACCTATATTTCATTAGAAGGGGCTAATGGAGGACATTAGCCATGTTAAAATGCCTTTACAATGTTATAGATATTATAGGCTGATATAACATGAATAATCTAAAGCACGGAGATCACTGGTTATGTTTGAGACATAGCAGGGGATAAAGATCTCTAGAAAAAAAAAAAATTTACTCTGTGGTTATGGCTTGCTATTCAGAGTGCAAAGATTCTGACCTCAGCGTCATTTTTGTATTGGTACTATTGCTGTCATAACCAACATAAACACTTTATTAAATAATTTATTTTTGGTTGGATTGGCATTGTATGTGTACAACATTTGCATGGCCACTGTGTTGATGATCGCTGCATGAGCATACATGTTGTTTTTCAAACTAGAAGTTGACAATTTGAAATTTAGAGCTAGGATTATTTTTAATATGAATTCTTACAAATGAAACCTACCTTACCTATTCCTCAAGACTTCTGCCTCCCTCTGTGAGGGGGCGTTATTGCAAAAAAGTGATCTTTCTTTCCATTTTCTCTTTTTATTATTTCTTATTGATATGAGCCAGATCAAAATAGTCCATCTTCGTGTTGGGGATATTTTATTTAATAAATTAAGCATTTTATTTTTGTAAGTGTTCCCATAGCACATTTAATATATAATTTGCTCGCATGTATTATTTATTGAGGCACTTTAAGTTTTTCCTTCAGAAGCTTTTAGAGCTAGCTTTTAAAAATTCTGAAGATTTTCAGAATAAAACAGTTCACTGGACACTGATGAAGTTTTACCCTTCTCAATGTCATTGAAAAGGCAGCATTACAAATAAACATGACAGTGTAACTATAAAGCCATACTCAGTATTTCTTTAATAAACTAGATGTTATTTCTTAACTGCTACTGAACTGGAAACACATAAAAAGCCAGAGGAAGATTCCTACAAAATGGGCCTTAAGATTTTATCTAGACTGTCTTGGAAGTTCTCACAGAAAACTAGAAAAAGACTGAGCATCCAGTGAAACCCATTCTCTTGAGAATATGAATGTTATATTTTAAAGGAATTTGAAATTGATCTTCAAAATAACAGTGGTGGAAAAGAAAGATATCAGAATCCTCTTACTGTGCAGTGGGAAGAGGGTGCAGTTGGTGGAGGGGGCTGCAAAGTTTCTACCTGCATATTCTGTCTTAGTTTCTTCTGAGAAAAAGGCATCTAAGATGATGCTTTTACTGTAAAAGAGTCTCCAGCCCAAAAGCAAGCAGGTGTGTTTTGCAAGCACTGAAAGAATGTATACCAAAAAACCACAAGACCCTGAAAATGTACTTAATGGCGTCTTCTTTTTGGTTTACTAGTGAGACTTTTAGAGTCATTTCAGAGAATAAATAGTATTAAAATGCATTGTGCAATAACATAGCAGTTTGTTAAATTTCTAAAGGACCAAATGTTCTACAGAGCCACCACCTATAACCTTGACCTATATCATTAATGTTCTTGGTAGTGCATAAAATGTATAATCACAGTAGAAAAGCTGTAAACTGTAGCTATACATAGTTTGCGTTTGTTCATGAAATGATGGGTAAGTGTAGCAGAGTGAGCAGAGAAGAGGAAGAAATATGTTCAAATCACAATGAAGGGTGAGTATATGTGCATATTCATCATACTTGCACTGTCAGGTAAATTGTGTACACTAAGTAATTATGACAATCAGGCTCATTTTAAAAGTCTTTCTGGACATAGGACTTTCTGTGCTATGAACTGACCATATATATATATATATATAATATATGTGTGTTTGCATATGGCATATATATATATACACACACATAGCATATACATGTATGCCTATGTCTGTTGTATTTTACTTATATATGTGCAGACATGCATGCACATTATGTATGGGCTGTGTGTATATGTATAAATTTACATACACCTCTGTTATTACAAATTATGATTAGAGTGCTATTAATAAATTGATAACGTCTGCTGAGTAACCAAATTTTTTTTCTTTTGATATTTCTTTTTCTATATTTGTAAGATTCAACTTTCTAACTGGTGTGCAGCAGAGGCAGTGCTAGAATGCCAGAGATTTAACAACAAGCACTTTTCTTCCCCAGATGATTGCAGAAAAGCATTTCTTCCATTCCCATCTCACTTGTTGATTTTCACAATGAAATTAACAGATAAGCTTCCAAGCTCAGAAAACAGAGTTTGTTTTACTGTCTTTTCTGGGTTTGTGCTCCTGTTGTTTTATTGTTCTAGCACAATAGTGCAGCTCCATTAGCATTTTGTACTTGCCTGCAGTAACTAAATAATTCCAAGAATGAGCTGGACTATTCACACTGCAACATGACTTGGAGAACAAGAACACTGACATTCAGGAGTAATAATAGTAGCATTCATCGCACTTTGTCCTTCACTCTCAATAGATTTGCAAAACTCAGAACTGACCGTGGAGAAAGACACTTGTAAAAAAACAGCATCCCATGATGCCTGATGGAGTGTACACTTTCTAAAGGACTGCATTCATTTTGACCTGTAAAGCAAAATATCTATATATTGTCTACAGGTTAATAAGTAACTGCTTATTTTTGATCTTGGTTTTTTTTTTTTTCCTTGCTATTTTTTATCATTTTCTTTCCTTCTTTCTCTTTTCTTGTCTTTTCTCCTTCTTTCCTTCTCTTTTATTTCTTTCTTTCCCTCTCTTTTTCTTTCTGTCTGTACCCTCCTCACCTCTATAAGAGATTGTGGTCAACGTAGACTTTTACAAAACACTTTGAAAAGAAATTAAATAACCCAAATGACTAAGGTATAATGTATATGTGCTAGAACTAGTCCGCATTTGGGTTGTTGCGGCCTGTAACTGAATTTCCAATACTGCTATAAAATGTGGGGGAGGGGAGAAGGGAGGGACTGGAGAGGAAGTTAGGTTGGGATTGCTAAAGAGAGATGAAGGTTTTGATAGCACAGGAAGTTGTATCTTCTTTTTGTGAGGGCTGGAATAAACCACTGCTTCTTTGAATAAAAGGTCCTTTAGAGCCTTAGTTAAAACACCTTTGTTTGGGCAGGGTGGGGGGAAGTGTTGTTCATCACAAATATGAAGCAAAAAAAGAAAAAAGTCTAAATGTTGCATGGAAAACACTGTGAAATTCACAATAGCAACCAAGTGACTATTTTGCCATCTTTTAAACATATGTCTCAGGAGAAGAAATGGGAAATGATGGGTGTGTTATTTTTCCGTCTATGCATTCTGCACAAGATCTGTGGGGATTTTTTGTTTGCTTGTAGAAGGTTCTGAGTGATGACTGGCTGATGTTTTATAAACACTGAATATTTGAGCAAAGATTATGGAAGCTGCTAGTAAGTGAGGCCATTGATTGAAATATGTGAGAAAACAGAACAAATCAAATCTATCCAGAGGCCTAATTCTTGCAGCTTATGTGTATCTTTCTGTAACTTGTAGAAAAGCACCTAAGAATGTTTTATATACAAATAATTTAATTTAACATTTATGTTTAACTGAATCACCAATAGAGAGAGAATCAATTAATTATGAAATATTTGTCCCAGCCCTTCTCTCCACCTATAATTTATGTGTATATATTCTAGATATCACTCCGTTTGTCATTTTAGGTAAAGAGGAAGATATCTACATACAAATATAAATCTCTATATTGTCACCAAATTGTGACCTGGTGTGTAGAGCTATCTTTCTCCTTTCTTTTTTTTGCCTTTTTTAAAAAAATTTATTTAATGTGATGTCTCTGTGGAAATATTTAGTGGTTCTTGTTTTGCAGTTTGTTACAAGTAGTCATTGCTTTAAAACTTTCATTGCATCTTGGCTGATTTCAAAGTGATGCCTAGGTATCAGTGTTAAAAGTTTTGTTCGTGAATCATGTGACCAGCTTCTCTCAACATGACATGGAAAGTCTCTTGTATTACAGTGTATTTAATAAAAATGATGTCTTACAATAAACAATGTCATCCAAAAGAAAGATAAAATTATTACTTTAAAACACTAAAAATTTTATGTGGTGTTGTGTGTTGTTTTCTGTTGTTTGAATGCCTTTATTTACCTCTATTCTTTTTAGGATGAAATGAAGGAAACGTTTCGTATGCTTAGAAGCATGGCAATTTTGCACTCTAAAACTGCGAAGCAAAAGCAGCTTGCTGAACTTGTAGTTCATGGAAGAGTTGACCAAAATTAATAGAACTAAAGAATGGTCATCCTAATGGTAGACACATTTTTTTGGTCTTCAGTATCCAAAGGAAGGTCCTATTTGAATTCTTGTTCATTTGAGCAGCTGGCAGCAAACATCTGCTTATCTTCTACCAGAAGCAGGCCTTCAGGAATTTTCTGGCACTTTCCTAAAAGTGTCCTTCAAACTGCAGCCCTGTTAAAAATGTAGGTTTTTTCTTTTTAACTCATGTTAGTCTACTATGAATATATTGTGAACAAATATATCATTAAATTCAAGTCCTTGATTAAGATTCAGAACATGGACAATCAAAGGAAGGTTCAGCAACTTTATTAGTGATCCCTCCATAATCTGGCTTGATCTCAATCAAGCCCTTCAAGGCCAGAGTAAAACAATACAAGACCCACTTTGTGAATGTATGTGCTTCCTTCTGCCAAGAGACCTCTTTAAGATAGATGAGCTGGCTATAAGCATTCAAAAGGTCAAAGGAAAATAATCTACTGAGAAGAAGCCTCAGGATGAAATCTGTCTAAAACTGAAAATATCATTAAAACACACTAAAAATTTTTGTTGACAGTTCATGTAGCGGCTTAGAAATGCCTTACCTGCTTTCATGGTAAAATCCTGATGCCTTCTGGATTTGTTGGGTTTTTGCTATCCAAAAAATAAACACCTTTCTGCAGGCAACAGGTTGTGATGAAGTCTGTTTGGGAGCAGTGAGAGCTCCAGAAACCCCCAGCATATAGCATCATCCTGCAGTCACATCAGCATGGGTGCAATAGCCTGCACACACTCCACCCCCATTCCCTTTCTCCAGGGATTTTTAAGGCTAGGGGGATGTAGCTGCAGCAGGGACAGGACATTACCACTCCTCATGGTGGTTTTGCACGTAAGACACAGATGAGCCAGCAGGGCCCATGGAGTGCCTCAGCAGTACACTCAGAATTTTTGCAGCAATACAGCAAGTACCTCTCCTGTGCAGCCCAGCCTACTCAAGACTCCACTTTAAGTTTCTGCTCCCCAGCAACCATCCTGTACCCACAGAGTCCCATTGCTCTTTTTAGCTCAATCCCAGATGGGCCCTTGGGCAGGCAAGAAGTGTTGAAGCACTTGCTCATCACTTGGTCACTCAAAGGAGAAGAGTTTTGTATCTTCTGCTTTTCTCACCTAGGCACGTACGGCCCTGCAGCATGCAGTGTGTATCAGAGCAGAGGTTCAGTTTAAAAGCAGTGACTGGTGCCATTTTTGTTGCCTTCTGTTCACTGCAACTGTAAGGGTAAAGGTGTTTGTTCAGGTTGCACAACAGGCTTGTTAAAGACTAATGAGCTCCTGAAGCTCCCAAAACATGTCAGACTTCATAGTCTGTTTAGGATCACTCATGCACAGCTCAGCAATATCCTTCCATCACAGCATCTGAAGATCTCTCAGCTTATCAGTGCCTACTTCCTGCATAAAATCCACAGAGAGTTGTGAAACACTGAACCGGTCAGCAAGGAATATGCAACGTAAGTCCTGGACCTGCTACTGCTAAGTCTCAACAAATTTCCACACCTGATTTCATAGTGAAGAAGTCTTTGTGTTAAATGATTCATATAACTTGAACAGCATCTTGATCATTGTATTGCTTCAAAGGTGATTCACAGTGCTTCTTGATTGTTCCCATTGGTATTTTTAATGGCTATAATAATTTCCTTTTTAAATGGTGAGAAAGCTCATGTTTAAAAAAAAAAACAAAAAACATGGCCTTATAAAGGACAAAAAGAAAAAAAAAATCATGGATCTACTCAGAACAGGGTAGGCAGAGTCTACTTAACCAGCTCCCAGGTTTGCTTACCAAAGCAGCTTTTTAATATTTGTCATAAACCATTGGTTCTGGCAGGAAAAATTTCATGCAAGAAAGAAAAATACTTGCAGTAAACACCTGAAGAACTACCCAATTAATTTCTATGCTAAGAGCCCCATACTTCAACCTCTAGAGCATAGATTGACATGCACAACAGACACAGAGTTTCTTCAGCAATTCATGGCTTTTGAGAGTTGGAAGATTTTAGGGCTTGGGTCCATTTTTATCAGTGATTGAGTAAAGAATACTAGTTAAAAAGACCATAAGCAAAACAGTGGAGAGTAAAACAAATGTTTTACTTTTTTGAACTGATAATCGCATCATGCAAATAAATGCATTTTAACAAGGAATAACAATTTGAACTAAAGAGCATGTGCCCTTTATGGCTGTGATCTGTATTAAATAGAATGCAAGGGAAGAAGAAATTAATAAGAAAAATCAGGGAGTAAGAGTATGAAATATGCTGTAAAAATTAGACATGTAGCTTTGCTGTCCTCCTGTCTGACCTTAAAGACAAAACTGATACTTGGAAAATTGTTTACACATATTTTGAGCACTTCCAACATAGGAGAAGACGTTTCTTGGCCTAGCAGTTCTTTGTTATGATACAATGACTGCTAATGTCATGGAAAGTCCAGGTCCATCACTATTATCCTGATTTTTGTCTTTGCATTTCTTTTCTGAAACAGTTAATTTAAATACATAAAAAGTGATATACTGCCATTCAGTGTGTTGCAACATGGGCTGACTGCTGGTTCATTAATCTAAGTTCTCCAGTTAGCCCAGTTAGGAACTGTTGGGAATGGCTTAGTAATTTATTGATGATTAGCAGGAGTGGGAGTATTAATTTATACCTGTAACTCCCAGGGTAGTCTCCTGTTCAGGGTAACCCAGCTCCTTCTTTGGAAAGCTAAGGCTGCACAAGTAATAACAAGGCATTCATCACCTTCTGCTTCACAATCTGAAGGCAATTTACAAATAGTCAATGATAGCTGATCAAAGGGGGAAAAAAATTTCCTCTCCTGGCCACTTTTCTGTTGCCCTTCTACCCAGTACTACTAGCTCTGGACCTGCGTAATATTTAAATTGAAGCTCTTTTCTTCCCCAGCTTGATTTGGCAGGTCAGAACCTCCCAATCTGGCAGAGGCGATCAACTTCACCCTTGAAGCACACAGCTCTTTGCCAATTGGTTTTTGCACATGTAAGTGTCCTCTAATTTCTGAGCCCTGCAGAGACGGCAGATGCTCTCAATATGTGTGAGAGCAGGTGAACAGTATTCTTTGTCCATGTAAGAGAGAGGAGAAAAAACATGGAAATGGGAGCCAGCACAGCCTACAAAGCTGATGGAAGCTGAACTTGTCTTCAGGTCCCAAGTAGGGCTGAAAGGCCTGGGGTATCCACTGAGAAGCAACATGGGAACATCTCCTCTCAGCACGCTTGTGTCTTATAGCCCAATGCAGATATTTCCCTCCCTCATCATGCCCCACCGTATGCCAGGGACAGACCAGCTCCAACACAGTTGCCCGCACAGAGGAGAGCATTTGCCTTGGCCCTCAGACTCATGTGACTGTTGGGCACAGTCCTGGCAAACAAGATGTCCCTGTCCTCAATTGTCTGAACTGATTTGGCTCATTCATGTTCACGTCCTGATAGAAGTGACGAACATAACTCCTTTTCACTGGCAAATGCTGGGTGAACTACTAACAATATGCCTCCTTTTGTTCTGTGGTGAACTGGGACAGTCCCATGGTATGCTTGCAGAGGTAGTCTATCTCCAGCATGTGCCATGGTCTTGGTCTATGGTGAGTGGGAAAATATGTTAATCACTGTGATGGCAGGCTCCTGTCATTCTGTTCATCAAAAACGGCACAAGCTGCCCACATTCCCATATTCCTGTGCTGCCATGAATTCAAAGCACTCAGTTACCAATGAGAGAGCTGCAGCACTGCCTTTCTAGGCGTGTATGGACTAGTGCTTGTGATAAGGGGTGCATGACCTCAGGAGCACACCCTCAGTATTGGGTGAACATGCTGGCTGGGAGGTGCCACTCATTGCCACTCAGGCAATTTGATGTTGTTTGCAGTGCAGTGAGCTGATGACTGCCTTTTTCCCTGTATCTAAGTCTTTGCCATTTTTTTGGATGTTCTGTGCAGCTGCTTGAGGTCAGCTAGCAGTGAAGTGGATGACTCCCAGATGAACCAGAATTGGACATCTTTTCTCTGCAAGACATTGTCTAACTTCAACCTGGCATGGCAACCAATAAATCCTTCAGTAGCATAATGTAATGCCTGTCCTGGTTTTATTGCATCTATTAAATCTATGGCTTGTCCTAGAGATGAATCATTCTTTGGAGATACCTCATGTTTGACTCAATTTCTCATCCTGGTGACCAGCTGGATGGCAGTAGCAGTATTTGCACCTGTGTGCCTCACCACTGGAGGGGGAGATGCCTGCTCAGCCAGGTGCATTCTCATAGCTCTTGCTGAGGTTGGTTTTGACAGCCAGACATCAGCATAAGGAGAAATATACTGACAGTGTGGTGCCAAATGGGCAGAGGAGCAGTCCTGCACTCCTCATGCAAGCCATGTTTTGCTGCAGCTGATTACTATTTCTAACAGTGTCTCTTTATTCATTAAGGGGTTTTTTTTTAAGCTGTGTTGAATTAGTCTATTAAGAGCACCACTGACATGCCCATCACCTACAATTAACATTTCAAGAAACATCACAGCCAGGAACAGCAAGCGTTAGGAGACAAAGTAAAATGAACATGTGGATCTCATACCCCCTGCTCCCCTCTCCCACTTCAAACCAAAGTGCAGGGAGTCTGGTACAGAATTTGTCTTCCAGGTCCTCAAAGCAGTTACACATATAAGTCTCTGCAAATGATCCATTATAAGCTCAGGTCATCTCTTTCTGCTTTGGATTTTCTTTTTTACTGCTTTGTGATTTGGGAAATTATGTCAAATCCCTTGGTGCAAATGTCACTAGCACCAAGGGATTTTAGCAACCCAGAATCTAAGGAGTCCTGGATAGGAGAAAGCAGATGGAGACTAAACATGGTGCCTTCGATTCTGCAGAGGCCACGGAATAAATATGCACTTCGCTTGGTTAAAATAATACCTATTGGCAGTAATTGTTGTTGGGTTGTTTGCCAGTGGGAGTCTAATCACTCTGGCAAGAGCTAGGTGATCCACAAGCTGTTACAATGTGCTTTTGGCTCATCTTGTGTTGTACAACCTCACAGATTTTCATACTAGAAAACTATGAAGGGATCAGTAATGTTTGCAATATGAAAGAGATATCAGCTTTCCCAAACTATGCACCTTTTCCAAACTATGCAAAATTTTATTGCACCATCATACAAATTGCTTAGTAGTTACTTTTAGAATAGATTTGCTGTTAAACACCTATGTGATTATGACTCGGGGCAGGGTCCAAAAATGGCTTTCCCAAGTCAGAATGGCACGTAAGGCAAATTTGGCTCCCAGCTCTTTTTACAAAGTTAACATTTTCCTTAGAAAGACAGAAATACAGCCAATGGACATGAACATTCTTGATCTCAAGTCAGTGGCACCAACAAACTAGCCTAGCCTCCACACAACTAGCAGCATACAACTGCAGAACTGGAGTTGTTGAGGACTGTAGAATCCAAACCAGGAGAGTGGGGGCTGTGATGTGAGCAATGGGAATGTCTTTTGAGACCCTGCCCAGGCATCAAACCCTGCTGCTATTTTGCCTTCCAGAGGTCAAAATCCAGGAATCTCAGTGGAACAGGTTGAATGTTAAAAGATTTGGGAGGGGATTAGATAATCTCATGCCAGACTAAGAAACTGAGCCAGAGCCAGCCTGAAAATCCCTGAAATTGACAGTCTCTATCAGAACTTTGAAATGCTAGCAAAGCTGTTGCATATAAACTGAAAACAGCAGTACTAGTGAAAGGCAGAAAAGTGCACCTGCTATTATATTGCTCCTTCTGGCTGTATGGTTACCTGCTCTGTCACTGACAGCATTAAGTAACACTGCCACATTGAGGTAACCCTTCCATTCTGTTATCTTCTTTTCAAAACATACCAGTGATTAAATCTATGTGGGCAGCCAGCATCTTGGAAAATAATGCAGCACAGATTTATTGTTTTACTCTAAAAAGACTGCCAACTGCCACCTGGCCTCCATTCTCACCCTGCAGCTGGCAATTCCCTGGTGAGCAAGACATACACATCAGCTTGTTTTCTAGTGGTGCTTAGGTGAGGTTAATGCTGGCCACCTTCCTCTTACTGGTTACCCAAAGTTAAGTTTCTGCATCTTCCACTTCTTCTCTGACATAAAGACTTTGTCAAGAGAGATGATTTACCATGGAAGTGCCTCTTAAATAGGCCAAATTCAACACACATCAGTATCTGTACAATAAATACAATAGAGTACTACTTATAATGCATTATTCTGCATTCATTGGGTGATCATTTGTGCAGAGGGTTGCAATTAACTCTTATTCATTCAACTATTGGAAAGTGATTATTCAAATGAGAAATGCTCTGGGCTTGGGAAGGAACACAACTGACAAGGGATTAGAAAGGTAGAGCTCCAGTTGCTAACATAGAGCCACTGATGAGGTAACCATTCTCAAAGAGGCTGACACACCCATGCCGGGTGCTGGATCAAGCCTATACTCTCAGAAAAGTGCAGACTTTTTGTATGTTGTAAGAAGGCTATGTTTTATTTTGTAGGAGATCATTATTGGTATACCCAGTTGCTGCCAGACCTCAGAAAGAGAGGATACACAGCCATAAGCCAGGCAGAGGGAGTTCAGCCAGGTTCCCTTCCCTGAGATGGGAGGCATGAAAAGACAACTAGAAAACCAGTGATATTTACTTAGTTGTGAGACTGAAGACAAGATATTATGTGTTTCACACCAAGGCAAGGATCTCCTGAGTTTGGATTGGGCAGGTCACAGTTGAGCCAGGCCACCAGGAACACCTCAAAGCAAATGAACATTTTTGTATATTTCCCAGATCAAACAAACGAACAACTGTTCTGCCTCAGACTGGAGTATATGACACAGTGCAGATTTTTCCAGCCTTTTGCTCTGCACTGGTAAGCCCTTGCATCTCATTCAGTTGTCTCTGACACAGTGGGACTTTCAATATGGAAATGTGCAGACCAAGCTGTTCTATTGTTTTGTTTAGTTGAACATTATGTTAGGTTTTTTTTTTTTTAATTTTAAAGAATACTGTGTATCATGCTTTGACACTTGTACAGATTGTGATAAACTGATTTTCTGGTTCAGTGGTTCACTGCTCTATTTCACTATGAGCAGGGAAAGGAAGATCTGTAATGAATATCTATAATGAATATCTTTCACCTCTCTCCAGAAATAAGTGGTAAAAATTTCTTTGATGCAATTGGTGAGACTTGCAAGAGATTAATTATGTTCAGGTGCTCCAATGCCAGTCTGAATGATTTGATTGAATGAGCATGGGTGCTGTTGAACAAATTTTCCATTCATTTCCTCCTTCCTCAGTTAAATAATTGTTGTGATGCGCTAACACACCCATATAAATGACACCCTGAAGACAGGATAATTTACCTGGCAGTTCTTCCAAACCCAATTCTACTTGTTATCTGCACAGTGATTAGTATTTACTGTTGCTTGTGGTGCCACTGAATGAGCTCAGTGAGCCACTACCACAAGGACCTCTGCCCCTTGCCGCTTCACTGATGCCTGTCACAGCAGTATGCTCAGGAAAAGATTGCCTTCTCACATGCTTATTCATCCCTTTATCACAACTGTTCATACAGTTACCACTGGAGTTCTATTTCAATTTCAAAAATTCTAAAAAAACCCTAAATAACACAGAATGTAAAAAAAAATGTTATCAGGGATGCAGTTTAATACTGTCTTTTACTTGCTGTTGTTAAAAAGGCATTATTTCAGTGAAGAACTAGGTCGTTTCTATGCAGTTGTACAATAAAGCTAAAAAAATTACAGCTATAGGAAGTATAGCAAAATACAGTCATACTCTGGGAACAAACAAGACAAGGTTCAACAAAACAGAAGTATTTCACCTGCATGCAGAGAAGAAGTGCAGACAAAAGAATCCATGCTGCCTTTATTAAATTTCATAACATGAAAATTGATAGTGTGTGCTTAGTCTTCAAGAGAAGTGCACTATCCACTGGTGTTCCCTCACTGTCAGACAGTTCCTTAAGCCTTCCTTTAAGTCAGTGGAAATCCTGCTGTGGCTTTCAGACAGCTCTTAATCGGACTGCTGTGCATAGAGAGCATTCACACACCCGAGACTTGCCAAAATCTCCCAAGAGATATAAGGTTTCCACCAGAAAGAAACCTCAGACACTCTAGACACAAGCGTATGTCTTTTCCTACGTCTGAGATAATGGCTACTTTACTGCTGAGTTGCTCATCAAGCTCATCAGCTTCGCCAGCACCAACAGAGGCAGGAATAGAGAAGAAACAAAATATCATTGAGTCCCTCCTTACTCCTTAAATGTTGCATTTATCCCAAGTAGTACTGCAGAACAGGACTCATTTCAAAGAAAGGCCAAAAAAGCTCTGGTTATTGCAGCAGCTATCATGAAAGAAATGCCTCAGTAGCGCCCTAAATACAGTCCTAAGTTTTCAGACCTCAGGAGGACAAAATGAAAAACTGACAAATCCCAAGTGGTATGATGAAGATGAATATTGCATGATTACATTTTTCAGGATGCAGGTGCTGAGAGCAACAGGAAACAGGAAGCAACAAAATAAGATAACCCTCTTCAGTTTAGCTGTGTAACATTACCAAAGCTTCTTGTGGGCAGTAGAAATGAAAATGGATTGAAGAATTGCTGGACATTATATTGGGGGAAAAACTGCTGAAAAAATTTTAAAAGTAAGACACCATTAGACTGGGGAGGTGCCCTAATAACTGGTTTACATCCCACATGAGGGTGGAAAAAGACTCAGTTTATTGTGTGCTCCTCCTGTCCTTGTCCTTCTCCAGACACCTGCTACAAATGGGTCCTGGAGCTGGCATACCTTTGATCAGTCAGGGTACAACCACTCACCTAGTTACACTTGATTTTCAGCAGTACAATTGCTGACAATAAGATTTTCTCATGTATTGTGACATATTAATTGCAATGCTAACAATGATTTTAAACATTAGTATCTACAAAATATTGCTTCTGAAGGGAAACTAGTCATTGTTTTTTTAAAAATACATAGTTTTGTTGATGAACAAAAAAGACCTGACAATGAAATTCCAGGTATTTCATGCAAATTCAATCTTAAATAAAAGTCTCATTAAAATGGAGATTAAAGGGATTTAAATAGCTCATGTTCTTCCTTCTTTAACTATTGAGTATTCTTTGAAATTTTAAATGGTTTTGGTATAACTGTTTTTCTATTAGTTACTTTTTGTCTCATATAAAATTTGCTTAGGATTTACTGAAATCTCTAGTGAAAAGGACTGTAGCAATATGTAATGCACAAAGTACACAAAGTGATAGAAGAGAAATATTTGTGCTTACACACTTTCAGTTATCATCGAGTCACTTTCTTTGAAATTACCCAGATGCTCAAGTCCTATCCCCAAAGTGACTTAAAAAAAAATCTCATTTAGGTGCTTGTTATAGTAATGACAGGTTAAAGTCCTCAAGTTTTTTGAGGCAACTCAAGAATTATGGAACTACATTGAAGACATAAATGGATCTCTACTGTATAGTTCCCCTATTAAAAGTCAGATGGAAAAAAAAATGCAGGTTGTACAATCTCTGTTCAGGTCCCTTTGCTGCTTTGCAGTGGTCCCCAAAGTCTCCCAGGGTGAAGGTCTTTGCTTCAGGTGGTACTGTTACAATCTAGCAGGCTTCTTATACAGAAAGATGATCATGTCCCAAAGCTTTCAAACCTGTAGATTATATGTGAGAAACAGGTTGCTAATGTGTTGTATATGCATTTATAAATCCTGTCTCCATAGCAAGTCAAATGAGAAAATGCTCCCTCTGCATGGATGGCCAGGACAGCTCAACACTGTCATCACTTTTGGAATTTTACATACAACTGCAGCTCCTTTTAAGCTCCTACATGTTTATTCATATATGTTCAGAGTATGTTCTTATATAAACAAAAACAAACAAAATGCTGACTTTCCCAAAAGCTTCTTAAGCCTGGGATAGAAAGAAATATATATGCCAATAGCCAGCTGTCATGCAAATTATTACATAATTTATTTAGACAAATAAGAAAGAAAGAAAGATACCAACCCTAAAAAAAAACCAACAAAGCTTGCTGCTGTTTGTTACCACCATGATGCACAAGCCACAGTGCATAAACAAAATATTCATAATTATCCTTAAAAATAAAAGCAAGGATTAAAAAAAAAACAACCTAAGTAATAGAGAACAGCCACTTCACTGGTGTTTCTGAAGATATTTTTTGGGTGAGAGTTGTAAACAGAGGCTTACACTGAGAATAGCTACTTAACTGGCGGGCTTGATGTTATCTCAGTGCACCAGACAGAAATAAATACTATAGGTAAATGAACAAAGATTTTAGTCTGTAGTGCATGCCAGACTGATTTCTGGGGATAATATAATCAATAAATAGCAGGAAAGAGTGAGGACAAGTGCATCTTATGTCACAGGAACACATTTTAAAATCACCTGTTTATCAGAAATCATTTAAGGGATTGGATTAAGACAAATGAATAGTAAATCCCACAAATCTTTCTGCAAAAGAACTACTCTCATTCAAAGTAAGATGGAGTCTTCATGTTTATGTAGCCTGAGTTTTTGTCTTCAGAAACACTGTTGAACAAGAGCATTGCTTATTCTTGATGCTTTTGCAGTGTCCTCCACTTGTCTTTTTCTTTGTTCACTTGTCTTAAGCTCTGAGTTTGGGAAGATAAATAAACAAACAAACAAAAAAAACCGACGTGTAGAGTACATGATTTAGGTGAACTGGAGGATGCAGATGCAGAATATTGCAGATGTGACAATCCATCTCAGCAGGACATGTGTAATGACTCAGGCAGAAGGGGTGAAAAACCTTAGCAACCTGAGATAAACTGGACCTGTAACGTCAAAAAATCAGGTTTCTGTGAAGAAACATTTGATTGTCTTAAGTAACTGGGAAGCTGCAGGATGTTTCACACTGTGCAGGTCACTTGTGCTTGAACCAGCAAGGGATCAGAAGTATCTGTAGATAAGACTAACAGAGTCAATCTGACACAGGCATAAGGCAGCCAGTTTATATGTTGCCTATTTTAGAAAGCCACCATTCATCTTGTTAAGCTATTTATACAGTGATAATATTCTGAATATAGAGATATTTGTACTAGGAGTTTCCTTATCTTATGCACTAAATAAACATTGCGTGCCACCTTAATTGTATTTAGCAGACGGCTAATTTATTCCCAGCTGATCTTGGGAAGCTATAGTTCATCTCAGACATGTGAGCAGTTGCCTCCTCTTTCTGTAAGGAAAATATCATGTAGAAATGCTGCAGGATACTGGGATATTTGCCATAATAATCACTGTCGAGTAACGAGCCCCATCCCAGGAAGGTTTGACATAAACATTGTGCTCTTTCAGTACAGTGACATAGTACTTACAGCTCAGGAGTGTGTTGTCATTATAAAATGAATAATAAATAGATTCTTTTGCTATTCATACTGATTAATAACCCTGTATACTGTAGGGCAAAGGGACTAGAGCAAAATTATTAATAATTGGAATTAAAAGCTTTTCTTAATTCTGGTACCCACAATACCAAAACAACAACAAAAAAAATATTACATATCTCCCAAACTATGAGCAGGGCAACTCACCATTACATTTGCATTTGACACACTAGTTTAAGCCAATGCTTCCTTTAAACTCTTATATATTTATTCCTGTGGTTTTTATAGTATCGTGTGGTCTGCTGATCACACGATATGAGAGGTGGATGTACTTCCACCTCTCATAACTATTACCAGAAAATGAGGGCAGATATCTATAGAGGCAGAGTAACACCAGTAGAACCCGGGAGACAGGGATGTCATGCATGGTTGCACAGCCATTCTTAAAAAGCAATACAATGCAAACATCTGGAGACAGCTGGCGCATCGACACTCAAACTGTACAACATCTTTTGGAGCATCTTTTGTCAAAGTAATCACAAAGCTGCTTACAACTTTTTCTGCTACACCCCAGAAGTTGTGCAGGGTTCTGTTGAGGGTTAGGTTTCTTTCCTTTTGTTCCTTTTTACTTACAGAAGTTTTTCCCATAAGTTGCTAGGAAACACTAACAACTGGGTACTTAAGAAAGCAAAAGAAGTGGCCAAGCTCGGAGGAGGACAGCATCTGGTTGCACTTCTCTTATCTGGGAGCTTCTCTCCGAGGGTCAGAGATACCGCAGGAATTGGGCAGGTAAGGGATGAGGCTGGGGCAGCTGCTCTGTCTGTCTCTCTGTCTGTCTGTGTGTCTCTCTCTCTCTCGCTCGGCATGAGGTGAGCCTCTGCTCGTGAGAGCAGCCACTGAACTGAGCCCTTATTATCTCCTCCCTCACTAATAGAGGGACCCATCCCCGACTGTTGGGGTGCCCGGGATCCTGAGCTCGCCTCTCCCTGCCCTGCTGGGAGCCGGGCCGCCTCTGCCCTGCCCCTGCCGCTTCCTCAGCATCGCTCTGAGTTTTCACTGCTCTGCAGCCCCGCTCTCCCTGCCTGCCGAGACCCTGCCGTCCCGGCTTGGTGCTCCTCAGAGCCCTGCTGGGGCACCGGGACCGGCTGCCCCAGGGCCGTGAGGCGAAGCCGCTCCTCCCTCCCTTCCCGGGCGGGCCGAGCCGCCATCACCGCGCGCTGCCCAGCCCGCGCCACAGCGCCCCCTGCAGGCGCGGGGAATCCCCGCCCCGCCCCGCTCCGGGAGCAGCAGCGCCCCTGCCGGCCGTGCCCGGAACTGCAGCGCAGGGAAAGGGCCCGCGGCCGAGCAGGCCGGGACTGGGCCCGGGGCCTGTTTGGTGTCGGTGCCGCAGCCGTGGGTGCTTGTTTGCTTTATCTTACACACCAGTAAAGAAATGTTATTCCTACCCTCAACTCTTCGTCTGAGACCCTCTTAATTTCAAAATTCTAATAATTCAGTGGGAGGGAGTTTACGTTTTCTATTCCAAGGGAGGCTCCTGCTTTCCTTAGCAGACACTTGGCTTTCAGAGAGGTTCCAAAACCAACAGGTTCCAAACACTGCTTTGCCCAAGTAAATGGGGAAAGCAGAGGCAAAAGGCTTCCTTTAAATAAAAACCCAATGCAATTTAAAATTACATGGTGCTAGCTAATTTTTCTCAGTTGTTATGAGAATGATAGTTTTGAACGCTATTAGAAATACTATAGAAGGAAATTATATTAGAGCTGAAATTGAGAGAAAATGTTCATTGTGTCTGCAGTAAGTGAAAATTGCCTACCAAAAAATTTGGTACACCAATAAAGTCTTGTACTTTCCATAGAAGTAATTGCATTTTATCTTATCTATTAGCTCCCTCTAATTAGTGCCAAAGCTGTAATGATGGGTGAAATGAGCTTGAAGAGGTCAGGTGGCCATCATTACAATCTCCATACATTGTTCACAGAACCTGAAAATCTCACCAGAAAGACAAAGGTTCATAGTAGATTAACAAAAGCAGTAAGGTTTGGTTGATAATCTTAAAACTGCTAGATATATTACACAAATTCTTACCAAGAGCTTCATTTTGTTTTACGGCAGTTTGAAATATTTTTTTCTCTGTTTTGGCCTTTTATTTTCATTTCCTCCTAAGGGTGTAGGAATAGACTGCTGAGTTCATCTGCTTTATGTCAGTCAGAAATGTCTCTGTACAGAAAGGAGGGAAAGAAATATTGCTAATGGAAAATACTAATTTAAGGAAAAGAGCAAAATTATTATGAGCATATGATAATTTCTTCTCAGTATTTGAAAACTAATAAGACCACTGAAAATAAACTATTTAAAAGAGTAATTAAATCCATAAAACAGAGTTGATTGAATTTTCAGTTGCTTTTGTAAAATTCACAAGAAAAATTGCTTAATAACAAATTTTATGGAGATGTATAATTTTTCCAGAATTTTAATTTACAACAGATTTTCTTCCTTCCTTAAATTTTCCCAAAGTACTTCAACTTCACTGAATGAAGAAGGACTAGTAATAGACCAAGATTTTATAATGTTTATCAAAGCATATGACTATAATTTTCAAAAGGATTTCATCATTAGTTAAATCAGTGGCGGCTTCTGAAATTTGGTGCATTTTCCTGATAAGATTTTTTTAATTACACTTTTTTGATGGCAAAGGATACATTTAAGATTCTCTTTCTTCTAATTAAAATTTTGCTGACATTTTAGGGTACAATTCAATTGCTACTGCACATTTGATGTGCCTCAAAAATCTTTAAGGACCACTAAAAAGGTTGTTTTACTTTCCTTCACAGATGCCTTTGTACTGTAGAGAAAAGAAAAAAAAAAGCAGAGCAAAACTAGACTGAATTCTGTTGTCTCACTCTGGCATGGCTCAGAGTGTGTGCCGAAGTCCAGGACCTTTCATTTTTGTATGTAAAATGTGTTAATTTGTCCCAAGCAAGCTCACAGAAGTATTTGCAAAGAGGTGACTGCCTGAAGTCAAGTCTCAAATCAAATGGGACATTAGTAATCAAAAAGGTGTTTAAGGATCCATCACAGGCAGTTATATTTCATCTAGTTTTTGCAGTTACATTTTATACCTATAAGTATTTTGGAACTGTGGTACGTCACATAATTTTATAACTAAATATTTTTCAGTAATTTATTTTTAAAAATAATAATTATTTCACTATTTATTAATTTTAATTATTTTAAACTTTAATTGCAATATATATTTGCAATTGTAAAAATACCCCATGCATTTTACACCAGCACGGAAAATCACATATACACATAAGCAGATGCACAAGTACCATTTAAATTTCTGTGCTTTTTGTTATAATCAGCATGTTCTTAGTATAATGGTACCTTAAAGTATCCAGAAAATTTTTGTAAATCAATTATCATTTATCAGCTATGCAATAAGACCAAACATGTCTGTATGCATGTGTTTCTACACAAATAAATACAAAAAAAGAGCAGTGATTTTTCTAGTCAGCAAATTGTATCAGCCTATGATTTTGTGTATAACTAAGTAAACTGCTCACTCTTATGGAGGGCAAGAAGGGATAATTGTGTTAAATAATTAATTAACGGGATGATAGTGTTACAATGATATCTGAAAAATACGGCAGAATTTCAAGGTCTCATCTGGAAATAAACTGTACCAGTGCTTTTGCTGATTACATTTAGATATAATTTCCAATACATTAGAGAATTTACTATGCCCTTCAGGAGCTAGGAACGCATCAACTCAAGGCATTTAGTTTTGAAAGTATTTTAAATATTACCAAGGAGACAATTTTCTTCCTGTCTGATGATGTCCTTTTGGCTCCAGTATCAAAATCATTACATGTGTTTTGTAACCATAAAACCATATCTGAATGCCTCATCCTTCACAAATGCAAGTTAAACTTCACTTGTGATTAAATTTGAATGAAAGGATATTGCTAATTTCTAACAGACTTGATGGACATCTATCTTTGTTGTGATGCCTGCAGAAATTGAATCCCTCAACAAGTAAACCATTCTGCACAAAAATGCTAATAAATGGGAGAGCTTTATGGGATGGAGAGGAAAAGCGTGTTCCCCATTGTACAAAGCACCTGCAGCAAGGTGCAGCCAGCTGATGTAGTAAACAATGAGACTATTTTTCAAATGAGAAAATCAGCCTTCAGGCCTCCATCTACCTAAAATAGCTGGTTTTAAGTATTGCAGCTTAGAGGTTCTGCAGGGACTTGTGGCCTGTTCAGTGCTGGAGCAGTGCTATGCTCAGGTACATGTACAGCCCCACAGATGTGAGTACCAGCTCACAGGCTTCCTAACAATCAGTTTGGAAAATCAGATTCTTTGAAACATGCACCTTTCTGGGGACAAGCTAGCCAGGACAATGAAACCACGAAGACTCCAGAAACAAAAATCCTGAAAACCAAGTGCCATGCATCACTACATTGTGCCACTCCTGACATGCATGGGACACCACGTACAAACCATTTCTCAGCCACCTGCAGTGATTCTGGCCCTTAAATTGTCCTGGATGCTGCTATTGCAATGAAATTGATGTCGAAAACTCATAGCCAGCTCAAGTCTAAACTGGCAACTAGATCATTAGGGCAGCTGTGAGAAACAATTTATGAAGTTTAAGGCCAGAATTAGATCATCTAGTTTGACCTTGTGTACATCACAGGCCATTACATTTCATCTAGTTATGACTGTATCTTGCTCCATTAACTCTGTTTTATTTATGTGTGCTCTTCTGTCAGGCAGCTAGACCTAAAGTCAACACAGGGAGAGGCAAATACCTGTCACTCCCCTTAGAACAGTGTCTAATCATTGATCTTGGATCAAGTAAGGAAATATGTGTTTTTATCTAAATACATTGGACCTTTTTCCACATGCTGGCTTGTCCACTGTATCAGAGTACACTGTATCAAAGATTACGTACTGTAACTTCTGATTATTTTTGAGAGATTTTTTGTTTGGATTTTTTTTTTCTGAGCATTCCAAAATTTTCTGAGGAGATAAGGAAAATTTATTCTGGTTTTGTCTGGAAGATGCTCTACTTGTTTCAGTCCTAATATGAGTTTTGAGTTTCTTTGGGTTTTTTGAGTGATATTTTACAGCTGTGAAGAATTCTCCTAGTAGTCAATTTTGCACTGTACAGAGAGATAAAATTACCTTAATCTCCTCTCCAAATCACTTCTTCCTTGTTTATACACTCATTGCTCTTATTAACTTTGTTATCACATCAGTGTAATTTCTCATGTCGAATTGCTTTTTGCATTGTGACCTCTAATGCTCATTGAGAGCCATTGAGCCCAAGTATATGTTTTCATGTACTTTCCTGCCTACTTTGCTCTTAAGCATACAATCTAGCCCTTATGTACATCCAGGGCTCTGTTGTATGGATTTTTTTTTTAATCACTGTACTCATTTCTCTGGTGAGCAAAGGATCAAACTGCTTAGTATGCTCCCATAATTGGTTTGTTTCAGCCTCAGGCTGAAAATGATCACATTAGAATTGAAAGTGCTAATGTACCACAAAGTAACCCTGAGGTCCCAGAAATAAAGGCATATTTAGTACTTGGTCCTGGGACCTTAAAGCATTTGCAGTTCAAAAGTTTAAAAGTGGTCAAAAAAAATAGGGTCTTGCATGTTGTTGCCATTCTTAATTTTGAGTCCTCCAGATCTGTAAGATGACATTTTCTGTACTATTGCCATTAAGCCTGAAAACATGAAAAGAAGAAAAAGACAGTTGCTTATTCTAATTAAAATGTAAGGTATTAAAAATGGAGTTCCTACCCCATTGAATTGGATATCCTGATGGACTTGCAGGAGCAGCAGAACTGCAGAGAATTATGGAAATGCTTTCTTTTAAAATCTACTATTTTCTCAAGTAAATTTACAAGGCTAACTTTGTAAACAAACAGTTAATGGAAGATAGGCATCATGGGATTTCTTTGCTCATGTCAGTTTGTTCATCCTGAACATAAGGTCAGTGATCCTCCTTCTCTAAGACTACATCGCATCTCCAAGAGATATTATGTTTTGCATTTATATTGGCCACAAAGTGGAATTACCAAACAAAGTGAGCATTATGACCCTTGCTATAAGCATATTTCATTTAATCCTCTTATCCTGCTCTTTGTTTCACAGAGGTGTACTTCAGCTTTCGAATGCATCATTTGAAAACAAGAGATGGCATGCACTGAAGCTGGGAAAATACCATGCTTCATAAATTGAGGGGAAAATTTTTCCTTCATAATGGAAAATTCAGAGTGAAGTCCAGACTCTACTAGAGTCAGTGGAAAAATTCCCATTGACCTTACAGGGGTCATGGGTCTGCTTTACTCTCTAAGGTGAGTGTTGGAGAGATTCTAGTCTGTGTCTCTCATATTTTCCTAGGTTATAGGCTCACCAGCCTCCAGTCTGCAAAGCAAAAAATTGAGACAAATCCAAATAATTATCTTCTCTTAATCTCCAGCATCTCTCTTAGATACAAGCTACACTGCCATACTTGATAATAAATCCTGATATTCAGCTAACAGACCACAGAGCAGAACTTCTAACTTCTATTTTTCAAGATAAGTATATTTTCCCACTCACACCAAGCTTCTCTTTCTCCTCTCTAAATGACAGGCCTAGAATTGAGGCTGCAGTTCCAGGGGCAGCCTGCTTTCAGCTCTGACATGAAAGTTCTTGGTGAAGCAGCTATGGGCAAAGTAGCTGTAGTCTTTGATGGATGGATGCTTTCCTCCCTGTATTGCTCCCAAGGCACATTGCCAGAGAAAATCATGATTCTAGGTGAAGGGATGCAGTGAGTGACTGATGAATGTACTGTCTGTTGAGTAAATGTGCTCTCTTTGAGTTACAAAACACTACACCAATGCTTGTTTCCCTGAACATCCCATGGTTATGTACACTACTGCACATAGGCTATTATCTCAAAGTTCTTTCAACCAAAAAAACAGCAAAAGTCTTGAGGTGGGCAAGAAGTAAACTTCTGTTCCCCAAGCATATCAAAGGTATGTTTGGTGAAAAACTTAAGAGTGCTGTGACATGGAACTACATCTGGATAGGGCACGTGAGGGCTAATGCTGTCTGATTTCTGGCCACAGAGAAGTACTGCAGGAGCAGAGTGCAAGGGAGAAATGCTGCCCTTGGACCTGCTTCTGGTTCCCTGCAGCCTTTCTCCATGTTTGCTGCTAGATGGCTCATTGTGACACCTCCCGATGCCTCCCTATAGGAACCTGCTTAAGTGAAATGCTATTTTAAAAATTAATTTCCTCCTGGATCATCTTGTTTGGGTGATCCTTTTTGATTTATCAAGGAAAAAAAAACAAACCCAAACCCAACCCAAAACATAAAATGGCACAGGACACAACTCTTGTCAACTGACATAAAATAACATTTCTCTTGTGTGTTCAGCTGCCACTCAGAGAGATGGTGAGGAGAAAGCACTCTTAGTCTGTCCATCCTGAGCCAGGAATTAAATAGAATTCTTGGATGCAGAAGCTCTGGCTTGAAATTCCATCTGAACAACATTCAGACATTGGATTAGAGACAAATGCAAAGCTTGTAGAATTCTTACTTGCGTGAAGATTCTGCATGTTCTTGAGATTTCGAAGTCCAAACTCTAAACAAAGCATTTTTATGGTCCGAGAAATGTTTCTTCATTTTCTTTTTCTTCAGTCAGCAGTTATATCTAACAAAATAGATGTAACTTTAGAAGTCACTTTGGTTGATCCAGAAGTTAATCTCTGAAGTGCTACCTAAAGCAGACCAGTGGCCAGATCTCCACCTGGTACCAGTCACTGATCCTCCATATAAGTCAGCAGCCAATGGGGGTAGATGTCAGCTTTATAATCTGTTTGCTGCTGTTTCCCTGGTCTGCTTTGCACAAGACAATTGGGTACTATCAGACATAGAAAAAACACAGACCCAGACTTTATTTTTTGTGGGTAGTGACTCTGTGCAGGAAAATTTAAGGGCAGGCCAGGCACAGACTTTCACTTGTGTTGTCCAAAAGTGGAATATGAGTGCTTTTTCCTCACTATACTTAAAACTTAAGAGAGGACAAAGACTAATTCTAAATTGATTCAGACTCTGCTTACTGCATCTGTCAAGGTCTCCTGGGATTCTCTAGCAGTCCTAGTCTACACAAGTCCTAGGACCACTGCTGTCCACAGAAGTTTTATTTAAGCTTACAAACTGTTGCTCTAATTTCAGCCTTTTCTTAATATTTGGATAAGGGATACACATAATGATTCTGTTTATGATGACTGGGAGTAGTTAATTCTGTGTTGTTATGAATGCTGGCTGCCCACGGGGACCCCTCCTTGGACACCATGAGCATTAGAGGTGCTCTCTGCATGGCTGCTTCGTACAGGGCTGGAGAGCATAAAAGGTGAGGAAGCAAGCAGGCTGGTGGAAGGATATGGGGTGGCCATGGCTTGTGCATGTATGTGTGTATGTGCATGCAAGCAGAGGGACTCCGGCAGCTCAGGGATGGGAGTTGCCTCCCTAGTTACCCTCTCCTCTCTCTGGCATCTCTAGATTGAGCATGTGGGTGTGAGAAAAGCTGTCCTTGAGAGCCCTTGTGGATATTGAGTTACTACCAGGAGGCCATTAGCAGTAACACTATTAATCTTCTCACAGACATTTAGAGAATAAACCACAAACCATGCAAGAGCAGCCAGTAGGGAGGGATGAAGCATTGAAAGGTGGCCTGTCTTTCAGAGCCCAGAGGAAAACCACAACTGCAGGGGTCTACCAAGTAGCAAGGGAGCTGTGATCCTGCATGACACTGGCTTACCATCAGAGCCAAGGTTAAAAAGTGAAATGTGACCTGCAGAAAGACCTGGTCTTGCAAATGCCCCAGTTCATTTGGCTCAGGCAAACTCAAGGAGCCAGGCTTGGACAGAGAACCATTGGAAAGATGGAGTGGTGAGTGCAAGGTCACATAAGCCTTGATTAGACTTCTGAGGGTTTGCTCCTGATGCATTAAATTTTTTTTGTCTTTGATATGAAATGCATCAAGGAAGAAGAATTTTGCAGGGAAAGGTTGTTTATAAAGAGCATATGAAGACTGTCCAGGAATTGTGCCATTAACTGGTGCTCTTATCTACCACCTGCACCTTATTTGTCTCTTCAGTGTCCTTTAAATATTATTCACTAATGCTGTTGAAGCATCATGTGATTATTTAGCAGCTACTTAGGATATCAGGAATTAACATGTATGTAACATCATTAAGATGGGCGTGTCTCTGTCCTTGGATGGCTTGACTTCTACCTCACTTATCATCATCTCCAGCAGAGAAAACCTATTGCTTCTAGTCTGACCTCTAAGGCAGAAAAGAAATTCCAAATAATGTAAAGGAGGAAAAATCTCACTGTCCATCATATTGAAAATATTGGTGACATCCTCTAGGTTCACCAGAACAGGCAAAACCTGAGCTTTTAGTCTTTCTTGGTATTGTGGGACATCTTTTCTTCTCCATGTTTCTTTGGCAGTGGGAGAGGTTACACAGGTTGGTATTGTCTAAGAGGATGGATATTTTCACAGCGATAAAACGAAGTCAGAAGTCAGTGCTTTTCACCTACCTCACTGTCTCTGGTGGTGTTTATTTCAGTTCCATGAAGCTGAAGAAGAAGAGAAGGATGGCCTCCTGCTTGGTGAATCTAAATTCCCTTGTAAAGCAAAGATTAGGTCTTCAGGATCATGGTACATCGGACATGCACACCTTAGTCAAAATATAGCTGCACATTGAAATGCACGAGGGAAGTGCTTTGGACAGGTAAGCTAGAGGTGCCCTGACTAACAGGGACATCAGAATCTGTCCTAAAAGGCAAACATTTAAAGAATGGCCTGTAGTTGTAGTAAACCCCTCAGGTTTAGCCAGGGCCCCTTGGAGAATAGAATGCTGACACAGCAGCAAAGAAGTTTCCTGTCTCCAGGGACATCCGCCTTGTACCTTATCCCTATAGCCATGTAAGGCAATATTGTGTTAAACCCTACCATTGGTCACTTATGGTCACTCTAACACCTTTGCCATTGGTCAGGATTGGATCCAGGCCAAGGGTATAAAAGTAGCATACTGTACCCCTACTAACTCGGAAGAAGAAGAGCTGAGACCCTTCACGGACCCCTACAATAAAGCCATACTCGTGGAACAGCCAGTGTCTTCTGCTTCTCCTCTCTCTACCGTCTGCTGAAGCCTTAGGCCAAGGGAAAAGCTACCTAGCAAGCAAAGCTGAAATCACAAGAGCTGCCTAATCACTAAGAGCTGAATATCTCCCTGCTTGCTAGGGGCTAACCCGCGGCCTTGGTCTGAGAGCGAGCTGGCTTCTAGCACCCAGTCCCCTTGGGGACTGAGCTCTGGAGCTGTAACAGCTTGCATAGGATAAGACCAAGCAAGGCTCATTTATGTACTCATCTCCATCTTAGTCTTACCACAAGCACTTCTGTACAACCCAAGCAGGAGATGTGAGTTTCCTGTTGTACTATTGTGGGTTTAGACCTAATAATAGAAGCACTATTTGAAATTAATAAAAGCTGACCCTAAAAGCATACTGAAGGTATCATCAATGTGAAGACAGCAATCATCTCCTGTTTGTTTAAACTGTGGTGTGTACTCAAGCCCATATGTACAGCACAGATGATTAGACTACTATCCTTCTTGCTGAATATGAAAAGACTGCACATAAAAAGAGAATAGCAAACTAATTGTCTAGAACACTGGTTTCCAAGATACAGTATATGAAGATTAATGTTTGCATTTTCCCTTAGAATGGGAGATAGTGACCTTAAATAAATTGCTCTGAATTGCAGTAATGAACAGTGAGAATAAATCAGTTTCCTCTTTCATTTCCAGCCCTACCACATAATCTCCAGCAATCTAAGGAGATTTCCACAGCTGGCATCTCAATGTCTATTATTATTTCTACATATTGAAGTTGGTCCTCTAATCAATACAGCAATAAAAACTACAGCTGTGCCTGTGGCTTCTCCTCTCCAACCCTAAGTTCTCCCCTTCTCCAGCACCAGCATTCTTGGGAGCTGAAGCAGCAGGGATTGAAAACATCCATAGACATTCCCCGTGTTGTTTTTTGACTCCTGGAGGCAATGGAGTGGGCAGTGAGAGCTGCAAGAGGGGCAGTAGGTCAGTGGGTAATGAGAGCTGCAAGGGGGGCAGTGGGCCAGTGGACAATGGGCTGGAGAGACAGTTTCCTTGAGAACCTGGCCCGTATGTAGGCTGACTCATGCTCACTAATTTTCACCTGCCCTAGCCTAGCAGGTCAGATTCATACAGTCTGACATGAGCATGAGGGTGACAAAGCCACCATGTACTTGATAGTCAATCATCAAGAATGAAATTCCTCAGTGTTTGCCCCCCATTAGTGATGGTCACTGCCTATTAGCTGTCTTTTCTGTGTATGAAGTTGCTATTCAGGCAAATAACTGAAGGCAATAAAGCCTCAAACCAGCAGAGAGGTAAGGAAAAATAAAACTGGGGAAAAAAATTAAGGCTGGCCTTGCTGTGACAAATAGTCACAAGAATAAGTGAGCTTTATTTTTGAAATGTCTCTATAAACAAAGACCCCCACACTCAAGCATTTTTATGATTTGCAGTTTGTTTTTGCTGTTGTGCACACTAATAAGATATGACTGTACCTGAACTGCCCTAATGTTATAAATTTCCTGGCTGCTGGAAAGCTGGTAAACACAGCTGTTATCATAACAGTCTCCTCAGCAGGCAGGACAGCGAGCCTAAGCTGAGCAGCAGTTTCTCTATCATCTCTACCTGGAGAATATCTGGGAACAGCATGGGTTACATGCATGAGCAACCTGATCCTGGGCCAGGGAATTCAAAAGATATGAGTCATGTCACCACACAATTCAGCAGTGGGCAAGGTCAAAGATATTGGGATGCACTAAAATCAGGTGCCAAACATGCGTAAGACAATGTCAGTATATAATTTCAAATACAGAGTGCAGCCTGAAATAAATTTATTTTTATTATAGGTTCCTTTTGGAAAAGTGCTCCTACAGTAGAGCTTTCAAATTGGAAATTGCATCTAGCACATTATCTGTAGTTATTGGGCCATCCTAGTGTTGCCCCAGAGATTACCTGAATGAATAGGAGTGGAAGAATTGATGCTAACAATAATTTATAGCTACATTTTTGTCAGTATGAAGAGAGAAAAATAGCACAAGTAGCACATTGCCCATGAAATTAGCCATTTTGCAGTAATGTTTTAGTTTAAATGGTTTGAGAATGGATCTGTGAGGTTTTGCCTTGGTGATGTATTGGGTTTTGGGGGTATTTTGGCTTGATTAATCTTACAAACTGAAAGGTGTTCATTTATGACTCTTTATTGGTTCTTGACTTAAGTGTTTTGGGTGCCATGACCTTTTCACAAAAAATTACAAGTGAGTGAAGCAAATGGTAAAATTCAATTATACACTGTTTCACTGGTAACTACCCTTGCTGGTAAAAACTATGACTTATTTTTCCAATTTTTCCCCCTGACTTCAAGTTCCACAACTGGATTTTCGTCTGCTTGTTTCTTATCAGTACATTTATGAGTACTATTTTAAATTCGTGTTTCAGACACAGTGGTGTATTGAATAAAAGAAGCGGAAAACACCAATACTGGTACATGTTTCCTCTTTGGGTTAGTTTATCCCCAATATGAAGTAATCACATAATTTCATACAATTGATTCATTTACATCTTCTCAGTTTCCAAAAATAGGTGTCCTCCACTTCTCACTTTAAATGGTAGCTCTTATTAAAGCAAGAAGCTTGCTCTGATCTTTCACTGATTGAGCATAGTTGAGTCCAGAAAATTTTCCGACTAACTTGTCCAATTTCCAAATGGTGGAAGAAGGTACAAGCTAGTTGTTTTTAAAAATAAATGGACCAATATTTAAAAAGCACTAAGAGTCTTTTCATTCAATATGTTCCCAGAACATCATACTATTTCCAATTATCCTGCTTTTCTTCAAGCCTAGAAACAACAAATGAAAAACAGATGTCACGTTCTATTGAAGGCTACTGATGGAATGGTAGCTGCTCTTGCTTATTGGAAACTGTTTTAGAGTTATTTCCCTCTCTTTTAGTTACCATGACAATATTTGGCCTAATCCCATGGGGTTTTTTCACATCTAAGAACACTGTGTAGGCAAGTGGAATTATCGTTAAAATTAATTCTGTTCAGAACTGATAAAGAACATCTTAACAGTGCCCTTGTTTTAAATGTTGCATTCTTACTATCATTCCTTCAGGAAAGGTTACATGGAAAATACAAAACAGTAACTGTCTTTAATTATAGTAAATTGTTCTCTGAATATAGTAGGTTGTGCCTCATGTTGCTGTGAAAATATCCTTTTTTTGTTGATAATATTCCACTGTCCTACAAAAGGATGAAGTTACTCTGCCAGACTTACCTATGAATGTGTAAAGACCAGCTCCCAAATTTATCTGGATATTAAAAAATTTATTCAACGTATCTTGTATTTAAAAAAACTCCAAAACATTCTAGATTTGGCTTCTTTAAAAAAAACACCTCTAATATGAAAGCATTCATTTGTACATAAAAATACTATCACACAGACACCTGGCTATCCTACTTATAAGCCCCCTTCAGTCTCCTTACCAAGTTCCAGTGGGCTGAATTGTGGGCTGTTTAAAAACATACTTCTAAAAACCTCGTGCAAGAGAGTTACTAATGAGGGGAAAATGTACGTGCACTGAGTGGAAGGACATCTGTGGGAAATTCATTCATCTCAGCTTTCCTTTTGCATGCTAGCAAACAAAAATCTTTTATGATGTTCAGGGTCATTTATACATGTGGAAATCAGAGTAGTGGCCTGTAGTACAATTTGCATAAGGTTACTATAAAAATACATGTAAACTAACATGACATGCCTTCTACTGGGGTTTATTGCTGAATGAAAAAATTATTTGGGTGGAAGCAACCTTTAAGATCATGTAGTTCCAACCCCCTCCCTCTGCCCATATTGCAGAGACATCTTCCATTAGACAAGGTTGCTCAATGATCCATCCAGCTTGGCCTTAAACACTTGCAGGGATGGAGCATCCACAACTTCTCTGGGAAACCTGTTCCTGTGCCTCACTACCTTTAGAAAAGAGATTTTTTCCCAATATCTAATCAAAACTATCTATCTCTTTCAGTTTCAATCAATTCCCCCTTTTCTTGTCACTACATGTTCTTGTAAAACATCTCTCTCCATCTTTCTTGTACTCCCTTCAGGTACTGAAAGGTCACAATAGTATAAACCCAAAGCCTTCTCCAGGCTGGAAAGAAACAACTGTCCCAGCCTTTTCTCACAAAAGTGTTTCTCCACCCCTCTAATTATCTTAGTGGCTCTTCTCTGGACTCATTCCAGCAGATTGATGTCCTTCCTGTGCTGGGACCCCAGAGCTGGATGCAGGTTCCAGGTGGGCTCTCCCAGAGCAGAGGGGCAGAATCCCCTCCCTCCCCTGCTGCCCACGCTGCTCTGGATGCAGCCCAGGGCACGTTTGGCTCTCTGGGCTGGGAGTGCCCATGGCTGGGCCATGTCCAGCCTCTCCCCCACCAGCACCCCCAAGCCCTTCTCACAGGGCTGCTCTGCATCTGTTCATGCCCAGTCTGTGCTGGTACCAGGGATTGCCCTGACCCAGGTGTAGCACCTTGGTCTTTGTCTAGTTAAACCTCATGAGGTACCTATGGGCCCAGTTCTTGAGCTTGTCCAGGTCCCTCTGGATGGCATCCTGTCCTTCAGGTGTGTCATCTGCACCACTCAGCTCAGTGTCAACTGCATATTTGCTGAAGGTGCACTTGATCCCTTTGTCTATGTCATTAATAAAAAAATTTATTAACAGTGGTCCCACTACTGACCCTGAGGGATCCCACTTGTCACTGATGTCCATCAGAGCTCTGAGCCATTGATCACTACCCTCTGAATGCCCTTGCTGAAGGCATGATGCCCTGAATCCCCTCCCTCTCCTTCATCTGCCTTAGCACAGCTTCTAGAATGAACTGAGTCATAGACCTAAAACTCATCCCATGCCTACAGGTGGGAACAGATCAGAGGAAGACTGTGAATCTGGAAAGTTTTCAACAACTGCAGCAGATAATTGTTTCACTGTTTGTGTCTGAGTTCCATAAAGTCACTCCTTTATACTATGCAGGAATACCATGTCCTGCTTTGGAAAGGATCAGAGATGAGCTAATGGTGTGATCAAAGGCTGGAGAAACATGGTTTGAAAAAAAGCTCAAGGATTGCCATCTATTTACTGGACTAACAAGAAGATTAAGGATTGATGTGCTATGAAATCTCTGACTACCTACGTGAGGAATTGCCACTTGATATGTTTGGTCTGTTGGAGAAAAGCACAGATGTCAGTGCCTGTAAGCTAGAAGTGACCAAGGCAACTTTAAAAATTAAAAGCAAAATTAGACCATTGTATGTAATTGACAGTATTAAAAGAGTTTGTGAAATGCTACAGTAGATTCTTGATTGCTGATAAATTGAAGTAGCGTTGAGAATTATTTGTAGAAGTTACACAGAAGTTCAAACAAGATCTAAAATAGGCGAGTGCTCTCATCCACACAACACAAGGAATAATAATTAAAGATTGCAGTTTTGGCTACTTGGAGCTTGTATAACGAAATGTCTGAAATTTTGCTCTATAACAAGCAATTTAAAAAATCAAAAATAAATTTTTCTAAATAGTAACTTGGATCGTGACCTGAACTGGTATCTATCTATGTAAGGCAGAATCCAATAAATTGTTTCTATCATGTGATTCCTAGAGATTCCAGCTCCTCTCTGTACCCCAAAGATTGTATATGAATATATAAGGTACAATAGATCTCCATCCATCAGGGATGGGAACTGGAGGCCAAAAGGTTTCTCACAGGCATCCCAGATGGCATTTAGTGAATATACTTAGGCACCTAAATGCCTCTTAAAAGGTTAAATTTGAGGCCTTTCTTCCAGATGAAGGACTTTGGAGCAGAGGAGACAGATTAGTAGAGTTTGTTGGCAGACATTGCATCTACTTCCTCCTCTTTTTGCGTGTGCCACCTGATATATAGTTGAAGCACTCACTGTTAAGTCCTTTCCATTTTCCATGAAAAAATAATGTATGGGATACATTCAGATCACTCAGGTTTGCTAACTACAATTCCCACTTCTTTTAATAGAAGCAGATATATTGTACCAAATTGAGAATTTCCACATTTCAAAGAATATTTCAGATGGTGTATTAATAGTTTGTTAATTAGTTTAGTTTAAAAAGTATTGCAAGGAATTTCCAGATTTATATATGTTTGTGTCTTCTGAAGACAGTTTTGTGCTGGGAGGTACTTTTCATTTCAATTGCTTGCAGTACAGCACCTCTTATACCTCATATGTCAGTAGATATTCTCACTATTTTATGTATATATATGTATCGACACATGTTTAGACTCATATAAGTCTGTGTGTGTATGTACTTACAATGTTTGTATATATAATCCACTGTATAATCCACACATATATAATCCACTAAAACGTATTATGAGTTTCTGACAATTCTTAAACTGGTGCAAATACATCCTTTTTTCCTCCCCTCATACTGACCAGCAATTTAAAAACAGATTTTCTACCAGAAATTTCTTGGAAAACAAATGGGCTTCACGTTATAGCCTGAATATAAAAGTGAATGTTGATGTTCTGAGGGTACCCTGATGCTGTGGCACACCTGATCATAGTCACAATGAGCATAGTCAGCTAGCTTTTGTCTCTCCTACTATAGTTCTAAAGCAATGTTATATAATGTGCATGGGACAAAGATTGCCTCTCTAAAAAGGTGAACAAGTGATCAGTAAATAAGGTTCCTAAATAAAACATCATGCAGGAGACCTTCCCACTTTAGGTGAAAAATACTCCATGTAATAACAGGAAGGTGTGCATTATGGGTTCAAAAAATAGGTTGTTTCAAACAAGTTGATGGACCAGAATGGAAGTAGGTGATACAAATTAATTTCAGGCTTGATTTTATCTTCTCTAGTCACTATAGCTAAGATTTGAGGCACATAGTATTTTGAAGAAGGAAAGAAACCCATCAGTGTTTTCTTTCAAAATACAGCTTTTAATAGGTGCTTGAAAACAGATGATGAAACCTGGATATTATAGGGTTTTCTTGAAGCTGGCAGCTTTCCTGTCCTGACATGAGACCTATCTTTCAGAAAAGTTTAGCACAGAACTTTCTTAGGGTGGTACATTGCTTCATTCAGTTGCCTGACACAATGTTCTTGCAGTGGTCCAAGGCACTACACTGAATTATGAGCCCAGCTGTAGTGAGTTATCAGTGACTTCAGGGAGTTTACTCATGTTCAAAGTCTGACCTGGCATTGGCTACATTTCTTGCCTCTGGATGCACCATGTCATCTAAAAGGGGTTGCTTACAAGGTCTGAAGCTATGGAAAATGTGATTTTTACATTTTGTGGTAACAGATGAACAAAGATATGCCAGGATCAAAGAAAATATCTATCATTAAGGACAGTTTGGGTGACTATTTTTTGGTTGTTCTTGAGTTACACAAGTAGCTAACATCTGAAAATTCATCCTTGCACTAAGAAAGAATATCTCACTTTCACTTCCCTCTGTGTATATGATACATCTAAAGTATCCAGGCCTTTCCTACACACACAATGAGGGAGGGCAAAGGAAGATATAGTAATGAGACGAATGATAGAAAAAAATTCACTATTCGCTACTTTGTGATTTAAACAAAACTATGTTGCATCTGTTCTAATCAAAACCATAACTTCTCAATGAGTACATATGCTCATATATGAGCCTGCATATGTTCTGAAAATGCAGGCAACAACTGGCATATTGCTCAATGAAAGCAGCAAGTAGATGAAGCAGATGAGTTTCATCTAGCATCAGTCCATCTAGCATAAAAACTCATTGCTTAGGAACAAACCAGCTGACTTCATGGAGTTAAATAAAGTTTTTGTTAACCCCAGCTAGAGGGGGAGGTGTAGGCTAGACACATGCTAGAAATATAACTGTCTAACTCTTTGCCACCCTAGCAAACTGCAATGGTTTTAGCCAGCTGCTGACAAGGGCATGTCAAAGTCCTAACAATCTTGAGGGGTTCAAAACAATGCACTTCAGAAGATAACAAATATCACTGCAATGGCCCATAGTTTTTGAAATTAGTTTTAATGCCCACAATCACTGTGAAATAGTGAGAAAAAAAGAAGTAATGAGTATTTGCTGAAAGAGGATAAATTTAGGTTAAATATTAGGAAGAAATTTTTTACTGTGGGGATGGTGAAACACTGGAACAGGTTGTCCAGGGAGGTTATGGATGCCCAAACCCTGTAAGTGTTCAAGGCCAGGTAGAATAACACCTTGACAAACCTGTTATAGTGGAAGGAGTCTCTGTCCATGGCAGGAGGATTTGGGACTAGATGATCTTCAAGGTGCATTCCAACACCTTAACATTCTCTGATTCTATGATCCTATGATTTGGACTTTTTCCTGGAGGGATTCAAGCAGATGCATTAGACTTTGTAGTATCTGTGCTGTATCTTCTGCCTGTCATGCTCCCACAGGGAGGTGATTAGGTTGTGCTGTGGAGGTATCCTGAGGAAACTGACAGTTATGTGAACAAGAGTGGAAGGTTCCTGCTGCCCACACCAGCATCAGACCTGCCAGTTACCTGCTGTGTCCGAAGATATTGACAGGAAATTGCCTGTTTGAGACTCTTTCATGGTGGGTTTTGTTCCTCCTCAGAGACACACAAGGATGCTTGGTTAAGGAAAACAAATTATCAAGGCTGAGAACTTTTACTTCCAGCAGTTTTCACTGAGCTGTATTTAGACTAAGAGAGCTCCACCCTCATAGTGCTGACAACAGCTATTTAATCTAATTGTTGAAGACATAAACCAATTTCCTGCCTGAGTACATTAACTGACATTCAAATTACATTACCATGCATTCTTTCACTCATACTCTGAGGAAAATAAGAAGAAAAATAAAATTTAAATTTGTCTGTTGACATCAAAAAAGCTGACCCCAAAATCTGAGGGGGACTCAGAAGAGCTTACAGAGTGTAAACTTCAATGTTGCTGCACTTATACTGCTGATTTTGGTTGTGTGAAATATTAGGGTTGGAATTAGGTCTGCCAAAAAGTAAAGGCTTGGAATGTCCAAAACAGTTCTTGAATTTGTATGTAATTTGTTAACCAGCTCAAGCTGAAGGCAAAGAGATGCTTTCTGGAACACAATTTTAACATTTTCAAAGTGAGGTGTTTCAATTTTTCACTCTAAAACAATTTTTTGTTTCACCATTTAGTTAGCAATGATAACTAAATAACATTGAAGTGTCCAGAATTGATCTAAACATTTTGTTTCAGATCAAGGAAAACTGCTTGTTCAATTAATGAGCCTTTTCCTTAAAATTTCCTTATTTTGTTATTACTCTTGCAGTCAGTTTGTTGCTAGCATGCCACTTGACAATCACAGAAGTATGCACCTTGGGAAATTGCCTTAACAAAATGCTGGAAGAAAACCTGTGCATTTTCTGTAATGGCAGCACAAGGGATGGGGAGGCCAGAGGCAGGAGGAGAAAACTGCAGGAACTTTCATGCCAGATCCCTGGTGTTACAATTTTAAACAGGGATGATCCAATGCCTCTCAATAAAAACAGTGATGACACTTTCAAATGAAGACCTTCTTCTGCAAACCTGGACTAAGAAACAAAAATATCTTCAAGCATGATTTTTTAACCTCATTTCTTCTGTGAGAACCTTTATACCCACAAAGGAAAAAATGACCCAATTTTTCCTTTTTAGCTTCCATATATTGTTAGCGTTATGTCACCATAAACTGAACTACTTAAACGACATAAATTAGCTAACGTGAAGAAAAATAAAATAATTTTAAAATGAAGTTTGTACTCTTCAAATTGCCTGTTTCTGGTTAAATGAACCTTTCAGATCAACAATCTGTTCTGACCTTTATTTAAAGCGGGCTGGTTTCTCAAGCTCAAGTTCTTATATTTCACGTGATGGTTACCAAAACACTAAAGAACATTGTAAGACAATAAAAATGCAAAATGCCTCCTGTTTAATATGATCAAGGACTTCCAAAAAAAACCAAATTGTTTATCCTTTACCTTATGTTCAAGGGAAATATAGGACATGTTTTTAGACTAAATTAATACATTGTTGTTCAAAAACTCACTTACTCTGTGACTGTAGTCTGTCATTTATGGTTATTCCATAACTGTGTTAATTTATATTATTTGTAGAAAGAGCATGTTTGAAAGAGGGATTGGTTTCTGTTAACAAACATCCCTACTCTGCTATCTGGCCACATTTGAAGGAATGTGACCCTGAGCCCAGGAGCAGTATGGCAATTACAAAGATTGTTCTTCAGTCTGGAAAAAGTCTCTGCCTTCACCAAAGATCAAACATGGGCAGGAAAAAATGATGAGGTAAAGTTGGACATGAATAATAGAGCTCCCTCTCATCTTTCATTGTAGACTAGTTGGCCCGGTGATAAGTTTACATGAGAATTTCCTTCACACCCGCTTTGTATTTACAACCATCCTTTGGAATGGGGTCTTGCTGTGCCAAGAACTTTGCAAAGCTGTGGGAAACAAATGCTGTGGCAAGAGGGAGGGAAGGTTAATATCCACTGTGTGCAGACATTTTCTGCTTCTTGGTAGGTGTGCAGAATATTCAGTTTTGCAGTTTTGCAGTTCAACAGGGTCCTTCCCTCATTGGTGGGTCTCCCCGCTGATGTAGGTGGGGGAGCCGTGAAGGAGGTGAGCTCCTTCATGGTGCTGAGTGACACCCTCAGTGCTGAAGTGATATTGGATGGTGTCTCTGGAGCAGACAGCACTCACAGTTCTTCAGGTGACAAAGTAGGGTTGTCAGGTCTGGGGTAGAAAAGGATTTGGGTAGAGACAAGACTTCACAGGAGAAAAGAACAGAGTCATGAAGGGCTTTGGAGAGGAGGAAACCTGCTGAGAAGGATGCCCATCTTGCTTTAATTTCCTGCATTATCAGTAAAGGGTGTATGCTGCCTTAAAGATATTTTTAACCCTCCTTGAGTTAAATTGAAGATTCACCCTTCTGATTGTACAATTCACATTTGAAGTACTTATTGTTCTCAGGTAAATCCAAAGACAAAAACTCAAAAAGAAGCTTTAATTTCCCCCCAGCCAAAGCAGAGATCTGACCTAGGATAATCCATAGTTTATGCACAAAATTAGGACATCTGCAAGAGATTGAATAAGTTCCCCAGGAAAGTGGAAGTGAAAAACATGAAAGAGTGGAGCCACTCTTATGATGACATAACCCCCCCCCAAACAAAAACATATAAAAAAAAAGAAGCCCAAAAACTTACAAACAAAACCATGTTTCAGATAAATAGTGAAGGCATATATTTTTTTTGTTTCAGTCATTGAATTCTTATTGTGCAACAACACAGAAGTGTCCTTCTGCTTCAGATAACTTCAGTACTTGCTACATACAAAATATGTATCTCTAAGGAAAAAGGCACTTTTCCAGATGAAACATTGACATAACAGAAATTTATTCACATCCATTATTCTAGGAAGGTTTGATGAAAAACCCTGGTTGTCCCTGAGGGAAGTGACTGTTACAAATCTGAGGTGAAGCCATCCCATTGAGTATTTGAAAGTATTTAATTGATAATCCATAGCATCTCTTTCTCTGTGTATATCTGATATACAACAGCTGTTAATGGTGCATTATAGCACATGTTGCACTTAATTATGATACGTCATTGCTATAGGCAATATTTCATTGTCAAAAATACCTTATTAAAGGTCTGAGATATCACTTCCTGACTTTATTAAAGGAATACATTTTTTGTTAAGTCTTAAAAATATTTACATAATATAAAAGAATCAGCCCCTCCCCCAATTTATTTATCTGCGTATACAGATGGAGATCTCTCTTTCAAACTGAAATCGGAGTTACACAGCTACTCTAAAACCTTGAGTTAGCAGAAACTGATGACCTTTTGTTTTCGTAAAGGATAGTGTTATCAAAACAGGAAGAATTTGACTGAAAGAACACTGTGTCTCTTATATTCCTTGCTTCTCATTGAACTGATAAAATGTTCCAGGAACTTCATCTCTCTGGGTGGGCATGAAAATATGCTGGCAAGATTTCTTTAAAGAATACTACAAAGTGCCTTAAGAGCAACAATTTGATTTTGTTTTAGAAAGAGGCCATGTGAGAAAAATTGCTATGAATATGAATTCTCTCTCTTGTTCTCTTCTTTCAAGAGATGATCAATAAAGTGTTGGGTTAAAAAATAGAATGTAATTGTGTTTCTTTATACAATCTACAGTGTTCTATGAAAATTATATTTTCTCAGAACTGGGGAAAAAATTACCCCATAGATGATGTCTACTCATTAATTACAACAAATACCAATAAATTAGATGAGGATGGTGAAGCTCAAATTCATTCAGGTGGAATAGCAGAGCAGATTACCCAATACACAGCATGCAGAAATATTGACTGATTAATTCAAAATCACTACAATCATTTCAGTGTTTTTTCAGTGAAATTTTGTGAACACTCACACAGAAGAACTTGTCACTCACTGGTAAGAAAATATGTCAATGCCACTTTTGGAAACAATCTGTGATATCTGCTTATCATAAATGACAGACTGCAAGTACATTCTCTTGTTACTTATTTGAACATTTTTAAAAAAGAAATAATCCTATTACCTGCTAGTCTAACCTCAATGCCTGCAAAGTATGTAGAAGATTACTTTAAAAATAATACAATCATCAGACACAGTCAAAAAATTCGTGGAGTTACAATTGGAAAGCCCTTTTTAAGCACTTTGATGCCTTTCAATGTAAGGTTACATGTTTAGTGAATGAACAGGAGGTAGTGCACATAGTTTTTCTTGATATTAATAAGGCTTTTCATGCTGTTCTTCACAACATCTGGGTAAGCTGTTCAGCTGAACAGGTACACAGTGCTGAGTGAAGGACTTGCTGAAGGGCAGAGTTCAAAAGTCTGTTGTGTATGGGGCTACATGTGGGTTCTGACCAGTCACCAGTGGTGTTCCTCAAGATTCAATTGTAGGACAATTTCCATTCAGTGTGTCTATCCATGGTCAGGATGCAGGAGTTTAATGCACCATTGGCAAATTTGCTGATGATACCAAACTGGAGGTACTTTTGATTCTCTCAAGGCACAAGAGCTTTGCAGAGGTTCTGAAATAGATTAGAGCACTGTGTAATTATCAGTGGCATGAAATTAAACAAGAACAAATCCAGATTCTGCCCCTGGCATGCAGTAAGGCTGGGCACGAGTATAAGCTGGGAGAGGAGTGTGTGTGGAGCAGCCTGCCAAAGGGCTCTGGGTGCTGGGGGGCAGCAGCTCAGGGTGAGCCAGCAGTGTGTGCCCGGGCAGCCAGGAGGGCAAACCCCATCCCGGGGGGCAGCAGGCACAGCATCACCAGCTGGGACTGGGATCATCCTGCTGGATTCAGCCCTGGTGCCCTCACCCTGAGTCCTGTGTGCAGGGCTGGGCCCCACACTCTGAGAAGGGTGGGAAGGAGGTCCTGGAATGGTCCGGAGGAGCACAACAGAGCTGGTGGAAGGGGTGGAAGGCACATCCTGTGAGGAGGGGCTGAGGGCTCTGGGTCTGTCTGGGCTGGAGAGAAGGAGGCTCAGGGGTGACCTCATTGCTCTGTACAGCTCCCTGGGCAGGGGGCCTGGAGAGGGAAGGTCTGATCTCTTCTCCCTGGGATCCAGTGACCAGAAGACATGGGAATGTGTGCCAGGGGAGGTTCCGACAAAGATGTTAGGGAATGTTAGGGAACATTTCTTTACCCATGCAGTGGCTAAACACTGAAACAGATTTCTTTAAGGGGTGGTAAATGCCTCAAGGCTGTTAGTATTTAGCAGACACTTGGACAGTGTACATAGTAATGTGCTTTAACTTTTGTTTGGCCCTTAATTGGTCAGGCCCTTAATTGGTTGGACTAGATCACTGTTGTAGGTCCTCCTAACTGAAACTCTTCTATTCTCTTCTCTTCTATACTAAAGAGGAGCCGAGATTCCAGGAAATACTTGCCTAACACACTAATTCTTATCCTCATTTGATCCCATACTTTGACAACTCCTGAATTTCAGCCCAAAATACTTAGACTGACTTGGAAAATTACTCTATTTCAACTGTACCATATGGTTTAGTGAGATCAATTTTCCCTGGCTTGCTTTTATTTCATTCAGAGCCAGTCAAAAGAATGAAGTGGCTTTTCTGTTTCTGGCATAAAAAGGAAAATTCCAGTTAAAATTGAAGTAGAAAACAAGTATCTATAAATAATCTAAATAAAATAGATCTCATTTTGTCTATGTTGTGATTTTTAAAATATATGTTGATTTATATTATAAAAGCAATTATAACTCCATTACATTTTTCATTAACAAAGTGTATAAACCAAACACTTAATCAGCAAAACCTGCTGCATATTGAGGGGCAGATTAAAAAAACCCAAAACCATATGTAGAAAAAACCCCAAGTATTTGAATAACTATTACTCATTCTGGTGCAGATCAAAGTTTTTCTGAATTAATCATTAATATATAACACATACATAATTACAATATATGGAGTGATCTAAAAATATGTTATATTCCACTTTCCAAAATGAGTAATCCCTCAACAGTGACTGAGAGCAAGATTCATCAGTTTCTATGAGTTTCAGTTGTCTCAACCCGTTTCATGCATCCCCACTAGAAGAAGCAAAGGATTATTTACCTGTTTATTACTCCCCTGTTCTCAGATACCTTTTTAAATTGTGGTGTGGTCATTAGGCAATGTGCACAACAATAACAAAATTTTTTATATAAAGTGAGTCCACTGAACTCCTAATGTGCACTGTACAGGTAAGCAATGACCCCTCTGTCTTCTCCCAAAGCACTGCATTAAGAGCACCACTGAATTGCTTTCTCATCCAAAATCCATATTCTAAATCATAAATGCCTTTTTCATGCACAGAGAAATGTGTGAATCCTACTCACATGTAAATGCTTACATTCACTTTGCCAAAAAGAGAATGTTTATCTTGACAATGGGCAAACCTTCCTAAGGAACTGAGTCGTTCCCATGGGTCATTTAGTATCATACTCATTCTTTTCTAAACCACAGAATTTTCCTCCCTACTTTCAAGGTATGTTTTTTCTCTTTCCTCATCTCCTCTTGAGGCTGCCTAGAAATCAGGCAACTACTGAAAAAACCAGCTAGGAAAATGTTGGAACAAGCTGTAGGAACACCAGTATTGGACTGTTTTAAGTAAAATGTTTATTTAAGGTTTATTTAAGGTGTTGCTAGAACAAATTACTGTGTGTGTGAAGCAACTATGGGGGCAACTAGATTATGACATCTTGCCTTTAGGATTCTGATCTGATTATATATTTAAGTTTTATGCCAAGATAACTGCAACTTTTATTTTCTGCTCGGCTTAAGGGACTTTTTTTTCCATTCTGTAACCACTGCTACATGTCCATGAAGTGTGAAAGGCCATGGGCCTAAGTTTGGAGAGGTGGTTATGAGGGATCCTTGTAGTGAAGAATCTCAAACTGTAAAATCCAGATCTATTTCCTCCAAAAAGATATAAGCAGGGAGAGCGGAAATTACCTTTCCTGTGACTATGAAATATTCATGAAGTGACAACCAAGAAGTATGACAGCTTTTTGCCTCATATTTTCTCAGAGTGTATCCAGATAAGCTTTGGAAATTGAGCAGAGGCAATTCAACATGCTGTGCTCCACGTGCTCACAGTTACCAAACTACAGCTAAGCAAGCAAAGTAACCACAGGTTTCTCAGCACTGAAGTTCACAGCCTGTTGTATTAATTTCAGGTGTCCTGTGTTTTGTTTTCCATATGTGACTCCAGATGAGTGCATTGAGAAGCCAACCCATGTCCTTTCAGGAAGGTTAATGCAACCAAGTGAATAGCACATAGGAAACACAGATCCCATTTCAATCTCCCCTTACTGACAAACAGATTTGCCTCTTGGAAATACTTAAGAGTTTTGGATACCTTTTCTTCCCCTTTTCATGTTACTCTTATGCATCTTATTGTACAAAGAACACACCCTCTTTTATTTTTTAACTTTAACTTTGAACTGCATTCTTGGCCAGCAGGGCAGCAAGTAGTAATTGATTCCAGTCTAATTATGTTTTGATGGGATAATTTTATCAGTTCTGAATTTGCCACTTCTTGATTTCTTTGAATGCTTCATTGCCACTTTGTTATGAGACAGGGAGGATAGAGGTTTCTGTTCTGCTTTCTCTTTAAAAATTAGCTGTTTTGTATGCTCTATCATGTCTCCTCTTATTCACAGCCTTTGACAAATAAACAATCCCAGCCTTTTAAATCTATTTCCCTAACCAGATTTCTCATGTGCTTAAATATTTTCAGTGCCCTGTTCCGACCTCTGTCTAATGCTGCAATATCCTTTGTGGGAGGGAATGCTGGGTGAAGTAGTTGAATACTAAATAAGGCTCTGTCATCTATGTGTATTCCCCACTGTAACACAAAGAGAGAAGATGTTGTGTTTCAGAAATTTCATAAAAGGCCTAATGTCTCATAATAGCCTAGGCAGGAATAATATAGGGCTTATGGACTATTTATTAGAAAACTCTCCAATATGCCTTTATTTTGTGCAGCATCTGTATCTGGAAATGCCTTATGGGATAAATATGAGAACAAAAGGTTTCTGAGGTAAATAATGGCAGCGAGACATAGCAATTAAGGATAGATCTGAAAGAGTATTTAGACCCACGAATACATATAGTCCAAGAAAACTTTTGTTGCTTGTTACAATTTGCTATGTAACAGTTGGCTTTTCCTATTATGTATTTGCTTTTACAATTATATAAATTGTAACCACTTCTGTAGCTATAGTGCAAATTGTAATTGCTTTTATGGACAGTATAACTAAAATTGCGCATGAAGCAAAGCTATCACAAGATGTAAGCTTGCTTGCAAAAGGTGTATCACAAGATATGACTGCTCTTGCAAAATGCCTAACCAATATAGCACAGGCAGAGAGCAAGATACCATAAAAGGAGAATACCAAGTCTAAAGTGGCACCAGAAGACCAGCCTGGACTGTCTCCCTGATGGACCCTCAGAGACTGTAGCTGTGGACTTCTGCAATGCTGTGGCAACCTGAAGTGGAGCTGTGGTAAATGGACTCCGAGAAATGTGCAAAGTCAGTTGTGTAAGCAATGCAACTGCAACAGTATAAAAAACCACTTACTAAAGAATTGAGTGTGCCTCTGGCTGTTGCCACACACCCAGGGCTATCAATTTTGCTTTATTGATCCATCCCTTGTTATCCCGTATTAAACTCTTAAAATTTTGAGGAGTTGGCTTTGTTTTTCACATTTCTGTAGTTCGCTAAATGAGTCTGTAATCTCAAAATATTTCAGCTGGGATGTGTGTTTGAAGCAAATTTCCTGTTTGCCCTTGTTTATTGCAATTTGGTTCTCAAGGCAGGGCACTGTCATCAAGCAGATGAGCAAAAAGACAAGACAGTCAGTAATAAGTGTCCAACCTAGAGGTTCAGCGCAGGCAATACAAAAAGAAGCTCCTTCAGCGTGCATAATGCAGGCTTCAGGTCCCCTGCATCCCATGCATTGCAATGCAGACACTGGTCTGTTTTATTCTGCACCACTAGCTGGCTAATGCATTTAGGCAGCTGAGCCAAAGGCCTAAAACATCTTATAATTATGGTCAAATTTTCTTCCATAAGTCTCCCAGCACTGCCTCCACTAACAGGTGAAGAAATGTATTGTTGAGACAGCCCCTGTCAGGAGACTTTTCAGTGCTTAGTGGCTGTGTGCTGAAGGAGAAGAGATACCTAGGATGTGGTTTAATCTGAGCTTGCTTAGCAAAAAACTGGATTGCTGATGGAAAGGCCTCCTAGCATACAAGCAGAAGAGTGGTAATAACTTTGCGGAGCACAAGAAGGGACAGGGACTTTTGGAAACAGAGAACACTTGACCTCCAAACACTGCCAGCAGGGAGAGCAGAGCCATGTTATGACTGCATGTGTATCTGCAAGAAATTGCCCTTGTATTCACCTCCAAAAGCTGCGTCACACCCTCTCCCCACCCACACATCCTCAGCACAGAGATCTGGCTGTGCCCATTCGACACCTGTGGTTTATCTTCGAGGTACTGCCCAGAGCCTTCCTGCAGCAGCGTGCATTCATAGGAGGCAGTGACAAAAAATGGGGGGGAAAAACAGCAAAGTGGAATCATGCCTTTCATGAACTTTTCAAGTTCTTGTTACTTCAGACTGAGAAGCTGAAAGGAAATCCCAGAGGAAATTAAGATTAGACCGGGGGAGAGGAGACAAAGAACAAAGGTCAAGGGAAAATACCTGGGAATAATAGTAATGGTGAAAATGTCGGAAAGGGATCAGCCCAGTTGCCTACAAATCCCATTGATTAGCAACACAGAAAAACTCCTTAGTGCCGTATCTTTTTCTCCACACACAGAGGGCAATGGAAATACAATCATCTGTTTGCAAAGCAAAAACATCAGAGGATAAAGATAGGGCACATATGGGAACATCTGCTCTTCCTGAAAGATAAGCATGTAATAGAATGGGACCTAAGACAGAATCACAGGCATCAGTTTATCAGTTGTGCAGTAGAGAGGAACTAGAATTAAAGGCAGCAAAATGAAGGGAAAGAGTATGCAGTTAAAAATAACTATGAAATTGAAGGTGCTGCTTGTCTGAATAATCCAGAGGAAATATTTCTGCTTCTTCCTTTCTTGTGTCAAATACTAGAGCCAAATAGTTTTTAAAATTTCAAGAATTCTCACTACCAGTGGTGAAAACTGGGAGCTATACTAAGTGTTTACAAAGTGAGGATGAGATGAAAGAAAAATCTGGTGTGTAAAAAGAAAGTGTATTTAGGAAAAAAACATAAAGTAGAAATAAATGTGAACATGTCAAATAAATACGTTGGATAAACAGAAATAGTTATAGTACATAAATGTATAGTTAAAGTATGCCATAGATATGACTGCTATAGCTACAAGTGTATTGCTATTTCTCGTTCCAACCTGTCAGACTCTCATGCCTCTATTCAGGAAAGGAGGGTCCCCAGTCTGTTATTTTCTGGAAGTTTTCTATAACTGCATCCCTTGGAGAGCATACTCCAAACCATTCTCTGTGGAGAATATGTTGAATAGAGGAAAAGCCAGAAAAACCAGGTGAGATTGTAAAAATAGGCAAGCAACTACATATCAAAGTATAAACCTTGTTAGCACAAGGGTGGTAGGTAATTAAACCAACGTGGTAGGGAAGAAAGCATTTGTTTCTGTCACAGCAAACAGAGGCATATTCCAAAACAAGGCTTTTTGAGAGAATTATTAATATAGTCTAATTTTCATTATGTACACAGCAAGATCCTGAGGCACTCTTCCTCTGAGTGTCCTTTATATGTCGTGGCTATGTACACAAGTCCCCATGCAAAATAGACACTGGTTTTTATATTTGAAAAGTTAGTCTGATCCTCTGAATGAAAAGATATAGGCTTGCGCAAAGTAGTATTACTAGTGGAAGAGCCCTTTTTGTTTAAATTTGTGTTACTTTTTGTTTTGCATCAGTAAGCATTGTGCAAAATCATTTGCTTTCTAAATGGGATAGCGCTGGGCTGACATCTTCCATTTTAGGTCTGACAGACACATGCAAAAATAAGCACAAATGAACATGCTCACAGACACACACAGCACATGTGTGCAACAGTTTGCAGGACTAGACCCAAAAAATGGAGTAAAAGTGTTGGTGCAAAGAGGAGCTGAAGCATGCTGTTTGTCGTGCACAAGCTGCTAGGTCTCACAAAATCCCAGAATGATGTCAACTTTCATTAAAGTGACATGTCTTGATAACTTCCTTATTTGCATATATATAAATAGGGCACCTGCTTTTAATGGTTCACTTGCACAATTGAGCTATAAAAGACATTGACAAAGGGCTTTCAAAATGTTCTTTTTTTCTTTTTCTTATACTGTTACTGTTTTGAGATGGTTGTACACCAAATAACAGCTCTGTCTTCAAAATGAACTAAGTTTGATTATACTAAAATGATACTCACATCCTTATTTAATAAGCAGTAATATTTTTTCAATTTAAAATTTTCCATTTGATCAGAAAAAGGGTCTCAAAATTGCTCCCCTGATGATAATGTAACCATAAGAAATCTATACTGATGACATTAGAACAGAGTTATCAGCCTCTTGTTCATCCCCAAAAGTAATCAAACCATTTGTAGTGATTTATCCTCAGATATTCTTTCTTGGTCAGAAATGCTATTCTCTGTACAGAATATAATGAGGGGACTTCTCACATATAATTGTTATTTAAAGACTTCACACAACCAAGTGGGATGAAATTAAACTTATGTAATTGCATGCTCAAGGCTAGAGGTCTCTCAGTCATAATCTTGCTTAAGAGTAATCAACTGCCTGGGTTCTACTGCAGGCAAGACATGGTTTGACTGCTTGAATGATCTTCTCCCTCAGCAGAACGGGTCACACGCAGTTTGTGGGAGCCATGGGTTTGGTTTGTTGGGGTTTTTTTAATTTCCTAAAATTTATGTCTCTGAAAATAAAACTATATTAAAATTAAAATATTTGCTCTCTCACATGCACTCAGGCAGAACATAGTATCTGCTGCATGAGGCTGACTTGGGGAGTCTGTCCAAGAGATGAGAAGTATTGGCTTTCATAATGGAATTACAGAAAGGCTTGGATTGGAAGGGACCTAAAAGATCACCCAGTTCCAACCCCTCTGTCATGGGCAGGGACACCTCCCAGTAAACCAGGTTGCTCGGGGCCAAATCCAGCCTGGCCTTGAACACTACCAGGTATGAGGCAGCTGCAACTTCTCTGTTCAGCCTGTTGCTGTGCTTTACCACCCTCACAATGTTATTTATTAGTAGTATTTTATTATTTATTTCTAATCTAAATGTCTTTTCATTTAAAACTTACTCCTTGTCCTATCACTATTTGCCTGTGCCTTCAGTTTTAGGAGTTCCCTTTAAGTTCCACAGCAGCTGGCAGGTGGCTGTGAGGTCTCTCTGGAGCCTTCTCTTGCCCAGAATGAACAATCTTTTCTCTCTCATCCTAAGCCAAGGGGTTCAGCTAGGAATGCAAGTAGGATAGTGAAAAATATGTATCTTTTAATTAAGAACTTAGATGAATTAAGGGGTTAAGTTAGAAATGTAGTTAGCAAAGATCATATACTGTGATTAGATCTTAACAAGGAAACAAAACCAGGTGGGGATAACTGAAACAAGGTTGGGAATGACAGGTGATATGTGAAGTGTTGTAAGAGTGCAGGAACCATAAATACCACTGGCTTCTAAGAATGAGAGGAGGTTTGGACTGTGACCAGCAGGCCAAGGAGACCTGCCAGCTTGACATGGGTGAAGAGTTTACCATGAGGAAGACGTCTTACTTCCTCTGCAGAAGCCCACTGACCCAGTTAAAGAGGACAATTGCACAGCTGTAATAGACATTCCAGTAATTATAATATGAGACGAGAGCTAATGCTTATGTAATAAGTGTTGTAGAAACAGTCCTGGAAACCACCTGAATATGTAAAACTTTTGGTTAAATGGAGAGCAGGAGTTTGTGACTTTTTGCACATATCTTTGGGAGGTTACTCTCCATGTGTCCAGCACTGTAATAAATACACTGTCCTTTCAACTTTAATTAATTGAAGAGTCTTCTGTCCAAGCTTCAATCCTGTATTCACAAAAGTGGTGTTCCAGCCCTCTGATCATCTTTGTGGTCCTACTTTGTACCGCTCTAATAGACCTATGTCTTCCTTTTGCTGCGGACTCCAGAACTGGATATGTGGGATCTCACACCAATAAATTATTTATGTTACTGATTTCCAGGATTCATTTTTATAATTATTAATTTTTAGATTTAACTTTGAAGATAGAGAGTGTAAAGAGTTCCACATTTAAGCTGTTACTGTCATGTCCTCATGACTTTCATAAAAATTCAGAAACAACATCTGAAATTGCTCAGAAACAGACTATCATTATTCTTGCATAGTTGGTAATTTTCCTGCACTGTTATTAAATTATATTTATATTAATGTGGTTGAACCAAAGGTACTGCAGTTGAATTTCCTAACATGTTAACACTTTGCTGTACTGATCTCAAAAAACTTAGATTTCTGCTAAGCCATATGACAGTGTTAAAAATAGATAAAGTTCTACCCAGAACAGTAAAAGCTTTTAAAAGTGTTGATGCACTTGTCTCTACTCCTTCCAACTACCAGATAAGCAGCTAGTAGTATCATTTAAAGAAAAAACAGCTAATTTTCTCTCTGTCTCTTACCCCTTGCTCCACAAATTACTTTGCAAAGCTGTAAACAGCATTAGAAAAGCCTGAAAAATATGAAACTGTAGGCTTCAAATCTAAATCATATTATCTCCTATGTATTCTGAGCGTATTTTCAGGGTCTTGGTTTGGTTACAGAGGTTTCTAGAAGTCTTCTTCGAGGTTTGAGACCTTTTCAATATACATGGATTCATTTCAATCTGTGGTTTTCACTTGAGATGTGATTAGCTTTTCTTCATAAACAGGTTTATGAAATGTTTACATGTGGAGCAAAAGATCCCCTATGTATGTTTCATGAGGGTTTCAGCATTAATGATTCAGTTCAATGAAGGAAAAGCTTCTAATGTATTAACTTGAGATGTAAGGGAGTAGAGAAAACTCATCCAACTCCTTAGGAAGAGCAGACTTGTTGCAGACAATGATAACAAAAAATAGAATTATTGATTATGTTTATATTTACTTCTGTGCAGTCACATCCCTGATTCACCTTGGTAGGATATACAACAAAAAAACAATAAGGCCCATACTTTCCAATACATGTCCAAATCTGAATTTCAAATTTTCAAGAATAAGGATAAAAAAATTAAAATCTTAGGTCTCCTACTGTTCTGGTCTATCTGGACTAATAGCAGGCTTCAAGATGAGCTTTGCAGGGTGTTCCCAGCTGTGCAGACACCTTATGGGGCTGCCTAGAAGGCACAGGGTGACTTCCACAGCCAGTGACACGGTGTCTGAAGCAGTGGGTGTGGTCAGAAGAAGGGCTGTCAATTACATTATTTTCGCAGATACACTGGGAGACTGAATTCCCACAGAGGCATTTTCTTCCTGTTTGTTATCTTTACATTTGACAAAGACTGTGTCTGTGCTAAAGCCAAGTTGCTCTGGTTATACCCCCATTTCTTTTTTCCCTTTTGGCTCAGTAGGAAATTTAATCCATATCCAGTGGATGGGCAACAGCCCTGACAGAGCTGCCCAAGGAGCCAGACCTCTCAGGAGTCTGAGCACTCTGGCAATGCAAGGCAGGTGGCTCAGATGAGCTAAGAGTAAAAGAAGAGAGTAAAGTAATATTCCTTGCATGTTCTTATCTCTGTATAGACCCATGTCATGAAGGTCTAAAATTCAGTCTTACCTCTGAGGTTTCAAAGTAATTAAGAGTGCATACATATGTGTAGTACAACAGATTCAGTCTGTCCTTCTTGGTGCCTCAGATCATCTCGATTTATGTAAAACTTGGAAAGAAATAAATGAGGATTTGGCTAATGTTTCACACCAGATGAATTTCACTTCACTCACATAAACCCTAAATAGTAGGCTTTTATGAGATGGAGTGTAAGTGCTAAAGTGTGAAGCTGTAGGGTTGTCTTGTCTAGGGCAGATGCCTCTTGCCCAATGCTTGACAGGCAAGAGCAAGAGACAGAGTCTCCATTCATGAGCATCCTCATCCTTCCCCGGGACTGCCACTCGGGGCTTTGGGTGGAATGGGCAGTAAGGGTTCCATCTGGCCTTGAAGATGCACTGGAGATGGTTTGTCTTGCTTCACTCTAAGAGCTGACAGACTGAACACAAAATTGTTTGACCTTTTAAAGTAGAAGCGACTGATTTAAAACTTCACCTGCTTCCACCTTTGTTTAAGGATTTTGGACAGTCTGCAGACACCTGCACTCTACAGGGTTTTATTCCAAAAGGGAATAAACCTGTGTCACTGGCTATGATCTGGCCTTTTCCACCCAGAAGAGCACATTGAGCCTATAGATTCTATTATCATATAATGTGTATTACATACATTTTCTGATCTGACAAAAGACTCAAGAAAAACCAGAACTCCTGAACTTTTTGGGGTAGAGCTGTCTGTATCATTGATAGTTTTGGTGCCTTATATATTGCTGAGCTAAAGCTCTGAGCCAAACTGAACATAAATCTGAGTTCTGGAATAGCAGAGTAATGTGTGTGTTCCCTTATTTATGTATTTAGTCTTTGAAAGAAGGAATTTTTACAGGATTTTTGTTTGCAAACACAAACTTCACACTACACTAACCTTTTCCTTTCCATCTTTGTCTGCTGCTTCTGTCTACACATAGATCTACATAGAAATGAAAGAAGTCCCATTATACATTCATTAAAATTCTTTAATTAAGCTGCAATCTCATTTAGGGAGGTCACACAAAAAATTTAGTGCTGGGAAACAACCACTCCAGAGCTAAGTTATGAAGAGTCCTTGAGAACGAAGACAGCTGGAGTCTGCCCACCGTGGTCCCAAGAGCACTCTTTGAACAGCAGCATTAATTCCTGTTGTTACCAAGCACTGACAGTGAAGGAAAGGAATGGAAATCAATGCCCTACCTTTGAGAGTGTAGCACCAGTTTGCAGATGCTGCCTCAATTAGCGCTTACCTTACCTGTGTATGCAGGCTGTGGTGGATAGGTGCTGTGAGGGGTCACAGCTAGCAAAGACCGTTTCTAAAGCACAAAGCAGGGAAAAACACAGGTGAAAAACGTGTCCCCTCTGGACAAGTGATAAATCAGGCAAAGGAAATCTGTAAGAATGGGGATGTTTTTTTGAGTTCTAGGTGGTTTAGGTATGTGCTTGAGGAATGGTCAGTTAATTACTCACGTAAGTAAAGGCAGAATTACTGTGGTTTTGAAGGGGAGTCATGCTCCACACCACTGTGGAGAACAAGCTGATGAGCAGCTTCCTGACTACCACACATTCCCCTTGTAGCCTTGACATATGTTTGCCCTGTGATTCAAGAGTAGCTTTGCAACACTCAGACAAACACAGGAAAATCTACCAGCTATCCTGAAGCTACATTTTGGGGTTGTTTTTCAACAAGACATGTCCCCTAGTGCCCTAATATCATGGTTGAATTTGTTTGTTTTTCATAGGAAAAGTTGAAAACATCTGGAATACAGGTAAATGTGAATTCCTCTAGAACGTGCTGAAGAGCTTTGTTTGGAGATAGGTAATCAGCAGGAGTCAGATGAGAAGGCTAGAGTGTATAGAACTTCCTGGGGAAATTTATTGAGAGATACAATTTCAGCTGACAGAGATTTGCATTTGCATGAGGTTGTTTGCATTTAGCCCAAAGAATTGCACAGTTCAGCACAGTTTGTGGGCCTTGATAGCTCCCGGTGAGGACTCCACTATGACAGCAAAGCAAAGCCAGTGAATTACATTAGGTTACCAGTATAGGTATAAGTCACTACATTTGTACAAAATTTTTTACACCAACCTCGTTGTCTCAGTCTTCTTTAGAAACACAATCTTCTGATTATTCTTCTTATGCTAGGAATGTCTTTTGTTATTTCTTTTGTCAGCGTGGCCAGCACCAGAGGGTCAGAGTGACCAGACATGATGTCTTCCCTTCTGTTCTTACCTTGAAGTTAATTTCTCCCACAGCTTCCACTGTACCAGTGCCAGAGCTCTCCCTGATCCCACATGAGAGATTTCTCCCTGTGGTTTGGGATGCACTTTGTACATCCACTCTGGGTTGAAGACCTCACTAAAGACTGAAGTACAGAGGCAGCGCTGAACTCCAGTGGAACACTGAGTTTCTTTACTGACACCTTCACGTTTTTAGTGCAATGAGTCCAGCACATAACTCATGATTTTGCACAAAAAAGAAATATTTATTTGGAAACAGTTGATAAGAGCAATGAAAGATAATGAACAATGATCACAACTTATGCTAGTGGAAACATATACACACCCATAAATTACTACAGGTATTTCTAACCTAGTGCTAGGAAGAATAATACTAATAGAAATAGCAACATAATGAATGGGGTCCCAATACTCATCCTTCTTTAGAAAAGATAACAGCATGTTTTCTTCTATTTACAGGGCAGAAAATTGATTTGCATGTGGTTTTCTCTGAGAGACCAGGTATCTAAAGCTCTTGTCACAGAAATGAAAGCAAAGATGTCTGTAAAGTTTCACTAAGGATATTTTTCATATCTTACCTTCAACCAAAAATTACATCAAAAAAACATCCTTTAGATAACTCTTCCTTGGTCTTACTGAGGTAACTTGAGTGGATAATCTGAAAATATGTCTCATTTTCATTAAATCAGGCAGTTTTAACAAAAATACATCCAAGATACACAAAGTGGTCTGGGTTGATAATTCTAGGAAGCAGAGGCTCCAAAAGCCCCAAGTGAGTGCTAAGGTGTTATGCAAACAGAAGTCTTAATTCATTACAGATATTATTCTAGAGCTGTTCTTACATGGCATGAACCCTGGCTTCATCAATAGCTTATTTAAAAGGGAAATGGACCCTGAAAATGTTTCAGTCTTTTCCAGGGGAAAAGGATACACACTACAAAAATATTTAGCTTTACTTTGTGGCTCTGGGGTTTGAGAGCTGTCTTTTCCCTTTTGGTGTTCTTACTACCCTAAAGAGGTTAGCAGAAACATAAAGAAGTTGTTTCATCCCTGTTCTATGGTCATGGACACCAAGCTCTTGACAATTCTCTGACCTGAAAAGAAACAAACCATAGATGTAGCAGGCTCTGGAAAGAGGAAGAGCTGGAACATTTCTTAACCTCCACTCTTAGCTTCTTTTAGCAAGACTTGCCAAGCTCATGTGCCCAAAAGGAATTCTAAAGTGACTGGGGTATGAAAAGAGCCTGCTGAGAGGGAGCAAGAAAAACAACAGCTAAAGGACAGGACTTTGTGACCAAAGTGACATGGTACACGTCTACCTGCTATCTCTAAACGAAGCACAGAATTACATCCCAGAAAAAGACTTTAATCTCTCTAAATAAATAACACAACTGTATCTGTCAGTATCATGTGACAGGAGTTTACAGTAAATGCACACATCTAATCATTGTAGCTTGCCTTTGTAAATCTGTATCTGTACACATGATTTTCATTTGTAACTGCTTACACAGAAATAGCACAAATAACTCTATCACAAAATACTCTTCTATTTATAAAAGTTCAAACAATTATTTTCCTCTTCTCTTTAAGTCCTTTATTTTCTAGGATCAGTATTTTTTAATCTAACAATTCTAAGAACACTCAGCAGAAGCTTAATATGTACTTACACTATACTGCTCCAAATTCCTATGCTGGTAATTTATAAACATTCTCTTTTACAGAAGAGTGAAAGTTTTCTAAGACCTACGCTGTATTTTCCCCGTATTTCAGTCCACCAGTTTTAGTGAGGATATAAAAATAAGTTTTTTCATGCCTAACAGTAACTCAGATCATCAAAACAAGGAGGCTGGAATGTGAAAGGAATCCAAAAGGACTGTACATCCAGCTCCCAAGTGCTAGGAAGAAAAATGCATAACTTCTCTCTCTTTCCATGAGATCACAGCTTCATATTCCAAACTGTCTGTGTGTGTTAAAAAATAGACCTGAAGAAGCTCTCAAGAAGACATCTTCTACATGCACTTGACCCAAAGCAGGATCAGCACCCATTCTTATCTAATCTTAAAAACGCATGGCTGCACAAAGACTGTGCAACCTTTTCAAAGGGTTGAGGCCACTGTGTCACTGTCCTCAGACAGAGAAAAGCAGAAAGCTTTGCTGGACCCTTTAGTATTTTTTAAGACTTATCATGGCCCTGCATTCACCCTAACTCTTTTGAAACTAAAAATCTCAATTTCTTTCATGTTCTCACATTTAAATTTTTTTTGAAAGCTCTGTACATTTTTGTTTTCCTTTTATTGCCTCATTTTAATTAGTCCTCAGCTTTCTGGAATGTCATGTGCAAATGAGGCACAGTACCCTGATTAAAGCTGTGTGGAATAGAAGAATTATTACATATGTTTTGTCTTAGGTCTACAAAAACTCTTTTTTATGGTGTGTGCCTTGCTCACAACAGCGCAGCTTTACTGGCTCACATTTATCTTTCCATCCACCCTAATGCCTATACCATCTCTGCTGTACTACCTAGCTGTTCCATCTCCCTCCTCTTTCTGTGATGTTGCCTTGCATTCTTCTATACTGCAGCCTTTCTTTTTATAGAAATAATTTCTTCAAATTATACAGGTTTGGGGGGGGAGTTGAGTTGTTTTTATCCTCCTGCTTTCATTTCCATCCTATCCCCACCCTCTCTTTGGTGCCTCCACTTGCATGTTGCAAGTTTGCTGACGTGTTTTCTCTTCCAGCACGTTGATCATTAATTGCAAATCTATCATGTAAGGCAAATCCTCCGAAATGCAACCTTACAGTCTGATAATAAGTCCTTGATAACAGCTTTCTTTCTCTTAATACGTAGCTTGGGCTCACCATAGAGAAATTTTGTTTACTTATTTGAATGGGTGGTAAGTTTGGAATTTAAAAAAAAAAAGGAAATATGCAACCATAACTCAGACATTAGTTATGATCCTAACAAATCAAAATAAGAGGCTGTTTTCTTTGTCTTGTCAGTACTTGCAATGTCCTCTCAATATTTGTCTTCTCCAAGTAGACAGTGTAACACATCTTCACCTAAATATTTTTAGATTATGACAGTGAAAACTCACCTAGAGTTTCTATAGCTCTTTAAGGAGTTGCTTCTTCTGTAATAGAGGTGCAAATACTAATGTTCAGCATCTGCTATCGGCAAACACCCATTTAAAATATCTGCCTTGGGACACAGAAAAACCTCTGATCTGTCTCAAATCTTGACTTAGCAATGCGTATGATGTTAAGTGCCCGGTTTCCTCAGGCAGAAAACAAGCTTTGTCCCCACACAAGGAGAATAAAATGGGAATGTGAAGTTCAGTCTTGTACTACTCCCATGGCTCCAGGGCCCACAGTGGCCAGTCTTCATTCATAGATGGGCTCCTTAGTCACATTTCCTTGAGTTTTGCTTGCCTTGCTGCTAATAATGTCATTATTTAGATACATTTTTTCAATGAAGCTCTAAGTGGCAGTTTCAGACTCATAAAGTAGCTGTCTAAGCTCAAAAGGTATAATTTAACAAGAAGTAACTGCATATTTTTGCTCCAATTCAGTCAGGATGAACCATGATGAATCAGTGTTTATTATTTTAACTTTCATTGTATTTGTGACTCTTGCAAGCAATTTAGTACATAAGTGCAAGGAGTAAACACTTACAGCTGGCACAATAGCACAGATGCAGGCTCGTGCTGCACCTTCCAATCAATTCTTTGTAGGTTCTGAACATGCAAATTATAGCCTCAACAATTTTCTGTCACAAGGGAGTCAGTGATGTTGCACTCAGAGACACAAAATCATAGCCCAGACCTGTTACAAGAGGCTTCTTTCCGCACATCCACTCTCAGACTGTGGCTGTAAGCCGGTAGGATAACATCTACACATTTGCCAGGAGCCCCATTTTTGTCCCTCAGAGCTTCCCCTCCACGTCCACTATCAAACTACGTCACTGGTGCATGTCCCATGCAAGCACCTATTTAAGTCCTCACATTTTTCTTCTGTGAAGAGAGGAAGAATTTTGTTTAAACACTTGTGAAACTGCCTGTATTTTCCCCATGCTTTCTGGGGGACAGCATCATTGTCATTGAGACATAACCACTAGATAAACCATTTCTGAAATAATGACATCAAATTTAAATTGAGGAAAAGCTCTGCTATGGAAATATTTTATTACTACTCCCTGAAAACAGAAACACAAAGTTGTCTTTTGATGGTCTGTTATGTAATATTCTTTAAAAATCCTTGAATTAGAATCGGTAATTTTCATTTTTAAGTCTGCATATTCTCTAAAGACCACACAGGAAGCACCAGACTACCAAAAAAATCTGTATGTTTGCTAATAAAACTTTTTAGAAACTGCACTTTGGAGACTCACACTGTCTCATGTCAGCCTGGCAGGAAATTAGAAAGAAATCTGCAATCACTCCAAGCCATGCCAACTTTTCAAGATTGATTTCATTAAGTAATCCCCTGTGATTTTTGACTAACCATTTTGGCCCTCTTACAATTTAGGCTGTCACCAGAGAGATCTATCCTGCTGTGGTCAGCATTCTAGAAAGACCTGGGACTTATCTTAACCCACAGTCATTTCTATTGCATTGACCTCTTTGAAAATGTTTTTGAGGTTACTCATTAGGTATTTTATTTGTGATTTGTCTTAACTCAAACTCTACATGGCAGATGCTGTGTGCTCTGTTTAGGCTTTTCTCCATTTTGTGCACATCTTACACACTTGAAAATATAAATGTGAAAGGACGGTGGCTTCTTTCTGGGCAAGAAACTCTGTGCATTATAAGACAACCAATAATCTGGGTAATGAAATTTGTTTTGGCTCTTCAAAGCACCCCTCTTAGGCATCTTGAAGGACATAAAGTGGGTCTATGCTCTTCAAGCCTTCAGTCTCTGGAGGCCACAGGCTCTTCAATGAGCCATGCCAACAGAAAAGACTGGTGCACACTGCCTGATTTCCATGTCATTCAGAAACAGCCCTTCCATGGAAAGGTGAAACACAAAGCAACACAAATCTATTATGTTTTCTGTCTGCTGCCAGGAAAGATGACTGCATAAGCTGCTTTTTTTATGACAGGTTTGTGCACCACTGCTATTGTGTAGTGCAGAACTATAGAAGGGCAGCCAAGGATGTGCCCTTGCTTTTGAGAAAAAAGCCAAGTAGTTAAAAAAAACCAACCTCTGTCAGGTATTGCATTTCAGTCCCATTCCACTGAATTGAACAGTTGCAAGACTGTTTGTATTGAAGACTTGATTACAAATGATAACATTGTCCAAAGCATGCCATTGCCACCTATAGACAGCAAAGAAAAAGCAGCCTTAGGCTGAACAGCTTCACAGAACTTTAAAATTATTTTGAGGGGCATATCAGAAATCCCAGAGAGACAGGAGATTTAAAGGGTCTGGCATTCCTTCCTGTACTGGAAGTCATGTTTTGTCCCTTAGGTATATGGGTCTATGTCTTTCCAAGGAACATTTGTTGAATCATAATTTTTAAAAATATGTTTTCATTGTCCTCTCCACAACACCTTTTACACCACATCAGCCAGAACAGATTGCATGCCAGTTTGGAAAAGCTTTAGCTGTTCACATGTTTTAAAAATGACAGCAATAACTTGCAGACAAGCTAGTATCTGAAAGCTGTGGATAGAAAAATGTAAGGATAAAGTTTGGACAACCCTTATTTAACTTTGTCAGAAATTACCCATATCTTTCAGATAGACAGAATGGAAGAAGTTGGAGATATTTAGTATCTAGATGCTACAGAAAGCCTATTCCAATCCAATCTTTCTGATCAGTCACAGCAGATCTAGTGTCTCTCTTCCTGTCTGCTTAGCACTTCAGGATTACTTGTATAAAAAATAAATAACCTGGACCTATCACTTCAGTGAAGCATGGCTAACCCTATCTGAAACAGTGTGCCTAGTTTTAAATATGGTTTGCAAAGGTAGCACATCTTCAAGAACATCTCAAAAAATGCAAAATCAAGAGACTGAGGTTCCAAGTTGCGTTTCTCATGCACTGCTCCTCAGAGAGCAAAACTCACTGTGTTTTCTTTCACCCTGTTCAAAAGGGTCAAGTGGCTGCAGATCTTTAAGCAAGTATATCTACATTTAAGCGCCTCTTTGAAAGCAATATGATGACATTTGAACTAGGAAGTCTTCCACATTTGAAGTTGCAGGTGTTTGGCATGGCTAACAAAATGGCTGACAATTAAGAACCTTCTTTGGTTCTTAAGGTATCTATAATCAATTTCAAAACTTTTCTCCCCTCTTCAGAAATGTGGGTTTAAATTCCTCATAAAGCATAATTCTTCTCAGCTAGCTGAAGTCCCACTAAATGATCTGTAAGCCATGGCAGGTTCTTAGGGACATTTTCAAAATAGGGAAAGATGCCCTGTTTTTGACAGGATGACATAATTCACACTCTAATTTTATTTAGGTTTGAGAACCTCCTAAATAACCAACAGTGGGTAAAGCCTGTGAAACCAAGTTTGAAAGCAATATCATTTTGTTTTCTTGTATTTATGCCAATAAAAATCAATAAAACAAATCACTAGAAAAGTTTAGCAGTTCTGTAGTGTTCACCAGACAGAAGCTACTTCTTTAATGTGTTTTTAATACCAACTCACTACACTCAGGGAGCACTCTGCAGCCCTGAGGATGATGGCTTTGACCTTCATACATTTAATGTATAACATGCTCCTTGAGCCCTCTCATTTCACTCTCTACATGAAAACACATTATCATGAGGGTAAACCACTCACTTAGGCAAATTGCCTAAGTAATTCAAGTACTTCCAGATAGAAAACTGTCTGAATCTGCTCTGTTGCTCATTGAAGTCAAGGTCCTTCGATGAGAAGAGGGAAGAGAGGGAGATCAGACAGAGCAAGAAGATTGTCTGAGAACTTATTTGATCTTTGAAGTGTTGTCTAGCAGAATTTATGAGACCCAGGTAATCTACAAAGCTTCAGAAGAACTGAGCTGAACAATTTACCACATCCTGAAAAAACAAATTCTTGCTGACTGTGTAAATTTTTTTAACTTTTCATGTCATAACCATTCACTTAGTACAGTACAAATGTAGGGGGGGAAAAAGCCCCCACAAATTACATTTAATGACACAATAAAGAGGTATTGAAAAATACGCTTTTAGAATAGGCATTCTTTGTAATAAACATATAACATATAATACATTATTTGAGGTCATTAATACTGAAGTACAAAGTATTAAATAGTGGACAGATTTTAGGACGATTTGCCTCTTTACACACAATGCATTACGGCTTTTGTTAAATTTGTGTAGAGATTATGTATCCCAAGTTCCAAAGCACAGGGAGGAATAGGACTCTCTAGCCAATCCAAACGTCTTGCACAGAGAGTGTTAAGAAGCAGAAAACGAACAAACAAACACACTTATTTGATTTATTGGGATCTTTCAGATAAGATGTTCTCCTGAATTATTGTAGCTCTTGAACTGTCAGTGGCTGAATGATGTCAGGAGTCTCTCCTCAAAGGTCCTGGATTAGGCTGTGAATTCTTGTACTTGAAGTGAGCACCAGTCACACCTAAGCACATGGGACCAGTATTGTCGATTATCTTGGATTACACAGAAGGGATATCCCAGTTCTCTTAACTATGATCAAAGATCATCCTAAACTGTTTTTTCTGCATCTGCAGGACCAGGTTCTACAGACTACTTAAAGTCATGTGCCTTCTGGTGAGTCCTGCAGGAAATGCTTGGAGTATCACTGGCCAGCCAGGCTCTCTGCCCAGGATGCCAACCATGTGTACGTGCAGATGGTCTCTACCCACCGGCTTCACACAGCAGGGCTCTCTGAAATCCCTGCCTGGAGACTCCTGCAATGGTACACAAAGCTTCTTGGGCAGCACAGCACCTCACCTGCACTCAGCCTTTAGGCAGAGGCAAGCTGGGGAGTTTCAGAAAGAAAAATAATTTGCTATGAATCTGCATTTAATTAAATTAATTCAGTTAAGTTGTGTTCCCCTAGCTGACTGCAGTCATGGAAATTCCAATGGAAAATAAATAATATTTGCCAGCCTTCAGCTCAGAATACAAACGTTAAGGTCAAGGACTTTTTAACTGACTTGGTAACAGCCAACTGTACATTTTACCATAACCTGGGTGCTTCTCAGACTTACGTGTCCCACAAGGGCTATTCCTTAACTGTTAAGTGCACAGCGTATATGCTGACCTGTTGCAGTATCTGTTTCCAAAACTGAAATAAAATCACCACTAGTAAGCATAGATTTTCCATTATAGCTTCTTAACACAGAATCACAAATGGGTCAGATTGGAAGGGACCACAGTGGGTCATCTGTTCCAGCCTCCCTTCTCCAGCAGGGCCATCCCAGAGCACCTGACACAGCATTGTGTCCATTCAATTCTTGAGTACGTCCAGTGAGGAAGACTTCACAAACTCTCTGGACAGTCTGTCCCAGTGCTCATTGACTCACATAGTGAAGAGGTTCTTCCTCATATTCAGGTGGAATTTTCTTTGCATCAGTTTCTGTCCATTGCTTTGTGTCCTATTGCTCAGGACCACCGAGCAGAGCTTGGCTCCATCCTCTTGACACCCTCCCTTCAGATACTCACAGACATTGATGAGGTCCCCTCTCAGTCATCTCTGCTTGAGACAGAACAGGCCCGGCTCCTTTTCCTTGTAAGAGACATGCTCCAGTCCCTTAATCATCTTTGTTGTCCTCCACTGCTCCAGGAGCTCCAGGAGCTCCATGTCTCTCTAGTCTGAGGAGCTCAGAACTGGACACAGCACTCCAGATGAGCCTCACCAGGGCTGAGGAGAGGACAGGATCAGAGCATAAGACAGCTGTGGGTTGACTTTAATTATCAATTGAAAGGGACAACACCCAAGCTAGAATGAAGAAATAAAATTAAGGAGCGCAGACATCTAAATTAATAATATGAAGAAGTCCAGCAACTCAAATTAATAATGAGGAAGACTCAGAACACTCCAAATATTAAGAGATTTGTTTAAGATCTGTGAGATTTTAAAAATAAAGATTGGGTCATTCTGTACACCCTGGCTAGGCCTCATAAGGACTTGTGAAGCAGAGACCCTGCTGTTGCTATAATTTTCTAGACCTCTGAGCACCAAGAAGGAAAATATTATGTAATTCACAGTAAAACAAGAACTGGCAGAACTAAAAAAATAAGAAAAATTTTGGTCATCCACAGCCACCATTTCAATCCTCACAGGGGTAGATGACTGTATTTGGAAATATGCATGTGTACAATTCAGGTAGCTGGTAGCCACTATTAAAACCTGTATTTCCTTCTCAGTCCTGAGAAAATTGCAAGAACTGCTACAGCTCTCCAGATTTGTATCAGATATTTTCCTTTTTGGTTTTATTCTTACCTGTGAAAAAGGAAATAAATGTTATTGCTCCTAGAGCTGCTGTGCATATATCAGATTGTTTATGTCTTTCTACCAGTAGGACAAACTATTTTTGAAATGCTGAGCACTTTTTAAAGTGAGCAAATTATAACAATTGTCCGGTAATGTGTTACAGACAAATACCCTCTGATAATAAGCACATGTGGAGAGTCTCAAATTTGACAAGGATGCTCCAAAACACCTGTATTTACAATTTTGAACATTGTGGCACTGGATAGATTTTTAGGAGCCCATTTGGAGGTTATTTCCCTTTACAATCATTACCAACCTTTACAGTGTACGTTGTATGAATAGTTGGCAGGACTTCCAGGACAAAATTTTATCCCTTATTGGTAAAGTTAGATTTCATTTGGTGTAGAGGAAAGCAGAGAAAGGAAATAGGCCTTACATGTCTTCTTTCAGGAGCAAAAACATTTACATTTATACTTTTGATGCAGTCTGTTTAACACTATTCCAAACCCACTTAATAAATGGTCAGCAGCAGTTTTGTTAGCGTTTTCAGAAACACATAATCACAAAAATGATTATATGCAGGTGCTTTTATTGAAGAGCTCTGGGTGTCAGGGGTACCAACCCAAATGTGACTCCGACATAGGTTTGGGATGAACATGTTTTTATATTCTATCGTTATATAACTTTCATGTTAATTATTAAACTTATATTGTTCTATGGTATACATAGATTTCAGCCAACCCTAACCCTAACCCCCCCTCAAACTTCTAACATAGTTTCTCATGATTCTTCTTATGATTATACAATAATTATATTTAATTACTAGACAATCATCACATCTAACAATTATATCATCTATCATACTGCTTACGCAGGTGCAATTTCACATGATCTGGCAAAACACAAAGCCTAGCATTTTCAGAGTCTACCTTTAACATTTTTCCAGAGCCCCACTATCATTCTAAGAGTGGGGGCAGCCCCTGAAGCAATGAGAGGTAAAGCACTTGTGGGGAAGAGTGAGAGGGACACAGGAGCATATCCCTTCAGCCAGCCCCAAGGGCAGTTTTGGGTAACAACTGAGTGCCAGTGCCAAAAAAAAAAAAAAAAAAAAAAAAAAAAAAAACCACCACAGGAATAAAACAAGACACAAGTGAACAAGAAAAAAAGGAAAGTAAGTGGCTAGAGAGAGAACAATTTACTTCCCTGCAGATGCATTTCACCCTTTTTTTGGATGAAAAGTGTTACCATGAACTCTTCACTTATTTATGGCACCAATTTAAACAACCTTAACAGAAGGTCAAGAGTACATCAGATTGCTGTGGGCCTTTTGTTTCCAGTCTGGTATCTCATTTCCCTCAAAGATCACTCACCTAAAGCCTACACAGTAGGCTGAAAGGAAGCTGAAAGGAGAACTAGGTGAAATGAGAAACAGAAAGATTGGTGAAGAATCAGGATTTTTTGTGATCCCACAAAAATTTACACACTGTTCAACAGAGATCTCCACTGTGGCTTAAAATCTTAAAATCTCCTCTATAGGAAAAACAGGTCTTTTACAAACCATTCCCTGTCGCATTTGCTTTGCATTTACACATTTTTCATAACAACACCAGTGTCTGATGGCCATTAATGAAGTAGAGTTGACCTGTGGCATTAGTCCCATGCTCTACTGACAGTCTTTCCTTTTACCCTCCCAGGGCAGGACTCATGATTTACAGTATGAGACAGCTATTGACAAGGTTGTTTCAAGAGTTCCCTACTATGCAGGGCAAACATTTAAAATAATATTTTTAACAGTTTTTGCTAAGATGCTTTTGCTAAGATGCTTTTGCTAACTTTTTGAAAAGATAAGGAAACAATTGCTTACTGAATACTCATGACAGCAAAATAATTCCATCTGATCTCTGTTTGAATAACTCAAAGTTGTTTTGTAATAGTACAAATTATTTAAAACTAATACCGAAATAACTTGTAATATAGCCAGGAAAAGTTTATTTGAAAATGACTTCCAAGTGTCCTGAGACTTGCATCTCTAAATGGCTACAGCTTTCCAAAGTATTTCTTCAGTAGGTGAAGCCTTTCTGACTCCAGGCTTAAGACTGACTACTTTTCAGTGTGTAGTCTAGCTCACTCTGGCTTTGGTGGGATTGTTGTGTTCAGTGTGAGGCACATCCTGAACTGCTGCAGCAAATCAGGCCACAAAGAGGAGGTCACTACACTGGGCACTTGCTAAAGAAGAAGGCCTTTCACAATCTAACTTTTCTGCCATATTTTTAATAAAAGCTTATTGACATTGGCAAAATAATATAAAACGTTATTCATATAATAATACTGCATTTATTTGCAATAGTGTTCCCCAAACTTTGTGTAACATCACAAGCCTACTTTCAGATGTCTCATCATAGCATGGTGACACTCACTTTCAAGTAGGATTATTCAAATCTAATGTGCAAAAATTTATATGGCCATTTACAAAAGATTTTCAACTTTATGGAGAAACAAGAATTTGTCTAATAGAAAACACAAACACAATTCTGAAAATAATGTTCCTATTTAAGTCTCAGATACAGATTTTATTTGTATTTGATTTAAACACATTTACTCTGAAGTCTCCATTAGGTAAATTTCAGTTTTCTAAGATGCCCCACTAGCTAAACAAGTGTGTTGTTCGGAAATGTCAGCAAACTTTTCTGAATATTGTCTTACTTAGCACAGCTTCTCAAATATCATTCCAGTGAAGCAATTTGTACATGTTATTAAAACAAGGAAGATTCCATATTGCACAGTGTTTTATTAGTCTTATAAGTCAATAAAACTTTAAGTGTGTGATTAATCACGTAATAACTAGAACTATTTGCACATTTCATGTTGCTGTAGTACACAATGAAGTGACACCAATCTCTTTCTATGTTGACTTAGACATACTTACATAAAATACCTCTTTTACCTGTAGTCCTTCTTAGTGTTTCTATTCTGAATGAAAAAAGTGCTTCGAGTTTTCAGGTTTTTGAAAGGTTTTTTAATTCTATAATTTTCTCCACCTTTCTTGCCTGACACAGAATTTCTCCTGGGGACTTTACAAAATGTGCAACATTTTGCCCCATTTCAGCAATTTAGACAGAGCTTCTATCAGAAATTTATCCACAAAAAATTAGTTTTCAGAAGACTATAAAATGTGGTAACTGTGCACTGAAAATGCCCTCAGTTGATTCATTTCAATCTGTTATTTGTTTGCATTTTGTAGCAGATATAAGCAACATTGAAAACAGATGTCTGTTTTAGTTCAGACTAGAAAGGGACTACAACAGGTCTGCAAATACAATTCACCCACAGATGTAGGATACTCATCTGTTTTCTCTAGCTACTTCTAAGGTCATTCCCATCAAGTGTGAATGACAAGACAATAAAAAAACTGTGTGTTAAAGAGCTAAAAGCTTAAAAGCTACAAAACATACAAGACACCCTAGGAATATTGCAGGAGGTACCAACGCCTTCTCAGTACTGTTGACAGAAATAGCAAGGCTGTGCTCACACAGGATGTGCAGCTGGAAGTCTGTGCATATGGAAGACTAAACTAGTACAATTCCTTTTGTGTATAAATATTATATATATGTATATAATTATATATATATGAATGTATATGTCAGTCACAGAGGCGAAGGGCAACAGCAGTGACAGCAGTTACAGCAGCAACATCTGAGGTGGCTACTGTAATTTCTGGGGGCTGCACATTAGAGTGAGCTGAGCAGGGGGTTCCCAGAGTCAGGAAAACATGAGCAAGAGCTGAGAGACACTCCAGGAACTGTCAGCTCTTGCAAGCTGCATTTCATTAAAGGCAATTTATTTCCATTTATGTTTACTTCTTGAAAAGAAATGTGTTGAAATTAAATGAGCTGGTTTTGAGCTGAAATCACAGAATCAGAGCACCACAGAATGGTTTGGATTGAAAGGGACCTTAAAGATGATCCAGTTCTAATTTCTGAGACCATGGGCAGGAACATGTTCCACTGGCTCAGGTTGCTTGGAGTCCCATCCAATCTGGCATTGAACAACTCCAGGGACGGGGCATCCACAACTTCTCTGGGCAACCTGTGCCACGGCCTTACTGCCCTTACAGTAAAGGATTTAATCCTATTTTTTTTCTTATTTAGATTAGATTTCTTCTGATCTAAACCTACTTTCTTTCAGTTTGAGGGCCATTCCCCCTTGTTCTATCTCTAGATGCCCTTGCCAAAGGTCCCTCTCAAGCTTTCTTGCTTTAAGTACTGCAAGGCTGCTCTAAGGTCACGTCGGAGCCTTCTCTTTTCCAGGCCTCTTCCAACCCAAACTGTTCCAGTCCACCTTCACAAGAGAATTGCTACAGTCTTCTGATCATCTTTGTGAGCCTCCTCTGGACTCACTCCAGCAGGTCCACAACCTTATGTTGGGGATTTAGAGGTGGACACAGTACTCCGATGAATTATCACAAGAGCAGAGTAGAAAAAGGAAAAAAAATAAAAGAAAGAAAATGTCCTAACTGACATATCATAGTTCTTGTAATTGAATAGTCAAACCCTAATGATTTACATGTGTTTTGGTGATTGAGTAAGTATGTTAATTCATGCAACAGGGGCAGAACAGAGGTCACTGCTGCAGCTCTCCCACACACTGGTTGTCAGAGTAATTAAAATGACAAGTTAACAAGTTCAGAAGGTCCTGCACTGAAAAGTGTAATTTCACCTGACCTCTTCACTGCAGCAATGCAAGGAAAAAATATGATAAGTGAGGTCTCTGGACTTACAGGGGAACACAGTTCAACAGTTAAACTTGTCAGGTCCTAAACTGAAAACAGCCTTCTGCATCGTTTGTTTTTTGCTTCTGCTGTTGAACAAGGTCTATGATTAGGTGGGAGTGCTCCTCTGCCCACATTTCCTCTGTGCAGGGTCAGAGACACACTGGGTGGGGCAAGAAGTGGAGGGTCTTCACTGTGAGCCCTGCCCCAACTGCCAACACTCTGCTGCATCCTTGAGAGAATGTTTCTAACTGGAAGTTGAAAATCTAATTTAGATAAGTAATAGTCAGAGGCAAAATGGAGCAGATGGGCCTGGACACCAGATTTGGGTTCTCATTTACATTTTCTACGACAAGAATTTAGAGACAAGGGGAACACATCTGCCTCCCGCATAAGCAGAGAGCCAGATTTAGTACTCCCTGAGGATTCTGGCTGAAATGTAAGCTCCCACACAGATTTTGTTAATTTGGTCATGTTTGTTTAAGGTAAAGAAAGAAGAAAAAAATAAAGGGTTTATGTGAAACACAATCCAGGGGCTTACATAAATTACTTTTGCTCCAAAGCCATGTTGTAGTCCTGCCCTGATCTTCTTTGCTGAGAATAAAGAAGTGCAGACAACATCTGTATTTTCTGTTGTGTGTCCTACCTTTCTCAAGACTGGCACTAACACAAACCACCTCATTGGCACTAAAACACAGATATATCTCCCAGAAAGATTTTTATAGGGACTACCAGAATATAACACATTCATGCAAATGTCAGAATCACATCTACCTAAAGTCTTAGGGGGAGTCAGATATACAGTTTTACTCCATATATACACAGGACCTGGTCTGCCTTTAGGTCAACATGTCTCCAAAAGCAGGATAGGATTTTACTGACAAACATGAAGGCTGGCATTGCTTAGAAAATGGTATGTCCAGAAAAGCAGCTTTCCCCTCCATGGTGGGTTGTTGGACTTAAAGCTGGAGGAAATAATATGATATGTTTTCTGAAACAATGTGTGTTTTTTAAAGTAGTGTGGGAAGACTGATTCAGGGCACTGATCTGTTGATCCTTCCAGAGTCAGTTTGTCTCCTAAATAAATTAGTATCTTTTCTAAACGGAATGTATCCCTTTTTTGCCAAGGTTTCCTGCTCACAGGAAATTCATCAACTTTAATTGACAGATACTATTTTTCAAAGGAATGGTTTTTATTTCAAAACAACCAGGTAGTTATATCTTCCTCAAAATAGTGTAGTGTTCCCTGTTGGTTTCTCCACGAGATTTCTCAAGAAGATATTAGTGTAAAAAAATCAGCCTTCCTGAAGCGAGATGAAGAACTGGTAGTTTATTTGGTATTACAAAATGTGGGGTGACACCTGAGCACTCAAACCAAGATCATTGAAAACCTCAGAGCTTGGACAGACAGACAGGCAGAGAGGACCAGCTGACCTTGCAGCAAAATCTAATGCGGTAACTGTGAAAATAATGTATGATCTTTTTGCCTGAATTTCAAGCATCTGGCTTTTTTTTTCCTTATCATTGATGTTCCCTCTATGCATCTACAGCTTTTTTTACAAAAGGTGTTTTACCTTGACGTGCCTTAACTTTATGTATTTCTGTGTCCATGTACATACATACGTGTACATACAAAAGATACAACCTGTGTATATAGACACATCTTGATCATCTGTCCTGTCTCATTACTTAAGAGAAAATTCCTCTACTGATGCCAATTGACATACACTTCTTATTGTCTGTCATTTTCCAGATTCAAATATATTTAAAGATTAATGGTACAATTAGGGTAATGGGAGCAAACTAACTTACTGCACCTTCTGAAAAGGAAGGTGAAGTTACAAGAAAGTTGCTGGTCAAATGCCATATATCAACACACACAATATGTTACATATGTATATGCTACATTCACATATGTTAAATCTTATAGAAGGAAATGGTTCTTGGCTATTTGACAGAAAATAACTCTAATTTCAAAATTGATTTATACACAGTAGGACTGCAGTAAATCTCAAAGCATTTCAGTCCTTGCTTTTATTAAAAAACTTAGGCCTAATGAAATTAAAAAATGAAAAGAATCACGGGCTAAAATACTTTTTCTGTTGGAATCAGTAGCAAAACTTCCATCCAATTTCAGACATTGAGTAAATTATTTTACACAGCTACACAAAAGAAACTTAAATAATTTACGTATCTTTTATATAGTGTTGTGGTTTACAGAAAAGTGTATACAGAAATTTCTATTCACAGCTTGAAGCTAGATTATCTTCAGGTAGAAGATGTCCCCACTTTTTTATATCCAAATAAATGAAATTTCTACTACAACAGATAAGGGATTAGAACAGTGCCTTCAGAAAAATTCAGAAATTTTTTTCTTTCTCTCAGCTAGCTATTTTTGGCAGAAAATGTTAAGAGTTCAATTTTGGTTTTTAAAAATTTAGGTTGCATAAGGAAAAGGGGTGCAATTATACCTGAATACATAAACTGATAGATTGCACCCATACACAAATTTTCACACCAAAAAATTAACACTCACTATCGATTTTCAAGTCGCCTTCCCTTGACTTCTTTTCTGTTTCCTTCTCTTCCAGTCCGCTTTTGCACACAAGCTGGTGCACTATATATAGCTCTGAAATTGAGTGATGTCTTTAAAAATGTTTTTCCTACCTAGTTTTGCTGCAAGCAGCTCCAAGTGTAGGGCTTGCTGTAGTCAAGGGCTTAGAGGGGCTTTGAGGGCAGGTAGGGATCACAGCCTGAGGCTCAGGTGAACATGGGGAACGGAGTCATGGAGTCATAGGATGGTTTGGGTTGGATAGCACCGTAAAGGTCATGAAGTTCCAACCCCCCTGCCATGGACAGGGATACCTCCCACTAGATCAGGTGTCTCAGAGCCTCGGTCCAGACTGGTCTTGAACATTTCCAGGGGTGGGAAGTCTCCAGCCTCTCTGGGTAATCTGTTCCAGTGCCTCACCACCCTCACAGCACTTAGAGCTACTTCCTAATATCTAATCCAAACATCAGCTTAAGGTCATTTCCCCATGTCATATGACTACATGCCCATGTGAGAGGTCCCTCCCCAGCCTTCTTGCAAGTCCTCCTTACATACTGAAAGGCCCCTCTAAGGTCTCCCCAGAGCCTTCTCCTCCAGGTGGAACAGTCCCAACTCTCTCAAGCTGTCTTCATAGAAGACAGCTCCAGCCCTCTGATAAAGCTCAGAGGCCTCCTTTAGACTAGCACCAACAGATCTGTTACATATTACTTATGTTGGGGACCCCAGAGCTGGATTAAGTGTTTCAGGTGGGGTCTCAGCAGAGCAGACCAGAAGGGCAGAATCCCTCCCTCATCCTCCTGCCACACTACTTCAGATGCAGTCCAGGGCAAAATTGGCTTTCTGGGATGCAAGTGTGCATTGCCGGGTCATATTGAGCTTTTCATCCTCAAACAGTTCTCTTCAAGGCTAGTCTTGATCCATTCCCTCCCCAGCCTGTGCTTGGGATTTCCCTAAGCCTACTGCAGGATCCTGCACTTGGCCTTGCTGAACTTCATGAGGTTTGCACAGACCCACCTCTCAAGCCTGTCAAGGCCCCGCTGGATGGCATCTCTTCCCTCCAATCTGTCAACCACACCACACATCAAACTTGCTGAAGGTGCAGTGAATCCCACTGTCTGTGTCGCTGGCAAAGATATAAAATGACAGCTGTTGGCATGGACTTCCCTTAGCATTTCTACAAGTGCTCACATGACTCTCCCCATGTGCTTTGGATTTTTCTCAACTCTCTTCCCACTGCAACAGTCTTCAGCATGAAAATCTAGATATTGGTGGGACTTCTCTATGCTACTAGTTTATTTTCCTCTGATATACAAATGGGGGGACATAACAATTTCTTCTTTTTCTTCCCCCAAAACTTTGTAAGGATCATTTCAGTGGTGTGTCTAAATAAATGGCCATAAGCCTCACTGACCCCTGGACTGGCAGGGACAATCCCTGGCCTCTATTTCATCACCTACTTGGTGTCAGTGTAAGGTGAACAATCATGAATGGAAACTTTGTAGGAGTGGAGCATCCCAGAGCCTGAGGGGTTCATTATGCAGGCTCCCACACCAGAGGTATTTGAATCTGTTGCACATGTATGAAGGAAAACAGAGACACATCCCAGAGGCTGAGTCTAATATATAAGCAACATGCTCCCATCTGCCCCAAATTATCTCATTCTCACCTCTCCTGATACAAACACTGAAATCTTTCAAACCTCATCTTTCTGGAGGATATGTGAATTTCAGCCAGAAGTTAATGAAATAGGTTTCAACTGTATCACTGAGGTTTGAGTCTCTTCATAGTGATCTGGTTCAATTTTATGAATCCCTAGTCCCTATTAATATATCTGAATTCATTTCCCCCTTTCCTTGTCTCCTCAGATATTATTATGCCTTATTGCAGTTACATAAATCCACTGCTCTAATCCCATCTTCTTGTTTATTAGGTAATGTGGTATGCTCAAAGGTGACTGGGTGATGAAATTGTATTATTTGTTTCATTTAATATCCTGAAATAGATCTTAACATTTCAGCTGTTGTGGAATATAAGAGAAACACAAAAAGACCAAACAATGTCAGCATGGAGACATTTTTATACTTACCGTGATCACTCCAGTTTCCCACAGGCAATAAGGAGACCAGCAGTGGTGACCCCCTCACTGCAGTCAGCCATTAGAATGGCTGTGAATTGTTTCTTTAAATCGTTTCCAAACAGTGCATGAGTCTACAGCTGACATGGAAAGCAAGGAAAGACCCAAATATCATGTCACACTTATTTGCCTCTCAAAGTAAGTGATTTTTTTCAATGCTCTTCTGCTGCAGCAGGTATATACAATCGAACGAGACGGGGCACTCCGAACCAGTGTCATGAGCTATTTATTCAGCACATCAGTCTCTGTACATTGTTAGGACGATGGAGACAGGATGTTAACAGCTCTCTGATATAACGGGAATGCCAAGGGGGTGTTACATTGTAGCATAGCATAAAACCATCTTGGCCTAGGTTTCAGCCAATCACACATAGAGCAACACATATTGACAAGAATTCTATCCAATCATATGAAACACACATAATGGTAATTAAAACAAAGGCTTGTTCATGAGAGACAAAACATAGAGATCCATTCATATTAACCTTCTAAAGATATACATTAAATAACCTTGTTGCAATCTATAAGACCAGTCTTACAGAGGTCTATTGTGCCATTTGTCATGTCTGCTCTACTACTTAGAAAACTTTTCACTGTATTTGCAATGTTAACAAAACTTCTGCTTGAGGCCTGCCCTTTTTAACCATTTTCTCAAAACCCTCTAACTTTACAAAACCCAGCAATTCCCCCTCTCTGTTGACTTAGAAACTTTTATTTTCTTGTTGTTTACTATTTATGTTTCATAGCTTTATTATAAATTTCTGCTTATTATCTGCTGGAGGCTTATTTGCGCTGATCTTAAGCATTGCTATGTTACAGCACAGCAGCTTAATGCTGTGAAGGCTTAGTCTTTGGAAGAGATATGAATCACGTTTGACAATAAGTCATTGTTCAAAAAACTCTGATCGATTTTAGGGTCTTAATTCAAAATTTTCATTTATGTCTATACTTTCATTTACTACTTTCGTGGGATTTCGAACACTCTCTGTGCTTTTACTTCTGAATTCTCTCGCTTGTATGACAAAAACTTCTCGGACTGTTTTGTTCATCATTCACCGAACACAATAAAGTATACAGGGTATCACTATCAATATCAATACTAGAACACCTAATATATAAAGACTTATTTTGCAAAGTTGCTTTAGCTAAGGTGCAAAGCTCTGTTTTTGAAACAAATTATTTAACTACTATTTTCCTTAATTCGAGCTGTCAGAGCCTTCAATTTTTGTATTTTTGAGCTTCTGTGAATGGATTTAGAATGATTGGACAAATTCATGCAACGCAAACTTTCAAATTCTTCACAACTATGCTCTTGTGCTAGTAAAAGAAAATCAATTGCTGCTCTGTTTTGAAGAGTATCATGTCTAATACTATCAACATGGGTTAACATATCACTGATTGCAGAGGATGTGGCATTAGCTTGTTTGCTCAGCCAGCATCCAACTCGATCTAATTGTTTCAATGCTACTGCTGAAGTTTTATTGGGGTAAAAACAAACCTGTTGAAACCTTTCTGGCAGCATTCTAAGGCATAAAATCACTCTGACAGTTCTCATCATAATGAGGAACAGCTTTCGTTCTCTTTTGTTGCTTTCTCATCACTGCTTTGGCAGTGGGGGCAATTATGATGAGCATACCAATACTACAAGGGCCACCTTCAAGGTGAGCTGGAATGCCTTGCCAAGCCCTGTCTCCACAAATGAACAAATATCCTTTCGACAATTGCAGTGGATATTGATCCATCTCCGGAAACACATCCCAACTGTTTGAAACATTACACCAAAAACTCAAATTGTTATATGCAAAATAATGAGGGGTAACATTGTACTTTGGGGGATCACCTTTTCGCCAGGCACGAGCTATGAAAGTAAAACAAAAATCTATGGTCAAAGAACCAAGGATTTCTAATTTTTGAGGTTCAGATGCTGCCTTGGGAAGTTTTTTGGGCTAAACTTTCTAATTCAATGAGGGATTGTTTCTATTATCAATTCCACCTGGCCTACCATTGGGTTGTTTTTAGACCAAAGGCAACTTTTTCACTGGCACACTAACTAGACAGGTTGAAAAAGGCTTTTCTGGTTCTGAGTTAGATAAACATATAGTATCCGATCTGACAGCCTTGGCTAAGGTCACCCAAACATTTGTTTTTGGTTGTTCTACAGGCAAATCTGCACAACAAAAAACAATTAAAATCTACCAATACGAACATACAACTTGAATTTGCTCCATCTTTTTCATGAGCTAAGTTTTGGGAGAATCTTTACAGATATATCATTTTTAAAATTTTGTTCTCCACAAAAACAATAACCTAAGCTTTTGCCAAAAATTAGCTCTGTTAAACAAACATTCAACATACAATTGGCACACTCATAAAGAACATTAACACAAAATCAGAGTTCATAGGTTCCACTGATGCACAAAGAATGTCAGGCACAAGAGGCGTCCGGCGAGACCTGGGATCCTTCGATTCGGCTCACGTCTGCGTACTTGCTTCCTTGGTTCTGGGCTCATCAACAGGTTCTGAGGTGCAATATGGTTTGACGTTTTTGGCAGGGACCCACTTAATTCCAGCACCTGTGGAGACAGAAGCATACCCTTTGCCCCATGTTATTAATAGAAACGAACCTTCCATCTGTCCAGATTCAGCGTTTCTAATTAGAACAGGAGGATTTTCTTTCAGTTTTGCCTGTGTGTTATTTGAAAAGTGCCTAAAGATTAGGAATCAGGTTCTGTACTCGAACTGTTTAGAAAATTAAAAACATACAGAGCCTTGTTCAGTCTCATCTCTGGTGTGATCTCCATTCCCCCCTCTCTGTTGATCTAAAATGCGTTTTAGGGTGTGGTGTGCTCTTTCAATAATTGCTTGGCTTGTGGGAGAGTGGGGCTAATCACACATAGAGCAAAACATATTGACAAGAATTCTATCCAATCATATGAAACACACATAATAGTAGTTAAAACAAAGACTTGTTCATGAGAGACAAAACATAGAGATCCATTCATATTAACCTTCTAAAGATATACATTAAATAACCTTGTTGCAATCTATAAGACCAGTCTTACAGAGGTCTATTGTGCTATTTGTCATGTCTGCTCTACTACTTAGAAAACTTTTCGCTGTATTTGCAATGTTAACAAAACTTCTGCTTGAAGCCTGCCCTTTTTAACCATTTTCTCAAAACCCTCTAACTTTACAAAACCCAGCACTCTTCCATTAAAGGAGGGAAGAGGGAACCTTTAGACTTGTAATGTCACTAAAAAAGTAGCTGGTTTAAATCGTTTAAGTTGCTCAAAACTTTGCTTGTTAGTCCCATCAAACAGTCCACAGCCCTTTGATGAACAAGACAGGTCATCCTCCCAACTCAAGAAACATCATAATTGTTGAGGTGCTGGAGAAGACTCCACTGTAAGAGTTCTACTGCAGACTACAGTCTTGCATGGCCCTCAAAGTCTGTGTGTGCTGGGAGTCCAGTGTGGGCTGATGGCTCAAAGTAGCATGACAGAGGGGAACTTGGAAAAATGCATCCTGAGAGACACAAATGTGTCTCTCTCTGTGCCTGAGAGGCACAGAGTAGGAGGCGTTGCCAATTTTATGCTCCCAGGGCTAGATTTTAACCATAGTACTTCCCCTTAAGGTAGGATGTCATAGCACCCCTTTGGTCTTTCACAGATCTGTTGTTCTGGTTGCTTTGGATTCAGTTAGGTTCATCTTTTAAAATGAAATTTTATTGCAGTTCTCCAATGACCTGAGACAAAACAAAGGACCTTTGGCACTTATTCTCCTTCTGCTCTTTGGAGTCTTACCAAGATGCAATGAATCACAGCACACCTGGCGTCAGAGCTGCAAAAATAAGCATAGCAGCAGAAACTTCCTGTTCTTCTACTAAAATCTGGAACTGGTTTTTACGAAGCCGATAACCCCAATAACCATGTTGTGGACTGCTAGGCATAATTACCTTGGCTAGTGTATCAGATCTTTGGGATTTGTGGCCTCTACTGAACTAAGGGGTTGTTTCTTAGTTTTACATTCTTATATTCTTAGAAATTCAGTCTCAGTGTGAAATAGGTCAGTATTTATCAACCATTTTCATCAGTTCAGCGTACAGAAAGTGAAAATCACTGACAAAACATTTTAAAGCCAGGCTGCAATCTACAAATGGCAGAATACAGCAGACACTTGATCGGCTATCAAGGATCATTACTGGTTTAATTTGTGTGAAATGAAAGAAGTTGTGAATATAATCTCTTAAAACAGCACTCAGCTAAATGGGTTTTTTTTTTCCATTGGTAGCATTATTAACATGTATCTTTACTTTGCTCCAGGAGGAAATGGCAAAAATTATCGCAGTCATCTTCATTTTAATGCTGGAGAAACATGATGAGTAATGAATGATTCCTAATATCATAACTGTCTATACAAAAGGAGACAAAACTGTAACTGGAGAGCATTGTTCAGTTTCATTAGTTCTGAGATACATCATTCTAGCATGCTCTTTTCTCTTGCCTTCTTAATACCTTCACATTTGATGCATGAAACACAGAGAAACTAATCTTCAAATATTTCTCTCATGCAAATAGCTATTCCTTCAAATGTCTTGAAAAATCAAAGAAAATATTATGGGCAACTTCAATAAAAAAACTTATTAAGTTAAAATGAATTGAGATGTATTTTTTACTTCCTCTCCTGTATGGTATAAGCAGGTGTGCAATTAACTGAAGAAGTGCACCCTACAAGAGCACAGGGAAAAGTATGTTGAGGGTGGAATGCACGTCTTGCCAGGCAATCACCTAGTATTGAAAAACTGCCACATTTTCTGAGCACACAGGCTTCTTCCATCATTCAGCATTCAGCTGGAAAAGCTGCAGCTGTAGCTAAATTGCTTGGTAAAATCTCCATTCTCAGCACCATGAGGAGTATACTCTTCCTATACCACACTATATCCTACTATATAGCATTCAGAATTACTCCTGCTTCTTCTGATTTGGCCATTGAGATGTATTTATATGACAGATGACAAGAGAGAAGCTGAATACAAATATCAAAGTGCTATCCTTTGATATTTTTTTATCTTTATTAAAAAATTTAAAAATTAGAAAAACCTTTATAATTTAAATTACAGAAAACTTTATTATTTTTATTTACTAATCCGATAAGCTTTATCTGGTGGTTAAGGGATCAGTAGGATGGGCATAGCAGGGAGAGGCCGTGCAAACAGCAAATGTGATTGATGCCAGATCTTGCTGTGTTCAATGTTTACCCTGCCTATGGCTGCCTACCACATTCCCAGGAAGCTCTCTGCTCTCCCCAGCACTGGCTTCTGCCAGAAGAAGTAGTGGGGCTTCACTAGGCTCCTCAGGAGAGGAGCTTAGTGAAGATACAGTGTGAAATGGAATTTTTTATTTGTTCCTTTTCAAAAATAGAACACCCATAGCAGCCCTTGGGGAATAAGTGACTGACTTCTTGGATTCCATTTTCCTGGGCTATGGCCTGGACCATCACAGACAGCAGTCACTAAGTATCTTCCACTAAGGCAACTCTGGCTGCTAAGATGCTCTGTGTTTCCCTCTATCTCTTACAGTTTGAATTGATTCTCAGAAACCATTCTTCAAAGAAGCAAAATTCTCTTTGTTTCAAGTAAAACCAATGGTTAGTGAACAAATATTTTTAGCAAACATTCATATTGTAGAACATCTCTACCAGGTTCTTCTTCAGTTACATTTTTTCAACCCAAGAAAATAACAGTTGCTCCAACTTTTGCACAATGTTAATGTCTTGCAGGCCTCGTCATCTTCTCATTTGTCTCCTCTAATATCTCTTAAATCCTTTCATAAATTTCCAGGAAATTATGCCTTAAATGAAATGTGTTTATCTAGCTGAGATCTACCAGATGATGCACAGAAAACAGTAGCTCCTTCCAACATCACACAAAGACCTTCTGCCAATGTATTGCAAAATGTGACTTGCCCTTTTCTCCCAGCAACATCAAAGTGCTGACTCAGGTTGAGTTTGACATCAGCTGTAACTCATAATCCCTTTCCTGTGGTATTGCAGTTTGCTGCTTAGTCTCTTCATTCTACACTTCCTGCTGATCAAAATACTTCACTTTTTTTTCCTTTGGTTTACATCTTTAATTTCAGACCATTGGTTCAGTGTATGAAGAATGTTTATCACTGATTCTTCACTATCATTCATCCTGGCTCAGTATCATCCATGAATTCTAGGAGCATTCTTTATTCAAAGCCACTAATGAAAATGGTGAATAAAGCAAGCTCTGCAGAGATGTGTAAGGTTCCCTAGAGTAAGCTGGGAAATGGCTAATATTAATTAATATTATTATTTTGTCTTTCTTTATTCATAAGTCTTTTTGTTATAGAGCAAACAGCTGCGCCAAATGTGTTGATATCTTCTATACTACAGTCTACTTACTGAAAAGCACATCAGGCCCAAAACCATGTAAAAGTCTTAAAAATATATAAAATTATTTTAAAAATATATAAAATTTATAAATAAAATTTCTGCTATTCTTTATTTGTTTGGCTAGTTACCTCCTCAAAGGTTAGTCTAATAGGATATGTTCTTAACAAATCAATTTTGGAAGTATTTAATCTCATTCTCCTCTAGGTGCTAATGAATGACTGTGCAATCATGTTTTAGCATCTTCCACATATTAAAGTTATCCTGATGAGTTTCTGCTTTCCCAAGTCATACTGTTGCGCTTCTATCAAAAGTAGGTACAACATTTGACCTTCTCTTGTCCTTAGCATAGGTAAAATCTTATGCTTCGCAAATTCTTGAAGTTGATAACAGTTCAGAAAATCTTTTGGCCTCACTTGAAGTTCTTTGGGTTGAATTTTAGAGGCCTCTTTACCTTGAGCATCTTTAAATTACCCAGATTTTCTAGCCTTTCTTTGTCTGTCCTACATTTATCCCTGCATTAAAATTACTTGCAGTGGACAAACACCATTGGCCACATCAGTTTTCCATCAGTAAAATGAAAACAGAATTAACTCCGCAACATTAAATTTAATAGCGTGCATCTAACCTGGGTGTTTCTCATCCCTTTATATTAATTTTTATTTCAGTACAGCATTCACTTAACAGAACAATCTTTGGCACACCTGTGTTTCCTCCAGCTGTTTAAATATGTCGTTGTAGTTTCAGCTTCTTTGAATTGTCTCCTATGGTACAGATTTAAGTGATTGTTTGTAGAATGCTTTTAGTAAGAATTTGCTGTAATTGTTATTAATGAGTTACAGTTCTTGAACTATATTCATCATTATTTAATTAATCATTTTCTATGGTATTTTGTTTGGCCTTCTAATAAAACATCTGCCTACCTCTAATGTTTTGGGAAGAACAAATCTTCAGAGAAAAAGGACCCTGGGACCTGCAATGGTTGTTGTGGTTATTCCCTTAATCTGTCAATATGTGCAGAAAGCAACGTGGCCCAGTGAGAAACTGTGCAGCGTATTTTTTCAAAACAATGCGGATTTTTGATTTTGTGAAGTTTGTTTGTCTTTTACTTGTTTGTTTATTTGATTTTAAATGGAGACAGAAAGCAAGATCTGCGACAGAAAGCAAGACCCAGCTGAAAGTTTCCTGGATTTAGATATGTAAATCCCAGCTACATCAGTACAGCAGAAGACTGAATAGTTTCTGCACTGTAAAGAGAGTGCCAGGATGTTTCAGCTGCATTTGTAGTTTACAATGGGGGAGAAATGCAGCAGTGAGCAACCTGTAAAACATCTCTCCTGGAGGATGATACAAGGAGAAGCAAGTAAAAAGTGGGAATGATTTGACCAGAAAAGTTGCTAAGTCTCCATCCTTGACAAAATCCAAATTAGATTTTGGATTTTGAACTGGAGGTGATTCTGAGCAGCCTGCTGTAGCTGACTCTGCTTCAGCAGGTATTTGGACCCTACAGTCTTCAGACATCCTTCCCTATCTCTGTGTATCAGTGGCCCTGTGAGATGGCACTTCAGGTTGGCGTTCAGCAGCCCTTCATTTCAGAAATGGAGAGGCCAAAGGAGTTTCCAGAATCATATTCTTTTTTTTTTCTCTCATACATGCTTTCCCCAAACTTTTGCTAGTTCCTGTTGAATTCTACCATTTTGGGCTTCTGGCTCAGAGCTGATTCTTTAATTTAATAATTATTATTCTATGTTTTACTTCAGAATGAAGTAATTAACAATACATCAATATGTTCTCATAATATGTAGGTAAAGGTGTAGGCTTTGTCTTGTTTGCAATAAATATAATTCACTGAGTACACAGCTCGGTATTTTAATTTGTTCTGTTGCCTTGTTGTGAAATTCTCCTTTGAGTGGTTGTTTCAGCAAAAAAGCAAGTACTGGAAAATTGCTTTTATCCCCAAACTCTTTTCTTTCAACATGAAAACATCTTTCCTTAATTTTCTATTGCATAATACATACCACAAAATCAAACTAACTTTTCTTTCCTTTGTTCTTTTGGACTAGGTCCACATTGAGCCATGTGAAGGAAATAATGAACCAATTGATCAATTAGTTGGGTCGATAGCACTGTTTTGACATTCTGCATTAAGCAGTAACTAATTGCCCTATCCTAAATGCTTTTAAAAACATATCTAGTAAATCAATAACAGAGTAACTGTGTTTTAAACAGAAGACTGTACACAGCTACATACAAGGAAATGGGCAGCAATAACTGGGGCATGTGCCGCATCAGTAGGAATTTCTGCTGTTTTCCTTTATGCTTCTATGTCTTTATTTACATTCTTTACATTGAGACATTATTAAATGTCTTTATTTACATTCTTCTCCCGATAGCCTCTTGCATTTGCATAAAATGGGTAACCCAGAGTGTTAGTAATGGATGACCATAGGAACTATGGGCTTTTTTGGCATCCACCAAGGCACAAACATCTTTGTTGCTGAGTCATAGAGCTGGAGATGTATCCAGGCAAGATAGCACTTTCTGACTCAGCTGACTTTCACTTTCTCTGTGTTCAGACTTCCTATTTTCTCTCATTCTTCATATTTTTCTACCCCCAAGCAATAATTTTACCTGCTTCACTTGATCTGTGCAATAGTGAGGTGCTCTAACTACCTGTTCTTCTGAATATTTCCCTTCCAGTACATTCTTATCTTCAATTTTTAAATTGTTGTGCTCTTTTAAAAAATTATTTAATGTGTGATCAGTCATTGAATGGCAACAGCAAAAAATTTAAGATTTTCAGAAGTCCTTCAATGAGCAATTTTCGCATTTGGAACACAAAATATTTAGGGAGTTATTACAGTAAATGCTCCTTCATCCTCTAATCTACTCAGGTTTTCTAATTGCTGATTTTATATCAAAATGCTGGAAATATCTTAGGGTAGAAACAGCACGAACAGATAGACCCAGAAGTGATTTTGTAAGCACTTATGTTCTCTGACAAATTAAAATCCCTCCTGTGAAATCCTGGCCTCTTCAGGGTTTATGAGAATTTTGCCATTGATTTGAATTACTCCAGGATTTGCTTTTTCTATCATCTCAGGCACAACATCTGAAGAGTGTTATTTCATAAGAGATGGTATAACAAACAGCCTGAGAACTAATCTCCTGACTGTGACTCCTAGCACACTTGACTCTTCACAGAGGTTTGTGATACCATATTTTTGGTGAGTGACAGAAGCATGACACACATAACCACAGATGGCAGCAGGCTATATTTGCCTCCTTCCCTGTAGAAGACTTGCCACAAGATGAAGTTCCCATGGCTGTCTGGGTGTGTATGTGCATTTCCTTGTGTGAGACAGATACCTTCAATGAGTGAGCAATCCAAGGCAATTCCACATAATATGTATCATCTTCATTTAATGAACACATCAAGATGATTTAATGTGATGTATTGTAATAGAAGGCAAATGATCCTTTTCAAAATCATACACATTAGACAAAATACGTCAGAGGTGGAAATCGTCTATGTAACAGATTTGGACTTGATTGAAGTAATTTAGGAATATTATAAGTTGGATTAGTTATTGAGCTGTTTGATCCATGAATATGTATTCACAAAGTGATTTAATTCAATAACTGGATTGTCAGGGAATGTGACCAGAAAGAGTGAGGATTGAAACACTCCCTAGCAGACATTTCAGGCACACTAAAAGAGCTCTTCAGTTTAGTGCTTTTATTGCAACTCCCTGCTGTGTTCAACAAGTTTAGTTACAAGTCCAAGCATATAAAGACAAAATTTCAGTTTGGTTTAAATTAAGTCCCATAAAGAGAACAAGGAGGCTAACAGTACAGTAAGATGACCCCAGACTTGAAACAACACTTGAAAATTTAGTGCCTAATCAAGCACTCATCAAAGTGACATCTTTTGTAATTTTAAAAATCTCTCTCTAGAATTTTCCCCCCTGCTTAAAATTGAATGTCTATTTTAAGATGACTTCTAGGACAACTATATTACTTGTGACTTCCTGAAGGGAGGAACAAATTACCATGCCACATCACGCTTGAGGGTCAAACATGGTTGGGTTTTAAGGACTAGGTCATGTGGCTCTTAAGAGATCATTTAAGTGGAAATGATTCTAATCATCTGCTCTAAGGAATACAAGGCACAGGTCTGAGCTAAAGAACAAAGTCCAGAGATATTATCACAGATACTGCTTTGCCAGGAAAGTCAACTGTCATGAGACATGGTGGATCAAATTATGAAATTATGAGTATTGTGCTGGTTAGATAGGCTATTTTGCTGAATTTGAGCTAAAATTTTTGAGAATTTGAGATAGTGGAAATGGAATGCTGGAAAAAAAATATATAAATATACCTCTAGTGTTTTTCAAACAGACCATGGCAGATGAACTTCCATAAAGACTCTACTTATTCTCACAGGTATATTAAATCACCAGGCAATCCAAATATCTTTGAATCCACAAAAATTCTCAGATGTATTTTTCAGGGACAATTTTCAAATCGTATTTCACTAGACCTGGAGATATTTTGCATTTCTGTTTAGTCAGTTGCAACCCTAAGTATAGGCGAATAATCTTGTATAAACCTGTGATTTTTGCTGAACATTACAGTATCGCTGATGTGCCTTTCACAATGTGACGAGTGTTCACAACATGGAAAAGAATCCTAAGGAGAGCCATATAGTAATATGTAGGGGTCTTTACCTGCAGTGTTGGAGAAAATTTTCTCATTGACTGCAGCTGTCAGGCCAGGTGACCTCTGCTGATATTTGAGCACTCTCTCAGTGCTATGGAATACTGAATGTTGAAACCACACAGGGACTATTTCTCACAATTCCTTTTCCTCCTGGACAACAGAATGTACCCTTTTGTGTGTGTTAGCCTTGTTATTTACCAGTCCTTTTATAAAGAAAAGAAGTGTCTTGAGCTAGAAACATAGATGTGAGTTTGCAATAGAAGGTGCTATATTCACCCTGATGAGATTCCTTCCTACTTTGTCTGTCATCCCTACATTAATTACTATCAGCCTTCTATGTCCTATGCTACCTCTTCAAGGCCCTTCACAGTCTTAAAGAAGGCTTGACCCACGTGTTTTGAAGACTGGGTCCCCAACATTTAATTACAGAATTTTCTTTTTCAGAAAAAGATAGACCTGGATTGGACGTGGATCCCAGATGAAGAAGGATGTGCTATCCATTACCTTTACTCCCAGTCTGAGAGAGAGATGGCTGTTTATTGGTTTGGAAGATAGGACATGAATTTAGAGATAGACACCAGAACAAACAGTTCAAGGGTCATCTTCCACTCATAGTCTTGCCCAACTCCTATAAGTAGCAGATGAAAATATTTCATTTTTTTCACTCCTAAGGCAAAATGATAGAAGGAGAGCCTTTATGCAAGCCACATATCCTGTTAAGGTTCTTAGGTAATAGAATAAATAAGAAAATTTCACGTATAATTTCAGGGATGTCAACATAATACAGGATTTCTAACTGACAATTTTTCTAATTCATAAATTAATTCATAAATTAATTCATAAATTAATTCATAAATTCCTTGAGTGTCTTAAATGTTTCTATTTGTAATAGTCACCATTCCTATCATCCATTCCCCTCAGTTTAAGAAAGTTCCTCTCAAATCAAGCTTATTTTCAAAAGATTTCTTTAACATGAGAGGTGCATTAAAAATTACCATCAGTGGGAGCAATACAAATACATTGTGATATATTTCAGCCTTGAAACCACCTGTAGTGGGAGATGTTTTACAGTAAACTGTTTTTTCTCTAGGGTTCCTGTGTGCATTTCAAGTCCACACCTTTCTTCAAGGCAAGTATACGAAATATATCCTACAGAAATCTAATTATTTCCAAACAATGCCAGTCTATCCAGAGTAGAGCCAGTATACTGGACCCTGAAAGTCTCCACTTAATACCATTGACATCAAATCCTTTAAAAGAAATAAGTCTTGTGTTTCTTCTAAAATGTGCTTCTTTTGCTGTCTTCCTCTCATGAAAGCAGAAACATTAAAAGAGATTCTTTATTTTACAGTCTTCAAAGCCTTGAAAATAAATGTAATTCAAGATGATTATGGAGCAAACAGGTAATTCCAATAAACTTAGAACACCTCTGACTAATAAAGGCGTCTGATTAATAAAGGCAGCCAGGATAACTTCCTGTGAAGTCAGACATTCCTGAAAATTCTACCCAATGCAAACAGAATGCATTAATGCAGAATCTCTTTAATTAATGAGTCACAATTCACAATAAATCTGAGATCTGCCATTAAAGGACCTTGGGAAGAATTTTCTTCTTTTTTTGTGTTGTCTGAAAGGCATCGATCCATGGAGATGTGCGAAGAATGAAGATGTTGCAGATAAGTCCATAATGGCTCAGAGTCTGGAGAAATTATAAATAACAAGAAAGATATTGCTAAAGATACTGTAAATACTACTGGGAAACAAGTCCACCACCTAAAGACAAATGAAGAATTTATATCTAGCAATTAAAAATCCAAGTTTGTATTAATGGCCAAAACCTTTATACTGGGAAATTTGGAATATGTTTTAGATAACCTCAAAACAATCTTTTTTTATCAAGATTTGGTATCTGCTTAAAAGTCTTCCTACCTTTACCCATTAGGCATAATTGGGCATAATGAAGGAATGACTGAATGAAATTTTAGGATAATTAGAAAAGGTTTGATCAGGGAACAACTAGTCCCTTCTATCTAACTCCAAAAATTGACGATATTACATAAGTTAAATACTCTGCATAAAAAGCTTCATTGTTTCAAAACAGTGTATTTAGTTAAGAAAGTCTGTTACAGGAGTCACACAGTAATTACATCTTCTCAGAGTGTCCAGCTGTGAGGCAAACAAAATTACTGCAAGGAGATTCTCCTACAAAAACAAACAAACCTCCAAACTTAGGTCCAAAACATAGTGAGAGAGGTAATGAAGACGGTTTTACCAAAAAAAGCTCTGTAAACATACTTAAAAAAACCATATTGACTACAGACATAGTTTTATTCTGCAGAAGCAAAAAAACCGAAGGATTAGGCCTTATTCTACAAGCTTGAATCAATTTGATTTCAAATGCCATTTAATCTTTTAGTATTAAATATGTTCAATTTTAACATGAAGAAATCATAATATTTCAACATTTTCAAGATTCTACGCTCTCCCGGGTATCTTCAATTGAAAGAATACTACAAAAATACTACAGAAAAAGCGACTGCTTCCCTGCAGTCAAATCAAATTGTGTTTTGTGGAAGCAGAAAATAAACAAGTTGCCATTTAGTTACTGCAGAGTCTATTTGAAATTGATTGGCCAACCAAGTTGTCACTCTTCCTTTAATCAAGAGTAACTCCTTGAATCATCTGGTTTGCCTTAAGGGCAAAGCAGAAGCTTTTAAAGTGGCTAAGTAGAGCTGAAAAGGTGTCGTCCATTGCTTGCCATTTGAGACCTTTGATCGCCAAGAGACAATGAATTCAAGATGAGGGTCACCTACATGTCCCAAGTGCACTTTCCCAAAACTTTCCCCTTGTCTCCAGCAGGGCTAGAGGCAGCAGAGTCCATTCCTTCAGGCAGTGCAGCCAGCATCATTGCTTTATACAGGGCATACCATGTCTCCTTGACAAGTCAGTACATTGCAACACACAGGCCCTGCAGACTTGTTTCTGAGGGTTCCCAAAGAGTGACTGGGATAATCATAAGGAAGACAAAGCATTACACAGAATTACAAAATACTTTTATCAATGTATTTTTCTAAGAGAATGGTCTATGTTTTGAAAAAGACTATAAACAAATGATAAAAAATGTAACCACAAAAAAACCCCAATGGAGCAGCCAAGCCATCTGCCCGTAAAGAGGTTGGGAAGAGAAAAGGAGTTTGTTTCCATCTTCTTCCATTATATTAGCAATAAGAAAATTCTTGTTTATCAGATGAAGATTCTTAATTTTATCCTTTCATCACAGCACTATCTTCCAGCAAGGCTGTAGAAAAAGCAGATATTGTTGCTTTTAGTTAACCTGAAGTCAGGGAAACCATCATTGCAGCTTGGAGGACGGTAAAGGAGTGGCATTAATTTGCATTGAAATACAGTTTTATAGTTGCTATCAACCACCAGAGTGAATTGAGGTCTTTGATCTTTGTTCCTCTTCTAATTGAGAGAGATGACCAGGAAATCAGTTCTGTTGTGCTCCCTGAAAATCAGAGAGAACATGGCTTGACAATTTAGCCAAAGACATAACGGGCACACTACTCCACTGGACTTTGCTGAATGTGGAGATAGGTTCTGGCAAATATAACTCCTGATTTAGGCTCCTAATTTGGTGCCCAACACCAGCGATAAGTAATCTTGACCTTACATCCTGAATCATGCATATTCTGTACTTAATTTTGTTTAGGCACTCCTATATCTCTCCCAGGATGGACTCAAATAACTTGTGTCTTAGTTCCTAAAGCCATAAAATATTGTTCTATATTTCTCTAAGTTCAGAAAATACCAGAGAAAAGAGAGTTACAGATGGATATGCTAAATTATTACAGGTAGAGGGCTAAATAAATGTTTCATTTTTAATTAATTATTGCATTTCTCATTTTACAAAGTCTGTTTCTGTTTAAATCATACTATTGCTTCTTTTCTTGCACCAAGCTCACTTAAACTAGAAATAGTTTGTTGCCATAGCAATGTTTTTCTCTTTGTAGTTCTGTTACTTCAGGTTCATTGCAAGCTACGCTGCATAGCAGGAATTCAGACAAGGAAAAATGTTTCAAATCATCTCCATCCTTTGGACACCATACAGCTGGTGTTTAAACTGTGTATCAGAGTTCATAGTTCATTCAAGATGTTCTCTAGTGTCATCAGAAGTGATTAGAATTGCAGCCAATTTAATAAAGTGTTAAATAATACAGTTGAATATTTTTGTCACTACCCAAGCTGATTTTCAACTTTCCAGTTTTCCCTTTCAGCACAGATAAACAGTCCGCCCTAAAGAACTCCTACCCCACTTTGGTGTATTTATAGAAAACTAGTATGCTAAAAATGAGCTGTATAACTCTCCATCAGCTTACAGGATTTCTGTGACTGCCATCAGATATTGTTCTTTGTTATCACCTCTGGTCTGCTTACTTGTCTCATGCCACTGGAAGGCTGAGTGAAGATCTGGGCAAAACTTTTACATCTGGTTTAAATAAGTTTTTTTTTTTTTTCATGTTCACAGGAGGCAACCACTATATAAATAAAAAGGCCAGAACAAGCTTAAACCTCCATTATAGAGAACAAAAAGGTGGAAATCAAATGAACTAATATATAAACAATAACAGGTGGGAGTAGCAATGACTGTAGTTATACTGCTTGCAGTCATTGTCCATTCTACAAGGAACAGTAGGAGTTTTTTCTAATTAAATGCATTTTCTCCACTTTTGCATTCCTACTCAAAGACACTTTGGGTGTTATGTAAATAACATGATGTTATTTACTGTGCAGTAAGCTTGAAACATAACATCATTGTCATTGCAGGAGCCAAAATCCACTAAGAGCTTTCTCCTCAGGGAAAGAGGAGAGTGCCTCACACAACAGACAGGCTGATTTGTTTTTCAGTCCTCAGAAGCTCAACTACCCCCTTCTTGTTTCCACTTTCTGTTCAATAAGTACCTTTTGAAACACGGTGTCAAACACACCAGCAAGGCTATTTCTACCAGAACAGGATGTCTGCATCTGAATCATAAATCACAAACAAAAACACAGTCTGGGGGCCTTGCAACATTTACCTCAGTTACTATTTTTCTCCCTTGGCTTCAGAAAGTGAGAAATCTCTAATAATAACCTTACAAACAACTTGGGCTTTAGAATGTCAGGGAGCTTGGCTGGCATAACACCGAGAAGACATTAGCTTTGTGAGTAGTGTGCTACACATAGAGGGCACTTAAATCTCCCTGTTCTTTCTGTCACACCACGTTTTGAGCTACTTTGTTTAAAATAACAGTTTACTGTAACTCTCAAATACCATAATTCATATACATCGAAACACTGTTTTCCCTGTCACTTTTGTCTCCATTTTTAACATAAGATCTGTAGGTAGGAAAGGAATTACAGATGTCTGACACAGTGGGTTCAGGCTGCTTTGCGTGAAGAGGAGGACACAGCTCCCAGGACTTAACTCTCCAAAGCAAGTCCAAAAGACATCACTGGATAATTTGCAAGAATTCACCTGATGTGGTCAAAACATGGTTTTCTGCTTGTTTAGTGCTCCCATGTTAAAATATTGTCTCTTCTAAAAAAGACAAAATCTTTGAATAAAATCTGAAAAATAAGCGCAGTGGCAGTGCTCTGGAAGAACATCATTGTCAACACAGCTGAGCAACAGCCTTCCGTTCTGCATCAACACTGAAATCAAAGGATTCCATGCTGGCACAAACATCAAGTACTGTAACATCAGCTAAGGCCTTGCAGGCAATGATTGTAAAAACCTAATTTTTCCTATGAATTTCACCTTGAAGGGGAACTGAGACCCACACTTTAGTGTGGGTGCTTTGTAAGACCTTCATCTCTCCCACTCACAGTTAACTGGTTACTTTGGAGGGTTCATCTCAACCTGCTATTTTCTCCCTGTCACTGTCGTGTTCATCGTGAAAACACACTCTTTTCTCCTAAAACTTAAGTCTAAAATTCCTTTTTTATGTGAAGAAGATACTGAAAGATTATGACTTCTGAGTGTGAATAAAACAGCTAGTTTTGGAAACTTTTCAAATTCAAGCACATGCTTGATCTGCACCTCCTTTCCTTGTATGCATGCTGCCTGACTACCAGGTATGGGTCCTGGCAGAACCACACTTCCCAAGGGAAAGAAAGACATTAAAAACCAAATATTCCCACAGACCACCCATCAATATTTAAATCTTGCTTGAAGAGTGATTTTCAGAAAAAGATTAATTGTGCAGATTATTACCATCCTCTTAGCAAAAACATTGAGTCACAAAAATCAATGGTGTATGTGTAACATACTCCCACTCTGTGTTGAGATAAATTTCTTTTGCAACACAAACTCATTTTCCCTCATATTGGCTCATGGTGAAAGATGTTGATTGGTCAAGTTCTACCCTCAGAAATGTATATGCAATACTTACAGAAATCATACACAAGCATGTAAGAATACAATTTGACTTAAAGGTCAAAAATTGTGATTGCTTAAAGCTCTTCTGAACTGTGGCAGGAGGAGGGACAAAAATGCTTTCTGTTTATTTAAACAAGGAATAAGGAAGCATTACTTTGCAGGTAGTTGAACAATGCAAAACCATCTGATGTTCAAGTATGGTGTATGTGTAGGAAGAGGTGCAGGAGCAGGTATAAACTTGCACTTGATTATACCTAGAAAACAAAAGTGGAAAAGTTTATTAAAGATTACATAGTGAACCAGGCTCTTAAATATTTTGTCAGGAGAAAAATTGCATTCTTTCTAATGCAAAAAAAATTCTGTGGATCTCCTTTCCTAATTTTCCTGAAGTCCAGGAGAATGAGGGCAGATTGCTGCCATTATGTTTTTTGTTACAGAACTTACAAAAGGGCAGCAAAAAGCACAACTGAAAGAATTTTCAAATGCCACTAAGACACATGCGTGGCAAACCTGTACTGACTGGTGTGGCTATCCTTGACAAATCCTGCTGAGCCACATGCTTGCAAGGCAATTCAAGGTGCTCTCACAGCACCTTGGGTCGTGCAGCAGAATCTGGCAGCATCTCATTCCACTGTGCATGGAAAAAGGTTTTCTCCTGTGTTGCTCCTGGGACCATCCAAATGACAGCACCTTAATATACCTTGGAGGAACCTCAAAATCTCATCTCATAGCTCATCTGGGCTATGGTGGCTAATTGCTGCTCCCTGGTAATGAGATATATGCTCCAAATACTTTTGGGGCCTCAGCTAAAGCAAAAAGGCCTATTACTACTTTTCTCACTTTGTTTCTCCAATTCCCTGACATATTGTTATAATCTGGCTGTCCTGCAGTGCTGTCCATGGATACTGTCCAGCTAGATATTGTACTACTGCACAACAATGGATTTCCATCCTTCCATACACATCTATTCAGGGCCCGATTTAAGTCATGACACGATAGAAGGTGGATGTAATGAGGAGATGAGAAGAGCAGAACATTCTGGCAAGCCAACAGAGATGAGCACAATAAAGCACAGTGGTCACCCCATACTGACCATTTGCTTAGTCCTGTCATGCCTTTTATAGGGATCACAATGGAGAGGAGTCTTAAGGAGGGGCCCAACAGAATGTAGCATGGAGTGGGGTTGTCTTTGAAGGAGCATTCTCCATGCATGAAGTGCCTGGGGTAAAGCCTAGGGTGGTGTCTGCTGATGGTTATGTTAGTGCTCTGCTACTTGGTTGCTTAGTGTAAATGGCAGTCAAGTGTGTCTTTGCATATTTTTTTTCAACATCTAGAAAATTTCACATGTATGAGTCTTTATTAAGGAGAGTTTATCTTTTGTTTTCCCTGCAGAGAACACCTAGGTAAATAAATGCACACAGACACACGCAAATGTGCAGATGTACACCCCCTTCAAACAATTGCAAAGACAACAGCATATGCAGAGTTAAAGCACAGAAGTCAGTATGTGCCTCGGTGAAGTGCACATAGGCTTGTTCCCTTGAAAACACATACTTAAGTAGCCACAAGCAGCTGTTGAAAATCAAGAATTTCAAAGAAATCAAATTGTCTTCAAGCATGTTGTCCTTTTATTCAAGTAGATAACCTTTTCAAGGCTCTTCAGCCTCACTAGAAACTTGCTGTTGTGCTCTACTGCACAGGACATGCTTGTTTCACTTCTAGTGGGAGATGACTGAGATTTTAAGTGCCCGCTTGTAGGTTGTGCAAAAAAAAAATAATTGCCTAAGGTCTAATGATTTAATATTAAGCAGTAGTTCCAAGATGAATGCTGGAAACTGGAGAAATCCCTCTTCGGTATTTATGTGGTTTAAAGACTAAGTGAACTGCATATTTCTCTTTAGTAAATCTGTGGTCAACTTGATCACTTTAATATGGCAGCTAAGGTGATTGGAGAGGAAGTGTGTATTGAAAAACCATCAGCCTAAACATGTATCAAACCACAGAAAGTCCCCACAGACTACTTCCAAAGTCCCCACAGACCACTTTTTCTGGCCATGGAGGTATTTTTTGGGGTTGTTGTTTCTTTTCCTTTCTCTTTTTTTTTGTAACAAGTCTCGCTTAAATGATAAATTGTAAGTGATAATAACAGCCAGCTGGTTCCCATAGAAAAGAAAGTGACTGACAGAGCAGCTGCCATCCTGCTTTCTCTCACTGCCCTTGTCAGAGCTTCAAAGGTCCTCTTTTATGTGGTACATTAACAGCACTGTTATGACTACAAGGCCCCAAATCCTCACAAGGAACTCTGCTGAGCAGAGATTTGAATGTGCTTTTTCAATGGAGTCATCAGCCCGTTTTCATCAGAGCCATGGCGAGTGTTCCCCTGTCAGAAATTCATGATGTGACCTGCGGGGCATGCTTTTCTGCTTCTGATATGCACTTCCCAAAGTCTTAGCTGGTCACAGCTGAGAGTGTTTTCAGACCTCCCTGCACAGCACCCCTACATGAGACATCATGAGAAACCTCTGTGCAATTCAGAAAATCTGGTTCAAGTTTTGCAGAAAAGTTCTTCTGGAAGCTGGAAAAAAACAGTATTGGTTGATGTTGCTTTCACTGACATTGCATTTGGGGATTGTTTTCTTAATAAAATCAACTTGAATGCTCAGGATTTGGGCACAGTTTCCACTAGTTTTCCTGGAAATTCTATACTGAAAATCCATGCATTGAAGAAAATCCAGGGATTCCTAATGATTTTGTTCAGGCTGTTCCTGCATGACTGACACCAACAGAATATTTACTCCTAGCTGGGATGAGGTTCTGAAGTAGAAGCTTCCATTTTCTAAGTATAAATTAATGTGATTTTCCCCATACCATGTTTTATAGACATTGTTTATTTGGGTTTTCCCCCAGCTTTCTTTCTTTCTGATCTCCAAGAAGCTTTCTGACTTCTCCAAAAATATCATCATTACACTTTGATCATTGCAGCCTTTTAAGATGCAGAATTCTATGAAGGAAAGAGACCTAGGAGAAGAAGCACAGAAGACTTATGCAATCCCTAAAGCTGTCTCTGCTGGCACTGAGAGTTGGTGCAAGAAGCAAGTAAGCAGTTGCAGAATATGCAAAATTTCCTTACGGATGCACAAGGAGTGGGAGCATGCCTTCATTTCTGGATTCACTCTGTAAATGTAACTCACAAGTGGGACTGAAGATCAGAAGGGGCTGCAGTGTGGAGGATTAGGATTTCCCCTGAGAGTTCCACTGAAAGGAGTGCCAAGGGCCTTCCTTACATAACAATAATAACTTACTTATACTTACCTCCCCAGAGTGTTCTGAGGCTTAATTAGTTAATGTTTGTAAAGTGCTTTGCAGATGCAAAGAGTAAGATATGTACCAAGTCTTATTAGCTTGCAGAAGACCTACATGTGTGAAGTCCTTACAGCCTATTAAGACTAAATTATTCAGCAAGTTACCTAAAAGCATGAAACAAGGGACCAAGAGCTCTCCCTCAAAAACACTAGAAGCCCACTTCCACACCTTCCCCATGTTCCACACCCCAGGACCATGGAATAAATATTGCCTTTGTTCCCTTGCCACTACACCCCAGGACAAGGCCCATGAGAGCCCTGTACCAAAATGACCTGAACAGAGAGTTGCCTCTGCCCCACTGGGTTAAAGACAAATTTTTCATTTGTGACATGGGTTACAATTTGAATTGTAGACAAACACCTTTTGTGACCGTCTTCTCCTGATTGAGATGCATGGGACATCTGCTTCCAAGAGGTCCTGGAGCTGATTTTCCTAGGAAGCCCCGAGTTTGCTACCCCAGACAACTGCAATTGCCAAAATGGAGCAATAAACTGCAATATGAATTACAGAATAATTGCTGTGCTTTAATACTAATACATAGGAGGGATACTATGTACATGACTGACAAGCTGAAAATCTTCACTCAACAAAGAAAACCAAATAAAGCAACAGAAATGTTCCAGATATGGTTCTCCAAACACAACAGAGCCAAGATATCATATGATATATCACTGTTTAGCTGTTTAATTTCTGGCACAATGAGAATTGCTTGCACAATTCTTGGCTACAATTAATTAATTTTTTTTTTATTCCTGCATTTTCCTGTCTTTTTTCCACTTGCATACCAAATTTCCTGTTCAATTTTCAAGTTGACTATGTTCAGTAGTATTTCGTAATACCTTTACACTAAAAGAGAAGTGTATTTTCTGGCATCAGAAAAGTACAGTGATATAAAGATAGCTGAGAGTATTTTTCCTATCTTGTGTAGTCATCACAAACAACGTGTGTCATTCAATGCTCGTGTTGCAGTTCAGCTCAATCCAGAGGTTATACTCAGAGGTACCCAAACTTTCCTGGTTCTCACTTGTGCCACAGACACTCTAGTTGGCTTCAGACTCTCTCTTTTCTCGCATCCCTTGGAAAGAGCATACACTAGTTCTGTCTGTCTCTAGGCATGGAAAACACCAACATAAACCTCACCTGCTGTTGCAAGTCCTTCAGCATGGAAGGTAGAAAAGTGTATACAGCTGGACTGTTGATGAGTAACACCACTGCGTATCGGGCACCTAACTCAGCCAAGTGGCCACAAACTATACATAAATAAAATAAAGGCAAGTCTTGGGATGTTTCCCTAAAACTATGCTTACTAATTCAATGTTTCTAGTATCACATAGATGGAAAAAAGTACTTATCTTGTACTCCTTCAGACTTAATAGCAAAAAATCTGCTTGAATTGTTTGAATAGTTGACTGATGACTAAAGAAACTATGTGATAATCATACACTGGAACAAAAATCTGAAGGAATTTCAGAGACAAGTGTATTACAAAGTAGATATACAATGATTCAAGATTTTATTTGCCATGGCTGAGAAAAAATAAAAAGAGCAACAGGTTCCAAGAACACAGTATTTTTCTCCTGTCAACAAGGACTATGAGAGAGATGTGATCTTACCACAGGATCTGCATTAGCAATAGAGTGAGAAGTACTTACTAGAGACGCAGGAAACAGCATGTGTAAGGTATTTATTAGGTGGACTTTCTTCCTCAAACAGCTGTACACACTTCTGTCAAAAACCTATTGTTTGAAAACCACAATCTGAAAAGCTGCTACATTTCCCTTCAAGCACAAAGTTGTTTCTTGTGGCTTTCTCCATTCCATCTCACCACAGATCAGCTGATGAAGGCTCATCTTGTAACCAAAATAAATACAACAAACATAAACACATTTTCCATGACACACTAAGATCATCTGTTATTACCAGGCCGTGTGGTAACAAACCCTTTTATGATGCATTTATTCAAGGTTTGTCATTCCCAAACTGTGGGGAATACTTAATTTGTTTTCTAAGCCGTACTTTGTGTAACTAAATAATTAATCGCATTGATATTCTATCAATACATCTTTCTTTAATGGTTAGACATATGTTAATAATTCAAATATTTAGGGGTGACCTCTTTGCACTCCTGTGATTTTCAAAAACCCCAGTGCTCTTTGAAGGCACTCTATCATTATCATATGCGGCACAAGTTAAAAGCCTTTTGCTCTTTCTTTTCTTCTCTTTTTTCTCCTCTTTCACTAGTTGGTATCTTGCCAGGAGGGTCCTTTGGACCTTCAACAAACTGGGGTTGGTTTTAGGTGAAACAGGAAAGTTCAAGTGTTTGGAATTGCTGATTCAGGTACAATACTTGAACACAGAGTAACAATACTGAGTGGGCAGAAGGGTGTTACACAGCACAGTCCTTTTTGTACTCATCTGACAAAGATTTTAAATTGTAATTAAATTCATCAAGAGAGTCTGAAAACCCCTGGATGTTTTCCTAATTTACAGGTTATGTAATTATAAGTTATTAGAGTCTAGCAGTCTAATGCTGTCAAATCCCAAGAGAACCTAACTGCCCTAAAATACAGCCTCTCTTAAAAAATTTTAGCATGTGCTGCCTACAGTGACAGCAGTGATGTTTCCAGGCAAACCAGAAATGTATTTAAAGAAGCTCAGAAACAGCAAATACAGAAGTCTCCTCTTATGTCCTGTAAGGCATTTATGGGCAAACAATTCCCTATATTCCATATATAGGGAAAAGGTGCCTTACTGTCACGTTTTCTACATTTTAGGGTGAAGAATAGAGCTAACTTCGCAAAAGTTACAGTGGAATCTTATAGCGGAGACCATAAACTGCAACAGATAGTCTCTTCATTCCTGTCTACTGTTTTAACATGAAAACACAGTTCCTTGTCAAAGATAAGCTGACATGCAGTAAGTAAGAATTTCTAATCACCCAGTGAATCTTCATGTGTGCTTTTGCAGTGGTTTTCTCTCAAAGGGAATGTCAAAAATCTTGCTGCTTCATTGTACTGGTTTTGGTCCAGATAGATATGAGAGAGCAGAGCCTGGAGCTGTCTGGGTGTGGCTATGATGCTGACGATATTCCTTAGCATTTACCTTATTGCTAGGAGCTGGGGAAAGGGACTTTCTTTCACATCTGAGAACAAAGGGTATTCCTCTTCCAGCAGAGCAAGACTGGCAGATGGAGTGGCAAGGTGACATTAGTCCTGACCAGAGGGATCAGTTTGGGTGGTGCGGCTGCTGTTGGCTTGAACTCTCCACCTTTTTTTTCCTTTCTTATTAATATTATTGCTGTTACTGTTTGTTTTATCTTATTGCACTTTCCTGTAAATCATTCTTGTCTCAGGCTGTGGTTTTTGCTTTTGTGTCTCCAGTTCTCCTCTCTGGCCATCTTCAGGTGGAAGTGGGAGAAGGGGAAGCCAGTGAGCAGTAAAGTGGCTTTGGAGTCTCAGTGTGGCAGGAGAAGGCACCAAATTGGGGAACAGCATTACTAAGCCATGACACTCAGGGCTTCTGATTCACACAGTGTGGAAAATAAAGCAGGTTTCTTAGGTAAATAAAGTTTGGAAACTAATTATGGGAATTACAGGAGACTTTTCTTGGCCAGAAAAATTGTGAATTATTCCTACCTTTTTTTCTCTTGCAAACTTGTGTGTAAAAAAAAAAGCAGAGACTGGCTTAGAATGGACACAACATGTGGACCAGATACTGGAACAGACTTAGTTCTCTTTGTGTGTGAGGAATTATTGTAAATAAATAAATACTTATAGAGGTAAGTGGGAAGTATATTTTTAAATAACACCACTCATGATATCAAAATCAGTCCTACTAGACATACCGTTAGAACACGGGGTTTTTCCTCTGGAATCACCTCTTCTTAAAAGTATGGGGAGTGGAATAATCTACAAAGTAACATAGGAACTTTTTGTTAATTTCTTTTGTCTTCAGCTCTGTCTGGAAAAAGAAAAATGCAACTGTTTTTAAAGAGCGCATATCAATTTACCCCATGTAGGCTACTACGTAGCATCCATATATTGGTACACACTGCTGTACCTTCAATTTCACAATAACACTGAGAAATATAGGTAGTTTTTCCAAATCCGAATTAAAACATTCATGTTTAAGAAAGCTATAAAACCGATATTTTACCCTTGTGCTACAGGTACCTGGTCTTATAACCAAATACTTTCCCCCAGAATGGCTGGGCTTTAAGCCATGCTTGAACACCAAGAGTCCTGTTGCAGGTCATCCCACAGGAAAAAAAACTTCAGAGGCATTCCCACTGAAGAGGTCCAGGCAAGTAGCACAATGGTTACCTGTTGGAACTTCCCCTGTGCAAACCAAGAAAAGGCTTTGAAACAACAGCTCAGTATCAGGATAAGATTTGCTTGATGGCGCCAGATTCATCACAACAGCAATTCAGGACAAACAAATACACACATACATAAGCACACACACAGAGAGAGGCAAATGTCCATGTGCTTTCCTGACATTTCCTCAAAGTGGCACACACCTGCAAGTCTGTTAAATCATGACCCTGTGCTCAGATGTCAGTCAGCCCATCATTTCTTTGCAAGAGAAATCATCCCAGGAATTACAGATCTTAGTTCTTCTAAAACAACTGAAGTCTGTGTCAGAGAGAGAGGGAAACCTTTTCTGAGAGCACCGTGTGGGCAAGAATTTCAACAGCATACACTGTGCCATGTGGTCAGATGACTTGTGGAAATCCTCCGGGTTTTCAGTCCCAAGGGAAAGTCCTATATCTCTAAATCCACACATGCTGGAAGAATGCATTCCAAAACAAAGGATAATTCAAAGTTCAGTTTTGAATGTTTATTGTTTTATCTGTGCCTGCTTTTAATATTTATACCTATCTCCATGGCAAAACAAAACCATTTTTCTTTTTTAAGGTAATTTTTACATTGTGGAAAATGTTATACTAGGAAACAAAGCCATATGTAGCATCCATGGAGGTCAATGCAAAAATAAAACCAGACCCTTTGCGTGCAAAAGTCTGGCCCAAGGCACAAGAATCCCAAAGTGTTGTTGAGGTTAGAAAAGATTTATGTCCACGAGGATGGCAGGGGTCCTTCTTGAAGAGTAAGGGATAGTGCTAACAACCCTTCAATGAATTTTCACATAGTAATGACCAAGAATAATAACTCTTCAACTGCAGTTTTAAGTTATTTATGGCTTTGTAAAGCCCCTCATAATAGCTGGCCACAGATTTAGAATTATATCCCCATGGACAGAACAAACTCTACCCTTTTTGTTGCACATTACAGTCAACCTGCTCCTTAAATATAATTTAATATAGGCATCAAATACAAGTAATCTACCATAATCTTCAGCTATACAAATACATACCCCAGTGACTATTACCAACAGCTGTCAACTTGCAACTAATTTAAAACCTTACCTCACAAAGTCACTAGGAGCTATATTTCCTAACTAGCCAAGATCACAATCCTTTACATAGCTACTCCATCATTAAAATAAGCATATTTTTCTCCTTTGTGTTTACTCTTTTTCACTGTTAATAATCTACATATTTAGGAACATGGTTTTATTCCCTGATCACTACTTCTATGGGGATACTGCTGTCACTCTGACTTGCTGATGAACCATCTGAGGCACTGAAATGTGAATTAGCCAGCTGGAAGCAGCACAAGGTAGTGAAAGAGCCAAAATATTAACTAAGCATTTCCAGACCTGATGCTCTGAGCTCTTTAGATGCCCCAAGTTCTTTGTGCAGGAATCTTGTTGGAAGAACCTGGTTGGATGAATCAACTGAGCTAAAATAGGAACAATCTGATCCTTAATTTAATGTGGGGGTGGAGTTTTCTTTGTTTGTGTGTTTGTTTGTTTTGGGTTTGTGGGTTGTTGTGTTTTTCTTTTTTTCTTACTGTGTGATCTCTGACTTGCCCAGGATCAAAAGTACTATCACATGATGACAACCACAGGAAAACACTTTTCTTCCCAGCCCTAAGCCAGAGTTTGTGGTAGTATCCTTTCTCCAGAGGTTGAGGATGCTTTCTACCTTGGCTCAGAACGTTTTGGGTCCTAAGTGTCCCTTCCCCTCCTATTGTGGCTGCACTGACAGACGCCATCCAGAGTATCTCTGGTGCCTGTTCCCAGACCTGGTTGTCCCTGCACTGTCTGGCCAATGATGGAGGCTCGCCTGCACAGTAAGCCTCTCTTTCCAATTTGTAGAATATACAGCAAATATTTTCTCATGTCTTGGCAATCTTGTGTAGATGAATGGGAATTTTGCAAAAGAAGAGGACCTGGCTAAGAATCTCCATTCCTTGAAGTGCCAAGGAAACTCTCACTGCTTATCAAACAGCCTACAGTGTTGGGTTCTGCTATAGAAAACATCAATTAGTTCTGGCTTTGTCCTTTGACAATATAATAAATATTTGATAGTCATAAGCTGCCTAATGCCAGGCAAGTTTCTAGGGAGGAGACACGATCGAATCAGCTGTTCACACACCTCACATCTTTGCAGTGGCATGGAGTCAGCACCAATCACTTGGGCCTGTTTGAGAAAAGAATTTGGCAGTTTGGATGTAGCTCATGGCCAACCAGCAGTCAAACTGAAAAAAATCAGTGCTGGGTTGGCACAGATCTGAAACTTCTCTGTGATATATCCATTCTGCATGCAAAAGGTCAGGCTTCCCCATTAGATTGCAGAACTTCAGCAGATTCTGGATGTTTTTCCATTTTCAATTTTCTATGTACACAACAGAAGCAAGAACTATGGTGTCTCTACCCTGTGATGAAAAAAAAAATTACATCATGAAGAAAAATTTCCTCTTCCGGCAACTAATAAAGAATTAAAGCCAATAGGAAGGATTTTTTAATGAACTCTGACAGTGGCTAATATTTTCCCCTGTAATAGTTTCCGAGTGATAATGGGATCACGCAGGCATTTTATATTTTGGGGTACAGTGCTGGTATTTTCTGAGGTTACTGTTCTGATTTTTTGTGATGGTAGATAAAATGTTTAAGGAAAAAAATATGTTGCATCAACATATGGAAGCAAACCTTGTGTTTCAAATTGTTATCTCAGCATTTCAGTATGATAAAATATAAGAATGCCATTACTTCAAAGCATGTCTTTTTGGTGCAATTTCCACATAGGCTTTTCAAAACCCATATATTCTGAAACTTCCTGCTCCATAAAAGAGGAGAGAAAACAGCTAAACAAATGCATTTGGACATGTTTTTATTAAAATAACTATTGATATAGAACAGTCTTTGTGGCAAGAAAATCTCTCCTCTAAAGAACCACAAAGCATTATATTTCATAACAAATAGCAATCATCAGGGATTTCAGTTCTTGCCCTGCCCACGTTCCAGGAAATTTTTTCTTCACGATGCATAGAAAAAGTAATTTGTTCCATGAAGACTCACTTCCCTGGTCATCATTCAAATAATCTAAGTGACTTATCAAAGAAAAATCTGCTTATTTTAGAGTTGGGCGTGATATAATTGGGATTGTGGTGTTGCTTTACAAGCCTGCTTTGCTCTGTCTGAAATGTATTCATCTGAAGCACAGCTCAAAGTTAGTCAAGCAGTTCTTCCAATAAATATATTTGCAAAATAGGTGGGGTGTTTCTTTTTTTTTTGAAATGCAAAGTCCTGTTAATATTTAAGAATTTGCAGACATCATACCCTTCTACCAAAGCTGACTTTTATTAATAGTACAAAATCTACAGTGCTGCCTATTCATCTTGTGCAAGAAAATGGAATCCACTCCAGATATTGTAGGACATGTTGTGAAGCTCACTCACTAGTCTTGGCCCTCCAGAATTAATCTCTTCTTGGCAGGATTACTCCAGCACCACAAAACAGACAGACCTTCAGTAATTCATGACCCATTAAGGGTTGGGTGGGAAAGCAGAAATTTATTGCTATTGAAGATGTTGTTCAACTTGAAAAGCTAGAGGTCTAATAGGAGGGCTTCTTAAGCATGTCTCACTTACCAGACCAGCAGTATGAATCCCAGATTACCTTTTTTTTAAATGTACATGAATGGGACCAAGGTAGCACTGCAACAATTCTCAGAGTAGATCTAGCACAAACCTGGTCCTGTTTGGAAAGGCTCTGGAAGGTTTCTGCAAATTCATCACTAGCTGCTAACAAACATAAAGAAGTTCTTATGGCACTGAATGCTGCCTTTTATCTTGAGTCTACCATTTTGCAATGCAGCACAGCTGAAAATAAAGCAAAAGCCCTGGAACAGAGAAAGCTACTTTTCTTTTGAAAACAATGTCCATCTTGCCATGACAGTTGTGCTTTTTCTTTCTGTCATTTTGCTTTATTGCTTTTACTGTAAACCTGAGGCTTGCTGAGAAACAATTGTCAATATTTGCTTGAAGATCAGGATTCCTGCAGAACCCAATGCAACAAAGGTTACCTGCTGGGGAACAGTGTTTGGTTTTCTGGACAATAAAATGTAACATATTTGTTTCACTTTTCAGACCAAGAGATATTAATTGGTATACTTGCACATGGTGTATGTATTTCCTATAGTAAGGTCTGATCCCTGCTCATTGTACAGAGACCTTTCTGAATTACAGCTAAGGGGTGTGTACATTTCTACCAGTAGTTTGGTATGTTTTCATTTATGCTGCCTTGTGCTCAGAAGGCCTTTGAGCAGGAAATCCACTGTGAAAAGTCAGCATCCAAGCAAAGAACAGTTTTGCTGTTTGTACTTCCCATCAGAATCCTGGAAAGGGCGCTTCTGTACAGCCCTCCTTTACCCACTCAGTGGGTCTCAGGCTTGCTGAGGCTTTTCTGCTACTGCTCTTGTCATCCAGTACTTGCTGAACGCCACAGATAGGGGTTTGTTGGCTGTTTTGGAGAAAGGAACAGGTGAGAATGAGAAATACCTAGCTGGAAGCCCTTGCAAAGGAATGATTCCTTTGTCCTTTCTGAAATGCATATGCAGTTCATGCCAGCTAAGGCCTATATAAACAATTTAAATCCTTTGTCCTTGCTGAAATGCATATACAGTTCATTCCAGTTAAGGCCTATATAAACCATTTAAATCATGGATATAGACTGACTTCCACCCGCTGAAGATCCCAGCCTGTATCCTGTTGGCACATTTTGGCATGGCCTTAGCCTTACAACTTTTTTGTGCAGATGGAGATATTTCATAGAGAATCTCTAAAGGATCAATTGAAAGAGAAAGACTGAGTTGCATAAAGGTATATTCCTACTTGTATTATGCAATGATCTGACCCAAAGGCATTAACAGTAAATTCTTGTGACATCTATGAGAAGTTCTTGTAGAAAAATTATTCTGTCATTAGAGTCACTCTGTCATTCTGTCATTAGAGTCATGGGCCTTCTTCCTTTTTTGTTTTCTTTTCAGCAAATTATCTCAAAAATTAATGTTTTGAGTGGCTAGACTTCTCAGCAGATTCAGATGGGACATGCAGAGGACTTTCAGCTGAAAAAAAATGACACAATAGTTTGTGAATACTTAAGGTACCTCTTTGAGGGAAAAAAAGAATAGACACATTCTCAAATGCATTTTTAGGCACACAAAACATAAAGGAACTGTTCCACTTTCACCTGCCAGGACAAAGTTCTCAGTGAAACCCTTACACGCTTAAACGCTTAAACCCTTCTCTCACCTGTGCTTTTTTGCTTCCAGCACAGCTCTGCTCACCCTTGACTGATTATTTTCCCTTTGTCATGGACAAAATCTTTCAACTGAGGAGGAAGAAAACGTACCAAGGATTTGTACAAAGACCTCTACACACCCTGGAAGCTGGACAGTGCATATCACACTATCCTTCTAACTGAGATGTACTATTAATGCTGATGAGTATTGCTAGAGCAATACCACAACTTCAATACTTCCACGAACTCTCAAACAATAGTGTCATTTCATTAGCTCACTGAACCAGTGGAACTGAAAGGGACCTCATGCAGCTTCCTTCTTCATCATCTGCCCACATGCCTGTTAATGCCATGATTCTGAAGAATTGTCTGTGCCAAAGTCATGTTGGACAGAAATTGCACTCTGACATTTTTCCAGCATCTCAGAGATGGATACTCAACAATCAGAACATCTATGCCTTTGCTGTTCTAACCCTTAGAAAATTTTGTCTCTGACTTTGTTCTTGTTATGGAGTGGGGTTCTTTTCTCTTTCCTGCAAACTTTCATATTTCTAGGGGCTATTACCTTTCACTACATATGGGACTAACCATTTTCAGTACAGCCTCTCCAGGATTCATAACTATAACATGGTAGTGCGTTGACACTGGGCAGATGCCAGGCACCCAGCAAAGCCACTCTCTTACTCCTCTCCAGAGCTCGCCTGGGGATTAATTTAAAAAATAACTAAGGATTCATGGGTTGAGGTAAGGACTGGGAGAGATCATGCACCAAATGCCATCACGGGCAAAACATGACCAGCTTAGAGATACAAAGTTAATTTATTACTGACAAAATCAGAGCAGGAAAATGAAAGTAAAATAAGCTCCTAAAACCACCTTCCTCCTCCACATCCCCACACCCCCTGGCCTCCTTCCCAGCTGTATCTCCTACCCCAGCAGCACAGGGAGACAGGGAATGGGGGTTATGGCCAGTTCATCACCCCAGGCTTCTCCCACTGCTCAGGAACAAGAGTCATTCCCCTGCTGCACCATGGAGTCCCTCCCACAGGAGACAGTTCTCCATGAGCTTCTCCAACATGGGTCCATCTCATGAGCAACAGCTGTCAGTGACCTGCTGCAGTGTGAGTCCCTCCCATGGACACACAGTCCTCCCAAACTGCTGCAGCCTGTTTTAGAGGGCGCAGTCCTCCAAGGACAAGCTGCTCCAGCATGGGAACTGGGCCCCTTTCTCCACAGGTCTTTCACAGGCTCACAACTTTCTCTAGGTATCCATCTGCTGCAGCATGCAGGTGGATCTCTGCATTCCCATGGATTTCCATGGGCTGCAGTGTTCAGGGCTGCTTCACCATGGGCTGCACCAGGGGCTGCAGGGGAACCTCAGCTCTGGCACTTGGCACACCTCCTGCCCCTCCTTCTCCACTGATCCTGGTGTCTGCAAGGTTGTTTCTCTCACATGTTCTCACCCCATCCTTCTTTGGCCACAATTACATCTGCACAATAACTTTTTTTTTCTTTCTTCTTAAATCTGTTATCACAGAGGCACTGTTTCTAATTGGCCCAGCCTTGGTCAGCAGAACATATCTTTGGAGCTAACAGGGATTGGCTCTGCTCCATTGGACATGGAGCTTCTCACAGAAGCCCTGTAGTCCCTCTACTACCAAAACCAGGCCATGCATACCCAGTTCAAACATTTTGATGATAAGACACCGTCTTCGGAAATGTGATTTTGATACGTAGGTTACATATGTACAGGAGACTTCTAGCCACATGGCTTTAGGCAATTGTGAAGAGAAAGCCTTTTTACAATATGCAGAAGCCCTGTTATGAAATATATGATAACATTTCACTTTTGTGGAAAAATTAATTTAGAAAAATGCAAATTTAAAATTCAATTATATAACACCTGTATCCCATTCCATTCTAAGCACTGCTGAAAGAGCTGACCTGTTGTTTTCTGAGATGAAAATCATATGTGCTACTTTGGGAAACCAGATTTTACAGTCAAGCTCAAACAAAATGTTTGTACTCTTGTTTTAGGACACAACCCAGTATCCTGTAATCTCTCTGATCACTGCAGGTTTGGGACATTATTGTTAAGCACCTCAATCAGAAAAACACAGGGCCCTTCTCATTATATTCAGACATATTAACATCTCTGAAAACTCTTTAAGTTTTAAAAAGCTCAGGAAAAAGTAATTTCAATTATGAAAGCTAAAATCATTTTAGTCCTTATTTACAAATTTCTAAAATGTTCTTCAAAGAAAAAACTAAACTAAACCTTTTTTTCCAGAGGAACATTCACAATGATGGGCTACATTCTCATTTTATTCTCTGTCATGGCATACTATTCTTAAATTTAGAGGAGAATCACTCTGAATGACCCCTGAAAGAGAGATTGATATATTTCAAACAGACTTGCTATACACAAGCAACACTGAAACACTATCTTTACCTCCATAAAGATTTGACTTCATTATACCAAATGCTAAAGACTGTCTCACTAGGCAATCTTACACTTTGAGCTCATTTCCTAAAAAGTGTTTTGATTTTCTAGTAGTGTAGCAGGCACCAGAAAAAGATATGCACTGTATTTTTCCTGTGTTTATTATTTTCTCTTCCTACAGGAGCTTTCTTTTTGCCTCATTACATTTTCCCCATTGCAAGTTTTGGTCAGAGTCCAGGGGATTGCGGTGAGGTTCTGCAGGGATTTTTTCCTGGTTCTTTCTCTCCATGCATATTTCATGTGCCCATTACTTTAGGTGCCATAAACACAAATTAAAACCAGCATCATTTCTGTCAGAAAGGGCCATATTTCTCTACTCATTCATTATTTATATTGGTTCCTTAAGTGGTGTTCTTGCTTGTTTGTCCCTAATAGAGGATACAAATTATTTCACAGCCTTTGTTCATTACCAAGACTGGGCCGATCGGGAGGCCTACTGAACTATAAAAGCAAAGAGGCTCATCTCTGCTGATAGATAAATCCATGAACAATGTTTGATGCTGAACAAACTGCTCCAGGCAGCCACAGAAACCACATGAGCCTCACCTTTCACTGTGTGTCATGGTGGAGATGATTCCTGTGCTTTGGGCCCATTTGAGCACCGAGTATTTAACCTTTGCACCTATAATGGTCTATGAACTCACATGGTGCATAACCAACCTCTGAACTGGAGTAAATACAGAGGTCTGCTGTACAGAGGTCACTGTGTCTGGTCTGGTGAACTTCACCTTCTTCTCAGGGACAAGTTCATTTAAAAATTCATATGATTTCCCTCTCCTGCTGTTTTGATAAGGACATCTCCAGATTCTCTGTAATTTGTTCAAAGCTTCGTATTTCATCCTGTATGGTCAGATTTGGTTCACCTTTTCTTTTTTTGATGCCAGCAATATTACTTTCTGATTATGCAGTTCTTTCCACCACAGTGCATTACCAACCAATGTACCTTGAGGGAACAGCTTCTGAGTCTCAGACATTTCATTTTGTTATGCAAAAACAGGTCTGTAAAGCTGAAGCACAGACCACTCCGCTAATCTTGACTACTGGTCATCTAAGGCTTGCAAAAATCATGACACTAAAGTGCCTTGCATTTTCCTGGGCAAATGGAGGGAGTTTGCTTCCTATAATCAAAGCCTCCAGTCTTCACATTTTTGATCTGTTCCACACAAAGAGGAAAACCACACATTCCCTTAAAAAGAAGAGAAATGAGCTTCTCTGCATGTCATGTGAATGAAGAATGAAGCACTGAGAAGCACATCTAATCCTATGAAATTCAGAATAAAATTGTAAGACTTGACCACACCACATTAATTCCACTTTATTTGATCAGAGTGGTCAGTAGGTCTGTGTCATCATGTGCTGCAAGATCATCAGTGAGCCCATCCTAAAGAGGCTCTAGAGGACTCTCATCTATTACCAGCAGAGTCAGTCAGGACACTAAATAAATTCCCATTATACAGGCACAGGACATTTAAAAGACATTTTATTTCCCCTTCAACACCTGTGGTGCTATGGATATCTTGTTGATGGAGAGGCAACAGATCATGTCTAGTACAATCCTCATAATTTTGTGAATCCCAGAAGGACCAGACCTTCATTTGAGCAATCTGTGGTTTCTGGTAGTGTCACTGACAGCTAGCCTTGCAATTAACCTGACTTTAAGCACCAGTTCTGCTGTCCGCTTGGAGAGCTGAAGGACAGTGGGTGTCCAAATGCCTTGACCATGGGTGTTTGCCGTAGGCTAGTCTGTTTCCTTACTTTCAGCATGTGCCAGCTGAGAGTGGGGAAGGTACAGCATTTCCCTTGCAGCCTGCTTGGGAAGAAGGAAGGAGAAAGGAAAAGGAAGAAGGAAAACAAAAGAGAAAGAAAGGGGAGGAAGAGAGCAAAAAATAGGGCCGGTCCATGAAGGTCAGTGCTTTCCCAGGCAAAAATTAAATACCAAGTATGTCCCTAAGACCTAACAACTGTTTTCCTTCTGCCCTATCCTTACTCTTAAGGGACTCTTGATAACAGAGATAACTATTCCTACAATATTTACAAACATTTTCACCCATTTCCAGAAACTTCTTTCCTCCCTTTCTCTTTAGGGAGTCCTTTGGACAGCAAAGAAAGCTCTAAAGCAGGAGAGCTCTATCAGAGTAAAGGAATAGTATTTAAAATTAATTAAGAAAACAATATTAGGCAGGTTATGAGCCCTGGGTTGCGGCGAGACATCACTCTCTCTCCATGTCTTCTGCAGGCAGCAGCACAGCATGGGCATCAGGGCTGCTGACAGGGCAGGAGAGCACTGCCACCAAGTGCAAATCCGGGTCCTCCACATCCTCCTGCCAGGAAAATATTTTTTAAAAGCCCCTGTTCACACCCTCTCTTCAGCCCTTCACCTTAATAAAACTGTCACAAGTCCCGCAGCTGGTCATGTTTTTTTTTTATTTTGCAGGCTGTAATTAGTCCATCATTTCATCATTTTTAGTCTGTGAACTATTATCTTAGCCTGTTCTTTCACACCTTCTTTTTAATCATCAGTTTTTTTAAGTAACTGTGTATCAAAAAAACTGTTAATATCATTGACCTTTTAAAGACCTCATTATATTAACTGTGTGATGGCAGGGCTGGGAGCAATCTGGGAAGCACAGAAAAAAGAAATCTCCCAGCTGCACTGAGAAGAGATGGTAGAACTTGGCTTCAAGACTTAGAAGACAAGATTAGGTCTTTCCTACATGGGGAATACAGCTTCAAGACTTAGAAAACAAAATTAGGTCCTGGCAATGTGGGGTTGCTGAGGAAAGGTAAGCTGAGCTAATTTAAGGTGTAGATTTAAATTGGATCAGGCAAACCGCATTATATTGCAAAGAGAATTAAAAGAAACAGAATTAAGGCCTATTATAATTTTTTTAAGTCACCTGAGTGAGGTAATGCAATTTTACCAACACATTTAAAATAACATTTTATTAACTTTCCTGCAAGTCCTGTCCAGGCACAGACTAGCCCCAGATCACAATGCAAGTGTAAACAGAAGTAGCTGGAAAATTGTTATATTCCCTCCTGTCATGCTCTCTGGCACTGGTTTTCTGAAATGAATTTCATTCTGCTCCCCATCAGTGTCAGAGAAAGCAGCCTGGCTCCTGTTTCCACTGTCTGAATGCAAGGCAAATATGCAATGATTCTGTCTCTGGTTCAGCCACCTGCAGAATGGGGAGGCTACTTTTCTTTAGAAAGGGTAAATTATGAAGAAAACTTTTGTGAAATACTCTTGTCTGTTTGGCACTAAAATATACAAGAATAAACAGAAAAAAAAAGCATGCTCAATTGTCTAAGTAAGGACAGATGGGCCAGTTCTTTTACTTTCCTCATTATACAATTAATTACAATATAAATGTTTGTGCTTAGTATTTAAATACTTGTACTACCAATGAAATTTAGCAAAATTCCCTATAAATAGAAGCAATTGAAAATTTGAGCTTCAGAAACTTGTTTTCAGAATCAGTCAATATTTAGGAACTTCAGCTCAACTCTGCTCCATCACAGTCTTCAAAACCACCCTGTGCCTTGTTCCATCCTCTGGTAAAATTGTTCACAATTGCCATGAACAGTACATTTAGCAAGGCTAATAAGCAGCTCCTTCCTGGCTCAGTCTCACGTCACAGTTAAAAGTTAAGGAAATGTCCTGGTTTAGGGCAAATTTGGGAGAAAACCTCCAAAAGGGGCCCCTCCAGAAAGCAAACCCACACAGCCCCTCCCTCCAAGTAGTTCAAGTAGTATTCCTCAGAGAGGAGTGGAAAGAACCTGTTTATTTAACAGGCAAAGCACTCCCCAGCACACAAAATGAACAATACCAGATGACAAAACTCTTTCACTGCTCTGAAGAGACTACAAATTCAGAAAGTCTCTCCGGTGAGTGGTCGCTCTGTTATCAGTCCCTCCAGTGCTGGGAAAGGCTGCAGAGTGGGCCCCAGCACGCTGCAAAGCGCAAGCTCGGTGTTTCCCCGGGTCCCAGTCTGGAGCACGTTCGAAAGGTTCCAAGAAAAGGGAAAGAAAAACAGTCCAGGGAAAGGTTGGACTGCCTCAGGTAGCTAAACTAACAAACTAAAAAGCAAAAGGAGAGCGGTGTTCTGCCCCGTCTGTGCCCAGACAACAACAGTGTGCCAGCAGACTGTGGGGGAGTGAGTCCAGTCCCTGATAACAAACTCTGTGCTGCTTCTTCTCCCTGCCTTCGCTTTCAGCCAGTCTCGAAGGTACAGAATATAATATCCAGTTTAAACAGAACACACAACTGGGGAAACAAGCATCATAACGTCACCCTAGGACAAGAAATAAAATTCAGGAAATGTAAAAGGCTGTTACTAAATATCGTATTTTATTCCCAGCTTCATAACAGTACAGTGGACTCTACTATTGATGCCCTATCATCTCTTCCTTGATGATTGGCTGTCATACTACTACTTACTTTTAATAACTACATTCCCACTAGCATTCTTCATCATTTACATATCATACATCAATGAAAATAAATGTTCTGAAAAATCTTTCCCTGCTTCTTCCTTCTATTTTCCTGCCCAGCCTTGGGGAAAATTAAATGTAGGCTGGAAAAAACACTGAGAACACTGAGAGCCATCTGACAAATCCCTTGCTTATTGAGAAACAAGTGACCTGGACAAGTGGTAACACATCAAAACGGGCAAGGCAGGAAGTTTCTCACAGTCTTGCTCTGACATGGCCGCACGTTAGTGCCATGCTTGAGCTTTGCTGAGCATCTGTGCCTCACTCAGAGCATGTAAACCCTGGCACCAGCCTGTTGTGGAGACCCTGCTAGCATTAATCATGACCAAGTTCTGTCTTGTGTGTTCATGGGAAGAAGCAAGGCCAGGCAGGAGCAATGCTGCTGGGGCTGAGGAGGCATGGTGGAGAAAGTTGGTTTGAGTCTTTAGTTGCCCTATCCTGGGGAGAGACTGGAAAGGTAAATAGCCTACATGTTCTTTTCAGAGCAAAACACATACACCCAAGGCACATGCTTTCAGGTCAAGTCATCCAAAGGGCTTTCAAATCCAGCCAGGATCTTCAAGCTGCAAATAAGAACAGGAAGAGATGGACAGTGACTGACCTAAAATCACTTTCAGAATAACCTTGGCTGGATTTTGACACTAAGCCTTTCAGTGCTGTGAAGTGAAGCAGCCCACCCAGGCAGACAAATGAAGACAGGCAGGTGGCAAAAACACAACAATGCAATGGGAAAGTGGGGGTAAAGGACCCCTCCCAAATGTGAGATCAAATGCTGGGCAGTCCTTCCAGGACAATACTTCCAGACATCAGCTTTTGGGATGGAAAATACAGTGAAGAACATTGTGCAGCTGCAGGGAGTATTTTTAAAGTACAAAATTAATTAAGACAGGGAAAAGATCCCGATTAAATATATTTTTAACATATTCTGAGGATGAAAAATAATGCAGTAGTAAAGCAAAGATAAAGAGAAAGCCAGGTCATACAGGACATTTACATTAGGTGGGAAAAGTCCTTGCAAATGTGCAGTAGGGATTAATTGCACTATGGCAGAGATGGACTAGATGACTTACTGTAACAGTTCTGGAGGTAGCTAACAGCCAGAATAAGTCATCTTGAAAATGCAGCGAGGAAGCTTAGTGCCGCAAAGATTCACAGCAGAAACTGCACAGTTCTTCTGCATGATAATAAGGAAAAGCATAAAGGGGTGAATTAAGGACAGAGGGTTGGTTTTGCATTTTAATTTCATTATTTTTGTCAGGTTATATTATAACTTAAACATTCCTAAGAGGTACGGCAATTTTGTTGACTGCAAAATTTGTATCTGTTTTATTTTTGCTTTTCCTTTTCTCCTTAGTAGGAGGGGGAAATATCTTGTGACAGATTATTAAATCCTAAGTGGCTGATGCAGCTTGGCAATAAGCCCTTTTACGGGGATGAATGCTGGAAATAAGTCTGTTTAGTGTGTGCACTACATGGTTATATCACAATTTTTTTCAGGTAATCACCTTCTAAACAATACCTCAGCCTTTATATAAGAATGACTTTTTTACCCTAGAGACTCAAAAAGCTCTGAGGGAAATGTATATTTAGACATCTCCAAAAACTGACTTATTTACCCTGTTCAATACACTAAATCTGGAGATTAGATGATTCACCTGACAGACATCAGGGCCTCCCCAGGAACTGTTTTGTTCTGATAAGCAAATGTGCATTTCATGCCTGCTTAACAGAGAAAAATAACTGTATTTGCACAATATCTTGTAATGACTCTAAAGAGGTGTTTAAACATCACTAGCATTTTCAACCCCCTACACAAAAAGCAAACAAACACAAAGACAGTCAATATTGTCCCTATACAGTGTGATATTCAGCTATGCTGGGGCTTTGATTCAGGGTTGGTGAACGTTTGCATCTCTGAGACATCTGCTGTCTTCAGACAGGCAGTCATTTTGTCTTCAGACTGGAGCAGGCAGTGGAGAGTCTACAAAGAAAATGTGCTCCCTAAAAATGTAATTGAGTCCTCTCTCACTTAGGGTATTCTGACTGAGAGCACATGGCTGCTACTCATGTAAAGGAAAGCAATATTTCTACAAAAAAGAGTTGTTTATATAGGAAGAATACTATTCCAGACTGTCTTTTCAAGGTGGCTTGAAAAAATAATGTGAAGTGCAATAACTAAAAAGAAGGGAAAAATCAATGTCTTTGTTTAGCATGGGAGGCTAGATCAATCCTACAGCAAGAGCTTATATTTTTCCCAGATGGTTTTGTTTCCCCACAGGCAAACTCAGAATTGATTTTTTTTCCAGTCCTCTAGAATTTAGGAAAAGGGAAAGGGAAAGGGAGAATATAAGAATTCAGACAAGCCACCTAGATTCTCTTTGTTTCTCTTCATGTGCAAAGGGACAGTATCAAGAACAGTTTCCCAGCTGATGACTGTTCAATATAATTTAAATTATTAAGATCTACTTTAGCCAGCACCAAGTTGACAGTCAATGGTTTTGGCATCTCCAGAAGAAGGATCAGGAGTTCCAGAGAATCTGAGTGGATTAACATAGAGCCTAGTTTTACAGATATATGAGATACTTTGGTGAGTAGCAACAGGGTGGCAATTTGCATCAGAGACTGACAATAATATTGATACTGTCACTTTCTGGAAATGGCAAACCATTTTTAGAATTCTAAGTGAAAACTATTCAATTTTTATTGAGCACATTATGAGATATTCAGTGCAGAGGCTGGAAATTCTAAAAGCTGCAGGAGAATCAGAGGAGTAAAAAGAGACAGGATCAAACCCAAAAAGCTAAGTAAAGATGGAAAGGATACTTTTCTATCAAATTTTCAACTCAACAAGGCTTCTCCTTTGGGACTGCAGGAGGGAGAATTTCACACATTGGGTAAACAGAGGCACTGGTATGGGAAAAGCCAGATTTTCAAACTGCGTTGAAATACAATGAAAAGAGGATAAAATAAAAGCCTATGGTTTCCTTGGCTTTATGACTACAATAGGTGCAAGCCTTTCTTCACAAAAGGTACTCTGAATTACTCTGCTCATACAGGCTTAAATGTCCTTCCACTCCAGTGCACCTTCTCTGTTCCTTTTTTTCCTCTGCTTCAATCTCAGTAAAGACCACCAACTCACGACAGTGTCAGTGTCCTCTTTCAGGCTTCTCAGTGCTGAGTGTTCCAGTTTTTCCACCATAGTTATAATGGATGTCCAAACACCAAATGTGGAGAAGAAAAGTCCCTACATTGAATTATGGTTTTCAGTCATCCAATCATAGTATTTGCTCTTATAAAATATAATGCTTTTCATTCAAAGACCTCTGAGCTTCTAATTGATTATTTAATTAAATCACAAAATGTTCCTGTGATCTAGGAAAGTATTGAAAGGAGTGAGTAAACTATGAGTAAAGTCATTAGTCAAGATGACTAACAGATGAGAAATGTACTAATAAAGAGTAATTGCGGTAAAAGAAAATTAGTTAGAAACAGGTTAGAAGAGCGATTTTTAGAGAATAGTTCTGAACACCTACACTCTTTCAAATCCAGCAGAAGCTGTGATAGCTCAGAGGTGTCTAAAAACCAGACTAGGACTGATTTACCTAGGTACATTGACACGGACAGAAGAGACACTTTTGAAACAAAAGTGTGTATGTGGCACAGGAGCACAATGCTGAACATACCTCTTGAACAACAGGCTGAACTGAATCCTCCCTCACCTACATGGACAACCACAGAAAATGGGTTTAGCTTGGGAGCCCCTACAGACCACACACTACTCACCACCCATCTCCAATGTCAGTCGTCATTTTAGATGATACTGGCCCAGAAGTCTGCCCTGAGTAGATCTCACTGTTTCTTCCCTCCAATGGTTGATAAGTGATCCCCTTCCTGCATAGATATCTTTACCATAACTGCATGACCAAGACAACCAGGGTTTTATTCAGTCATCCCATGTTCAGTTTCTCTGCACTCTGTGGCTCACCAGCACCTTCTCCAGAAGTAACAGGAGAGAGGACCAGAGAAAGACAGTATCATTTATTTCCCCTGTTGAGTAGTGAGGGTATCAAAGGGCTCATGGATGTGGAGTAATGCTTAGGTAAGATTGACAACTATTTCCTCCTGCTTCATACACATAACCAGCACCCACCTGTTTTCCTCCCACCCAGAGATATTTTTGAAAGCTTCTTCTAGCAAATTTCTGCACCAAAATTAAACCCATATAGCAGTCAGCCTTATTGCCGTGTTCCCACGTCAGCTGTGTGTCATGACAACAGATGATAGAAATGCTGCTATTCAGGCTTCAGGGTACATGTTTCTTTTTTTTTCTTTTTTTTTTTCTTTTCTTTTTCTTTTTTTTTTTTTTTATTTTAATAGCTTTAAAAAGAGCTCTGAACAAAAGTGCTTGCTCCGTGATGCAGCGCTGAGCTAAAGCACACAGGGCAGGTATACCTGCCCACATGACAACAGGCAAAAATAAGTAGAGTGGGTGAGGTTTCCTGTGGCGCTGTGGGGGCTGAGGGAGAAACACTTCTAGGAGAAAAGAAGATGACAAGATAAGGGAAAATGGAGAGGGAAAAAGCAGAAGTGCTTCCCTTCCCTGCACCCCTCCCCTGAGGGCCTTCAGCAGTGGGGCAGCTCCGTGCATCACACATGGATGTCTCCATGTCCTAAAACTAGTCAAACCTCCCTGCTTTGGGGTGCTCCTTGGCAGACACCAGCCTAACTCACCACAAAGGGCCCTGTTTGTCTCATCCTGCTGTGAAGGAAGGGAGTTTTGAATTTCCAGGCAAGAAAATCTTGCTCTGCAAACATCCTCTGAGTTATTTCATGGGAGTAAAGCACTGACAAATAAAAGCCTCCTCACACAAAACATTCCCACAATGTCGGATCTCAAGATCTCAGTCCTGAGATGCTGAGCCACCGAGACCCTGGGGGGGCTCGGGACTCCTGGAATGTTGCCAGAAGTGTCTGGTAGCTGGACTTTAACCCTACACAGGAGACGACAAGGATGAGGGCTTCACAGGGTGAATGGTGAAGGGATTAGTTAATTAGAGGGTGAGACACAAGGTTTAAGATTTATGTACAGGGGGGTTTAGAGAAGTAAGATGGAGGAATTGGGGTGTGTCCTGTCCTCCTTCTTCTTCCTCTTCTCCTCCATCTTCTTTGGCCACGGTGGCACATTTGGATTGGTTAATACTGAGAGTACACCGAGTTATAAGAATAGATGGTATTGGGGAAAAATGATAAATATTGTATACGTAACAAAGGGTATAAAGATACGTGGCTGCCCAGGAGGGCAGACAGTGTGCCCATGGCTGACTGCTGAGCAGATCTCTGGTGGCTGAAAGAACATCTTTTAGATAAACAATTAATAAACATAAAACCAGAAAGAAGAACTGAAGCCTCTTCTCGTCTTTCGATACGCGGGCTGCCCCAAGGCCACCCAGGGCCTTTCCAGGCCCCTCAAACAGCCGAGATAAACCGGACACACAAGACATAATTTCTCCCAGGTCAGACACTCCTTTCTACTCAAGAACTCAAAATTTGTATGTATATATGGCCTTGGTTTTGGTTGTGAGCTTTCTGTTTGGTTTTGGTTTGGTCTTGTTTTTTTTATGTACAGCTAGATCCTGAAGGAAGAAAAAGAAATTAACCTAGTAAAATCGTGGTCCCAGTTACTTTAGGATCAGGCTATGCAAGGGCAGTCAGAATCCTGGAGTCAGAGAGGAGGGCTCTCCAGCTGGAACTGCTGTCGTTCCCAGCTCATACTTCAGTAATCGTCACATTTGTTTCTGTTTCACAGCATCATAAAAGACAGCAAGCAACCCCTGAGCCAAGCAAGAATTTAAATACATCTTTGAGGCCTTTCCCATTTAGAAAATCGCTTGTGTCTGTGTTTGATACTCAGGGCTGCTCCTGAATATAAATGCTTCCCTGAATCAGGGCTACACAAGTATCAGAAGCTTAGATCAAGGAGCTGATCTGTCCAAATCAGACATTAGAGGCATGATGAAATGCTGCAGATCTTCCCTTTAATGAAACTTAGTTTATGAAAACCCTTTAATAAAGCTGCAGTGAGTATATTTACATTCCCAAAAGAGAAGAGCTCTCTCTCAAAACGAAAAAAATTACCACAATTAATAATATACTGATATTCTTCATAATGCCAGTAGATTGCAAGTTTTTGTTGAGCTGTTCATCATTTTGAATTTCCATGCATGTCTTTATTCCACAATCACATCTACACCCTCTGGGGCACTTTAGGGACTAAAATTGATTGCTGCATATTAAAAATAGCAAATGAATCTCATTATTTCTTTTGTACCTCCCCAGTTTATTCAGCATACAAAAGACAAAATCAATAGCATCCTGCCTGAGGAATAGGGTTATTTTTGTATTTTTTTAATACTGCTGCAGATTTTTGGCTTTACTCTTGAAACTGTGATGTGTTGCACGAATTTATTTTCACTCTTTGAGTTTTCAGATCATCTGCATTTTGCTGTGCTAATCCCGGATGTTTAATATCAAGGAAAATAGTATTTATATCCCATTCATCTCTTTCTCCAGCATCTCCTGTGTATCTGCATGTTCATTTTCCATTGCCAACAGCCTGAATACTCAGAAATATTCAGAAATTTGCTTCTCAGTGGTGCAGATCCAAGTAAGCATTTACACCTAAGCTTATGTATAATTTAAGATACATTAGGGCTTGAGGAGCTGAGGTGCACCCTTGAGCTGAGAGATATAATAGGATAAAGAAGGGAGGGGGTGTTCCTATAGGGTCTAACTTTCGGGGAGAGCTGGGACTTGTATATCTGGGCAGAACTCTGGAATTGGTCTGCTTCTTGTTTGAGAAAAGAAACGTGATATTTCCTTTTCATCCATATTTCAGCACTTGCACAGTTGTCCACTGTTTTCAAATAGATGTAAGTGGAAGACAATTATTCAGGAAACAGTATCTTTTACACCTAAGGATGTGTGTAATCCAGGTGACCTTTATATGTCCAGATAAATTTTTTCCATCCACTTTGTATATTTTTTTTCAAATGAAAACAAAGGAAGTTCAGTGTTTCAACCATGCTAAGTCCTTTTTAATGTAATCTCCCTCCTGATTTATTAACAGATGGACTCCCTACCAATAGTTGTCTTTTCCCAGCACACTGATAAAAGTCTTTCTATTTGTTCTCATGTATCTGAGAGAGACAATCCACTTTGCCCTAACTGTTGTCTTTTCTCTGAAACATCAGTTGCAGAATTACCCTATACACATGGATTTCCGTACTGCCCCACATTCACTGCTTCAGAGTATTTGATTTTATTATTCTTGATCCTGAAACACAAGACTCAAGACTTTCCATTTTATGACGAAAATTATTTCTAGTGTAACTTTTTGGATATGTTTTACTGTTCTCTTTAGTTTTAAGACAGAATGGAAAACACACAAAAAAAATACACATTTTCCTTCTTTCACCATTTCTTCGGGGACTTTTCCCTGAAAAAATGTGAGCAGGCTCTTCCAGTAAAACAAAGCAGATGTTTTGCAACAATTTTCACAACTGTAAGTAAGTCCCTGACAAGCTATATGTCATAGATATGTCCTGTGCAGCAACCATCACATGAGTATCTTTACATATAACGTGTCGTAATAAAATTAATATGAATATGTACCCCAGTAAACTAATCTTCTTCCTGTTTGGAAAAAATTAACTTCTCTTTGTATTTTCACATGTATCTTTCTCCCCTCGGTAAACTGATTTCAAGGAAATCATATACATACTTACAGTGATGTGAATTTGTGATAGAATTTGCAAATATTTTAGTTTTATTTCTTTGATTTCTGCCTAATTTATGTCTGACTCGGGTGTGACATGATGTGTCTAAACTCTGAGTAAATGCTTACAAATTTGGAAAAAAATTGAGGTCTGACATGAACTTATATTAAATTTATCTTGAGTGCACTTCAGATGCACTGATTGCATTTCAACCAATGTACCCAAAGAGGAGTCATCCTTGAAAGACATCTTGACTTTTTTCCTTTAGAAAGTACAATCATTATCAGCTTGCTTCTGTTTCCTTTTTTCTTTCACTGAGGCAATGTTTGTTCTCTCTAAAAAATGGAACCAAACAATGCTATTATGTGAGTCATCAGAAAAGAGCAGCAGCAGTCGTACATGGTTGTTGATGGTGATCAGTTTGAATTGCATACTGCCCCCCTGCCAGTCTCCTGGAAACTTTGGCATTTGGAGGATAACTGGGATTTACTTTTTTGGATAACTTGGTGCCTTGCTGCTCATAAGATCATAAGCAAAATCAGTTTTACTTGAGAACTAGGTTTGCATTCCCAAAACATTGCAAGTCTAGTGCTGCAGACTCTCCTTAGCTGACTGCAAAACATCAAACGCTAGTAACGAAAAGTGGAGATGGCTGCCTTCTAAGTAAAATAGAGGATACAGTCCTAGCTAGTCCAGAGTACACCTAATTTCGCAAAATGTCAAGAGATGTCATGCTGCCACATAAAAATGTTTCCTATTGTCCTTAAATTGATCATTCAATCCACTTGCCATCAAACAGTAAAAGTAGCCTTTCTGCTTTCATCTCACTATGAAAGGGAAAAAATAACACATATATGTGGCAGTAATTATTACATCCCATGGCTTTTTTTTATGAAGAATAGCATACTATCAGAGCAGCAGTAGGCAAAGAGAACAAGAAGAGAAAATTCAGTCTATTTCAGATTTTACTATACAGAAAATGTCTTGTTTCTCTGCAAAATTTCTAATACTGCCATCTGAGTTAGAACCTCACATCCTTGTGCAGTTGGACATTTGACAATAGCTGAAGTAAAAAGACTTCACACACATCATCAACATGTACATAAAAAATTACAGGGCCTAAACAATCCAAAAAAATGCAAGAAAATTACTGAAATTAAAAAGGACTGAGAAACATGTTCTCCTTCTTGAATCAAATGTCAGTGCAAAAGAAATTCAGCAGACCTCTACAGCTTACACTACAGAGAAATTGTCATTCACAGATGCGTTTTGCAGATTCCGCTAGTCAGCAATAAAGATTTGTTTGTTCTGTATTAAAGCAGAGAGACGGGGCAATCACAGTACTGAAGCACCACTTTCAGATTCCCAAACGGAAATTAAACACAGCAGTAGAGGCAAATTAACAATATTTAAGGCACCTAACAAGTCGTAGCAGAGCAATTGGCTGAGCCCGTTACCGGCCGGGCGCAGCCGGCACCGCCGCTGTGGCGGGGCTGCCCGGGAGCGGGACCGGCGGCCGGGGGCGACGGAGCCCGGGGGCCGCGCCCCGCCACAGGCGGCGGCGGAGCGCCCTCTAACGGCGAGCGGCGGCGCGGCGGGGGCTGCGGCGGGGCTGCGGCACGGGCTGCGGGCCCTGCTGCCGAGGGACACTCCGCTGTGCTGAGAGACACTCCCGTGTGCTGAGGGACACTCCCGTGTGCTGAGAAACACTGCCCTGTGCTGAGAGACACTCCCGTGTGCTGAGGGACACTCCTCTGTTCTGACGACACTCCTCTGTGCTGAGGGACACTCCTCTGTGCTGAGGGACACTCCCGTGTGCTGAGGGACACTCCTCTGTGCTGAGAGACACCCCCCCTGTGCTGAGAGACACTCCCGTGTGCTGAGAGACACTCCACTGTGCTGAGGGACACTCCCGTGTGCTGAGAGACACTCCTCTGTGCTGAGAGACACTCCTCTGTGCCGAGAGACACTCCCGTGTGCTGAGAGACACTCCCCTGTGCTGAGGGACACTCCCGTGTGCTGAGGGACACTCCCCTGTGCTGAGGGACACTCCCGTGTGCTGAGGGACACTCCTCTGTGCTGAGAGACACTCCTCTCTGCTGAGAGACACTCCCGTGTGCTGAGGGACACTGCCCTGCTCCTCTCTGTCCCTCTCCCTGCCGGCAGGAGACCCCTCGAGGCCTGTTCCTGCCCCAGCCTTCTCAAAGCCGTGCTTGTTTATCCTCTTGTACAGGCAGGGAGGGTGGGAAAGTGCCACTGAACGGGAAGATTTTGCAGCATGCTGTGGTCTCCCAGGGATTTTTGGCAGGTTCTCATTTCCTCAGGGAGCCAAGAACATTTTGTCTCTGCATCTCACATACTTGTCTCTTGCCTTCAATGCTGTGCGGTCTCAGTGGGCAGTGCTGCCTGGAGACATCTCAGAGGGGCTGGCATCTTCTACAGAGCTTGGGTCACAACCCATAGCGAGTGTAAGGACAAAACTCTAGGGCATGAGGGTACAGGCAGCAGGGATGGATAAGGGTGACTCCCAATGTTCAAGACTTTGGCCCAGGTCAGCCTCTAGGCCTTGTGAAAGAGACTTAAGAGACATACTTGGCAATTCCTCCACAATAAGAGGCAAAAGTTTCAGTGCAGAATTATCAAGCATAGGGTAGAAGGCCTGGCCAGATGTTTTAGGAGAAATTTGTAACTCTGGCAGTCAAAACAATACATTCTGGGTCAATAAAGAGAAACTAAATGACCCTCACTGACTGGCACAAGCCAACACCTCTTACCAGTGCAGGCACCTACAGAGGCCAGAGGTTGCCTCCATGGCCAGCCAGGGCTCAGGAATGCTTCACACTATTTGTCAGCTTCTTTCTGCCAGCAGACATAAGCCTTTCATCCATCCTAGTGATGCGCCATCATCATTGCTGGAAATCCCAAGCCTGTTGTGGCACTTCTGCCACATCAAGCTGTATTTTCAGTCCTTAACACACATCTCCTGGAGACACAGCAAGCACCAAAAGCATCCTTAATGGGTTCACCCACACCAAAAGAAGAGACTGAGGAGGTGAGGTGTGAGACCAGATCTATATCTCACTGTATCAGCTGGATTCAGCATTGTTATCTGCAGGGGCCAGCAAGGGGAAAGGGGAAGAGAGGTTGGTGCCATGCACACCCTCCCATGCTCATCCACAACCAGCAGCTCCCACTCTCTAGGAGTGGTCACACTCTGGTGGCCACTAGCAGTCTAGGAAAAACAACTTTCACCCCATTTTATGGGTAAAACTGGAAGAGCCTGGAGAACAAAAGCTATTATTAATTCCCATCTGTTGAAAGGAGGCTGCAGCTGTTTTGAGAGGTTTTCCTGCAAGCTATGCAGATCTGCTCAGAATTTTAATGGTTGTTTACCAACCAAAGCATGCCATTGAAAGAGCGAGATGTTTCCAAGTAAACATGGTGTGAACACCATTTCAGCCTAGAAATAAATATCTTTTTTCTTGCAAATATTTTTCTAGGTAAGAAAAGATGGTTTTGTATTTGATTCTTTCACTTTTCAGCTATTCTTTTTTTTTTACTCATCCTTTGCCATCTAAGAGAAGGAGAAGAGATACCTTGAAATATGCAATGCAATTTTACACACACAAAAAACCTTGTTGACCCCAAACATTCAGTGTGGTCACTGTAGGTAGCCCCACAAAACACTGGTGTGCAGTTAAAGTAGTATGTGCTAGTAAAACTGGTATCTGTCCAAAGAACCTAGCAAACCGTGAAGAAAACCACTGCATACAAAAGATGAAAAAAAAGAAAAGGCTTTGTTATATTCTGGTAAGTGAAAATACATATGACAGGCTTTTTACCTTTATATTTTCTGCCATGATCATATTTTCAAGGGGATTGTTATTGCTGAGAAATTAACATGTCTTAAGCCAGAATCTCTAATGTGTGTTATTTATATCAGAAATTAAATCCCTGCAACCATGCCTGTATTTTATGGCTGTGTATAACTAAAAGCCCTGCTTCTGTGATATTAATACATGCAGTTTCTCTGTGACATGTATCTTGTACATAGCAGAAAGAAGCACTGCAGAAATGCCTCAGATAGATACAAAAAAATCCAAAGCTTTTTTGCTATAGTGAACTAGAAATCCTAGCTCTTTTTATTTATTCCAGAAGTCTTTGAACTGCCTGACTTGAAGAAGGTATTTACAGCTGAAATGACAGTCCCTGAACACAGTCTAGCATTCCTGATATCACTGCTGTAATTGGGGGATGGGAAAGATCCACTATCACCCACCATTTAACCAAAAAAGTTATGACCTTCCTGCATTTAAAAAAGACCATGCATGAGAAACTGGAAAGACAAGAGAGTTAAGTGACATAGTAAATGGTCACCAGGAAATGACCAGGAAATTAATATAACAAAGAGGCAGTGCTAAGGGGAGAGTTGGACAGCCTGCTGCTATTTCATCAGGTCATGCAACTGAAAATATTAGTGAGAAAACGAAACTATTTATCTTTCACTAAGACAGAAGTGAAAAGCGATCTGGGCAGTCTGACCTTCTAATCTGAGTTAAGTCAACATATCAACAATAAAAATGGACTAATATTTCAAGGAATTTTGTTTTAATGACTGTGGGGGTTCAAGTTACCGTGGGGTGTTTTCCTGTAATATGATAGAATCCCACTAAATGGTCATTATTTGACTTCTGGTAATGGAGACATGAAAGCTCTGTGTGTGTCCTGTGTTTCTGTTACAGCGGTCCAAAGGCTATTGAGATGGGTTTCACCCATATTGTTTTGAATTTATTTCCTCTTAATAAATGGTAACCCACAGTTTTATATAATGGCAGTCCAAAATGGATTTCTGCTTTGTGATAGCTAATTCATGGCAACTAGCTTCTAAGACAGTATGTGAAAGTGAACAGCTGTGAACTGATAAATATTAAGAATTATTAAATACACATTTTTACAAATGTAGCACTTGCCCATTCCTTACAAATATTTTTCTGTTTTGAAGTTCAGTCTTCAGCATAGCACAAACAATTACTGAAATAAGTGTTATAAAAGAACAGAAACAGATGGGAAAACAGGGAAGTGATAAACACAATAAAATAAATGGCATGACCTAAATTCACCAGAGATATCAACTGAGTAAGCCAAGATTAAGAAATCACCTCTCACTGCCCAGTGTTTTCCTTATTAAGAGTGTTGATGCCTCTGTCTTGGTCTGAAAGAAAGATGCCATTTAAGGAAAGCAGGAGCCTCCCTTGGAATGGAAAATTTTACCCACTTTCCTCCAAATTATTATAGCTTTGAAATTAAAGGGCTTTCAGGCAAAGATATGGAAAGGAAATACCGGTTCTTTGCTAGTGTGTGTGCACTAGTGTGTGCAGCAGTGTGTGTCTGTATAACCAGGCAAGCGAACAGCGGCACTGCTGGCACAACCAGCGAGAGCAGAAATCCCAGGGAAGTCTCTTCCCGCTCTTTGAGCGCTTTGGTGGGGTTCCGGTGGCGGCCGGCAGGGGGCGCCACTGGCTCCCGGCGGGCGGGTGGGTGCGGTGATTCCCCCGCGCCTGCAGGGGGCGCTGTGCGCGGCCCGGCCGAGGCTCCCCGCGCCGTCATGGCAGCCGGGCTGGCAAAAACGGGGCCCAGCAGGAACCTCAAAGCAGAGGCTGGAACGCCAGCGTGGGCTCACCTGGGGCAGTGAGCAACAGGCAGCAGACACTCTGCAGCTGTAGCTGGAACCGTGGGTGTCCCGGCAGGCAGGAGATGCAAAGCTACGGTGTGGTAAAAAGCCGGAGCTGTGGCAGAGGAATGGCGTGGCTGGGCAGTGGCAGCCCGGCTCCCAGACACAGCCAGGAGAGGCTCCCTTGGAGGGGGAAGGGGCTCAGGGTCCCGGGGCTTTCCCTGAGGCACCTGAGCAGATGATGAAAGTTCTTTTTTTAGTGAGGTGGTGTATTAATAAGGTCCCAGTGTAATGGAGGCTCTTACAAGAAGAGCTCCACTCATGGTAGAAGAAAGCAGGAGATGGAACCCCACAGTGGTGCTGAATTGTCCCCAGAGCAAATGCAGCCTGTCTGCCCTTCTGAAGCTGACAGGGAAGAGAGCTAGGAGCTGCACCCAACCCCGTTCTCCAGCCCAAACCTCCAGGTATCTCAGCTGCTCCAAGGGAAACCCCTCAGATGACAGAAGTGCAGCCAGGTGCCCTCCTGTTCTTGGCAGCTTCTTTTGTCTCTCCTAAATACCAGTCGTTATATTTCTTAGTCACAGACGGGGTAAAATTCCATGACAGAAAGAAACAAAAGGAAAAATCCTAAACCACAACATCCTCCCATCTTTTAGAAATGTTAAACAGGATTTGGGGATATAATCCAGGGATCCCCAGTCTTTTTTAATGCATGCTGGCATTGATGGATGTGATCTCAACAAATCTAGGCACTTTAATTTACTATGGCATAATGTCAAGAAAGCACATTACCTGAAAATAACCTGATTTAATATACCCTTGATTTTACCAATGCACTATCTGCATGTATCTATAGGTAGACAGATAAATCACAGAATCATAGTGTTGTTTATGTTGGCATGGACCTCCAGAGAAAAACAAATCCAACACTTCTACAGCCAGCAGGGACATTTTCAACTAGATCAGGTTGGTCAGGAGTCTGACCTTGAATATTGCCAGGCATGGAGTATCTACCAGCTCTCTGGATAACCTGTGCCAGTGTTTTATCATCCTCATTGTAAAAACTTATATCTAACTGTGAGAAATGACCACTCACTTTTAAAAATTTTAAGGTTTATTACACCTTAACAAAAAATACAACAAAAGTACTAAATAAGGAAAAATTACAGCGCTGGGAGCCCCCCACTGCCCCATGGCTGTCAGCCACATGGGTCCTCTTCAAGATGGATGCTTCACTTTTTATATCTGTAGCCCCTCCTAGAGCTTTGTCAGTCAACTCCTTCCTTGCTGTCCAGTGGTGGAAGTCACTTTCTTACATTCTGATTGGAGATCAGGTGTTACCATAGTAAGAAGCCAACCTTCCCAAATGCCTGGATTACCAAGACCAGCCCGTGATGACAATACTGGGGGGGAACACATTGCAATAACATAACTATACATTTATAAAACTTCTCTTAACATACAATAAGGTTCACCCCTTAATTGTGAGAGTCAACCATCTCATTACTCATCAATAACATAATGTAAATTGACCCACTTTCAGTTTAAAACTATCACCCCTTGTCCTATCACAACAGATTCTGCTAAAAGTTTCATCCCCATATTACTTGTAGCCCTCTTTCAGTTATTGACAGGCTGCAACGAGGTCTCCCTGGAGTTGCCTCTTCCCCTGGCTGAACAACCTAAGCTCTCTCAGTTTGTCTTCACAGGAGAGGTGCTCCAGCCCTCAATTGTCTTGGTAGCTCTGCTATGGACCAGTTCCAATAGGTTCATGTCTTTCCTGTACTGAGGACCCCAGAGCTGGAAAAGCACTCAGGATGGGTCTCATCACAGTGGATCAGAAGGCTGAATAACTCAACTTGCTGGCCACTCCTCTTTTGATGCAGCCCAGGATATGCTTGGATTTCTAGGCTGAAGGTGCACATTATCGGGTCATGTCCATCTTTTCACTCACCAGTACGGCCATGTCCTTTTTTGCAGAGCTGCTCTCAAGGACTTCTTCTCCCAGTCTGTATTTATGTCTGACGTTGCTCCAACCCAGGTGTTGCACCTCACACTTGGCCCTGATAAATCTCAAGAGAGTCTTGTGGGCTCACCTTTTGAGGTTGGCCAAGTCCCTCCGGATGGCATCCTGTCCCCAGGAATGTCAACTGCACCACTCTGCTTGATTTCATCTGCAAATTTGCTAAGAGTGCACTTGATCCCTTTGCCTATGTCATTGATGAAGATTTTAAACAACACTATTCCCAGTACAAACCCCTGAGGGACCCCACTTTATCACTGATCTCCATCCATTGAGTCACTGACCTCTAGATGCAACCATCCAACCAATTCTTCATTCACTGAATAGGCTACCCATCAAATCCATACCTCCTCAATTTAGGGAGAAGGGTATTATGAAAACCATGTCAAAGGCCATACAGAAATCCAGATGGATGATGTTCTTGGCTTTTCCCTTGCCCACTGACGTAGTCACTCCATGATAGGTTTGTTCTCCGCAAGGAAATTTCCCTTTCAGTTGCCCACAGCCAGTGCACTGCAGCCCAATGCAGAAGTGTTAGATTTCTAGTGCTGTGAGAATGGGCAAGTAGCAAGTGAGCCATTTATCCATGTTATCCCACTGCACGAGGTCCTCTTTCTTACAAAAAACTTGCTCAGAAAAGGATAGTTTTCTAAATGTGTGAATCACAGGAACAGTAGAAAATGTCCTTATTTCAGGATGGGAGAGCTCATTGTCGGATTGTTGCAATGCCCTGGGAAATACCTTCTCTCGCACTGTTTCTGCATCTGCCTTCTCTACCTCAAAAAGGTTAGCACTCACTAAATTCCTTCATCCTTATAGTACCTCAAAACCATGCCATCTAATCTGTGCATGCCATGTAAAACACAGCTCATGTACCTTGTCACTGCTGCCACCTGGAACAAAACAATGCACAGTGCTAGTTACAGCTATAGGGCTTAGACACTCATCATGGGTCATGACATGGAGAACCAGGGAGTCCCAGCAAGTGCTCTGGCAGTTTCACGTGAGGAGCAAAGATACAAGCTGAGATGTAGGAGACTAGCATGCTTTGGATATGAAGAGAAATTCTCATCAACTTAAGAAATTTTATACTCAATGAGGATTATCGCTCTTCACTGCTACAACCACCACAAACAAAGGAAGAGCCTCTTTACAAAATGAGCTATGCTAAAGTGCTGCCAGGGCTGGCAGCAGGGAATTCAGGGGTGGTTTCCATGAGGAGAGCTCAGGGACTGTCGCATGCCCAACATGGATTGTTCCAGTCAATGCTCAAATGGCACCCTCACTGGCCAGAGTTGAGCAGTCCATCTGTCAACTAGTAGTGCCTTTGGAAAAATATATGTAAGAAGGGGTGAAAAGCATCTCATACTAGTTTTGAGAGAGGAGAGTGATAAATATGTGACAGCAACAGCCCAGCAGACACCAAGGTCAGTGCAGAAGGAGAGGGAGGAAGTGGTCCAGATGGTGGAGCAGGGTCAAGACCATGGAGAAGCAGATAGCAACTCATCAGAGCAAATATTTACTCTTTGTCTGAACCATCAGAAAAATACTGTTGTTGTTTAGATACAGGGCAGGTAAAACACCTGTTTTCTTTTTTCAGGGATGTCCTCGGACGTCTTCCAACAGTCTTTGAGAAATATCTTGTATAAGTGGCAGCTCGGAAAGATTCTAACCTGGCTAAACCTAAAATGTCTTGTACTAGCCTCTAGATTTTTTTTTTACAAAGAACCATCTAAAATAATTTCCTACTTTTTCCTATGTAGAGTAATTTCTAACCTAGATTAGTTTCCTACTTCTTTTGTCATAGCAGGAATCCAGGACCATATTACATTGAAAGAACGTAGATTTTATGTTATACAGTCATGAATGTCAAATGCTTCTGTTTTCCTACTGCTCATCTGAATAACATTAAGATAGACCACTTAAGTGGTCAGCATAAATTTGATTTTAGAGAAAATAGGCCTTTTTTTTCTAAAAGCATTAGAAAGTGTCCTTAGTGGGAGCAGTTTATATTCAATTTTTTAAAGAAAGCTGCACTGAAATTACTACAGCAGTTGTCTCAGTAAGGATACAGCACTACGTAATCAGCATCAGGCAGTGTGACACAATTAGTTCAGACACTAGCCCTCTGTTTCCAGTGTATTCTGCAAGCCTACAGTGTATTCAATGTACATGTTGCTGTAGAAATGCAGAAGTCCTGCTAATGCCAAGAATATTTACCTCATCCTGTTTTTATTTGGACACTTACTCACACACTCAGACACTTGTGCAGATGCTTATGGGGTAGATGTGTTGTATCATTGACCACATGAGTTGTGGCTTGCTAGATTCTCCCAGAGGTCCTTATGGGCCAGATTGCATTTCTCATGAAGTCTGCAGTCAGACAGCAGTGGGCTGTTAGCTGAGGGAAGGACAACACTGCATCAGGATAGCTGAACAGAGCAATATTCCCTAGCAGCAGCTTGCCACAGTAGGGGGATTCATCCTAATTTACTTAATAGGACCAGAAGTATTTGGGGTTGTTTGAACAAAACTTCAAAGCCAATTGGGCTAACCTTATGTGAAGTATTAATGTGTCATATCTGAGACAAATGGCAAACTTTGTGATGCAATGTAATTTTTTAGAAACTACACTTCATATTGTAAAACCATTTAAAAATCCAGACTAGCTTTTTTTGGCCAAGAAGAATCTGTCCTTTTCTTGCTCTTGACTATATTTCAAATGCTATAAACATCAACTTTTACTGGAAAGATAACATCACGTTAAAATTCTAATTAAAGCAAACAAGAGCTGAGTGTGCTTAGCGTAGGCCTTTTTATTCTAGATTAGCCAAGTCATCAATTTAAAACAGGAACAAGACAAATAAATATGACAAAATAGAAATGAAAAATTGTCTTTCAGATACACTGTGCCATTTATTAAAAACAGACCAAGCAGAACACCTGGCTCCTTAATATAGAACAGTAGTTGGGTTAGCTCCATTAAGGGAAATTGATTTCAGCAGAGATGATCTTGGAAAAAAAAAGTAATTTCCAAAAGAAAGTCATATGGAATCACTTGTCATTCCCTGCTCTTCCTTTTCAAATCTGTTTCAGGGAAAATTTTTCAGGAGCATTCAAACATAGTTTTAAACGTAGCTTCCTTGTATCATCTTCCAACAGAATTCTTCATGCTCTACTTCTGATTAAAGGATCTCTTCCCATCAGATTTATACAAACACCACATTTTATGGTATCCAGATTCCAGTTCTTATTCCTTCAGCTACTGTTGGTTTCCTGGTTATTCTTCATCTACTGTAAAAGAAATTGCCACTTCATATGAATCACTTATTTAATGCCCAAATTCAGCTAAAACAATTGCAACAGAAGGAATGAAAAATGGAGATCTCAAAGTTATTTGATTTTATTATTAATTAGTTATTTTGTTTTAGTCATTGAGTCTGATTCTGTGAGACAGTTAAGAACCTTTCCCCATTCATTAATGTTCACACCACTGCTGAATTCAGTTTCAGTTTCAGTGGCTGGTAAAGAGTTCAGCATCTTGTGAGGTCAAATATTTTCTTGGTCACATAGGCAGAAAGGAATTTGGGTAGGAAACCAAAACTGCAAGTTGTATGGTAAAACTTCTGCTTTCACAGAAGATAAAATCTCCAGCTCAGGAAATCATAATCAGACTGATGTCTGTCATGACATTTCAAGAAATCCAAGTTCAACATCTTAGAATTTCTTGCATGTTGTGTATTAATGACCTTAAATGAGTCATTATTCTGTAAACACAAGAGAAATTAAATTGCTTTCTTCTTGTTTTTTCTGCCTTACCTTCTTCTCTGTCTTGCTTCTGTGTGTCATATGCTTCTTAGGAAGGACTAATCTAATTCCCTTTCTCAGAAAGTTTCAGAGAATCACAAGATGGTTAAAGTTGGAAAGAACCACTGGAGGTCCAGCCTTGATACTCAAACAGGGCTACCTGCAGCAGGTTTCCAGGTCCATATCCAGAGAGCTTCTGAAGGTCTCCAAGGAGGAAGATTCTACCACGTTTCTGGGAGACCTATTACAGTGAGCAGTCAGTGTATATCCAAATTTTAGGAATGTTTTTTAAGCTTCCTAAGTAAGCTTATAGAAGATTTATACATTGCCTACCAAAAAGAGCTATATCCTTGTCTGGTGGACAAGTGATGGCTACCTAAAATAAATAACAAGAGTACTTATTGTGTTTGCAGTCATGGCAGTGTTTGGGATCTAGAAACAAGTAACATCAGTATAAGATTATGCATGTAATTTTATTGTCACATAGGAGGATTTATTGTGTTTATCTACTTAACAGTATTTGAACCACTTCAGTTGCTCTTCAACAGCTGGTCAGTAGTAGGATGGAGGGTTTGGTGCATACCTAATGAAGAAGGGCTTGAGAAACACTATTCTAACACTGTGCAAGAAAACATATATGTTACTGATATGAGATGGCACATACTAAGTTTTACTGCTGTAAAACATACAGATTATGTGTTGTCTCAGACATATCTATTCTATCTTCAAATCTGGCAGAAAATCATGGTGGTTTTTGGCCAGGCTGAGGTCAGCAGGAATATAACTCTTCTGTTGGAAGTCTAGCAGCTAGGGCTTTGCTCCAATCATCAGTGGAAAAGTCACTTCTCCTTTCTAAGCTTGCTTCCTTCACACAGTTATCTATTTGGATTGCAGCTTGCAATCCAAACATGGAGCTAGGTTTGCATCACAGTTCAGGTGGTAGCTTTCAGTAATAGTTTTGGCTGCAGTCTTTTCTTTCTAATTCAAAGAGAGTTTTTGCATTAAACTGTTCACAAAGAGCAAAGCTTTCCTAAAGCTGACTTTTAGTTTTGGAGAATGGGTAAGGGAAGGGAAGGGACCGGAGCGTGTCATCTGGTCCAACCTCCCTACTAAAGCCAGGGTCATATGAGACATGGCACAAAATTGTGAATTTCTCCAGCAAAGGAAACTTCCCAAACTCTCTGGACAATCTATTGCAGTGCTCCATCCCTCACATAAGTAAAGTTCTTCCTTGTATTCAAGTGGAACTTCCTGTGCATCAGTTTCTGCCTATTGCCTCATGTCCTATTGCTCAGCGCCACAAAGAAGAGCCTGGCTTCATCCTCTTGACCCTCCCTTCAGATACTTCCAGATATTGATGAAGTCTTCTCTCAGCCATCTCTGCTCAAGGCTGAACAGGTCCAGCTCTCTCAGCCTTTCCTTACAAGAGAGTTATTCCAGTCTCTCAATCATCTTTGTCCACTGGACTCTTTCCAGGAGCTTCGTCTCTCTTGTTCTGAGGAGCCCAGAACTGGACACAGCACTCCAGATGTGCCTCACCAGGGCTGGGTAGAGGGGCAGGATCACCCTCCTCAACCTGCTGGCACTGCTCTTCCCAATGCACCCCAGGACACCATTGGCTTTCTTGGTCACCGGGACACACTGCTGGCTCATGGACAGCTTGCTGTCCACCAATACCCCTAGGTCCTTCTCCTCAGAGCTGCTTTCCAGCCTCAGCCTGTGCTGGTGCCTGGGGTTATTCCTCCCCAGTTCAGGACCCTGCATTTGCCTTTACCACATTTTAGAAGGTTCCTCACTGCCCATCTCTCCACCCTGTCGAGGCCCTTCTGAAGGGCTGCATGGCACTCTGGGGTATTAGCCACTGCTCCCAGATTTGCATATGAGTGACCTGCTGGGGAAGCATCTGTCTCTTTGTCCAAATCACTGATGAAAAAGTTAAACAACCTGGAGCCCAGTACTGACGCTTGGGGACATTGCTAGTGACAGGCCTCCAACCAGACTCTGTGTCACTCATCACAACCTTCTGGGATCTGCTGCTCAGCCAATTCTCAGTCCATCTCTTTGTCCAGTGTTTAACTCATACTTCATGAGTTTGTCTATGAGAATGTTGTGAGAGACACCATCTAAAGCAGTGCTGAAGTGAAAGTAAATAATATCTACTGCTCTCTCTTCAGCCATACTGGTTTCATTATATAAGACAATCAGGTTGTTCTAGAATATTTTATCTTTAGTGAATCCATGCTGGCTACTCCTTCTTGTGATCTTTTTTGTGTTCTATGTTTTGCTTCAACAAAAAGAATCAATGGACAAATAAATATTCTTCAATCTCTATTTTTTGTGTAGTGGGAAGAAAACCTGATATAAATTTAAAGATTGCATTCATTTAGCTAGTGTGGGGTTAACTTGCTGTGGACAGCCCCTCTCCAGCTGTCAATAACATCTAAGTATCTGTATCTTTTTCTCTGTGTATGTGCCACTGAACAGCTGCAAAAAACACAAGTGTCATGTTGAATGCCAATAATTTAATCAGTTTATATGCCCATAATGCCTAGAATTAGTATTATTAGAAGCATTATTGCAGGCAGTGGAAAACTTTTGCTGTATGGTGAGTTTTTGCCACTAACAAAACTTCTGAAAACTAGTTGAAAGAACATTTGTGTGTTGACTTTTTTGGGCCTTGTTTTTTTTGATATTTTGGGTTTGATTGGGTTTTTTTTGGGTTTGGTGGCTTTTGCGGGGTTTTTTTCCCTGTGTATCATCTTGATCCTAAGTTGCTGAATATGAAATAAATTCAATAGATCACATAAAATTATGCCATATAAATACTTGGGAGGTAGGGTATCTACTGGACAAGCACATTGGCAAAAGTGAAGTTTTCTATTCCAGAACTTTCCCCATGAGTGATGCATGCTGAACCAAAATATGGCCTTCTGACACCATTTACTAAGAAACCCTGTAATTCTGTCCAAATTGTTTCCAAGACAAAAATATTTACCACACTCTGTCAAATAAACATGACTCAAATACACATTCAATACTTAAGAAACTTTCACCTTTTGTTAAACCAGTATAAATCCACTGAAGAATTCAATCAGTGAAGCTACTTACTTACTCATCTTACTCATATATTAGATTATCCATATGCTAACCATTGTTAGTATATATATCCCATAAGTGTTTTTAACTGTATTATTACAAAGCTAAAAGAAAAATTTTGAAAAATGAACCTTTCTTCTACCACTATATATTTTATATATTATTGGAATAAGATCCCAATATAACCAGTTAGATGGTGCCTGGGCCAGTTCTGACCCTCGCTGCTGGGCCAAAGGCAGCACTGTGGTGCTTTACCCCAGAGATACCTTGGCTGCTGGAGATTGCAGCGGGGCACAGACGCAAGTCCAGGCTTGTCAGGGACTCCGTTTACCTCAGGAGAGAGAGCTTCTGGCTATGGTGAAGAGAAAATAGGAGTGGATTCTGCTGGAGGGTTGCCAGATGTTTATTCCATGGTTACAGAGATGTCTGCACCGGGGCAACTGCTGCTAACAGAATGCAGGCCGCATGGTCTCATTAACCTTTTAAGCTCCGGGACAGGGGAAGGGGAGGGGACAGGTGAGCCACCAACCAGGTGAAAGGGGCAGGGTCTCAAGGGACTAGGGACACCTATACGGGCCAATGTCCCCCAGGCCTGAGGGACCAATCACACGACGCCTTGCTGGTATGTTAGCCTGATTGACAGGGCACATTAAGCGAGGGGCGAGGGGGAAGGGAGAAGGTATAGGCACACCTGGGAAGGGACCTGGAAGTTTAAAACAGGACATTGCAACACACCGCAACAATATATATTGCCTTTCAACAAAGTTGCCAGTGCACATTTGCAAAAAAAAAAAAAAAAAGAAAAATGTCTGACACAAAATGGATAATCATCAAAAGAACTGATGGCAGGTATCAATCCAGATAGATAGGTTCAAATTAAGGAGGCATAATTTATGTTGACATATTGCAGGATGATTGCATAGACAGGGAAAAACCACAAAGACACAGCTTTTAGAGTGTCCAGGCAATCTGTTTGTATTAGTACTAATGTAATAATTTTCTCTGTACTTCTCTAATCAGAGAAGCATTTCCTATTAAATATGTTGAAATATGTTGAATTTGCACAAGAAGTACCTTCTTTCAAGTTTGATTTACTAAGTCCAAATCTACTGTACTGCTCAGAATACACAGTTTTCCATATAAATTTAGGATGCAGGGGGTGGGGCTGGTTTCAGCCTTTTAAATCAGTGCTGAGGAAGATGATTACCACTGGTTTAACCTATGAGAGCACCTTAATATGCAGCATAGCAATGCTGAATTTTAACCCAAACTGGGGGCTATATTCTATTTTAGATACAGGCATACTTGTCCATATGACTTCAGGAGTTGTGTTTGCGTGCAAAGGCAGGTTTTGACTTTTAGACATTTTTTTGTTTTCATTTTAAGTCCAAATTAGGTTATGTGGTTTGAAGGGAGAGAAAGTACTACATCACCTTTATGCTAAAATGAGACATTTCTGTTGTTAATCATAGGCAGCGAGTGAACTATCTGTCATTAAGTAATCAGGAATTAGCTAGTAATTGAATAAACAACTGAAGATCTTAACCTTCCAGTAAACCTACAAACACCTTCTTACCCTTATTCAGGTAATTGTAATATAAGTGACCTTGTCCTTATGTTTTGGTAAAGGTCAGGGACAAAGTTAAAATAGCAGCAAGAGACTTTGTGGAACCACTGGCATAAGTTTTAGCTTTGTGTATTTTTAATAAGGACACTAATCAGCCTTCCAGATGAGAACAAAGCATATGAACTTCTGCTGAAAAGTTGACAAAACATGATTAAAGACATTGCTACAGTCAGAAGTACTAAAATGATGGCTTTCAAATGTTCATTTTTGCTAAATCTCAACAATCTTTCATTGAAACTATCAGTACTGCTTATTATATTCATTAAGTCCTTTCTTAGACTTAGAAATTCAGCCTTTGGTCTCCTGTGGCTTTGGTACTACCAGATGTTCACATAAAAACCTCAGGACTCATTCCCTCATTTTTGTTTGTTTAGGGATCTTCCTCCTTCCTCTCATCTCACATTTCAGCACAGGGTAGTTGTATTTTTTTCTCCTCAACCGTTTCACAAACAATTCAACCTCAGGCAAAACCCATGCACGCAGCTTTGCTTAAGGCTGGTAGAAGAAGGACAAAGCTAGAGTGAGTCATGCCAGAAACATGTGGATGACTGGTGGGAGGGCTCTGAATAGGGTTATAGATCAAGCTTCCCTAGTGCTTTTCCACTGTAGATCTCATAGAAGTTCACAGATGTTAAAAACAATTATTCATGCTGAAGAACTTGACACACATCAAATGTACATTAGATGTCTTTCCCAAGACCTCATAGTAAGCTTTACAAAGGGTTGAAGTCAGGCCCTGTGATTTCCAGTGCCAGGCATTTTTCTCCAGTATGTCATAGCCCTTCAAAACACTGTTGGTTATTGTTTTTGAGCAGGATAAATTTTGTGTATCAAGGACCGAGACTTCCAATTCTCCTGAAATCAGGCTCGAAAATCCATGTAATGCCATGCTTAAATAAATAGCAACATTTGTGAATACTCTAGAGCAGGCAAATGTCGCCACGGACATCAGTGGAACAGTCTTCCCTCTCTCTCTGCCTGGATCTGTTTTGTTGCCCCTAAGAATTACATGCAGCCAAGGTCTGTGACAGCACTCCACAAAAAGTGCTCTTTGTGTATAGTAAGAGAGACACAGTGAGGATGAGATAGTACAGAGCCCTTTACAGGTGTTCTTCCTATTGGCAGCTCCTTCCACACCAGCAGTTTACCCAGGCATTGCATCCTGCAGATTGTCATTTTCATGACCTTGTTACCCTGAAAAAAGGAAAAAAAAAAAAAAGAAAAAGTGTCTTTTCATGTTTTCTTTCTTAGTACTGGGTCCAGGCTCTCCCCTGTGTTAAAGGAAAAGTTATAATAATAAGGTCTTGCAGGGCAGACATGGAAGATGCAAACAAAACATGAAGCAGTTTTGTGTTTATAAAGCAGGTTTTCCTGAAGGGCTTGAAAGTCCTTGTTATATACAAAGAAGGAAAATTTATTGGTTAAAACTATTAACATAAAAAAGATTCATTTCCTGTACAGCTTTTCACACTTATCTAAAGCAGATACTACTTTCCGTAGCAACATCTTCTGAAATAAAAGTGAGAAGAACTCACTCCTTCCTGTTTTCAACAATATTGCAATATTGTTGCTTTGTAAACATCATTTATTCATGTCAGGAAAAGAAAAAGAGGAAAATATATCTTTTTGGCAGCCACTAAGGTATCAATCAAAGTGAGAGTATCACATTCATGTATATATCACTGATAAAAATCAGACATATCTAGCCACATGTTTTATCTAAAGGTTTGGACATAGAGAGGTTAACACCATTCTACTATTCCAGTAACTTTTACAAGAGAAAAATCTGAAATGCAAGGATACCCATTTCACTCTTCCTTGCCGAAGTCAGAGGAAGTGCCTCAATATGCTGGAAGTGTCATGTTTTTCTATCCTCATGAGACTTGACAAGCTGTATTTTGCGTCTTTCTCAGATGTTTTGATCTACTTTTTTGTGTTCATCTTTGAGGAAAAAGGCAAAGAGGGTGAGGTGAGGCCTAGATTAGTTAGTTCTCTGTGCATAAATATGTCTCAGTAGTAGGAGAACTTCAGACAGAGAAGGAACAGGGGGAAATGGAAGTATTAACTCAGAAATTAGAGATCTAGTGGATCTTTATTCAATGCAAAAAAAAATTTAAATACTGTAATATAAGAGTAACTGTTCTGTGCTACACAAGTGTTATTTTAGCTTCAGAAGTGCTGAGCAGAGAGCTCTTGTTCCCCTTGGTCAGCTGAAGACACTCATGTTATTAAGAAAGAGTGTCAGGAAACGGGTAAGTGTTATTGTGAGAGGAAACCTGTTTCAACTCCCATGATTGCAGTTTAGCACAGCTGCACCCCAAGAGAACAACAGCAAGATTTATTTCTTTTATAAGTCTCAATTTTACAAAGAACAAAACAGTCCTGTTAAAGAAAGCTGTGAGCACAAGAACTGTGTGAGAGGATGTAAACACAAGCGAGAGAGAGGAAGAGAGAGCACAAGAGAGCAGGGATGTGCATGTACTGACAAAAAGGAAAATAAACATCTTTCTGTCTAATATTTAACTGATTTATTTTGAATACTTAAAGAAGAATACTAATGATAAAAACGCCAATATTCTAAGTAAAAAACAAAAATTAGTAAGAAGTAAGGCTTGTTTTACACATTGTTATAAGCACCACTACCTGCATGCAAAGCACAAAAACTAGGCACCCAGGCAGACAGCCCACCTGTGTTTGGGCATCTCACAGTCCATCTGCAAAACCAGGTCACAGGGGGTCATTTTCTTGCCTTCCAGTGGCCTGCCACTTCTGCCTTACATCTTATATTTTTGTTTTGCTCTTGCCATGGTACAAGAAAATCTGGATTTATAAGCAACACTTATGTTGCACTGTCTGCATGCACGTGAGGCAGGTGCATGTGCATTGGCGCCTCATCTCACTCCACAGGCACAGACATACACTCATACCTGCAGTCAAGGATGTGAAAGGGGGGATAAGGAATGCTGGGATGTGTTTTGTGTCTTGCCAGTCACTGCCTGGGAAAGGATCAGCAGTTCTCTTTGTCCCTTCTGTCTTTTGTGGAAAACTTTCTGTATAAAGGCTTTCCAAATAGATGGACTTTCTGTTACTGCAGGTGTCTTCCCAAAATGGGCCTCCTTCCTGTTTGTGACTGCTGGTGTTGCGGGGCTGGTTGTGAAGGCCTGTTGTTCCCTACCACTGACCCAGCACTCAGACCCCTGCCACTCATCAGCATTCTGTCTTTGCAGCCAGCCCGGAGACATTCCCATGCCTGGGGAGAAGATAAGCCAACAGGAAATCACATTCAATGCAGTGACCATGTTAAGTCTGCAAAAAACGTCCTACCCCCAGTTGGCTGTTTTGCAGTTGAGACAAGCAAGTCTGCTTCTCAGCTGAGAAAACAGAGCAGCTATTCTTATGATTATGAAAAATAAAAGTTGAGGAAACAGACACAATAAAAGAAAAAACCCAGCCATCAGAAAAAACAGTAAGCAGACAGCACATCCTACCAAGAGAGATCATCTCTGCATTTATTTTACTAATAACTAAAGCTGATATATGTATACTTAAATGTGGAATATGGCTCCCATTGATCTGAGAAGTTATTGTTTGGGTGTGAAGGAGACTACAAGCAGGTTATTTTGTGAGAAATACATAAAAAGAACTGCTCAGATGCATTCCTAAATTCTGCATTAGAAGCCAAAATTCATTCCAGTTACTTTTATTCGGTGAATCTTTTTTTCAAAAGGTCATGGCCTTCACCACTGACCCTGATCTGTTGCAGTGCTCTCTGATGGTGATTTTGACATGTCAGTTCAGAAACATCAGCATTGAAAAATGGGAGAAGTTATACATTTTGGTTATAACAGAGTACTTAGTCAGGAAGTATTTTGTTTTCCGATCTGCTGTGGATAGAAATCCCTCTGACAAATCCTTCAGTTCTCCTGTGTTTCTGCTTCCCTGTCGCTGTATACAGAGAATCAGCTATTTTTAAATTGCTGTGAGACATAAGATAGACTTTTTTGTGTACAGAGCCATGAATACTGGTTTTTGAAATGCCATCACCTATCCCTCTTTGTTGTTAGAGAAAAATATATTGTGATCTGAAAGACATAAATATCTGTATTCTATTGTTTGGATGCAAAGTCAGAAGTATTTTAACTTAATGTTATTTTTTATATGAAGTATCTGAACAAAAATTCATATTTCAGAAGGAAGGTAGAGCATGGGAAAACATGTGGTAGTGATGCCATACCACCTAAAACTTCCTCCTATTTCTCCTTCTATTCCTACATGTATATTGAAAATAGAATGAAGGAAAAGGAACAAAAAAACCCAAGAGGATCACATTAAATAAGTTGGTACACAATTAAAATCAAGAAAGCTTCCAACTGATTTCAACAATTTTTAAATTTAACTTTTTAAATTTAAATTTAATTTAAATTAAAATTAATTAAATTAAAATTTTAATTTTAAATTTAATAATTTTGAGATAATTGTTTTGCTCTACAAGCCAAAAGATAAAATCACAGTTAAAATTTTCAGAACCAGTTTTATCTTCTTAAGCAAAGAAGTGATTGATCATGCATTTATTACAAAAACTAATCTTACTGTTAAAGCAATTTTGAAAAGAGAATAATCTGACTTATTTTTACCTTATTCTCATTGTCAACTTTTCCTTTTAGATAGGGAGGTTGTATTCCAATTTATGTCATTACTCACAGACATTCAGCAATGTGTTGAAGCCCATGTTTCCAAATGCATAAAACAGGTATCATAATTTAAATTTTTTATCTCTATTTGTCTGTCACTGATTTTCAGAGAGTGAAAAGATGATATTATCACAGTGTTGATTTTGTTTCTATTGACATCTGTTCTCAGATGCTAGGCCCTCTGATGTTTTAATGTATGCAGTAATGAGGCGCTTGCCCCAAAAAGCAGGAAATTGTTTAAAATCTTTGGGAAAATGGTATGTCTCTAACTTGCCACTAACAATACTATCATAAAGTATTACAGAAGAAACTTGTATCTGTCATCATTCAAAGAGATATCAATTTAAGTTAAATTATGAAGGGGTCTGGCTGCATAATTTCAGCCTTGTCGGTGCTCAGGAATCCTGTAGCAAACACAGTATCCATATTTTCTTGTTTGGAGCAGATGTTTTCTATTCCTTTGCATATAGGGGCGCCCATAAATATGAAGAAATTTTTTAGACCGTCTCTAATGACAAGTCGTACATGAGCTAGGTATGCATTACTAACCCTTGCTATTAAATGCTCACATCTGTTTTAAGACATCATTGTGAGGATCACACTGGATGATCCTCATCCAGTGGATTGGATGGATTTCAGAGGATTCACATCCAGTGAAAGGGGTCAGCTCTGCTATCCCCATAAGAACATGCTTTTCATTTTCCTGGGACATGACTGTCCCTCAGACTTCAAGTGAAAGAGAGAAGGGAGACTTTTCCTCCACTCTAGTCAAGCCACATGTAGCCAAGCAGAATTTCCCTTCCATGTGGCTCTTATGAAGCAGTTATCAAGGACATGCACTATCTCTTTCTCCCAAAGAACATGTGAGAGAGGGTGTCAGGAGCAATACCTCTAGCTCCTTCTCAGTCAGAAAGATGACAGCTTTAGATGGAAAAATATGGGGTATCTTCTACAAGGGAATGAGAAAGACACTTCTTCAGCTACCAGGTATTCATAACTTTTACTAAGTGAGAAACCGCCCACCACTTATTCTGTAGAATTTGCAAAACCAAAATGAAATTCAGACTTTAAACAACCAAAAGGGTCAAAAACGTCTTTAAAATAGCAAAATTCAGAGCAGAAAGCCAGAAGTAGATACAGAACTCTCTTACCAGCAGATGTCAGACCTCTGCTATTTCCAGAGCTCCCAGAGGATCACCTTTTTTCCCTCATCTCCAGTCTTTCCAATCTAGATACCTTTCTAGATATCTAGGTATTTTCCAATCTAGAAATCACCTCCAAAAGAAAAAGGAAGGAGCAGAGAAGGAAATTTCTTACACTCTACACACACTGCAACCAGAAACCTACTTTCCCTTTCCAGTAGTTCCCAGTTTGCCTCACTCCCCTTAGTTTTTAACTACCACCATAACTTTAAATATTTTGCTAATTTACAAATTTAGAATCTGAAATTGCCCTATCTTCTCCTTCTGTGATTGCTGTTTATCTTCTGCTTCTGTGTTACCATGTCCAAGGGCAGGATTGCTGGTAGTAACCACCACAACTTGGCTGCCAGCAGACAGCCTTGGAGGGATCAGTAAACATCAGATAGGAAGGACTACTTCAGTTCTCTGCAGTCAGAGGGAAATACAGACCTGGTACCATATGAACCATCATCCTCCTACGTGCTGGAAGAAATAATCTGAGGGGTTGCCAGCTATAATTTTTTTTTCCTAAACATTTTTTCCAGAAATGTTGCCTGATACTGTAATATTTGGTGTCCTTTCTGTATTAAGCATGCATAATCAGTTGTTTTATTAACTAGTTATTAAAAAGTTCAGTGATAGACACCCCTTAGCCACAACACAGAGTAGCAAAGACATTAGGAAAAAGACACTCAGCTTGCCATGGTGCAATTTTCAAAGTGAGGCATGCAGAGGACAAGTATCCTACTTGCAGAGAAGGGCCGAGTACTATACCAGGAGAAGCTATGGTAGGAAAAGGAGAAAGTGAAAGATAGATGATGATACACAAGAAGGAGGGAAGGAGGGAAATCACAATCCTTGCTCGGCAGAAAATCCCAGAAGGCCAAACCAATAGAAACTAGTATTTTCTGGGGTGTAATCTGATCTGTCTGTTCAGCTGTCTCTCTGTGGGAATCAACATTGTACAAAAACCATCTCCCCTAAAATGCAGGTTTTCTGCTGATCCCATGCAAGGAACACTATGGTCAGGAGAAACATATTCTGATTTCATCTAGGGGAAATCTCTTAGGAACTATTTCCAGTCAGCTCAGCTGTGTTGCTCCACACATAAGTGACTCAGAGTCATAATAGTTTAAACAAATAAGCACGTAACAGTTGAGAAGAGAAATCAAAGGCACAAGGCAGTAATGAAAGTCATGTTTCCAATTGCTTTTCATACAAATCATCAGAAGCTAAATCAATCAGTCTATAAAAAAGGGATGAAACTTTGTTCTCCATGTCTTGGATTCCCTTTTGTGTGATTTGCTAATTTAGCTTCTTTTGTTTTTCTTTGCCTTTTAAGTAGTTTTCTATAAGCAGAAAGCAAAGAAAACATCTTGATTTTGCAAGATATTTTCATTTGAAGGCAAATGAACTAGCGGCATTTTGCAGTAAGTTTTTAAATTATCTTTTCTTTTTAGGGCCTTTCTCTTTAACTCAGCACTGATGCACGGTTCTATTTCTGTCTGTGCGTGGTTTTGAGATTACAGTGGCCTAAGAAACCCTTTCTTCAAGGAATCATTTGGCAAGAAACACAAAAGTATATTTTTTCCAGGTACTATTTTCCATGCCGTTTTGAATTTGTGGTGCAAGTAAACAAAGAAAACGTCAATTTCTCCTAAAACAGGTCCAGATTATTCATCTGGCCTTGTAGAAGCATCAAGATGGCAAATCAACAGGCTAAAAAGCAAGCACAGCTTCCTCACATTCCTTCTTCCCACAGGTACACAGGGATTTTTACTCCAGTATCCCTAGCAGGAATACAAAAACCAATCCATTACTGTCATATTTCTCCTAGAAAATTAGCCACACAATTAGCATAGAAAATTAAATAGGACATTCTCATGCATAGCACTAGAGAAATATAGCTTGAGGTATTAGTTTGCAAATAACAACTTTTTCAAAAAACCTAAAAATATACAGATTGCATTAGGGAATTTGGGTCCAATTATACCCCATTAATTAATACAAACTACAGGATATATGGATAAGGATGTAGGATTCACTTTGACAGTTTTCAGTGAAAAGTGGTTTATTGTCAGTGTTTCTATTCATGGCTGGAACGACCTAAATAATGTTTTTTTACAGAAGAGAAGAGTCAAACATTTGGAAAACTATAGTGCATCTTGTTCAGGACAAAAGCAAAAGTAATTTTATCTCCATTGTGGGGAAAAGCATTCACAGAATCCACTAAAATCTTCTCACTCACCTCTAGGTTAATAAAGGGTGGAGTAAGTGTTTCAGCTATAGGTTCAGATATATTACAGTTAAGCAGTCCAAGAAGTTTATTGCCTGTTTTGTGAAGGTTAGTTCATTGAGTACACTCAATGCTGCAAGCCTCATTAAAGCTCCAATTTCTGAATAAAATAATTTTGCCTGGCAACAAGATCCTTAAAATGCATTTTTTCTTGAATGTCTGTTTTAGATCCAGATCCCAGGCTTTTCCCTTAAGGCATCTGAAACCAGGCTGCAACTTGCCTTCTAAACACCTAGAGGGATCATGCACAGGTTTCTGTGGCAGACACAAGGATCCCATTCTTCTTCTGCCGTGTGAAGATAACACAGATCATCCACTCAGAGTGCAGTGGATGATAAACAGGAGGATAAACTAAGTGGTTAAGAACACGCGACTTCCAGCAGAGATGGAGATGAGAACTATTTACCTTGTTTAATTTCCAGTCATAATCCTAGGGATTAATTTGTGGCTGTTTTATGAGAGATACACAGACAACTATAACACTGTATTGATGATTTCTTCTCCAAATTGCTCAGGAGTGGGATGGAGTACTAGAAGAGGACTGCATTACTGCTGAACCTCCAAGGACCACAACATAAAGAATTAAGTTTATTGAACTGTTTTTGTAATAAACCCTTGCTTTCAGTTATACAAGGCATTCTACAGTTTTTACCTTTCAGTCAGAAATTTTCCAAGCTAGCCTTTTGGAGTAGTACTACATACTTAGATATTTGTTGGAGGACATGAATTCAAAAAATCCTCCTACATGCTTTAAAACATAAGGGAAGTAGAAAGCTATGCATTTTCCTCAATGCAATAGTCATAGATTCATTTTACGGCACTTCTGACTGAGAAGGTTAAAAGAAAACCTAAAACCAAAATAGTTTAAATGGGCAAAAAGTCAATATTTAGCAGGGAGGAAGTTAAATAAATTGCACCAATTCTGGGTGAACATTAGTTTAGTTTATGGAAAAAACAAACCCTCAGACTTCCACTGCAGCCCCATATTTCAGACATGAGATGTTTCTCTGCTTCTGCTATCAATTTTTTGTGAGAGCAAGGCAGAGCAGCTCCCAAACCTTTCAGCTTCCTACACCTTCCAAGCTGACCCCAGGAGTACTTCACTAGCTCTCCCTTGTCGGGGCACCAAGGTAGCTATAGATCCAATGGTGTCAGGAACCCACGTCTCAAGAGAGGAACCCACTTGCCGCGGCAAAAAGTCCAAATATGGACAACATTGGACAAATCCAGACCAGCTCTTTTTTATTCTTATTATTAACACATCAGCCTCAGAACATTGTTAGATGTTAACAGCATGCTGGCCTAATGGGAAATGCCCCCGAAGGTGGGGTAAGACGGAATGACATAAAATCATCTCAGTTTAGATTTCAGCCAATCACACCAAAACAAGACATACTGACAAGCTTTCCATCCAACCTTATAAAACATACGTAATGATAGTTAGAACAAAGAATACTTCATAAGAAACAAAGAACAGAGCTCTATTCACAGTAACCTTCTAAAGATATACATTAAATAAACTTGTTGCCATCCTAAAGCCAAATCTTCAAAGTCCTATTGTTATTTGTCATGTCTACTGCTTGGGAAAATTTTCTGCTTGCTTGGGAAACTTTTCTGCTGTAACAGAACTTCGGGCCACATCCTGAGGCCTAAATACTCTTTTTTAACCATTTCCTAAAACCCCTCTGACTTTATGGATTCCCACATTTCCCCCTCTCTGTTTGACCCAGAATCTTTCTTTTCTTGTCGCTTACTACTTGTGTTTCATAGCTCTACTGCAAAATTTCTGCTTATTATCTGTTGGAGACCTATTTGCACTAAAGCATTGCTATATTACAGCACAGCAACTTAATGCTGTGATGACCCCATCCTTGAAAGAGATATGAATTATGTTTGCAAATCATTGTTCAAAAAACTCTGGTCGATTCCAAGGTCTTAATTCAAAACCTTCGTTCATGTCTATACCTTCATCTACTGCTTTCGTGAGATTTCAAACACTCTCTGTACTTCTACCTCCTAACTCTCCTGCTTGTATGACAAAAACTTCTCGGACTGTTTTGTTCATCATTCACAGAACAAAACAAAGTACACAAGGTACCACTATACATATCACTATTAGAACACCTAGTACATAAAGACCTATCTTGCAAAGTTGCCTTAGCCAAGGTGCAAAACTCCATTTTTGAAACAAATCATCCAAGCAGGAACCTCCATCTTCTTTAATTTGGGCTGTCAGATCCTTCAATTTTTGAATGCTTTTGTGAATGGATTTAGAATGGTCAGACAAATTCATACAACACAATCCTTCAAATTCCTCACAACCATGCCCTTGTGCCAGTAAAAGAAAATCAATGGCTGCTCTGTTTTGAAGAGTAGCATGTCTAATACTATCAACATCGGTCAACATATCACTGATTGCAGAGGATGTGGCATTAGCTTGTTTGCTCAGCCAGCATCCAACTCTAATTTTCTCAATGCCACTGCTGAAGCCAATTGGGGTAAAAATATACCTGCTGAAACCTTTCTGGCGGCATTCCAAGGCATAAAATCACTCTGACAGTTCTCATCATAATGAGGAACAGCTCTCATTTTCCTTTGTTTCTTTCTCATCACTGCTTTGGCAGTGGGGGCAATTATGGTGAGCATACCAATACTACAAGGGCCACCTTCAAGGTGAGCTGGAATGCCTTGCCAAGCCCTGTCTCTGCAAATGAACCAATACCCTTTCGGCAATTGCTGTGGATATTGATCCGTCTCCGGAAACACATCCCAACTGTTTGAAACATTACACCAAAACCTCAAATTTTTATACGCAAAATAATGAGGAGTAACACTAAACTTTGGGGGATCACCTTTTCGCCAGGCACGAGCTATGAAAGTAAAACAAAAATCTATGGTCAAAGAACCAAGGATTTCTAATTTTTGAGGTTCAGATGCTGCCCTGAGAAGTTTTTTGGACCAAATGTTCCAATTGAAAGAGGGATTGTTTCCATTGTCAATTCCACTTGGCCTACCATTGGATTGTTTTTTGACCAAAGGCAACTCTTTCACTGGCACACCAACCAAAAAGGTTGAAAAAGGCTTTTCTGGTTCCAAATTAGACAGACATATAGTATCCAATCCGGCAGCCTTGGCTAAGGTCACCCAAACATTCTTTTTCGGTTGATCCACAGGCAAATCTGCACGACAAAAAGCAATTAAAATCAAGCAAAACAAGTATACCATTTGAATTTGCCCTATCTCTTTCATGAACTAAGTCTTGGCAGAATTCTTTCTACACAAAAGCAGCAACCTAAACCTTTGCCAAAAATTAGCTCTGTTAAACAAACATTCAGCATTCAATTAGTATATTCATAAATAACATTGACACAAAATCAGAGTTCATGGGTTCCACCGATGCACAAAGAACGTCAGGCACAAGAGGCGTCAGGCAAGACCCGGGATCCTTCGATTCGGTTCACATCTGCCTACTTGCTTCCTCGCTTCTGGGCTCGACTGCAGGTTCTGAAGTACGATATGGTTTGACGTTTCTGGCAGGAACCCATTTAATTCCAGCACCTGTGGAGACAAAAGCATACCCTTTCCCCAAATTATTAATCAAAATCCCCAATAACTAATCAAAGCCTTGTTCAGTCTCATCTGTGGGGTGATCTCCCATTCCCCCTCTCTGTTGATCTAATATGCGTTTTAGGGTTTGATGTGTTCTTTCAATGATTGCTTAGCTTGTGGGAGAGTGGGGAATACCAAAAATGTGCCAAACACCCCACTCATTTAAGAATGTGGCCAATTTTTGAGATATGTATGCAGGACTGTTGTCAGTCTTCACTTCTTGGGGTACACCCAATGAAGCAAAAGCTTGCAGGAAATGCTGGCAGGCATGGCTGCCGGTATCACCTGCGTGAAGGGAAGCAAAAGCTGCACCAGAAAACGTGTCCACAGAGACATGAATGTCCTAATGTGAGAAAAAAAACATGGATTAGTTCTATATTGCAAAGTTGTAAAAAGACAGGAAAGCCAACGATGTAAAGTGTCATTGCTAACATCCTTTAAAATTGAACCTTCTATTCATTAAATTAAATTAAAAGATTGAGGGAAAAGCTGAAAAACTCAAACCACAGTCAGAGTCCAGTGTCCAGAGTCCAGTATCGAGGTTGTCTTCTTTGAAGAGTTGATGATCTTCTTTGAAGAGCTGATGTCTCAGCCTTGGGTCTTTGTTGCATCCTTGGAGTTTAGTTGTAGAAATGTCAAGTCCAGCCTTTTGGATGTCAGTCCCAACACCAGCATAGGTTTGCTGCATCTCTGTCTGCGTTGAGGCTGTGATGAGCAGATCATCCATGTAGTAGTAGAATCTTGAATCCTGGAAAATTCTGTGAACTGAGGACAAAACTTGTACAACAAGATATTAGCAGATCATATATATCATAACAATCACATTTTATGACAGGTAGAAAGTCACTTTGATTGGAATTTTTACACATGACAATCCTTTTGTAACATGACTAGCCCAGTGGGAATATTCACCCATTGCCGTGGGTACCACAATTTGTGTCTGAGAATGGTGGAACGCGCTGTTTTTGAAGTTTAACAACAGTGGGTTACCATTAATGTCAAATAGTGAGTGACAATATTTAGCAAGATGCCTTCCTTTTCGGCATCGAGGGCAAATAGAAATTTGATTTGCTGTTCCACGACAATTCTTTTTGAGGTGGCCTAGTTTACCACAAGCAAAACAGACAGGCTTTTTATTAGAATCTACTTGTACAGCATTAACAGAGTTTTCCCAACGTTTTTCTTGTTTTTCTAAAAGCTCTTCAATTTTATCCATTCGTTGTGTCAAATTGTGTTCCAGCGTTTTTTCCAAAGCATTGACCTGTGAATTTGCAGCATTTTGTGAACTCATAAGTCGACTGCAAGCTGTTAGCATCTGTGTAACTGTTGGAGGTTGATCAGGCAAAGCTAAAATAATTTTTCTACATTCATTATTAGCATTTACATAAGCAAGATTTTGAATGATATAAGAGCAGGCTTGTTCATCTGGACATTGCCTTTCAACAGCTTGAGTTAATCTATCCAAAAAAGAACCGCAAGATTCAGTTTCATCTTGTTTGATCAGTGGATAAGAGCTCAGATGTGAACCCACAGGTTCAAGTGAAAGCAAGGCCTTTCTAGCAGCATCTTTGATGTCTGCTAAAACAGGCTGAGGCAGTTCAGCTGCTTGATTTTCAGGCCTATTGTAAGGTGAATCACCAGCCAACTGAGCAACATCTAAATCGGCATAATCAGTATCTGCATATCCTTCAACCAACTTGTTAAGTAACTTTTTCCATCGTAACTCCCATAGTAGGTACTGTGAATTGGTTAAGATCAAAGTTGCCACATTCCTGCAATCAGCAGGAACTAAATCATAAGAGTCAAAAATATTTTTCAACACACTATTAAAATAGGGAGAAGAAAATCCACTTTCTTTCAAAGCTTGTCGTAATTCCTTTATATCATGGTGATTGAGTCTTTCATATTTTGGATTTCTATCATTTCTTCCATATTTTACTGGTAAGGCAAGATATTTTTTCTTTAAATCCGAATCTTTTTCTAGTTTCTGATTAATGTATGGCCAATCCGGTAATTTTAATGGAGAATCAAAATTGTCACTTTGATCAATGACAGTATGAACATTTCCTTTGCTTCTAATCAATACATTTTCTGATCCTGAATCATTAAATCCAAACCTTCCAGTCACTCTGCCCCTGACAGGAGGAACACTGTGCTCTTGTCCGGGAATTCTGCCAATTCCAGGAGCTCGGCCAGCTCCAGGAGGCCGGCCAACCTGATCATGAGAACACGCCTCTAAATTTTTTTCAGAAACCTCCAAGCAACACGCCCTCCTTGGGACCCTGCCATGAAAGGCAGGGGTGGACGCCAACAAACAACACGCCTCCTCCAAAGCCCGGCCCAAAGGGGCCCAGACAGAGGCGTGTTCCCCTGTTCTGGGAACATTGCCACATTTTAACCTTGAATTCGCTACTTTACCACAAGTTTCACATTGTCTCCCTGCCAAGAAAAACTCAGCTGAAGAATCCACAAATCCAGGTTTTAAACTTACATGGTTTTGTTTTAAAATACAAGAATTAGGATCACAAGAATGAGGAAAAAACTCAACCTGTGTTTTTTCAGGTTTTTGAGAGTTATCCATCCTTTCAAAGGACTCCACCCTTTGAATTAAAGCCAATTTTTCTTTCTCTGTGCCTATGGATTGACAATTACCACAAAAACCAGGTTTTTGCTTAACTGAAAAAGAATTCCCAGAATCCTCAGGAACCAAAATTTCCCGAGTGGAAGCAACACCCTCAGCTTCCACCTCAGGCCTATTAGAACCTAACTCAGTTTTCAGTGTCCCTGCACAAACAATTTTAGGAAATACATTCACTTTTTCATTAACATTTTCTATACATTTTGTCCCTTCCCCCTTACAAGAGTCACATATTTTTACATTAACAGAACAACGTGAAGAAGAGTCCGAAAAAGTCTCATTTTTTCCCAGAGAGAGAGAAGAAAGATTTTTCTCAGTGGAGTTCAAATCAGCATTTGAAACAACATTTGTTACATTCTCCGAAACACACACAGTCTCCGGTTTACTGGAATTTAAAGAGACAGAGCCAGAAGCTTGGTTTTCTGAGTTGGAGTTCACCTTATTATTGTCAGTTTGTTTAAAACATTCCATCAGGGCTCGGGAAATGGGCATCAATTCTTTTAGACTTTCATATTTTTTGAGAGTGACTAGATTATAAATCCTCCAGTTTATCTGATCCCAAAAATGAAAAGTAAAGGCAGACTGTAAATTTAAATCTTGCATATTTGTTTTAACCCATATAAGTAAGTTTTTAAGTTCAGTTTTTGAAACTTCAGAGTGCCCTTTCTCTTGTAACAATGTCTCTAATTGATAAAAAACATCCCATTCAACTTTTGATAAGTTCGTTCCCATTTTTGTTTTCTTTTAACACAAAAAACCATTACCCAAGCGCTCTCCCGAGAAAAGTTACTTACAAATTTCTTGGCTTTGGCAGGAGAGATGATACAGTCCTCCTGGTTAACACTTGGGTCTCCAGCAGCCGGGAAATCCACAATTTTTCTTTTTTCTTCTAATCTACGTCCTCAAACGGGGCTTCCTCACACGGGGCACCAGTTGTCGGGGCACCAGGGTAGCTATAGATCCAATGGTGTCAGGAACCCACGTCTCAAGAGAGGAACCCACTTGCCGCGGCAAAAAGTCCAAATATGGACAACATTGGACAAATCCAGACCAGCTCTTTTTTATTCTTATTATTAACACATCAGCCTCAGAACATTGTTAGATGTTAACAGCATGCTGGCCTAATGGGAAATGCCCCCGAAGGTGGGGTAAGACGGAATGACATAAAATCATCTCAGTTTAGATTTCAGCCAATCACACCAAAACAAGACATACTGACAAGCTTTCCATCCAACCTTATAAAACATACGTAATGATAGTTAGAACAAAGAATACTTCATAAGAAACAAAGAACAGAGCTCTATTCACAGTAACCTTCTAAAGATATACATTAAATAAACTTGTTGCCATCCTAAAGCCAAATCTTCAAAGTCCTATTGTTATTTGTCATGTCTACTGCTTGGGAAAATTTTCTGCTTGCTTGGGAAACTTTTCTGCTGTAACAGAACTTCGGGCCACATCCTGAGGCCTAAATACTCTTTTTTAACCATTTCCTAAAACCCCTCTGACTTTATGGATTCCCACACTGTCTCCTGGGGGTCACAGCACCTTCTTGGAAGACTCATGGACTTTGCTCTCCTTTCCTGCAGACAGCCCTGTTATGGCAATGCTGCCAGGGTTTGCTGTTTGTCTGGTGGATTTTGTTACTGCAGCCCTTCCAACTGGCCTTTGACTTGAGACCACCAGTTTGCTTCCCAGAAGGGGATTATGAACAAGCCAATGTGTCATATTAGCTTATTATATATAATTCCTGGAAAGAGCCAGCTGTCCAAATCAATGAACTATGTAAAAAGGGTTTAGTCCATTAACAAATCCTTGAACTACCCATACAGCTTCTTCTGGTGTGACAGAGCTTGTGGAAAGGTGACACAGCTCACACAGCAATGTGACATTGTTGATTTATAATGAAGGATGTTGTAATACTTCCCTGCATTCAGCTCACTTGCATAGGAAAAACTGTAATGTTCTACAGCATTGGCAAACAAAACTTTCCTCAGCCTAAAAAGCTGCTCTGTATTACAGTGGAGAAGACCGAGTAGATAATCAATGTGAATTAATTAGCAATTAAGTACAATAATTACTAAAATAAAAGCTGGACCAAATCTTCTCTTCAAACCACACCTGAACCAAAATTCTTATTTTAGCTGATGTAGATTTACATTGTATCCCACAAGCTGCTACTCCTCATGTGCAAATCCAACTATTCAGAGAAGATCAGACATTTACCAACTGTGTTTCTCCACCCTGAAGATATCAATTGTTAAAACAACAACATTTTACAGTATGAACACCACAGTCAGTTCTCATGAAGAAAGGGAAAGAATTTCCATTTACCTGTTGAACAAGTCAATGATAGGATCATTTAATTTTAGCCTTACTTTAAATTTTTTTTTCCATATTTTTGGCATCTCATTTTGATTATACCAAAAAATTATCTCTTTTTTCATGAGAGTTATTTTCAGCATTTACTGTTAAATTTGTAGCATTTGCTGCCAATTAGAAAATCTGGTTCCTGTACACTGTCACCAAGTCCATTTTCTGCTGTGAAGGAGTGAACTGCATTTCAATGCATGGCTGGAAACACATAGATAAAGGAGGATAAGTATCCTACAAACACTGTGTTAATATGATAACATGACTGCTTTTATGTGAGATGCAAACACCTATGATTTTAATTTTTTTCTACTTAATTTATAAAGTTCTGCAAAGATGTTATTTGTGGCTGTATCTTATCAAATCAAATTAGTATGTTAGTATGATAGTCTAGGCCTGTGAGCCATCCCACTGAGTTAAAATGCTGCTTCATGTGAATATACTTGAAGAACTCAATAATAGGAGCCTGCAGAGAAACTGGATATCTATAAAACTTGTGAAGTCAAAAATATGTACTGCTTGACATATCTTAAGATACTTCTCAGCTACTTTTTATAACAGAGTACTTGCACAGAAGGATGGTTTTTGTTCATTGATTTGGTAAAACAGACAAAATAATCTCTAAAGAATATGGTGAAGAAGGTCACACAGCTGCAGTTAAAGGGATGTCAGCTTCTCTTTGCAGTTATGACCTAATTTTCTTTCTACTTTCTCTTGTATATACAGTTGTAAGTCTTAAAACTAGATGTATTTGCTTTCCTAAGTAAATACATGCTCCCCTACTTGCTTCTATTTATTTAAAATAGGCACTGATGAATGTATGATATTTACTAAAAAGACAGAAAAATGGAGGGATGTTTAACAGAAATGGTTATATGACAAGAGCTCTTGATTTTGTGCTGGTGAGTGTGTCAGGTAGATTGATAGCTAGCTGCACCTGGGATATCAAACTTTCAAATTTGTTTATTGACCAGATGCTCTTTTTATTGTCTTTCCTCACACCTGTGCATGTCCAAACTCACCTACACAAAAGATGCTGCAGACATTTTTCAAGTTTTCTTGGTTGCCAAGGTCAAGAGTCCTGAGGCATAGCAAGGTTAATATCAGCATTTGAACCCAAGAATTATAAACACTACTGATTCTTTGGTTTGGGGAACAGCGTCAGAATCATATCCACAGCAAAAGATCAAGGCTGCAGACTCCTGACTTGCCTTTGTGAACATGGGGAGAAGGAACAGCTTCTGTTGGTCTCTGAAGAGGTGGTTAATCATCACATATATGTGAGCCATAGGCACTTTTTTCCCAAGCATTTGAGAGAATGTGTAGCTTTTATTTACTGTAAAATAAACAAAGTAGTTCAAGAGATAAATTTTGACTCACAGGCTATACCTATCATCACACAAATTTTAACCTGCCCCTCAGTCTTGCAGGTTTTTCAGTTGGATTTGCATAGCTAAGAAGAGTGAATCATTGGGTTCAGTTAACGAGCTGACAGAGAAACATCAAAAAGGGATAGTGATTTGCCTGAATGTCAGATGGTAATCAACACTGTAATTGCACAGCCAGTTTTAGACAGAATGGATTCTTTATTGATATGTACTGCACCTATGTACTTACATCCTGCAAGTGGTTGGGTACAAAAGCCAGTCTCTGCTTCAAAACTACTTTATGAGTGTCTCCTTCCTGGCATCAGATGTAGTTTGTTCTGGAATTCCTTATCCCAAGGCCATATTCAAGCAGTTGCTAAGTGAGGGACAGAGCCTTTTCATCCATTCACATTATATTGCAGACAATTACAATGTAGTTTGCAAATGAATAAGATTTTTCTCTTTTTCATTTTTCATCAAAATGCATTACAGCTGCAATGTCTCAACCTGCATCTGTGACTTTCCTATATTTAGGCACCAGTCAGTCAGAAGGAGAAACATTATTAAAGAGACTATTAAACACATGCTGCCAGAATTATAAGAAAGCGAAGACAGAGAAGTTAATAAAAAGATACATGACCTCAGTGTTCCAAACTATATGTACTGCTTATGGATGTTTGTGAAATAGAGGAAATAAGATTCCACAGACCTACAAAAGCTGTGGGAACCTTGATAATCTTTTTCAAATGAAAAATACTTTCAGCAAGTGCTGAAAAAACCATTTTTTTAGTGACTGAAGCAAAATGAAGCAATTCTCTATTTGAAGTACATTGGAAGTAACTGATGCTGGTTTCCTTGCTGTAAGAAGTTGTTTCATGAATTGTTACTGAGGTGGTACAATGCCTATTAATTCATATTAAAATAAGTTTTGCTTCCATGACAAAACCTAATGTAACACAGTAGGATTGCAGGATATTGCTAAGGCCCAGGGCATCTTCTGCTAAGCAATATGATCATATTCAAACCCCTGAATTTTCTGCATATGCTCTATTATCAAGCTTTTGAAATAGGGCTTATTTCTCAGTTAGTAGACCTGGCAGTTTACTACATTAACCAAAATCTTTCAACAGTGTCCTTTCTGGTCAATTAGAGACACTGAAATTTTTATAATCTGCCTTTGTTACTGATCATGGCATTGTTCAGGCATTAGCTCAGCACAGGTTTCACTGTGCTTTTCTCCCCATTACAATGCTAATTCCAGCAGATGTTGGGCAGTGTTGTCCTGAATCAAGTACTAAAGGAACCTGTATATTAAAAAAAAAAAGCACTTAAGTAATATTTAATACACAGGTAGCTATTTAGTAAGTAATATATAACACACAGTAATATTTAACAGGTTAGCTATACATTTCCTTGTATTTCATCTGTAGTGTAGTATGACAGAATACTGTCATGCTTCTCTTCTCCTGCAATTGCAATAAAATCTGCAGTTAAAAAATTGGAAAAGTTCAAAATTAAGGACTACAGCAATGATAAAAAATAGAATCAATAATTATTAAAAATTGCATCTTTAAGTGGTTATGCCATAATTTATAGATTTCAAAGAAAGAAGCATGTCTCATGTCACAGGACAGAATGGATTATACAGCCTATTTTTCAGCCAAGTCTAGGCTGAATTTTTAACTCTCACAACATGAAATCACATTATGATACTGTTTCTTACAAAGTTATTATAAGAGGAATAATTTGTAAGAACAGTTCAAAGCAAAGACAAAATATTTTTCATATGCTTAATCTAATTCCAAGATAAAACTGCTCCAACTCTGTAAACTAGATTCTCCCGAATAGTTAAAATTCAAGGTCCTATCAAAGAGTTTGAAATTATATCTATTTTCCTGCCAGCTCCTTAGCACCAAGAGCTCAGCACAACAGACCTTGAAGCAAGCAGATGCTCAATCTCTTAATTCAGCTCATGGTTTTGAAACATAAGCACAAAACTGAAATAGAGGGTTGTTCTTTTCTGAGAACAGCAGTGTCTGCTAGACTACTACAGAAACAAATTTAAAAGTTCAGACCTTGCCCCTTCTAGGGGAAATTTCTTGTGGAAAATCAGATTCAACAGTGGGGTTATGCTCCCAAACCACAGCATCATTCTTGACTTCTCTCAGATGAAGTTCAGTTAATTTGTTTAATGAGAATCCTTCAATCTCAAAGAAACAGAAAAAGAAACATAGAGCTAAACATCATGTGAACTTTAAATCTTATCCCTCTTCCCCTATGGTACTAAGCTAAATGAGAACAGAGCAAACAAAGAGAGAATAAAGTTTAAAAATAGTTGTTCCAGGCCTAGAATATGCCTCAATCTGCTTTTCTCTTCTCCCCATACTTCTCTACAATAAGGTCTCAAAGCTCAGTACTTTTGTAAAGGTGTGCATGTGTCGGGGAATATTGTCTTCTCATATTACACAAGCATAACGGAAAGAGAAGGCACACCAATCGCCCCAGACAGGTAATTTTTATCTCAGAATGCTGAAGCAGGTTGCATGAGAGTGAATATGAATTCTTCCTGAGCCTGAGGAGCATGGTACAAACTTATGAGATCCCAAAGTGAGGCTGTTCTCATGCATTGTGAAGTCTCCAGCAAGATCCTGTGCCTGGTGAGCTCTCCTCCAGCTCCTCTGTGCAGCCCCAGGGTGGCAGTGCCTGGCCTGCCCTGGCAGCTTTCTGCCTGCCCACAGAGACTCGCCCCATTCTGCTCTCCCACCCATTCCAGCTGCACACCTGGGGCCATCTGAGACCATCTCTGGCCTTGGCATGGGAATCTTGCTATCTCCAAAGTTTCTATTCTGTCCCAGCCCCCAGAATATGTTTCCCCAACACTTCTCTCTCTCTCCACACATCCATTTGCTGTGCATTGGACCTGTCTGTGGGCAGACAGCATTTGCCTGCTGTGCTGTGCCCCTGCACATCACAGCCACAGCTGGTGTGTCCTCTCCCAGGAGGGATAGCGTGGTACAGAGTGTGTCTTCAAGGTCTGCAGAGGAGAGAAAGGCTCAGAGTGAGACTGCCATCTTTCAACCAAGGCAGTCTCCATTCTTTCTTTCTATTTTTGTTTGGTTTGTGTTTTTTTTTTTTTTAATGAAAGGAAAGCTTAATGAAATATCTTAAAGGAGGGAACTTGATCAAGTAAACATCTACTCTCTGAAACACAGGTTGGTAGTTTCACAAATTCCATTATTTCGATTCTCACATTGTATATTAGGTTGATGGTATTATCACTGCATGTTTTGAGTAGGAAAAGGCCTTAAAGATGATGTAATTCCAAACCCCCTGCCATGGGGAGATTCACCTCCCGCTAGACCAGCTTGCACAAAGCTGCATCCAGCCTAGCCTTGAACAATTCAAAGGATGGGGATGCTCTCTGAGCATCCTGTTCCAGTGCCTCACCACCACAACAGTAAAGATTTTCTTCCTATCATCTATTCTAAATCTTCCTCTTTTAGTTTAATGCCCATATTAAAATCCATTAGGTCTTGGAAGACAGCATAAGTAAAGCAAGAGCAACTTTTAAAAACAGAATTTTTAATGTCTGGCCAGGACCTAAACGTAAGGCAAACAGTTTATTCTGTTTCCACTCAGAACACATTTAACAGGATGTTGAACCCCATGCAAAACTGAGGGAAGTTGAAGACAGCAATTATTGTGACTTTTTCTTATAAAGCTACTAATGAATCCAGTCTTTTTTTTTAAGCTTTTTTTTTTGCTGAATCGCCAAAATTCTGCATTTCATAATCGTATATATTCTGTAATTCTCTGGCAATCTTTAGCAATTACTATAAGGAAAAACTAAATGGCAGACAGGAATTTTCTTTTGCATGTTTCCATTAAAAACATCTCAAAATTAATTCTTTCTTTGGTCCATTGCCAGGCTAATGAGGAGGACATGAATGATATCTTTTTTAATCTCTTTTTGACATTAAGGAGAGTTACTTTCATAATTTCAATTATGATCCCAAACATCACAGACTTCAAATTTGCAATCCTCCTTCTGCTTTTTGGAACTTTTTTTCTCCCAAGGTCTGTAGAACAGAAGAGCAATTATCCCTTTTTGCCTTAACATAAAGAGCAAACAAAAGCATGAATAACAGACCTTTTAAAAAACTTAAAATAAAAGAAATTTTTATTCTGAAGAAATGGAGGGTTTAACAATGGAACTAAGTCTGTTTTTTTCAAGTTACTATTTCTCATTCTGCTAGAAACATGATTTCTTTGCATTCTTTCCTATCAAGATGAAAAAAAATGAAGATAAGATAAAATAGATAAAATAGATAAATAAGATTTAAAAAAGAAGTTTGAATTCTTATATGAGGATATCTTATGGAATTTTGAGCTTTCTTATTATGTAAATAAATTAATAGTATGAGAGTTACCCTGTCAAAATGTCTGTGTGTGCTCTACATATGTTAGTACAGCAATGAAAAAGCTCTTGTCAGATTTTTTCTTCTTTTTTCAACACATATAACTTGATGAAATCATTTGAAGATAGTGAGAGTCAAGCAGTATTTACTGGTACCTGGAGTGCTTTGGAAGACCTAACTGTGTGCTCCATAAAAAATTACATTAGTATTAAGCTGCATTTAACAGCTTAAAAGTTGCCTGTACAGACTCTCTTCAGGCCTCATATTCTTATAAAGTGTGATACAATCTTGAGGAATAAACTTTTGTTCCCTTTAATCTGTGCCTTGTTCACTGCATGAAAGAGACTCTGTACACTGAATGAGTGTATTTTCTATGCTGTTTTGTACCTATTGTTCAGTGCAGGATCTCCTGCCTTCTTAACTTCACACTATTCAAGTTATTCTGAAACCAGAATCCTCCAGGAGTCTAGGAACTTCTTTTTTTTTTTTTTTTTTTTTTTTTTTTTTTTTTTTTTTTTTTTTTTTTTTTTTTTTTTTTTTTCTTTTTTTTAATGCAGTGACATTTACCACTGTATTTTTAATTAACAAGGTCAAAGTGATGGAGGGTTTCTGTCCTGCCTTTCCTTTGTTTAGATTGTTAAATGTACCTGTACCTGTTAATGTCGACCTCACAATAACAGTGTCATTGGCAGTCCTAACAGGCATCGTGGATTTTCACTGGCTTGTGTCTGTAACTCTTTCTGCCTAAAAATACAAGAGGATTGTGGCCCTCTATAATCTCAGACACAGCAAAAAGAGAATATTTAATAGGACAGAAAGACTGTAGCACAGGATTTTCACTGAGATAAAACTGCCACAGCACTTCATTTAACTGAAGGTATTAAACAATACTGAAAACAGGAACATCTGCATACACAGAGTAAATATGTCAATTAATGAAGAGAAACAAAACAAGCTTCTTTTGCTGCAGGGTTTTAAACACTCTGTTTCTGCTAGGGGCAATAATGTTGTGGCTAGATTAAGTAGCTCCTCATATCTTTCCTAGATCTGTCGACAATTGCTGAGTGAAGTTACAAACTCTTTCCCTGGTTCAATAGCACAGGTCCTATACCTTTTCCAAGCTGTGAGAATAGAGATATCTTCACATGGAAATTGTGTCAGTATAAAGAAACCCACTAGATATTTTTTGCTATCATATAGATACCTCTGGTATCACCTCATTTATGGGTTAATTGCTGACTGTTCAATACAACAGAGTAAATTAAAACAAACCAGAGAAAGAAGGTTAAGTATTATTTAATGATTCCTGCTGGCATTTCATAGTCAATACTTGTTGAAAGACAGATCCTTCTCCACTCCATTAGGCCAAGGCTTGCCTCATCATTACAGACACCCTTTCAAAAGGAGAGCCGCCAGGGAAACACAACATAAATACGATCTTTAGTTGCCACTCAGTGCTGCTTGGAAAGTCTACTGTCCACAAAAATGGCTTTCTCCTCCAGCACTTCCACAGCACTGGGGTGCATCTTTCTGCTGTTTATTTTATTATAACATATTTACTGACAGCCAGGGATATGGCGAAAATAATGATATTTCAGATGCATAAGCAGGAACTCTGTATAAAAATAAGACATGGAGGGGATTGTTTTAATAACTGGCATCATGTAGGCATGTGATTATTTTACATATATAATGCTATCAGGCAACGCATTCTAAGTGTACTGCGAGTCATCATAGCTTTTATTATAGCAATCAATACTTTGTATCCTTAAAGGATGTAATATAAATGCTCATCCCATCTTACAAACCTCGGTCTGGAAAGTGCATTGACCTACATTGTGAAAGAAGATTTCAAGGATGCCACTGAAAAGAAAACAGAACAAGCTAGGTTTCATGCTGTACATGGCTGTAGCCTTGAAGCGCTAAATGGTCTTTTGCAGGAAACAGTATTGTACTGCTTCTTCTCCCTGCATATCAGGAAATTTCTTTGTTCCAATCAAGACAATACCAAAATTTAATTAGCTTAAAAATTCTGAGTAACTGAATTTTAGAAACAGAGTTTTAGTGATCGCAGAAATTATACTGAGTTTGTTTTACCTGAACTGTGTCATGTCCCCATCTCCCTCTTGTTTTTAGGCATTAAAAATAAGTACATATAATCTTCTGAAACCCCATTTCCATATCTTTACTTTGCCATACCATAACCTCTTCTCTTCCTCCTTTGGAATAATTTAAATCCTTAGAATTTAGAGACATTTCAAACCTTTCAGCTGGGAGTGAGAAAACGTCTTCTCAAATTACCTGAAAGTTAATCAGTCTCCAGCAGACACGTTTGGCTTAAATGTCTCTTCCTGCAAACCCCAGAGTTCCATCAACACATACGGCTTCCCACACATAAAGCTGGGATCTCAGACACATGCTTTCCATGCTCAAACTGGAAAATACTTCTAAAATTTTGTTGTTGGACTCCAATTATATTATTCCATTTGTATGAACACCTGCTAAGGGTGAACATTAAACCTTGGGACATGAATCGCTACATTTCACAAGGATGATGTTGTAGTTAGATCCTGGTTTCCAATACCTGAAGGGAGGTTGCAGCCAGGTGGGGGTCAATGTCTTTTCATAAGTAACAAGTGACAAGACAAGATGAGATGACCTCAAATTGCACCAGGGAGTTTTTAGATAGGATACTCAGAAAGATTTTTTCACTGAGAGGATTATCGAGTATTGGAACGGTCTGCCCAGGAAGGTGCTTGAGTCACTGTCCTTGGAGCAATTTAAAAAGTGTTCAGATGTGGTGGAGGACATGGTCTAGTGGTGGACTTGGCTCTGCTCAGTTAATGGCTAGACTCAAAGATCTTAGATATCTTTTACCAGTGAAACAATTCTATGATTCTGCATTTTTACTCACTGCCTATCATGGACAAAAGGCACCTGGGATGTTGTGATCTGCTATTCAAAGTCCAAGTCTGCTGATCACTCCACGGAGGCTCTGGTGGGCATTGGTCCTACATGCAGGGTGGGCTTCCATGCAATGTTCAGCCTGACAGAGCGACACCTCCCACCCACTGGCACACACTGGCACCAATGGCTCAGCCAGTGACTCCTATCCAGCTGCTCCCTGGCCTTCCCTAAGATTTCTATGCTGGTATTTTTTTCTTGAATCCTTGCTTGGTGAATGATCCCATTTTTGACAACCCTACTCACACCTCCAGCATTACCTTTCATACCACTTTGGGGATGTTCCCACAGCTGTGCCAGCAGCCAGGCCCCAGGTCAGCAAGCAGTGTCCCATCCTGCTATGGCATGGTGGGAAGCTCATCCAAAGATTGTGGAAAGGGAGTTTCACAGGTGGCCAAGTCATTACTCAGGACCCATTTGCCTTTGCTATTCACATCTACAAACCAAAAGGTACTGTGTTTAGCTGATTACATTTTCTTCCATTGACACGGGTACTTCGCCCCATAGCCACCTTGCCCTGGTGGACAAGTCATGGAGGAGTGTGCATCTTCTTAAGTACTTGTTGATGTGACCCTTAACAATCACTAATTGTAGTTTATCTTTCTGTCCCTCTCACTCCACCACAGAGCACAGCTTAAAGGCAAATGAAAATGTGTCAACCAATCCCTAGAGCTTGTGAGGCAGACACAGCAAGGTGAACAATGAAGACCTCTTCCTCTGCTGTGACTGACAGCATTTTCTCCTCAATACAGGAAGCTGTGTGAGAAGGAACACCAAGTGACTTGGATTCCTGGTAGAATTAGCTGACCATGAGGCCCCCTGCATAAGTACATCAGATTTGATCCATCTCCCTATTAGATTTTGGTGCTTAGCATGAAGGGATTTTTAGTTAATATGCCTCTGAATTCACTCATAGATCTGAAAAATTATTCTTCCGAAATACCGTCTACTTATGTTCTAAACATTTTGTCTTTGGACAAAAGGAACAAGTACCTAACATACTGACAAATAAGCTACTGTACTTAAACAGATGATTTGGGGAGTCTCCTTTCATTCTGGAACACAATCAGGTGTACATTTGATAACAGTAGCATTTTCAAGCAATACTGACTGATGGGATTCCTAACAGAAAGCTTTTGTCAACAGTGAGATCAGATGCAAAAGAAGAGGACGACATCACTGGCTCATCACTTAAGCTAAAGGACTGACTTGACTAGACTGGGTGCTTTGGAAGAGGAAAGTAACCTAGAGCAGACATGATTAAACTGAGAGGGTGTAAAAGTGTACACAAGCACAATGTACTTTTAAATTGGACTTGTGTCTTTTGTAATTACACAAAGCCAGAACAGGAGGATGATTGTTGCAGAGAATCTGAACATTTTGCAACAATCTTCACAGGACAAAAACCCAAATAATTTATTATTTTGGAATACTGTCTGACCCAGTTTAGGACTTTTCATTTGGCACTATAAAGCAGTATATTGTGTGGGATGATGATCAAGGCCAAGTAGTAAGGCAGCCTGTTGGCTGAAGGTTTGTGCAGCACATCTCAGTTTGATTTCATAAAATGTACAACCAAACAATTTTAATCTGAGATGTCAGCTGAACTATTGTTAAGGTTTATATAAATACAGTACCATAAAGCAAATACTATACAAAGTATTAAGGATCATTTGTCTTCCTTAATCTGTGCTTCATGTCTTGTTTGTACTGAAATCTTTTCATGTCCATTTTCTTTTGGGAACAAAATGAGCATGAATGCAATGCTATCAGCTAAGAGCATTTTATGCTATCACAGTAATTCATTATTTTTATATGTCCAGAGGGACAGTGTAAAGAAAAGTCCTATTTCAGGTCATTTAAAGTGAATATCCCCTCTCAATGTTAACAGCAGCATTTAATGTATGGAAGTACTATTGTGGAATTTTGTTAGTTAGATTCTTTTATTTGTTAGCATTCAGCCGAGTGAAAATTGACAGTAGTTACGCAATAATGAGGTGCTGCTAGTATATATTCTTCCAATCTACCATGGAAAACGCTGCATGAGAAATAACCCCATGCCAGAAAGAAGCGCATGCTCTAAGCACAAACATCTTGTGGTAAGAATGTTGCAAGGACAAAAAGAAGCAGAATCTGGTTGATATTTCATAACCACATAATTTGGATCAGGCAATCCTATAATCCATCATTTCCTTTGATGATAAACCCATATTTTGTGCAAATGACTCTTTCCAAACTGCTTCAAAAGCTGTACAAGAGCTCTAATAAGAGCTGTACTGAGTGCACTAACACTACTGTATTTTGGTGGGGGTTTTTTGTTTCTTTGTTTTTCAGGATTTGTTTGTTTGTTTGTTTGTTTTTTAAAAAGGCAAAAAGAAATACAGCACTTAGCTTTTTCTAATAACAAGAAATGAGGGAAGGTCTTTCATAGTTATGAAGTATTGTTTGGGGACTAGATTAGTTCTTTATATGATATTGTTAAAAACAGCCAAGACAATGTATTCTTTACTAGGTGTCACAGCTGTTTAGCATTTTGTATTTAAAGCCCATCTTTAAAAGCAACCCAGATTTAGTTTACTTATGCAAACAAGATGTGAGCTCACATCTCATGTGACCTGCACCCTGATGCCCTTACAAATACTGATAAAAGAGAAATATCCTAAGACTAATTTGACACTGTGACTATTGTAGATCCTTAAAATTATTTAGACAACAAAATTTGTGAAGCTGTTCAACTTAAAGTAACATGACAGGTGTAGTTGAATAAACTGCAAATGTATTTACAAAAGTTACATTGATGACTCCTAGTAATCACTTGCTCTTTTCAGACAGCTGCATGAAACTAATTATCGCATTTATCTTGAGCTTTCCCTCAAAAAATTGCTGAAATCTCAAAATCGCTGCTACAAAAACATATATAGTAAAAAAAACTCTACTGCAGTCTGACTTGAATTGTAAAGGGATGACTTATTGAGGAATAATCTTATGCCTTTCCTAGATCAGATTAATATTCTGTGTGGGAGGGAAAGAGTCTCTCCAGAAGGCTCCTCTGTGTGCTCTGCAAAGATCTTCATTGTATTTCATCCAGTCTTCATGAATTTTACAAACATTACTAAATTGTCAAAAATTTCTAGATAGTTATAAAGTTAATTAATATGCAAATGTTACTCTAAGCCTGTAGCACACTGAGTTTAATTTCACAGAAAACAAAATATGTTTTTTAAAATGTTATGCACACTGCTGTCCTTGCAGGTAAGAACATTCCTGCAAGTGCTAGGATGAGGAATCCCTAATTATCACTAACCAATAATAGGAAAGCAAAAGATTGTAAGTAATCCTTTATTACGCATTTTTATTCGTAAGTATTGGTATTTGGGGCATGCACACTAACACTGCAACAATTATATCTATCACAGCATTACAACAGAAATAATGTGAAACCTTGTATTTTTGCATTTTGTGAACAGTGTTTACTGCTTCTGCAGTCTTATTTGAGATTCAAACCAAACTCCCTGGTAAGTCAGGCTGATAAAGATATCCACCTCAAAAAATGACCAGGCAAGATTTTGGCACAAATTGCTTTAAGTTATATTACACCAGGGGATGTCACCAGTGAAGACAAAGTACCAAAATTTGTGATGCAACTTGAATTATTTCTGGAAAGGGAATGGAGTGATTCATCGTCCAGCAATTACTTAGAAGCAAGACAGTAAATAACCCAGGTGTAATTATTTTTTATAGTCTTATTTGTTGTTATTACTGGAGGAAGATCTAGGGATACCTTCTTTGCCTATTCAGAACCAGTCATGCTTATAGCACACAACATCATTTAAAACCAAAGCCACAGAGAAATGCCATTGCATAGAATAAAGACAGTCAATTGTGTGGAACAGACCACTCTCGATCTGCATGATTTGTGACAGTCCAAGATGCTGCCATTCTTTGCTCTCATTCTGCCCATTTCTTCAGGGCAAATGCCACAGTAACAGAATGGAATTTGTGCTCAAAGTGTTAGCTGTTCCTTTTTCAGCCAAACACCAGACTTCCCAACAAAACATAAATGGGGCACCAGCATGTCTGTCAACACCACTGCAGCAATGGCAACAGGTACTCAAGAAGGAATAAACAGTATGGAGCAGTTCTCACTGCAGCAGTTCTTCCCATGAACTGGCATCCCCATGAGCACAAATGGAGACTTTACTTTTCAAAAGGCAAGTACTGGAAAATGTTTGAGGTAACTATCCTCGTTTTTTGCATTTTCAACAATGTGTAAGATAGGGACAAAGTTTCATCTCTTGCATTAGAATTACACTGGCAGAAGCTCAGACCAACAGCTGCCAGAGTGGCATCTAACACCTAAGTGACATCTAATGCATAACTGCATTACAATCTAATGTATAAACATGTTCTCCTGAGACATTATATAGTTGATAACTCTTTTTTTGCACAGATTAAAAGTGGTAGGAGTCATGAGAAGAACAAATATACATACATACTCAGGAGAAAAGGACAATTTTGTACTACTAAGCCACAATTCTTTCTAAATGGATGAAGTATATTTCTAGTCTTGCCAGTAGTATAAAAATAGTTTTCCAAGATTAATACAAATTCAAATGAAACCTAAGAAGACATGCACAATGCAGTTAACAAACATGTGGCATCCTGCATTCTCTGAAATTTAAGTGAAATTGTTTATGAATAATTTTATTTATGAAAACTACTCCCACCGAAGTAGGAGCCCTTAAGGATGAAAATCTATTTACGCAGATAACTAGTATAAGACTGACAGGGCAATATGAGCATTTTGAACTGCTGTCATTGGACAGAAAAATAATTCAAATTCTGTGGCAAGGTTAATTCCTCCATCTGACAGGTTCCCAAATTCCTCTAATTTCAATGCAGAGGACTCCTCTTCAACAGGGTAATAAATAAATTTTCTTATTTACAGTATGTAGTTCACAGAACACAAGGAAAGATAACTTCCACAGAGAAAAACTTACAAAAAAACAAGACTCTAAATGTTTCCAACTTTTCCATGTTCTCCATCCCCACCTCTCTCCATATCTTTATTAATATAAATTTAAGTCATTAAACAAAAATACAGTCGCATATAACAAGGAATCAAAACCCCTTCCCCAGTTTCAGAATCAGGATAGTATGGACAGGCATTACCAAACAATGCTGAATTTGAAAGAACAGATCCTGGTGCAAATCCAACCCCTGGCTGAAAAACACTGAAACAGTTAATTCTCATAAATTTTATTCTTTTTAAATCCCTCTACTGAAGATGCCCTTCCCCTCTGAAATACAGTTTTATTTGGAACAACAAACAGAGGAAATCCTCTTCAGTTAAAAACCTAGTATAAGTTAGAAATTATATTCTTCATGTTCTTAAAGCCCTTGCGCATAGAGAAGAAAATGAATGCCACAACTGGGTCACATCAAGTAAAAATAATTTTTGAAAAGTCTTTTTCATTGCAAAACATGTCAATTCTGTAAACCACAGACTACAACTCTCCTCATTTCTCTATTAGATCTTATTTTAAGCAGAGGCAAGAGGCAACAGGAATTAGAAGACGACAGTAGAAGATGAAGAAGTGTAAATCCCATACCTGACAGCTTGACTTTAAACATGAAGAATACAGAACCACAGAATAATTACTCAGCCTGGAACAGACCTCAGGAAGTTACAGTCCAATCTTCCTATCAGAGCAGACTTAGCACTAGGTTGCAATCAGGCAAAAAGGTTTATACCGAAATGCACTATCCCCCTTAGAGCAGTTGGATTAGGTATAGAGTTAATGTGCCTCCGGTAAAGTGAACAGTTTTTAACTACGTGCATATTCAACAAGAAAAATGGAGCAGCCGTGTAGCTGAATATTCACAGAGTGTACAAACCCGACCTCTTCCTGGAGACAAGTACACTTAACAAGAAAACTTCTTCAAATTAAACCATGCCTATCTTATGGGTGAGTTTTATACAAGAGTCTAGTTCTTCTAAGCACAGGCTGCATTGGTCACTGTGCAAAATTCCTGAACTCTGAACAGACATTAGTAAGAATTTTCACCTAATACTGCGGCAAAACCACATAATCATAAGAAGCAACAAACAAGTGCAAAAATTCATACATCATGTTGTCATTTTTAATTTAGTAGTTACTGAATTGTTTCAGAGCAGGCACTGCATTGCTTCAAACACAATCAAGTATCATTGAAATAATGTCAAAAAATAACCTCTTCACCTCAGTATACACACACGCATATACACAGACATACACAAATTAATTTAGAAAATCTGTACATATGTATTTTTCAGGAAGCAACTCAATGAACTGTACCACAAAAAATTATTTTCTGTACTCTGATGCACTAAAAATTATAATCCATTTCTCTGGATTATAACCCAATCTTCCCTGGAAGATAGAGTTTAAGGACACAAAATGCCATGCAGTACTATTTAGTAGAAAATGAACTGGTAAATAAATTTATCTATTTAGGGCTTAAAGAATACACAGAACTCCTTAAATAAAACAAATGCAAATTTATCAGAAATATTTACTGTCCTTGAGCTATGCAGGCCTCAGTTATTTGTGTTAACTGAAGCTTATCCCCTTTGTAGAAAACATAAAGGAAGTATATGACTGGAAATTCAGGATACTTTATTTTCTGTTACTGGCAGCAAAGCTGGTTCAAGAAAGGTGTATCCTTGTTGAATCTGGGTCTGAAAGTCCATCATCTTGATTAGCTGCCTCATAATCACCCACATTATCAGCTAATTCAACATCTTCATCATTGCTCTCTGCGCTGTAATCAACTTCTTCAAGGAAGCGAGGCTCATCTTCATCCAAAACATATGTAGTGGGGCTATAACAACAAGAAGCTCCATGAACCATGTTAAAAGTATTATTTGGATTAACACATTCAGACTATGTGCCCTGTCCCTTTCCCAACATACAGTAATCCAAAAATTACCTCAGTAAAGGGGCAGATCACCTGAAATGGGACTGGCTTTTTAGATGAGTGTAAAAGAACTGAGAGACAAACCCATGCTTGTAATGCCTTGAACTAATTACTTAGTCATATACAACTCATTATCCAAATGTGCCATGACAAATCCGCTCCACTAATGGCCCATAAGAATTTAATGTAAATACAGCAGTATCAGAAATTGCTGAAGAATCCAACTACCTAAGGACACAGCCATTGTGGTAGGGTATAAACAAACCCCTGTATTTTATTGAAACACACACTTTACTGAAAAGCACTGTAACCAATTACTTTATACATATTAGAGATGACAGAACAAGGGATCGTGGTTACACCTACATTTAAGTTCCCACACAAATCACTTAACTCTCATCGGATTCTCACACATTTGTATCCTGGTAAAACTTAAGATTTGTCAAGCATTGCAACTCTGAGGCAATGCACTTAGTGAACTGATGCTCTGCCTACAGAACAGTCTATGCCCTTAACTAACAGCATCGAAGAACTTCAGTGTTAATTGGAAAAAGGTTAAAATACAACTTTCTGATCCTCTCACCTCCCTAGAACAGAGAAAGGAATGATGGGGGAGGCAGAAAAGTGTTTTCCAGATCCACTTTTACTTGGGAGATAAAAAGCTATCTGCTTATAAGCACTACGTACTCCTAAATATTTCATAAGTATTTTTACATTAATTTTAAGCCTGAAAAAGATTTTTGTAATGCATTTTACCTAATAATCAAATCATACAAAACAGTGAGAATGTTCTTATTGAGAAACTTCTTACAAAGAACTTGCAAAAATATTTGCATATTAATTTTAATTAATTTTCTCTGAAGATACATGAAACCTAGCTTGTCTGTGGCTTTATAATTAAAAGGACTAATCACTGCTTCTTTTTGAAAACCTTTTAGGAGCTCAGCTGCACCACTTCAAATCTAAAATGTTATCTCTATTCAATATAAATCAATTTCACTATATTCTTCCTCTACCTGTAACCTCAATGACATGCCACACTGTAGCATTTTGTACTGCTGACAGTTAATTCAAATACTGGGAGAAAAACTGTTCCCTAGCTTGGGGGGGGGGAATATTTGCATTCAAAACTATCTGTATCATTGTTCACTAAAGAAGCCTGTCTATTAGCTATACAAAACAGAAAGCTCCACAAATCAAAACACTTTAAGAGTTATTTAAGCTGTAATTAGGGCAATAACCCACTGATGGTTAAAGAACTGGGTGTTTATAACTGTTTCCATTTTAGGAGAGACAAAGAGTGAAGAAAATAACCAGGATGTTTGCTAAGAAGTCTCTTTAATTTCACATACGGTGAATCCAACATACAATAAGGATACATGTTTTGCATGAAGCCTCTGTGGGAGAAGCAGCAAAGGAATACAAATTTTTTGTTCTTTCATCTTGTGATGCTTTCTGCCCTAGGAAGTCACCACACACCAACAATTCCTTTAAGGAAAGAAGAAGTTGGGGAAAAAAAAAAGTTTAAATGTTTCATTTATTTAAAGAAACAAATCAAAGGGACTTCAGATGTATCGCATTCTGACAAGTCCACAGATTTTTTTCAATCTGTGCTTCTCATCACTTAACACAGGTACCGATTAATTAATTTTCATATGCAAGGAACCCACACTTCAGTTAAATCCACACAGAATAGACTGTGTAATTCACAGCAAATGGAGCCATTAAATCTGAATATTGACCCAATATTATGTCAAAATTCTGAACACTGACAGAAAACTACAATGAGCTATGTCAAGGAGAAATATTCAACCAGTGACAGTGGGATGTTTAAAGCATTAGAGTAATCACTTATAAAAATTCATCTTAGTGAGGTACGTAGAACAGTAAAGCTCTGAAAAAAATCTATCCACTTTTTTTAGTTAATGTCATTATTTGGATACTAAACTAACATAGTTGATTAAGAGAAAGTAACCAATAAAGCCCACCTTATGGAAAAAACCCACAGAACCGGGCACACAAGGAAATCACACAGTTCAGCTCTTCAAAGTGTCTTCTCATTTCACATAATATGTCCTGTGTTATATCGTCTTGAAAAATACACAAGTATACTTATTCAATATACTTTTTTAATAGTTGTATCGATTTATTTTACCTACTCATGTATGTGTAAACATGTTAGGCATGCCCCTAACTTGCGAAAATTCAGGGGCTGTGAGCAGTCATTAAAAGCCAATCTGTCTGCTCTAACACATTTTAGACATTTGCTCCAGCACATGTACATCCAAAACTGAGGGATACGTCTCACATTTAATAAAGCAAAAATCAACATTATATGTTATTTTCTCTATTCAAGAGAAGTACCATTAGAATACATCAAAGATTAAAACAGATATTACTTAGAAAGCTATATAAAACTTTAAAATAAAAACTGTCTTGGAAACCTACTGCACAATAGTCTTTGCTTTCTAATACCATCCAGAGCAGCACAACACCACGACTTCTCAATTCTGTACTACTCAAATAATACTATAATATTTACTAAGGTTATTTTTTCCACTTTCCTTTCTAAGTTTTCATTCCTCATAAAACTGTATTCAAACTGTGTCACATACTGCTTGTATATTTGCTTTCCCATGAGATATTGTCTTTTGATGTAGAAAATGTTAGCCTTGAATATTTAACATTTCAGTAATCTCTGTTCTAAAGGTTTGCATGAATCTGAGAAGTGTAATTATTATTCCACTGTTTTACTGAGGCTGGATCAGAAGATATATAGAAATCAAATACCTGAAAAAATGTCTTACTGTTTAATCAAATTCTTTATTTGCCTCCCTGCTGCTCCCCACCCTCAGCGTATCTTGTAGCGATATATTTTTAGCTGTTGTCATGCTGATTCTATGGGTTTTAATTTCCTAACTTTTCCCTTGGGCTCTTTCTAATTAACTTGCTCAATAATCCTTCTTCCTCTACTTCTACACCTCCTGCTTCTTCTTTTAAAGGAAACTATTATTTTGCTCAGGTTAGCAGAGGTTGTATATCCCACATCTACAGTACTGTAATGCAAAGGACGCCACGATTTGTGTATTTTCTTTGAAGTCATGGCTGTTGAAAGAGAATACTATATGAAATTCTGAAGTTCTGCATATCTTTTATGGGTAAAAAGATGAATTCCTAAATGCCTGATTAATACACCTGATATAATACTATGGTCTTCAAGTTTATGAAGAACTTTAAGAATATCTCTTTCATTTAAAAGAGTATTTTCTTCATCATCTGCTACTGAATACACTGAATTTAGGAATTAATACAATATTTTTCTAAAATGTATTTTAATTATTAATTAAAGCCTACTTTAATTATTAAGGTCAGCCAGGCGCACACAGCAGTGATATCAGCAACAGCAGTGGCAGCCAGGGCAAGTTCTGGGGGCTGATCACTAGAACAAGCTGGGCAGGGCCTCCACAGTCAGAGAAACATGAGTAAGAGCTGAGAGACCCACCAGGAGCCATCAGCTCTGATGAGTGAGGCTGACACGGCGCGAGTGCTGCCAGCAGATTTAAATGGCCCCGGAAAGTGCGAGTGACCAGGGCGTGGTGCCATGGCCAGGACGTGGCACAGCAGTTCTCCAGCAAGGGCACCCAGAAAAGGCCACTTAATTCTACCTGGGAGGAAAAGGAAGCAGTCTCCTTCTGTAACAAAAGTGGCATCCACACATCACAGCTGTCAGGCTAAAACCAAGAGACCAGAGCCCCCTTGGGTATATGTCTAGACCCAAACAGACTTGCTGAAGACTAAAAGAACCTGGACCCTCAGCTGCAGGAAACTCCATAATCTGAGAGTCCCCCTGGGCCCTGAAGGCAGAGGTAGTTGCCATGGGTGCAAGAGATAACCTGCCTTCTGCAGGTTGCCATGCTGTGTGAGAAGCTCATCAGGCAGCATATGATCTGGGAATCCAAGCAGGAGACAGAGTTATGAGATTATGCACTGACACAGGCAGAGAGGCAGCTGCTGCCTCAGAAGACCTTGGAAACAGAAGGTACATAAGCATCCAGCCCTGAGACAGGCTTGATTGATTTGTAAGGCAAGGGAGACTGGACCTCATCTCTGCTTGGAGCAAAAGAAAGAGTCTCCCCCTTGCTACCAAAGCACCCCTACATAACAAATATGACAGTATGAGGTTCGGAGGAGAAAACTCCACAATATGTAGTCAAAAACAAGAAAAGGAGAATGCTACAAAACTGGTACAATCAACCATTCATACAAGAATGAGTGTCACCAAAAGTGCATGAAGATGGCAACTACTGGAGAATTCTCACTGAGACACAGGGAAGCAGCCATTTACCCTCCAGCCTCTCTAGCAAGATTTCCTGCCTATCAGGGCCTCTTTCACCATGTCACAAAGAGGTTACCAAGACTGGTAAAACCAGAGGATTATCAACCACTCCTATGCTTTCATGCAGGGTTGAATAAGGCAGCAGCTATGAGATTGTGAAATATCAAAAGGGATTTCATGTCTCTTGGAAAGACATTGAAGGGATCAGGAACACAGCGCTCTCTCCACACCTGGAGACTAAGAGCAAATCATGCCTTACCCATCCGATGGCCTTCTATGGTGGAATGACTACAACAGCCAGCACAGGCAGGTCAGCGTACACCACCAACCTAGACTTCTCTAGGGTCTTCAGTGTCCCATGTGACGTGCTTATCTCCAAATTTGAGAGACATGGATTTGACGAGTGGACTGTCTGATAGGCAAGGAATTGCCTGAATGGATGCAGCCAGAGAGTTTTGGTCAAAGGCTCCATGCCCACACGGGGGCTGGTTACAAGTGGGGTTCCTCAGGGCTCTGTCATAGGACCGGTGCCTGTAAGACCTTCTGCAAGGACACTGACAGTGAAATCAAGTGCTCCTGCAGCAAGTTCGCAGATGACACAAAGGTGAGCAGTGCAGTTGACACAACAGAAGGACAGGATGCCATCCAAATGAACAAGCTTAAGAACTGGGCCCAAGAGAACCTCACGAAGTCCAGCAAGTTCAAGTGCACGGTTCTGTAACTGGATCAGGGCAATCCCAGATAAAGCACAGACTGGGAAAAGAAGTCATTGAGAGCAGCCCTGCAAAGCCTCGTGGATGAAAAGCTGGACATGAGCCACTGGTGTGAGCTTGCAGCCCAGAAAGCCAACCATGTCCTGAGCTGTATCCAAAGCAGCATGGTCAGCAAGGTGAGCCAGGGGATTCTGCCCCTCTGCTCTGCTCTGGGGAGACCCCAACTGGAATGCTGCATCCAGCTCTGAGGTCCCCAGCACAAGAAAGATATGGACCTCTTGGAGTGAGTTTTGAGGTCACTAAGCTGCTCAGAGGGCTGGAGCATCTCTCCTAAGAAGACAGGCTGAGAGAGCTAGAGTTCTTCAGCCTCAAGAACAGGAGGCTCCAGTGATACCTCACTGTGGTTTTCCACTGCCTGAACAGGACTTACACGACAGAGGAAGGATGACTTTTTACACAGTCAGAAAGGGATAAAACAAGAAGTAATGTTATTAAACTAAAAGAGAAGAGATTTAGATTAAATACTAGGAAGAAATTATTTACTGTGAGGGTGGTGAGGCACTGGAACAGATGACCAAAGAACCTGTGGATGCCCCATCCCAGGAAGTGTTCAAGGCCAGGTTGGATGGGGCTGCAAGAAATCTAATCTAGTTGGTTGCATCCTTGTTCCATGCTGGAGAGGTTGGAACTAGATGATCTCTGATGTCCCTTCCCATCCAAGCCATGTTATGATTCTATTATTTTTTAGAACTATATTACCTCACCATGTGTTTTTCATTTACATTAATGCTCAAAACATATTAAAATCTAATAAACCTTTTCACAAACATAGTATATTTTTTTCAAAACAATATTTTTATTGTCCCATAAAAGAGATACTTGGGATTTTTCATTATCCACAATACTCAATTACGGAAAAATTAATCCACAACGTAGACGTAACCATTACCAATTTGAACCCCATGGAGATCAGCAGTTTTTTGACACTCCAGGGGATGTGTATACATTTTACAACTTTGGAACAAAAAATTAAGAAATATTCCCTGTCAAAGTACAGAGAGTTGCAGCTACCTGGGGAGTTGGGAAAGGAAGGAGAGGGAATTCTGAAGTACTAATGATCTCTCATAAAACTGCTTTGTCATGGGAGGAAAAAAATATCTTCAATGAGAAAGACAAGTTATAAAGTACCACAAAGGAATTGTTTCTCCATACTTTCCCTTCTAATTCCTCTTTAGTGTCTATATTCTCTTCTGGAGATCAGCAATCCTGCTGCAGGAGGCAACATCACACAAACAAGTGCGGTCCAGTTCAATTGCTCTTAACCTATGTTATGTAGTTTTTGTAAGCAATAAGGAAATTTTCTCAAGGGAATTTCCAAGGTTCAACAGGATGCATCCAATGCTTTTCCAAGCCATAAGAAGCTGGACATCCAAATCCTCTTTAATTATTTTTTTTAGGTATCTTCACATTTAGAGTTACAAAATTTTACTCCACAGTTTAATTACAAGTAACATCAACATGTTCTATGTGTTCTCACCCTGAAATATATTTTATGAAGTTCAAAACCGAATCAAATCAGCTGGGATTCATCAGTCATTTACTGTGGGCCATACTAGTATTTGGGTCATACCATCAAGAGTAGAAGAAAACTTTAAAAAATGGTATGAAGAACATATAAGCAGTTCAGCACACTTACTGGTTTTTTGTTTCTTCAGGGTTTTTTTCCTTGATTACTAGTTTCCTCATTTTGCCCTAGAGAAGACAAACAGTGCTCTGAATACTACAGTCTACACAGAATTAAAAGCAATCACTTTCACTGAGGCCAGAGCAGGGGCCTGGTGCATGGCACTGGTACCAAGCCCACAAGTGGAATTCTAAATCTGACTTTTAAAAGCTTTTTCTTCCAACATTCAGAATGGGACAGACTGGACAAAAGCTGCAGTATAAGATGCCTTCTTTTCAACACAGCCGTACTCCCAAGGTACTGGAAGAAAGGCCAAGAAAAGCTTCAACGCTGCAGGAGAGTAAGAAGGAAAAGACCTTTAGTCCCAGGTGAAGAAGATTAGGAATATCCAAATGTCTGGGAAAAGTTTAAGACTTATTAGGAGCGGGGGAAAAATAGGGCAAAACCAGATTTTATCTGACAGCCTATACAGAAATCCCTTGTAAGACTTTGTCAACACTCCCACTGCATATACCACTCACTCATTGCCTAACCAGTCTGATATTTTTTCTCAAGTGTAAAACTAAATGCAGGAAATGGATTTTTCATCAAGTTTCTCCCTTCCCACAGCTCCTTTTGGCTGTCTGCTTTTTCTAACATTTTCTAGACATGCTGGGTCCCAAAGCTCAGTCTGCTTCGCTGCTATAATTAAATCAAAATTAACAAACACAACTACACCATGTTCTAGAACACACCAATAAGCCTCAAAAGAATCATTGAAGTGAACTAGAATTTCCAAAAAGTTTTGAGCAGAGCATAAGTCTAGTAAGTCATAACAGTTATGAATGTGGTCATATGTTTTTTTTTTCATTGCATATAGACCCTATCAAAACTGTCAGCACAACAACTACAATTCTCAATACAAGACAGTATTACATTTAGTCTAATCTTTTCCATTTGGAACTGGGATGAAAACACTGTCAAATGGGTTGGAAATAATTAAAGAAAAACTAAGTGTTTTATTCATCACATAAAAGGTTAAAGTTCACTGCTAGAGGGAAATAAATCTACTTATTGCTTTATTTTTCTTGTTTCAGACACGGTTCAAAATGAACTCATGCAAATTCAGCCTATGTGTAATGAAATACTAGCAATATGTCTAAAATATTAACATGTACTTGGTCATTATAATTGCAACCTGGAAAAACCAAAAAGAATTTGACAAACCCTCAAAACCATTTGCAAAAAATAAAATCAGGGCTTCTGTGTTTAAACTTGCCTGCTTAGTCTTGAAAGCATTAAAACTGTGCTTTGGTAAGAAGTAATACTAATAATATCCAAAAATAAAGGAAGTAACTATAATCTTAGTAATTGCTCTACTGTAACCCTACAGGAATGCTACAGCTGTGTAAAAATATTCTGTTTTATACTTCCTATGGATGAACTTTTAACCTGCTTTTCCTGTAAGTAGCTTCTAATTTGTCTCTAATCACAAGTAAAAAGCAGCAAATCACAAAGAAAGCATAAGCAGTTCTTTGTTGTACTAGAAAAGTGAGAATTGAAGTTTGGACATATAAAACAAGAAGCAGTCTGACTGTATTTTGACCCATGACTGCCTCTGAAGACGAAAAGAAAAAAGCTTTATAAACTTTGCTTGGCAGAGGTTCTTTGTATATTTCTACCACTGAACTGAACAACAAATGCACACCTTGGCTGAAAAGATTTTTTAAAATATGGCCTAAGGTATACAGCAGAACTCTGCTTCTCAGCCTCTGGCAATAAAAGAATGAGACCACCTCCTAACTTCACCTATGCCAGTATTGATCCCTTTGGCAAAGAATAAAAGAAGATAATGTGCAAACTTGAATAATATATGGCACTTTTATTGCTAATATTGGAGGTTCTGTGAACAAAATTGTAGTTTCTTATTTATCATAGAATGGCTTGGATTGGAATGGACCTTAACAATCATCTAGTTCCAACTCCCTTGCTGTGGTCAGGGACATCAATTGCTCAGAAACCCAGGTACAAATACACAACACATTTCAGTCTTAATGCCATATTTTAAATTAAATAGTTTGAAGCCACACATTCAGTTTTTCCATCATAGATTCTGACCGAGTTATACAGTATTGCTAGGTGAACACTAAGAGCAGTTGTACCTATTTTCTCACTTCATGCTGCGCATTTTTCTGGTTTATGTTTTAGTGTTCTCAGATTTACATTTAATGACTTTAAGAAATAAAGCCATCAGGACTTAAACAGTTGTTAACAGATTCCTCCAATAAACCCCAACATTTCTTATGTCAGTGTTCCATATAGATTAACTCTTACTTGCACAGAATCTGATTTTTCCCCACTCTCCTAATTTCTTTAGTGCAGAAGCACTTGGTTATCACCTTTCACCATCGTTAGCTGTGTAACACCCAAATGACACGTTAGGGGAAACCATTTTAAAAAAAAATTCTAGGTATAAATTCACTTTTGATACACTGAATGAAGTTATTTAACCATCTCTCTCCAATTTAAAATTTCATCTTGCAGTACAATTATTTTTGTGAGTTTCATGATCTAGTCTTTTGGATGGAACTGAACCTGCTGGGTTTTTTTAAGTTCCAGAGTACTGGTTACTTTTTTCACAGATCAGGATTATAAACATTTCCACATAGAGTCTCAGTAATAGTAAGCTTATTATGAGCCTAATGTTACATTTTACCTGTGCTCATATGTAGCCCACAACATTATGCAGAACTAAGTCTTTTAACAGTGCTTTCTGAATATCCAGGCTAGAACAGTCCCTGTGCCACTCATTTCCCAGCAATGAAATGTAAACCAAGTCAGAGGCAGCTTTCCCCTGTCCCCAGCATCACAGTACTTCACATGCAATTAGTTTTCACACAGAATAATTTTTTAGAGATAGCTGGATCAATGAAGTATTTTAGCTGGTAAAGGAAGTTCAGACTATGTGCATCTATTAAAATACCATGACTTGCTGTATTTCGTAACATTAAAACAAGCTATGCATTTACATTTGTTCCTCTTGTCATCTAGCATTACTGAAGTTTGCTATCAAAGAGAAAGCAAACACGCCATCTCACCCTTTTTTATTCCATTCTGATACTAAAGTGGCTTTGATGTGTCTTTAACTTCCTAGCAGATTCTAAGGGGGGGTGACTTGTGTATCATATGACTTTACTCAATTCAACAGATGCTCTCATATGGAAAATCCACGGTAAGTTACATTAACAAACAGAAATCCAGCAGATAATGGTTAGTTCACAGGTAATGGCTAGTACACAGCAGATAATGGCTAGTTCACAGATAATGGCTAGTTTTTCCAGAAAACTTTTTTCCAGACAATATCTGGAACAGTATCTGTGAACTAGGATGCTCACTTAAACCCAAGATGCAATAGAAAATTACCCATGCCTGAGGCAGCCAATAATATAAAGTTACATGGGAATCTGGAGCTGTTTTTCAATGCCACTCTCATGGATTAATTGCTCACAACCACATCTTGATCCAAAATGCTGTAACTGAAATTTAGTATTTCAGAGACCTATTTATGGTGCAGCTTTAGTTCCAATAAAATTGACAGTGACATAACACGAATGGGAAAAATATCACAGTCTTATTAACATATAATTGTAGCTGCAAATGAAAAAAAAAGTATGATAAATAGGTGTAACATGTAGGCACAATTTCCAAGTTAAACATGCTGCACATGAGGAGCTCAAGAAACACATGTACTGGCTGAAAGGCTATCATTTAGATGCCATCCACAATAGCTGTCAAGTGAAACTGCTTAACAGCCAGCCTGTATTTATGGAAGAATTACTATTTAAAAAATTATTAAAGCATATGTTGTGGTCTAAGAACAGTATTCTCCAATTCAGTACTTCCGCAAAACCATGTGCCACTTCCGCTCCCTGCCAGCTGGAGGGACAAAATACAGAGATCACAAAAGGTTGAGATCAGAACAATTTACTGGAAACAGCAATGGGACAAGAAAGTGAAGGGTAACAGCAACAATATTAATAACAAAAGACATAAGAAAATAAATGATCCACAGAATACCAGACTGCTCCATCTGCCATGTTTTCTCCACTGTGAGGAACCCCTTATTCCCTGAAGAGAGTTCCTTCCCCCTGTGCCTGCCAATGATGTGTGGTGGTACAGAATAACATCCCTCCTAGGTACTGCAAAAATTAAACTTGTCCTGGATGGAACCAGGATGGCATAGATGACAGAAATGCCAAGGGAATAGGATCTTGGCTGCTTAAGTTCTGAGAGAGACAAATGCAACTAATCTGTGATTTTTAGAACCCTGTATTCTAACTACCTGCACTAGCACTTAAATTTGAAGTTCCCAAATCACCAGCATTCAGTACCTTTTGAGAAAAGACTTGTAGACTTTTCCCCCTTTTCACAAAGCAGGGTGAAAAGATTTTCTTTTTTGGAAGAAAACTCAGGAGGCCATTTTGTGCAACGTCCTTGCTCTAGTGGGCCACCCAGTTTGCTGAGAATCACATCAAGACAGCTTTCAAGTATTGCCTGGGATAAGACTATCCTACACAGGAAGCTTGTTCCACTATTTGAGCATCCTCACAATGACCATATATATATATATAATGGCATCAAGAACTGGAGGAGCAAATGTAAAAATTAAAAGATGAGGTAACAACAATTTACTGGAAGCATCAATGAGAGAAGGAAGGAAGCAACAATGACATTAATAACAAAAGGTAAAACACAATGGAGTAATTTACATAGAAAGTGCAATACCAGACTCTTCACCTGCCACAGTTTTTCTCCCCCTAGCCTGACCAGAAATGAGAGAGTCTCTTACTCCAGCCCCTGACAAGTGATGATGAGATGGTATCAAGTAACAGTAGGGTCTGGCCAGGCCCCCTTCTGTGTATGGTAAAAAATTAACCCTGTTCTGGCCAAAACTAGGGCACCTTTCTATGTATTAAATGGTTAATGCAATTTCCTCTATGGTTTGTTCTCTTAGCCTGTCAGCAGATACCACTGGAAAGAGCCTGGCTCTACCCTCTTCACAACCTCCCTTCAGGTATTTGTATACATTGATAATGCAGGCCTTTTGCGCCTCCTCTACTCCAGACTCGCAGTCCTTGCTCTCCCATCATTACCTCCTGTGAGAGGAACATCAGACCCTTCAACATCTTAGGAGCTCCTCACTGGACTCTCTCTGGAAGGTCCACGACACTCCTGTACTGAACAACACGGTCCCCCAGGTGTGCAGGCCTTGCCAGTGCTGAGGAGAGGGGAAGGATCCCATGCTGACTACTCATGAACATTCCCTCTTCAAATAGCCGCAAATACTTTCCAGGATTAGTTGCTTGATCACCTTATCAGGGATCACAGTGAGACTGACCAGCTTGTAATTCCCTGGATCCTCCTCCTTGTTCTTCTTGAAGACAGGCAGGATATCTGATTTCCTTCGAATATACCTGCCCCAATCACTATGATCCTTCAAAAATTATTGAGTGGCTTCACAGTGACATCAGTGAGCTCCCTTAGTACTTGTGGGTGCATCTTATGAGTACCTCTGGACCTAGGTAAGAATAGCTTGCTTAAGTATTCTCCAACCCCTTCCTCTCCCACACAGGCAGGCCTTCCTTACTCCAATCCTTCCCCAGTGTCTGGGTCCCTAGCACACCAAGAGCTGATCTTTCTAGTAAACGCCAAGATGAAGTCAGTACCTCAGCCTTTCACATGAGCTGCGTCACCAGGGCTCCTGTCCCATTTAACTGTAGGCCCATATTTCCCCTAAAATTTCGTTTACTACTTACACACTTACAGAAGTTCTTTGATTACCCCAAACCCACTGACACTATCTTTTCCAGGAATCACCAACTCAGCTTTAACCCAGCAAGCCTATCTACAGCTTTAAGAACTGGCAACTTAGTAACCTGGTTACCGAGCATACAAATTTCTTTACTGACCCAAACTATTTCATGTATTTTAAATTCTTCAAGTCTTATTATATGTCTCCACCAGAAGAGAAATAAGAAAAATAAAGTTAGGAAGAAATACTTACAGTTCTTACTGCTTTACCTCACATACCTTAGGTCTGTTTAAAAACATTTTTAATACCACTGCAAATAAAAGAAAAAGAAAAAAAAACCGACAAAAAACCCCACTTTGAAAGAGACAATTGAGACTTAAGACCTACTCCTGGATTTTATGGCCCACAGTAACTACCAAATTACATTAAAATTGCTAGTGTTTATCCCATCTCCAAATGTGGAATATAGTCTAACTCCATCTGTATTGTTTTCTTTCAAACACTGAAGCAACTGAATTAACCCAAGAGATCTCCAACACATTCAGATTATTGTTACAGTAATGTCACAACACATCAGCATTGTTTTTGATAAGTGGAATAACATTTTTACACCACTTGAGGAACAGCATTTTTTTCCCGAAAGAAAAGAGAATATAATAAAAGTGTACTACCTTGTCACTTTACAGCTTGACTCAATTAGCTCATTTTCAATATCCAACAGATTAGAAGGCAGGTTGTATTCCAAAGGTGAGGACATTCTTTTTAAACGCAGCAAGCCAACACAGAACTTTGCTCCCATCTCCTCCAGTTCTCTTGTACCTATCTGCAATCCCTAATTTGAAAATAAGATTTAAAAATACAAAATAGGTACAGGCAGATTGACACACACATACTGTAGAATAGCTCTTTAGGTTAATATTTTCTTACTTTATTTAATATATTCTCTTGCTTTTAAAGACAGAACAAATCAAATTTGTAGAATAAACGCTTAGAGTATCAGAGAAGACTCAGGAATACCTACATGATTTCTTCATGGCTGAACAGACACATTTTTGGGAGCTTCCTAGTCTACACTTCCAGCACCCCAAAATTAACAAATCTTTTCCTAATAGTATTGGAAAAGAGGCAGAGATAATGTCCAGGTTCATAAGTATAAATTATTTTAAAATAAGAATTTGAAATACAAGATTCCTCAATATAAATTTCATCAAACAGAATTTTAAAAAGGAGAGAATTAATATCATAGCTCTGATCAAATTCATTGCTATGTTTTGACACACAGGTAAGACTACCTAAGGCAGCAGTTACTCTATGAGACAGATGTGTCTTCCCTGCCTATAAGTTAGAGGCTGCATGTGTTAATTCTGAAAGCATTTATTCACGTATTTAGTAATTAAAACTAACAAACAAATTCTCAAAAGCGATAGCTCTTTTCTAACTTGAATTACATAGCCAGGCATTTTCCTCTGCAAAGACTATTTAGAAGGTAGAACTTATGCAATGCTCTCCAAGTTTACATATCTAATAAATCCTCCCATCAGGTAATTCTACATTTTTAATTTAGCCAGAAGTGCAGTATATAGGGACATAACATCTGACCTCAACTACTTTATAAAAGGAGTGTAACCTAGACCAAGCCTCAAGAGTTATGTAATTGGCTAGTACTAACTGTATAGACACTAGCAAATTCAGTGGCACAACTCCACCCAATTTCCCTCTTTGCAATTTCTGTATCTCTGGAGAATCTAAAAAGACTTTAGCTTGGATCTTCTCAACCCCTTAACATACAGAATAGTTAAAAAGAAGCTTTGACAATACAAACATGGAAAGAGAGGAGCCAGGAATTGGTGGTAAGCTAAGTCATCAGGTATGAAAGAAGCAAAAAAGAATGAAGCAGGAATAATTTTACCAAAAGCCAGGGAAAAAACACATAAGCTTTGTATGTGTTGCCACACTGACACTGCATTTTAAAAGAAAGTATGTTGCTCCAGATACGGTACAGCCCACACATTCTCCATGTGCTGATTTGAACATACTTAATAGAAGAAAAGTTTGATTTTTCTTCTGAGTTCTTTTTTTGCCTTGATAGTACTCATAAACAAGGTGCTTTTTAGTAACAAGAAAGATAAATCTATATCCATGATTCTGAACAGTGCCATCCTCCAGCCAAATGGTACTGAAACCTGTTAGCAGTGAACAAGAGTTGAATACTTGAGTATTATTCTTAATAGTAATACTACTTACCTCTTTTATAATGCTTTTGTGCTGTAGGTTTCAAAGCACTTATTAATAAAGGAAGAATTATCCTCACTGTACTGATGGAGAAATGGAGGCAGAGAGGGTTGAAGCGATTTGCACAGTGTCTCACAGCATGTCACTGACCCCGCTGGGAACAGAAATCAGTTCTCCTCACTCAGTGCAGTACCTTATCCACAGAGACCAATTTTGTGGCTTTGTTTTGTATTTGTTTGCACATCATTAACTTTCGAAGACCCCAATCATAGCTGGGGCTCCACTACGCTAATCACAGGAAGACACAGTCCCTGCCCCAAAGAGATTAAAATAACATTAAGGTCAAGAGGCAACAAAGTATGTAGAAGAGGAAGGGGAAAGGTAACAGTAATCTCACTGTTACACAGGTTACTAATGCGCACAACTTGATGGTTCAGAAACTTTTCCAGTTATCATCTGCATTTGTTGCTGAAGAATTTATCGTTAGTTGGCAGGTTCCTTATAGACAAGGTATGTCTAACAGAGTGTCTCTAAGTTGAAAAAGGACAAGAGTACAGCATGAAGAAAAGTGCAAAGACAGTTGTTATAAAGATAAATAGCGTGTGCATGTTGTGTGGCTGCTATTTTTAGCACAGCAGAAACAGGATGTAGCTAAAGAGAAACCTAAATGGAGCAGATTGGAGGTGGATAACTGGGAAACACCTGAAGGATAAATTTTGCACTTACTACACTGAAGGGTCTACATAATTGTGCTAAAAGCCTGATGCCAAATCTTGCTTTGCTTCCATCATTTCTTTTAATCATAAGAGAGAATGTAATATTACACAAATGCCAAATATCAAATTTCCTAATTGATTCTTCCATCAGCCAAACCTCTTCACTTCCCTGAAACAAGATCCAAAGTCTGGTTCCAGAAGTCACCATCACCATCATCAGTTGCCCTTACTAAGGGACCTGAGGTCAGCTTCATTTTCACTGAAGCCTTGATTGCACTGTTTTATCTTCTAATGATCTTCAACTGTTGTTCTGGTACCTTTAACTGAGGCTAAGCTACTTATGTGCTACAGGCATTGCTTTTAAGCTCAAGCCACCTCATCGTAGCTTCTTTTTTGTAAACTAAATTTAATTTTTTTTCTCTACATCTTATACAACTATCTTTCTTCTAGACAGTAAAATTTTAGATGGAGGGTTGAAGTCTTCCTTACTAAGCATGTCATGAAGGTGTCTTCATATCAATAGAGTATCTCAGTGATTAAATTTTGCCACTTGAAAGAAAAGACAAAAAAACAAAGGCACAGCAGACTGTGACCTCAATGGAGAAGAATATTCCTATAATACCTACTTAGTAAAAGGAAAACAGACATATAAAGATTTGTCAAAGTCAATTGGTCAGTAAAATATCATGTAGATCTTCTGACTGCTTATTCAGCAGAGGTTAGAAAGACATAATCATTTCTGAGAACTCAAATTCTAAAGACTGAAAAATCTTAGTTACTGAGAAACTCGTCAACCAAATCCTTATTTCCTGAAGTCTTCTCTTTATGAGCGTTGTAGGACTGCCAGATAACAAAACCTTTTCATTTAACTTAAAAGTCAAGCAATACTTTCTAATGTATTAATCTTCAATCAGCAAAGTGGTTTGAATCATTGAAGACATTGTTCTTTTGTCTGGCATCTAAATTATGCTCCATAGTAGATCCTGGAGAATTCTTTCACCTGAAAGTTTGTTTTTCCATATTCTGAATCACAGATGACTGACCTATATTTGCAGCGCTTACTGTCAGCAGACTACAAAGATTCCGTAAGATCAGCTCAAAAACATTTGCTTCCAGAGCAGAGATCCTAAACAGAGGTAAGACTCGCTAACTTCCACACAACAGCTTCCTGGATGGCAACAGTCTAGATTCATCATCGTCCAAATAAAATAAATTAGAATAAAAAGAAAAATTATGTTCATCTTGGCAAAGACTCAGTATTTCTTCCACAAAGAACCAAATTGTAAAGTAATCCTTTTCATGCTTTGAATAAAATGCAGCAAGGATGCCCAACCACAATAAGACCAGCAAAGCATTTCAGACCTTTATGTTTCAATCCCTCAGATCTGAACTCTCATGTCCTTTAGGATGGGAAGTAGGAGGGAAGGGAATTTCTATAGTATAACTTCTCTCTGTTTGGAAATAACATATTTTGACATATGTAATCTAATTTATACTGTAAGTGTATTGACAAACTTACTGGCCCTACTCCTTCCACAAAATAAATCTCAAATAAACCAAATAAATCTAAAAAAAACCAAACAACAAAACAAAAGCCCCCACAAAAACCGTGGGCTTAAGCCTTTTCGTCTTTTTAATCTTCTCACTGGAGAAATGCAGCTCTTTGATAAGTACAGTCACCTTGACTTTTTAGATATATTTTCTTAATAAGTCTGAGCATTATCATAGTGAGAAAAAAATTAAGAATCTTCCTGTATATTCAGAGGATGACTAAGTGCTCACAAATTGCTTTACTCCATAAAATGAATGGCAGAAGACTAATTTAGTCTCATCAGTTAGTTTATATGACATAAAAGAATGCTCTTCCCTTGAGTAAATGATTCTTCCACAAAATTCAGCCATTTTTTCTTTGCTTACTGAAGAATAGCTTTGGAGGTTTAAGCATCTTTAAAGTTTGTCCACAAAGCATTTTCAATTCACTTTTCTGAAGTACTTCCTGCAGCAACACTGCTAAAGCTGTGCGGGTCCATGTCTAAGAATATTTTCAAAATTTCAAAATAAGCAAATTGGATGAGCTATCTTTTTTTAAAGCTCTATAACGAGCTTTATCATCTGAGGAATATTCTGACAACAGCAGGCATGCATCTGTTGTTAATTGACAAAATGTCGTGCTTACAGGCCTACTGAAATTCTCCAAAAAACATCTGTCTTCCTACTCTATAGGGATATAAGCACCGATGTTGGAGCATACATTAACATACTAAATATGTCTTGTTCAACTCTTTTTTTTTGTTTCTGTCCCACTCAGCCTTCTGATCCTCTTTCTGTCAAGCACCTTATTTGAGGCTTGTGGTCATTTTCTTGATTAGCATGCCTAAACTCAACTTTCAAACAGAGGAAATCCATTCCTTTCATGCATGGTGTCTTGTAGTGAGACACTACCAACAGAGTCAGTCACCTTTTGTTTTCAGGTATGCAGCCCTGGTAACACTTTCCAAGGAGAGAAAATTAAAACAAATTTTACATCAAGAAGCCACATCTATGTGAGTTCAGAGATGATGTGTAATTTGTAGTGCTAGTAAGCCTGTATGAAAGTGTTTTAATTTGTAAGCCTGTTTCCCCAGCTATATAGGAAAATTCTGTACGGGACACTGCTAAATATCTGTTGAAGAACCATGATCTGCCTTGGTGAAGTCTGAAATTGCCGTATGTAAAGAAAATTTTTATTATAGTATTGGCATACACTACCACTCAATCCTAATAATCTGTTGGGCAGAATAGTTCTGTTTTTTTTTTTAACTGCATGCATACACATGTGCTACAAGCAATGATTAATATTAATCTTGTTAAAACAGCCATAAGCATAATTGCTATGCAACCTACAAAGCTGAAAATTGTATCATTTAATCCTAACATTAGCCTGCTCAGACCTTGAAAGGTTTCAAAAGCCTAAAGCAAGCAAGAATTGAGCAAGCAGGGTTACAGAAGAAGATACCAATGCAAAGGGAAGAAATTAAAAAGTAAGAAATATTATCTGATGTATCCTCTTACTTTATACTTGCCCTGGTCACATCCACATAATGTGCTTTCCATTGTGTAGCTCCTTTGTACTCCTATCTCTCTCCAGACAACAACTCGTGCTGTAGATTCCTTGGACTTTTCCACTACAAAGCTGCAGCTACCCATGCAGAACGCAGGGGCAGTGTGACTCAAGATCTTGGGGAGTGCCTGCAGGACAGCAATTTGAAAAAAAAACAGTCATTCTTTTATTTGCCATATGGATGGAGGTGAAAAGGGACCATGTAATCACAAACCTTTACCAGAAAATTTGGTGCAGTTTGCATTAAAAAAATAAGAAAGAAACAATTCTCCATCTTGAATTTTCAAAACTCAGTGTGTTCAAGTAATAGTGTCTTCAGGCCTTTTCCTAGTTTTTAAAATCCCTTTTTTCAGGTTCAGTCGCTAAAATTGTTAGTCATGTGGATAAGGATCAGGATACAGAATACATTGAATACAGAATTCTCCAGCTAATCACCATCCCTCCGAACTCACCAAGCTAAGTTTGCTCAAATTAAGTGTACCACATACTCCACATAAGTATTTAATTCAACTGCAGATTGTTTCAGAAATCCCATTTACAGACCTAACAAAAGCAATATTTTATTAACACATAAAATTCATTTGTATTAACAAAGCACTAGGTCCATATTTCACTTCAAGCATGTGAATCAAAGTTCAGTTCTGTTTACATGACAGTTTCAGTGAAAAGGTCACACAAATAATACATATTTGACTATTGACTATTACATATTTGACTGTTCTTTCCAGTTTTTATTTGTGTCAGTTAAGACAAAACATATGACTGCTTCAAATTTATTATTTCAGTAGTAATACATAACCCTATAGTGCAGGCTTTCCCAAATATTTTGGTCCACCTTTTTGAAAATGAAATGCTTTGTCCAACAGCCCTTATTGACTACTGCCTTTTGTGCACTACAGTAGTGCACAGTGAAGTGACAAAACCCTGCATACTTGTGTTAGAGTAGCAGACATGATTTGCATCTGGCTCAATATCCAGGAAATCACACAGGAAAATCAAGAAGCCATAGGTTTTGTTTTGTTTTTTTTTTAGTGAGGGAGATTTAAAGAGAAAAAAATAACCAGAAAGCATCTATACTCAAGGATGCATAACAAGTGTTTCAACATGCATTCACATGCTTTTGAAGTTTAACTCTGAATCTTAAAAATAAAAACAGAGCCTGCACACCTATAGGTAACACAGGTCTGCAGTTCCCATGAGGCAGCAATGGAGGGAGACACATAGAAGAAATAGATAACACTCCAAGAACCACATAATTCTCTAAATTTTTTGCCTTTTTGAAAGTTTATACAATGCAGAGGATGTGTTTGTGCAAGTTTATTATATATACCTAATTAGGGGCACATGTCTTAACTATACATCTATATATAAAGGAATAAATAAAAAGGTATCTTGCATATTTCCATATACAAAAATAAGTATCTCAGAACAATCCAGTTTTTTGCCTTGTTGCTAGAATATTGTTTGCCATGCCTCAATGACTTGTTTTTCAATCTAGCAATTATAAATGCACAGAAGCAAATTTTCCATCTATTTTCTATAAAAGTAATATTAAACACAACAAAAAGTAAATATTGGTGTAAAGAAACAGAAAAAAATAAAGCACTCTATGTATAATGTTTAAAGCTTCATGAAGTGTACTTTGAAGTACACTCACAAACTAAACAGAGGTGATTTTAAATAAGTCTGCTTATGCTACAGTCATTATTTGCACAGGATAGGATCAGGATACTATTTGAAGAGGATGTTCCACACCCATGCCAAATAAAAGATACAAAAAAGGTCAAACTCACCCTGTAAGCAGGGTCTTCCATCAGGTCACAAGAGGCAGCATTAACACTTGTATGCCACATTGTCTCTTTGATGCTGCAGCCATACATAAATACATTCTTTTTACGAGAATGACCATGATAATCACAGTAGACCTATAATAAATAATTTGGCAAAATAAACTCAAGGCATATGGAATCAAAATTTTAAGAAAGTAACAGAAAGACAATTTTTTATTAGTACTGTTGAACGTTCCAAAGAATTAGGCAACACAATCCCTTGTATAATTAACTCTCATTAAGACAAAAAGTGTGTGATTCATCTAAGGAAGGTTTAACCTTCTAGCCTAGCCAATGTAACAGATTTACATCTACAGGTTTGCAGAAGACCAGTTCTCCAAGTCAAATTTAAGCGTGACATGGTTTACAAGACCATTTCAAAATATTTTATTTATAGACTAGCTACATAGACAAAGTTAAAAAAATTCAGAATTGCTTACACATACATACTTACCAAAGGCAAACGTTTTATAGCAGCCAGATATTGCAGTAACCCTTTAGCATGGTAAATAGTGGGATGCAGATCTGGATTTGGATTTTGCCACTGTCTGTTTAAATCTTCTCCACTTAAAGAGCAACGGTGGCTATTGTGGGGGGGTGGAAAAACGCATGATGTAGTCCGTATTATCATACTTTTAAATAAGCCTCCCCCCCACCTCAAGTTTTCCTCATCAACACTGCTTCTTTGGAAGGAGTCTGGCAAGAAATAAACTTCAATTTTCTAACATGCCAAATAATAGAAATGTTTGGGGTGCTTTAAGCTATGTTACAGAAACTCTAAAAATAAATTAGAAGCAGCCTCTTAGGTGAAGCCAAATGTAATATTACTTATTTGCTGTTGAAACTGAAGGCTTACAATTCTACCCAAATTCTAGTTCAAAATCAGTAATTTCATACATATGGTAGCTTTACAATTTGGTGTCTTCAGTAATTTAAAGACTAATGTCAACTAGAAATCTAATACTTGAAATGTGAAGTTGTTAGGAGATAAGGAGCTGTGAGAAAAACAAGGACAAAAAAAACCTGAAACAACCCAGGAAACAAAAAGACCATCTCTGTATTCAGTCAGCTATCAGCAAGAACTTTTAAACTTGGAGGATTTCATGATCATGCAGTCATCTTCACTACATTTGCCTTTAGACTGTGTCTGCTGGGGCAGCCTTCTTAATTGTCCAATTGTCCAGCCTTTAACGTCCCTGTATCCTGAATTATTTAATTACAAGTATTCTAATATATACATTCTTTCACATATATAAAGACAAGGTTCTACGGAAATCTATTATTAGTTATACTTTCATTATTTTGTTCACAAAACCTTTTAAAATAGTACCTACAGTAGATGAATGGAAACTGTAATTTCACCATAGCAAAATTTCCTGCAACCAAGTAAATGTAAACTGCTCAATGTTTACTCATAGCAGTTTCAACAAGTTCTGAAATATCCCTTATATTTATTGAGAAAAGTGTTGAAATAACTACTATTAATAACTTCAAGCAAACCAGGATACTCTATTACCCTCTCTCTTGTACACCTATTAACTTCCCAGCTTTTAAAAAAAAATTATGTAAAAGACTTCCTTAAATATAAGGCACTTCCTTTTTTTATGTACACCATGAACTTGTTTAGCTTTTTCCAAATGCAGGTCTGATCTCATAAAACTCCTACAGAAATCCAAGACAGAGAGACAATTAAAATTTCATGTCAAATTGCATAGGAATGATTATCATCCATGAACAACTGGAAATATTTTTGTAAAACTGAAATTTGCCAAGGAATGTAACTGCCTTTTAAGAAGCCAAAAATCCTAGCAATATTGCAAGTGTTTCTTTTTTATCACGTTACATATTGCATTTGCACTTTTGCAGGATCAGTTTAGATTATTTCTTTTTAAATATTGATGTAAAGAATTAGAGTACAGGTTAAATATTTGTGATTAAATATATGCTTACTTTCCATTGATGACACCATCTGGATTGAGCATAGGAATAATTTTGAAAATATAAGATTCCCGTAAAGACTGTGCATTTGGACTATTGCTCATAAGGTATTCCAGTGTTCCCTTCATAACCCAGCTTGCATTAGTCTCTCCAGGATGCACACGAGCAGATAGGAATATATAAGGACGATTCCCTAAAAGAAATATCCACAGAAATTGCAAAATATGATTTAAGCTAAGTAAACAGTTCGTTGATTAGAAAAAGAGCCAACAGCCCACTGCATTTATAACAACACAAAAAACATTTGTAAGTTGAGTGTTACTGAGTATGGGTATTATTGATAGAGCTTGCCACAACATTTTTGAAAGGACTGCTAATTACAAAACTATTGCAATGGAGCTTTAAATTTGATCCGACAATTACACAACCAATTTGAGGTGGCAGTTATGATTCAACTTTCATTACTTTTCTCCCAATAGCCAAGAAAAATACTGAGGTGGACAAACAAATCAGGAAATGGCAAAAGCTCAATTCAAATCACAATAGCTAGATATTAGCTTTATGAAAGACTTTTTTGACAACCTCAAAACCTCATCATTTTAAGAAAAAAGTTACTTGTCCAGTATTGTTTTCCAAGAAGTGCTGTCTGCAAAATGGAATGTACAAACCTAGCAGCAAAAATTTAAAATACATTAATATATACTCTTACATATATATACACTATATATACTCTTACTCTTACAGATATTTTTATCTTGATTTCACTACCACAATTAAGTATTATTAAACACAAAACAAATCCTGAATGCTGATGCCTCTCAGCTTCACGAAATTTATTAACCTTATTTTACATTGCTATTTTTACACTGCAGAGTAGTTAAGACTAATTTTTTTTCTACAAATACCTAGTTTTACATTATTTTCAGTTGATAAGAAAGAAGAGTTATACTTACTGAACTGATAGATATGTTCATAGTAATTGGACTCTGGCATGGCTGTAATAGTGACTAATGGACAGCTGTTGCCAGCCAGGGTCTTACAGAGAACATCATGACGAAAATATATCTGTTGAGGGTTGTGCATAGATTCCAGCTTCCTAAGATGCATCTTCATACCAAAAATAATGAAAAAATACTTCAAATTCTTTGCAGTCACATATGACAGCGTATTTCAAAGGTACTATATAACAGATCTTTCTTTTAGATGTTCTAAACAATATACAAGTTTCCAGGATAATTTTGACCATGAAATACCATTTTCTACATCTCTGACTGATTGAACACTTCTCTTTACAGAGTCTGGTTTTCCAACTGCTTTGAGAAAGAGGAAGGAAAAGAGGGTAAATTATTGTACACAGATGGTACTATAAAGGTATATGGAAGGTAAGAACCTCTGCTTCATTAAGGTTATCTGATCAGGGACCTTTTTGCTGCAAAAAGAGGTAATAAATAAAGAAAGAATCAACACATGGGAACAGACAGCTGAGATGTAATGGAAACCATAGCAAAGACCAAAGTCACCGGTCTCTCTTTGAACAGGTCATTAAGAATCTACAGACAAAAACTTGGAGAGAGTTGCCTGATAAACAAGCAGAACGGGGTAATTTGGGGCATTCAAGAGGGGGGTGTGGTACCATACAAAACTCAAGCACCTGATTCCTACAGCGTGCCCTTAGCCATCTCTGCGCAGCCTTACTCTCTACCCTGTGCATCCAAGCGCTATGTGGACTAGTGCAACTAAAAGGACAGGTGTAAGTCAATCTGGGGTCAACAGCTGGAATGCACAAGGGTCTCAGCAGCAGTAGCTGGAGAAGCCAACCTCTTGGGAGCATTTCTGTGGGTACCACAGGCTATGTGTCCCAGGTCTCAGCTACTGCTGGACTCAAAGCAGACTCCAGCAGCTGGAGCTGTAAGCACTCTTCACTCAGTGGTGTCAGCAAAGAAGCAAGGGGATGTCTCACTGCCAGTAACTGTAATGGGTAAAGGTGCTGGTATCCAACCACTGAGGCAAGGACAGTGTGTCCACCAAAACGCATCTGGTGGGACAGTAAGTGTTGAGTTTCTCAGTGACAACACCTGAAGCAGGAAAATGGGTTGCACGACCATGAGCCTGGTAACAGCTGCTAGGGACTGGGTGCGGGGGAAGCACACACATTTTCCCTGGAGCCAGTGTATGTGGCGGCACACGTGAAACTTGCTAGTAAACTTCAAGGTAAACTACCCAGACAGTATGGGCCCCAGTCAAGGGAGGGCCATCTAGCAGGCAGACAGTCCACGCTGGCATCTGGGCAGGGCCACGAGTGCAGAATGTCTCTGAGATGAGTGTGCAAGTGCAAGCATCTGTTTGCTAGTGAGCATCAGGCTGGACTAGACTGCAAACTGGAGGCCTGCACAGCAGGTAAAGACACCTGGGACTGAGGCAGAGCTATAGCACAGACGGGCCATGCCAGTGCTCCACAAATACATTTCTAATTCTAGACAGTAGGCCAGCTTGTACTTTTTCTAGTGAACAGCAATCCACACCAACTGCAGAGGAGGATGGGGTTCTGTAGCTGCTGTGCAAATCACTGTAGTGTTACACAGGGGTGTGCCTTGTCTGTGCAAGTCCGTGCAGCCAGCCCTGCCCAGCAGGAGTAGGCATGCACAAGTATCTGTGTATAAGTCTCTTTCTCTCCCTGGGATACATACTCAGACTTGCTAGTGAATATATAAGCAAACAGAAAAGCAGGAGCCATGTCCATCAGCCTGGGACAGAGACCCCAGGTACCTTGGTTGGCCTCCACCAGTTGGGCAGGAGGAACCTCCAGGACCAGGAGCTGCTGGAAGCAGCAGTTGCTTATGACAGCTCTTAACAAGTACCTCCTTCAAAAGCTGGCATAGTTTAAAAGTGAAAAGTGAAAAGCTGCATTTAAAGCTGCATTTAAAGACTGTCCACTGAATCCTCTGCTCTGCTTTTATTGCTGTGACAGAGGAAAACAAGAGACATTCTATCCAAATGAATTTTGCTTAGTATTAAAAGGCTCAGAAGACTTATTTAGGCAATTCATACATCTAAAAAGATCTCTAATTATCTTAGTTACAGCAGCTTTAGTTATCAAAAAGTATACGTAGAACAGCAGGATATAAGTCATTTAACACAAATATTCCATCAAATTAGCATGGTTTCCAGTCAATTATTACTGAATCAAAGAAAGCATAAGGTTGAAAGGGATGAGAGTGGGCCATCTGGTCCAACCTCCCTGTTTCAAGCAGGGCCAGGGCCATCTTATAGCACATTGCACATGACTGCGTCCAGACAATCCCTTGAATTCCCCATGGATGGAGATTCCCCAAACTCTCCTTGCAATCTGTTTCAGGGCTTGGTCACCTGCGCACAGTAGTGAAATTCCTTCCCATGTTCAGGTGGAACTTCCTGTGCATCAGTGTGTGCCAGCTCCCTCTGGTCCCAGTTCTGAGCACCACCAAGGAGAGCCTGGCTGCATCCTCTTGACAACCCTGCTTCAGATACTTCCAGAGGTCCCCTCTCAGTCCTCTCTGCTCAAGGTCTTTCTTCATAAGAGAGATGCTCCAGTCACATAATCATCTTTTGATACCCAGGAAACCCATTAAGCCGTAAGCATCGATTTTATTTTTCCTGGGACTGTTCATTAGAACAACCTATACATTTTGTCAATCTAAATACTAATATTATGAAAATTCTCCCTTGAAAGGAGCATTTTGAACTTCAAAAAAAAAGAAACTAAATTAATTCAGTCACTAATGCGATATATTATACTAATACTATAAGTATTCATTTATGCAATAGATACAGCTTCTCACCTTTAAAGTTGAGTATGTATATGGATAATGGTAAGCAAAGTAGCACACATCTTCTTTGTGTTGGAAAGTCACAGTGAATGTAATTGTGTAATAGGATTTTCCTTTCTGGCCCCCAGCAGCAATTGAACTTCTTGAAAAGTGATTCCTAAATCAAAAAATGAAGGTAATACACACATTAGAGTAATTCTTCATACTATTTATTCTTCTGAACACACATTCCAAGAGTCAGAAGGACTTTCAGGGACTGTATTTCTCTCCTATGTACATACAGGTTCACACCAGCTTTAAACATACTTTATTATAACAGTGATACACACATTCATTTACATTGATAAAAGGTGAGCAAACAAAAACAAGCAACAAAATAAAACACAAAAATCAGAAAAAGTAAGCAAGCAAAGAGCTACCAACCAAGAAGCATTACATATTGATATGCTGCACCATCTAATCCTGTGTTTTAGAACTCCTCTACAATAATTCCATCACAGATTACAGAAGGCTCATCACAAGGACTATGAGACCAGCATTACTGGAAGTTACTAATAGGATTTCAAGTAACCATACATCTACAATATTTCCTTAAAAGCTTCCCAGAAACAGTGTCCAATTTCTAAGAAAAGTATAAAATATTAACAGCTTCAATATAAGTGGTATGCTTACAAAATGAGACCTTGTATATTTCTATCACACATATTACTATCTGTAGTGACTCAGAAAAAAAACCCTTTTCACAACTGAGTAACAGAACTATTAAATGCAGGAAAAAGAACTTCTGCTCAAAAACTGTACCTCATGTTAATTGTCAGTGGAAGATTTGCTGTATGTTTAGTCTGTGTATGTACTTACTTGTAGTAACAAATATCTGTCCCAACACGAGTCCAACACGGTCGACAACGCAGTGCTTCCTGAACAGAATACATGAGGGGCTGCATACCTGAAAGAAGAAAGGTATCTTTCTTCACTTTTACCTTAAGAAAGGTATCATCTCACTTTAATCCTTACCATTAAACAGAAACTTATTAACATCACCACTTACACACAAGTCTACAAATTACCTCTACTTATTCACTCACTACACTATACTATCTGAGTATATTGTCTTTAATGTCTGGGTATTGTACTGTGTGCTTTTTAAACCAGATGACAAAAGATTGCCGATTTTTAGAAAACAACAACTAAAGAAAAGAGCAAGACTTGTGGAAGACCAAAATGGAATGTTTAAATGAAAGCTGAGGTTTGCATGAGAGGTAGATTGCAAGCAGTGTTCAGTTCCACTCCATCCAACTCACACTATGAAAAGGCATCACAGAGTACACAAAAAATTGATGCTATCAAATTATTCATGTAAATAACTGAAAAATAACTGATATTTCAGGACAATTTTTTTAACAAGTAATTCTTTAAAGTCTATTTTTTGATAGTATACTTACAATGAATACTTAATATGAAGTTAGAGGAGAAAAAATACATACTAATTGAGTATAATTTATTTATAATCTAATTATTAGTCAACCGCACTGACTGATTCAATCAGTGTATTAAAAAATCAAAAGAAATTATTAAGTATGCACAACATTAAAAAAAAATCTAACATAACTGATAAGAATTAGTAAGTAACTTAAAACTATCTTATTACTGGTCAAACTACCTAGTGTTCTGTGACTTTATCAGTGTAGAGGAAAGTGTACAACAAAGGAGAATACAATATTATTTGGTAACAAAATTTTGAAGCTCGAGGTGGGAGGAGGAATTTCTTCCTTCTTAAAGGACAAATTTCAGAATATATATGAGGAAAAAACAGTTTTAAGATGAGTGACATACACACTCCCAGACAAGAGGAAGAAAGGTATTTTCAGCCATTTGTAAACGTTTGAATGAGGCACACACTGAAAACACTACTTAATAGAGACAGTGATGCTCATTTAAGAACCCCAGTACTTCAAAGTAGATTTACTTTTCCTTACCATCAAAAAGACTGTTTTGGAAACTCCACTTATGTTCACATCTACCCCTATGCAGAAATGGATTAAGGATGACTACTGTTGTTCTTCTTGATGTGAGTGAATCAACAAGCTTTGCTGCTGTCCTCCCCTGCCCAATGGTCCTAAGACAATTGTAGTTGCAGCTCCCAGTAAATTTCTTCTGCTTCTGCCTCACTTACAACAAAACTTCATTTAAAAAACTGACAGCCCTCAGTTTAAGATGCATTTCTTCTTTTTAACCACAGCTATCAAAACATTTTCTAGCAATACTATTAAAATAAAGAATTTAAACTGACAACATGAATACTGCTAATCCTGTGGAGGAGGGAAGGAAACAGCTGGGGTAACTCAGCCATAGGTATTTTTTTTTATATTTCTTCTCAAAGAATGGGAAACATATCTTACCATAGTTGAACTGACTGTTTGACTTTTCACAGTTGATTATGTTAAACCGGTAACCAATGCCAGTTTTCATTCCACTGACTTCAAAGTAGAACCACTGATGATAATGATTGCTGTTTATATCTGAGTTCAGAATTAGATCATATTCATTTCTGAAAATTAGCAAAAAAAGATCAATGACCATAAAAAGCAGAAATAAAAGGCCTAAACCATGAAAAGTAGAGTTGAAAGATCTTACTTTCTGATCTGAATAACTTTGCGCAGGTTTCCAGATTCAAACTTGGAATTAAACTTCAGAACATCTGCCTCCTCTGGTACAGAAAAACTGTGAGTAGAAAAAGGGACCAAAATGAATAAAACTTAGCTAAAGCAAATAGCTTTATTTTAGTCCTCACTTGTCAATTCAGAAACTGTTTTGATCCTTCCTCCAAATACAGCCCAGATAGCAAAAGCACTGTTATGTCAGACCAAACTTTGTATGAAATCTGCTGTAAATATTATGAGTCACATCACAGAGAAAGTAGAACTGGAGTATTAGAGTATTACTTGAATACTGTTTACAGAAAGGTAGAAACGTACCTCGAATTATCAAGGTCATACACAACTTTATCTATAATGTCATTTTGATGAATCAGCCTTTCAATATCTTGACAGATTTTTGTCCTAAAAAAGAAAAGAAGAGTTCTCACTTAAAGTGTCATTTACCATTTCCAATCACAAAAGAGGAATTGCCTCATACAGGAAAACTAATGGAATTGACATGAAGACAGGGTACAGTTCAGACAGACCTCAGCTTCACTGCCACTTATATGCGCATAGTCAAGGTGTACTTAAGTTTAAGCACCTGCATTCAGAGCTGCCTGAATCCAGTATTTGTATCTGAGGGACCCGAGTTTTCATTTACACAACTCACTAGGTTTTATCTGAAGGAAAAAATTGCAGTTTCATACTTTATAATAGAAGCAGAAATTACTCACACATTACTTATGTTAATGCTTTAACACATGACAACACTTGATAACATTAGTAACTTAAATGAATCCTACCATAACCAAAATTAAAGAGTTTTAGGGAGTAGCTTGTACAGTGAGTGTGTTAGTGAACTAGCTTTTCACCTCTGGAGATCTAAGTTCATTTATCGACTACGTAACAAACAAGAAAGAATTTGGTGATGTCAGCCAAATATGAGGTGTGTGCTTATCCAGATCATAAAACCATTGCACGACTGGCAGTATCTAGGTCCTGGCTTGGAAAAGTAAGAATGTGCTGCAGTTCAAGCATGAAAAATAGTGGCAGAGCTGTGTGGAAAAGCTTGCACAGCACCTGCAATAAGAAGAAAAGGAGGTAGATTAACAATGAAGAATACAGAAACAGAATGGTAAAGTACATTCAGGCTGGAAATTCTCAATTGAATTAAAATAAATTCTCTTAACAAATGAGAAACAGAAGGTAAATGCACAACTCTAGCACATTGTGTTAAATTGAAATTAACTGAAAAAGAAAAGAAGTCTCAAGTTCAAGTTCAACTGACAATATTGTGACAAGGCTGACTCACCAGAATCCACCTGAATAGGTTCAGCTCAGGACAGATTCACAGATTTTTGACCTTACACTTGATCTTAGAAAACTCATTTGATCTTGGCATGCCTCAGCTCTAAAATGCCCTAACACTTCCTAAAATCACAGGAGTTTTGCCAAGATAAAATCCATCAATGAAAATCCATTGTAAGTATTTTATAAATAATAACATCATTTAAATACCATTATAATTACCAGTGTAGATGAAAGCAAAGAAGATGCTAATGAGAATGTATTCAAGATGCTCATGAGAATGAGAAGCAGTAGCAGACATTTTCACGTTCCAAAAAATGAAGATAAACTATTTAAAGAAAATTCAAGGAAAAAGAAATCTAGAACCAACACTGTTGATGTGAGCCCTGTGCTTAGAGACTACTCCTTTGAGGATCCTGCTGATTAGAAAACACTAAAATGTATGGAAAAAAAACCCCAACCCAACTAAATTTTTAAGGAATAGAAATGCCCAAATTTATAGGGTATTTTACTATATAATAATTTTCTTCCTAAAAAGACAGAGTAGTATAAAACACTTCAACTATAATCAATAGAATTTATCCTAACAGTAATACACTGGTGAGATATTTGGTGATAATTACATGCTACTAAATTTAAAAGAGAAAGAAAAAGCACTCCAAAGCACAAATTCAAAAACATTTAATCTCCTGGCACATCGCAAGAGTAAAAAAAGCCCTAAATCTTACATTGTTCTAATAAAAATAAGAAGAAAATCCATTAGGTCACACCTTAGACCCCACACAACATTTTCTCAAATTACTTGGATGGATTAAAACAACTATTTATTTTCTAAGTAAGATGTACCCAATGAGCAGTGACTAAGTGTTTACAGGACAGAGAACATAAATCACACTGACTATCAAGAGTTAGGACACAGCTCTGTAAGACTTAAAAGCTTTTCCATATCCCTTACCAAACAATTTTTACAATCTGCTATTAACTATGAAAGCATGAAAAGATTATGCCCTTTTTTAACAAGTTATCAGAAGATTTTTATGTTGCAGTAACAAGATTGAGTTGTTTGTAGAAAATGGAATTCTTAAAACAGTTTTCCTTAAAAATGTGTTGCATGATTTTTGATTCATATTTAGCCATATTACCTGGTATTTCATTCTTTTTCCCACAAGAACTCAAAAAGTTACTTTCAACATAAAAAATACAACAAAATTGAACATTTCAAGTCAAAATATACCTTAAAATTATCTTCATGATCTAGAAATCACCCTTGTGTACAATCGTACAAGGTTTATTTTTCCAGTGTTATATATCTAACAATGAGACAAATTGTATCTGACTTCACTCAATTTTTTTATTCAGGGAAATTCAGAATTATTAATTACTACAAAAACATACATAAGGATTTGCAAGATTTGCTTAAATGCAGTTCTTAGTTGATTCCTGACTCAAGACTATCTCCCTTCTAAATCAGCTGAATCTAGCCAATAAATAATCTGCTAGGGAAGATTCTCCTCCTTCAACACTGAATAATATGTTCATTTTGCCATTAGTGTTCCAGAACTTGTCATTTCATTACAAAGATCACTTTTTTGTTACTTGTGTGAAACAGCTCCAGGATTTTCATTCAACCAGCTAAAGACACTTAATCTCTTAATCATTTTAATATCTAAATATAAATACAAAGAAACTCATTAAGTTGGTTATAGTTATGAGTATAAAGGTGAAGGCACTCAGTCCCATAATTTTTTAGGCAAGTGGCAAGGTCTCATAGCTCTACATGTTCTGCTAGTGTACTCACATGTCTTTACAGTAACTCACTATGTAATATTACCTAGCTTTTCATAGCACTTTTGTAAATCATTCTGAAAAATATCATCACTCTTCATCATCTTCTATTATCTCTCAGTGAAGAAATAAAAGGGTGTGTTGACATGATTTTTTTGTATGTCATTCTGCAGGACCTAACTCAAAGTGGATCTTCTGCATTTGTTAAGTCTAAATTCCCTTACACTAAGAACACTAAAGCAGAATACTTTAATGTATTAATTTTTTAACTATTTCCACTATGTTTACCTGAAAGACAGATTTTTAGTTCAGCAGAGAAAAGAGGTGAAGAATCTTTTTAGTTATTAACTGCCTTATCTTTGCTAAGACCTGAAAGGAGCAGTCAGGTGAGGATTTTTTAGTTTGGTTTCTGGTGGGTTTTGTAAGTTGGCTTCCTATTTTGCAAACTGCAAGATTCACAAGGGAAATGAGGGGAAGGCAGAAAGGGAAAATATAGACTGAATTTCATATTTAGAAATTGAATTCCAGAATTAGCAATTACAGAACCAGACTGTGTTCCTCTTTATGGCTCTGCGCTGATCAACGCATACTCACCTACCTTCAAACTGCTTTTCACTGGAAACAGTTTTAGATGCCCAAGTAAACAGTGCAACACTGTTAATCACAGCCATAGCTAGGGCTGGGTGGGAGCTCTGGAGATCATCCGGTTAATCTCATCCTAAACACTGTTTCTAAGTGTTTGGCAACTCTAGTAACTCACCTCTGCACTCCATATCGCCTTTCCAGAATAGGTTCCTTAAATGGGGGTGGAATATGTCCAAAATAATCTGGATAGGCCACTTCTGAGTATTCCGGAATAGATTTTGTGTTCTTCACCATTTCAAGATAAAGATCACAGTCATGAACTGGTGATACATCAGAAACTTGAAGCGTGCCATGTTCTCCTGATGAACTAGATCTGGAATCCTCCTCCTCCTCTGAATCCACTCCGGTGCAGCAGAGTTTTCCCAGCTGGACAGATGATCCTTCAAAGAGACTACCTCCACAGGGTGAAACGTGCTCACAAGGTTTACTAGAAGCAAGTGTGGTAATGCCAGCTTTGTTTTCCTTCTCTATTACACACCCTGTACCAGAATATTGATCATTTTTTGTACTGTTCTGGAGACTGATTCTGTCCAAGCCTTTCACAATTTCTTGGCTTAGACATTGGGATGATGGAAGCATGTTTCTTTGATCATTTTGCTGATGTAAACTACTGCCTTTTGTGTTATCTTTCTTTGGTAGTTCCAGAAACACTGGCCTTCTATTGCATTCCTCTGTCAATAAAGGACTGCACTCCTTTAAAGCAACTCCTTTTGTTGATGGGTTTTCTACAGCAGAGTGCTCTTCACTGGCTGTAGGAACAACAATAGGTCCACTCAAATTTGCATCAGGTACAGAAGGCTTTGGTTCCTTGGAAACTAAGTCCCATTCCTTAAAAAACAAAGGTGAAAAAAAAATTTAAAAAATTATTAACAAAAAAAAGTAAATAGTTCTAAAGTTTCATGTATATTAGGAACACTTGTCTTTCCTAGTTTTAAATGTAATTAAAAGGTGACAGCTGTTATAAGGCATAGGAGCAATGAAGTTTGTCTTTTACAAAAAGGCTTTAAAGCAATAACATGCAGCTCATTAAAAACAAAGTATAAAGTCAATGGAATTGCCTGGATATTTTAACTACTTATTTTAAGTAGGTGTACAGCATTTGAGGAGATGTCTAATACAATTAAGCACTCTCAGAAATCTCACATCCTTCTTCTCTATTTTCCTTTCTGCTGTATACAATAATCAGTCATCAGAAAGAAAATAGTTTTCTTTACGGCTACTCAAAGTTCCCCCTTCTCAGTAAGACTGAAGCAACCATAACACGTAACTAAATAACCTACAATAAAGTACTCCCACCCATATGTAGGTCCAGAACTGCAGACCCCTGATTCTTGCCTAGAAGAACTATCCACCCAAAAAAGAACATCAAAGTGTATTCCAGAGTCAACCTGACATGGCCAGAAATGTCCTGGGAAAAATATACTTTACCTGAAAGTTTTCTGAAAGTTCTGGGAAAAATTGCTCATACATTTTCAGTTCTTCTATAGATCTTCCCAGTTCCTGTCTAGGTTTCAGTTTATTAATATCAGTCTCAATATCATCATTCTGAAAGATCACCAGAACAAATTAATCTTGCATCCAAAATTAATGATGTTCTACAACATTAATCTGAAACATTCACCTTTACTCTTGACAGCCACGCTTTAAAAGATAAAAATACCACTATTTTAAAAGCAGCTGAACTGCAGCCTTCACCATGAAGATTTAGACTGCTCAGTATTATTAGTATGCCTAAGCCTCCATTTCAACAGCAATACTGCAAACATCTCAATTTTCTTGCCTTCATCCAAACTTATTATACACAGATATCAAATTTTACATGAAATCTCCTGTATATTCCCAGTACAGAACTTGGAATGTGAAGATTTCATCCGATTGCAGTGACAAAGCAATACTGCTTCTATGGAAGACACTCCCTCCATCAGGGTTCATGAGATCCTTGAATATAATATGTTTTTCCAGTTCATGGACTGACAATTCTATTAACTCCTAACTACCATAACATAAAAATACAGAATAAGGCAGTTCTGACCAAATACTCATCCAAGTCCCAGATGGCAGCTAGAGAACACAAGAATATCCTCCCTAAGTGGTACAACAGTTAGATGTATGATGTCTACCTCTACAGCTGGCTGAACTTCAGCTACCTTGCTGAAACACTGATCCAAGTCAATCCCAGTCCAGAATTCTGGAAAAGGTTAGAGCAGCTCCTACATGTGGACCACCAGCTTATGTGACAAAAGCAGGCTGAGAGAAGTTTAAGTTGGGAAGACAACACTGCTAAAGGAGTCTGTGGTTCTGTTCCACTGCACTCCAGATACATCAAGTGTGAAGCAGACAAAATTGACAGAAATCCTGAAGCAACCTGAACAAGAATGGTTGATATTTTTAAGCAGCACCCACCTTCTTTAAGTTTCTGAAGCATTTTTAATTTTAGAAATTGCCCTGAAAACCTCCTCAAACTGTTTCTAACATTTAAAATGCACTTATTCATCAGATTCAAGCAACTTAAATAAAAAATCGCTATACCTGACTTTTGCCCATTAATTTTGTCTCTACCAACCTTAAAATGTTGGTCCTTGTCATCATCAATTTCAGTTTCAACTTCTGATTCTGTTTCAGCATCATCGTTATCATCACTTTCATCTACTACATCATCCACTACAATAATAAAAAAAGGTTTTGAAAGGCAGATTATACATTTAATCCAACTATACATGCTCAAAGGAGATTTTTGATGTTCCGGGTTTACTTTCTTTTTTATGTACTCCTTGAAAAAAGTGTGAAAACCAACTAGTAAACTAGTGCTGGGGCAGCAAAGTTTTCACATAGCGTTTTCCATGCAGAAAATTTGCTGGTTGTCATTAAAAGGCTCATTCAGAGGTTTACAAATTATGCTGATTTTTTAGTGTACTCAGAATGACTACATGCACTTCTTTTACAATTCTTTTACAATGCTGACTACAGAAGATTATACTTTTAACAAACCCAGACCTCTACCCACTCCGCAACATTCCACATGCCTTTTAATATAGAACTTCTTCCTTTTAAAGCACTATGTATCCTATTTCCTTTAGGCTTTTCGCTTCTTTTTATAACAGGTAAAAAACCTATTAAAAATCATATCATTACCTCACTTTATAGTAAACTAGGACATTTCTAAACAATCTACTGTATTGAGCAGAGATTTTATTTATGTGGGTTTTGAAACACACTTCTAAATCTATTTTCTACTTTGAAGACAAAACATAAACAATCTTTGAACTTCTGGAGTCTGACCCACATGAACCCCAATAGGACAGCTTACTTTCAGACTATGACTACATTTTGTTTCGGGAGATATCATGAATAAAAGATATTAATAAGCTGACTTTGACCGTTCATTTCAGATTAACTTTCTGACAACAACTTCATTTGTTGCTTACTGGGTCGGATACTATACCTTATTGAAATATGTATTAATTACCTGAAAATAATGAAAGGTGTTCACGATGGGATGAATCAATTTTCTACAAAGAACCATATAAATGCTTTGCAGTACAGTGTTTTCCAAGAGACTGCAACAGTCCAAGAAAGCAGCTCTACTTTCTTATGCAATTGAAGGAATAACCACAATAACATAAAAAAGGCAGTGCTTCAAATGGCGAAAGTTAATCTAAATTCGTCACATGCTAACTTATCAAAGTAACAAAAAGAAAGGAAGGCATAAAAGCTCCTGTAAGACAGGATGTAGGCTACAATACATTCCACATAGGAGAATGTATATGCTGCATGAGTTGAAAGAAAAGACCATTTAAGTTTGAATACAGCCTGTTCTTTACACTTCAGAGTTTGGTGAACACCTTTTAGTCCTTGTTTCCTCTTTTATTTTATAACCACATAAGTCTGGACAAAATTTCTATCACTTTAAACTTAACATTAGAAATTGGAACTCCACACCAACAGTCACAGACCCTTTGCTCGTTGAGAAGTGTCTCAGAGTCCTTTTAGCAGAGAACACAAACAAGTGCATTTGATTCCACTTTCCATAAAGCAAATTAGACATACTGAAAGACAAAGTACTACAAAATCACCATACCATCAGGAGGCAAATTGTATAGCTGAGCCACAGGACCACTGGCAGGAATAACTGGGAGTTGGAAATGGAAAGTACTTTTAATAGTTGGTAACGGAAGACGATTTTTGGGAAAACATTTTCTCATTATTAGGCTGGATGTATTGACGAGAGGATCAAGAGTTCTTACAGCAAGGCACTCCTGTTAACAGGAAAATAAAGAAAAGTATTTCTCAAATTGAAAGTCAAACTGCATTTTATATTATTTACAAAAAAATTGGTTCATGTCTTCTTCAAAGGACAGAAAAACTTCTACCAACTCAAATTCACCTTCTTTAAAAATCCAAACTTTGCCACAGAAAGGCATTTTTACCCGCGCTTTTTTAAAACTAAGTTCTACCACCCCTCCCAGAGATAGCCACAGCAAAATGACAGCAAACACAAATTTAATTCTTTACTCTTTCAATGTTTCAGTGGGGTACAGAATACAGTCCTTATTCCCATAATCAGGAATGACCATCAATCTCATAAAAGAGATATGACAAACTTGAGGTCATAGCCAAAAAGGCAAAAACAACAACAAAAAACCCCTATCAGGATAAACTTACCTGTGAAGTGTTGTAAAGAATTTTCATCCCATTGGCATCAATAAATGCTTTTCTTCCCAGTTTGATGTTTGTAATACTTTTAATGCACTGTAACACTCCTTTACGTATCAGCATGTATCTGTGTCGACTGTCGTGACGGTGCCAATCAACATAAATGGTTAGAAGTACCTGCACATATCCTCTGTCTACTGCTCTCCTGGCATTTGTTTCTTTGCAAAAAAAGTTAAGAAAGAAAATTAAAATTGCCCAGTGACTTTGATATTACTTTCAAATTTTACTTTCAATGTTTAAATTATTCTTTTTATCCAAGTAACTGAATGTTTCAGTTTGAGTAGTATTTTAGCCACCCTTAGCAGAGTTTTACACCAACCTAAACAGAAATGACTGGAAAATTAAGACCAGTAGCCTAAAACTCATTCTTGGAACATTTCACATAAGTTTCATGGTTCACTAGAAGAACGGCATGCATTACAATTAAAAGACAATTTTAAGATGCCGTAACCCAGTAAATTAAAAATCAAAAATATTTCTACCAAGCATACCTATCACTATCTACACACACTGTCCAGATATAAGACCTGAAACAAACTTTTTTCGTTTGCAATCCATATAGTTTTACATCTATCACTCAAATTTCATAAGCTGAAAATAATTCTACCCCAAATACTGGGTAATCAGTATGACAGCTGGAATATATACATTTAGTAGACTAATGTTGCTACGAAAATATTTAATCATACAAAGTATATGAAGTTACAAGTTACAACCACTAAGGAGAAGATATCCCTAAGTAAATTAACAAGACCTCCTGCTTTAAAACAAGCCTTTTGAACGCCTCATTTTCCTCCTCAATACTAAAGTTTAATTGCCAATTTACAGAATGGAATACTGACAACAACTTGGAAATATTTATTTTTCTTAGCTACCCAAGGAGAAATTGCAAAATTCATAAATACACAAAGTGTAAGATAAAGGTATCACATTGAATAAACATTGATAAACTCTGTGACAGTCAGTACAGAAATTTTTCACCATTTGTGTGAAATGGTTTTCTGCAAATCTCATCACGTCTCAATTCTTATTCAACTCCACTAAAACTACTACGAATGCTGTAACTTTAACACAACTATTTGGAGAAAATGAGTTTTTAACTCCTTGCTAGTTACAAGGCTGGTTCAAAATCTGCAGAGATGACATTGTGAGGATCGATTGCTGCTGGTTGAGACAGTCCATGTCTGGAAACACACCACTGGTTTTGTTACCTTTAATTCTACTTCATCTGTCACTGACAGATTTGTTATTGGGACCCAAGTCCTAATCATTCAGGAAGGTACTAAAGAATACCTGTATTTTCCCTAGGCATCCAACAGATATTTCCAGATGTATGTGTAAAAAAGAGGCACAGGATTTAAGCTACAGACATCTATCACTGAATGGCTGAGCTGAGTGACTATAAAAAGATATCTGTCCACCTTGGACCTAGATCAGTTCTGCAGAAGCAGTGCAACCTTTCTGCTGCATAACCGACAAAACACTAACCAAGTATTAAACATTCATGTATATACAACATAAATAAAGCATCAGAAACTGCAGATGAAACTTATTTATAGGTTTCCTGGCCTTATTTTCGTTTTGGCTATCAACTTAATGCTTAGTTTTACTGTGTCCATATATACACACACACACATTATAGCTCAAGTAGACATTTTCTTGTAATCAAACACTTACTTGATTTTAGCAATGCAGCAAGTGTGTCTAAAGCAACCCTGTCAACATAACAAGAAAAGTCAAAACAGCAACCAACCAGTAAGCTTAATCTATAATACTGTAAAACTATATAAAATATTTACTGCTTACAGACTTATAAAGAGTCTAACTTCATGTTTTCCTGGTTGCACTGTAGCACACACTTCACTTTTATATTACTACAAGATCATGTATTTGAAGTCTGATGACAAAACTTAAAACTATCAATGCAACAGCTATACAAGCTTCCAGCTTTTGCAAAAACACTGAAAACGTAATGTTTATGACCAACACGCACTGGCTGTGACACTCTGAAATTCATGTCTTTGTTAGCAGCAGAACAAGTGCTTCCACAAAGTACTGGACATTATTTTGGAAAAGCGTAGGTCAATACCCACAGGCAGTATATGAATATACTGAGAAGCAACACCCATCAATCTGTACTACAACACAAGACGGTCAGCATGAGATTTTTCTTGTACCCAAAGATGTTCCTCCAATTCAACCATGGAACAACAAAACGTATATACTTATTTTTCATCTTTTTGAGAAGAAGATAGATTTGATGCATCTGATCTTAGACCACAAACAAGGATATCATGATTAGTCACATCATAAAACAGTACGTTCATACATAGAATTTTAGCTGAGCCTTAAAGGAACAGGACTTGTTTTTTGAACCCTACTCCTGTGATCACCAACACAGATTTTGATCACATAACACTATTTCTTTTTGTAACAAAATTAGAATATGCACGATATGAGATTAATATTTTGCTAATCAGATGAAAAATTTAATTTTCTACTGGTATGTACTTTGAAAAGGTGGAGGTATATAAAGAAAGGATTATCTTCAGTTACATGCACTTTGCTACTTTTTAACCCTTAGTTCACCCAAAAAACCCAATCCAAATTTAAAAAACTCAACAAAGCAAAAAAGCCCAAAATCTACAACCACCACCTGAGTGAGAATCTAAAGTCACCACTTTCACCTATGCAGTGAATTTCAATTTTTTAACACAATAGCCCACAAGACAGTAAATGCTGGGGCTTCCTAATCTATGTTTTATGTTCTTGCTCCAGATGTCTATTTGCTTTGCAGAAAAATGGCAAAAAATTCTACTACCAAACAAAAGGGACAGTGACACACTAAAATCACAAAGCAGGTGATAGAATCAGCTGTATTGGAAGAGGGACACAAGGATCATCAAGTCCAGCTCCTGGCCCTGCACAGCACCACTCCCAAGAGTCACATCCTGTGCCTGAGAGCATTATCAAAATGCTCTTGAACTCCGTCAGGTTTAGTGATGTAGAAACAAACTGAAAAATGATGGGATTGTCTTGATCTACTTGTTATGATTTAGGGTTAACCACTGTACAGTTTCCATGCAGGAATATTAAAGATAAAAAATAATGTATATTATTTTACCAGTACGGCAACTAGACATTCAAGTATTTTGTGTTACTCTACTGGGAAAAATTAGAATTTCTCATATTTGTGATACTCCTCATCATCCTTCACTTTAATCTTCAAATATTAATTGTATTTGATTTCTCCAATATTGTTTTTCATTTACAAGTAAGTTTTGAAAAAACATACAATGTTTTATCATATAGTATATTAAAGAAATCTTACTTACTTCATAAGGCTAGTGTTCCTTTTACTAAAAGGGCCAATAATCTTAAACATCAGTTCTACTACTCCATTCTTTCCCAGAGATACTGCATTTACAGCTGGAAGTTAAAAGTAATCCATTTTAACATAATGGAGTAAGAAGGGCAAAAGAAAAAGATCCATATACTCAAAGCTAAAATTCACACACGTTAATTTTGAAGTACAAAACATGCTACACATTTCAGTTCTTTAAGACATACAGTGACAAGCAGATGGTACTCTACACATAATTAGCATGATGACCCAGTCCTGATAAAACTTGGAAAAGAAGAAAACTTAATTATTACTTCACAAATAAAACCACATACTACTTCCAATGCAGGCTTCTGCTTTCTCTGTTACTAAGATACAACACAAAAGCAATTTTCTTTATAGAAATTCAGAGTTTACTGAAACAGCAGGTATTCCAAAATTTCAGGTTCTATGATTTGTCATAAAACCTGACCCTTCAGTATTTGGACAAACAGGTATATTCACCAGGATTTGAAATCCAAGAGTCTGCTACAAAATTTTAAAATGCCAATTGGTATAGCTTTCCTGAATTACAGGCTCTGAATACATGTTCTCAGGAAAAAAAAAAAAAAAAAAAAAAAAGTAATCTATTTGAATGGGAGCAAATGAAAAGAAATAATGTTAAGACCCATGTTAGATGAATATGTGCTTAAAGTATATGTCTGAAGTACAACAGCCAACTGAAAATACAAACTGCTGACACAGACACAGAAATTCCATTCTTGACTGAGTTTAGCAATATGTTCTCCTAACAAACTAGGAAGAGAGCAGCTAAGAATTTACTTCAATATAATAAACACTGTTATCACTGCTGAACTTACTACGTGAACCCAAGTGGCAATTTTATCATTATAAGCAGCAACATCATACCAGAACCTAAGTCAAGTTAGGACTTACTCTTAAAGTAACTGTACAGAAACTTGAAGAATTACTACTCATCAGAAAACTACAAATTACAAAAAATTACAGTAGTTTTTCTTTTCATAAAGGGTGAGAAATACAGAAAAACAGAACTGATCTTAGAATTCAAATTAGAGACTCAGTCCCATTTTCAGGATGAAGCAAGTTTTCAGGTAAGTAATGTAACTAACATAACTATCTGCATTAGATTTTTCATTTTAGGAGTGTTTCACCTCATAATCAGACAGCTCAACAGAAATAAAGCTTCCATGTTTTGAAAATATTAAGGCTTTATGAATTATTGCTGCTCATGTGAATGACCTGATTTGATAATCTTACAGATTACCAAATCAGTTCTCTGCGGGGGAACAAGGCCATGTTTTAAATTTCTTGCACATAAATAAGAAGATTAACAACCATTTCAAGCTTAAACGAAAAAATTAGGAGCATCTAACTGACAGCAGAGATACAGAAAGAACCTCACTATTTTCATCAATTTCCTACTGCCTGCCAAAACAACCAGGCTTTTGTGAAAGAATATTAGTCCAATAGTGGAGAGTGGAGCTCTTGAACAAAAGGAGTAAGGAAAAGGTTAAATTAAGAAATAATTAGGTTAAATTGAAATATTTTCTGTGTTAACCAAGTTTTAAATTGGTAATAAAGAAATAAATATAACATCAGAAATAAAAAACATGAGAATGAATAATAGTTATTTTGTATCTCTAAGTGCTTCTGCCAGCAAATCGCTAGCATTAGAGCTTTAAACATCAGCATTTATGCAAATTAGATGGCTCAAAATTCCACACACCCAATAGCACTGATCAAAAAAATATTTCTTTCCAGAATTTAAGCATTTTGAGGATATAAGGAGAAAATTCTCAGAAAAAATAGTTTAAATAACAAACATTAAACAAGCACTCCAAGTTGATATTTTAACCTTATCTAGATAAAAAGCTTTATTTACATAGGAAAGAAAATAACTTTCTGCAATACTTACAGTTGGCTGAATAAACTCTTAATACTTGAAGACATGGCAATACTAGTCTGTGGTTCTGCAAATTATGCTTCACTAAATTCAATGATATGTTTAGGACCCCATTTATTCTTGCTTTCACGCCAATCTTCCTGTCTGACATCAGAGAAATACAAAACCAATCACACTGATTTTGAAATTGTTAAAAAAAATAGAAGTTAAATTACTGAACTCTTTCTACCAATGTCAACTCTGCTTATCTACTTTCCACCACTCTTTCCTCCCTTCTAATTTACTTCACTTTAATTTTTTACTTCTCTACCAGTTCTGAGTATGTAGATGCTTACACAATTACAGAAAAAAATTATTAAGTTTCAATTATAAGCCTGTAATTATTAAGCCATAATATCACCTTTTGGACCAATTTTTGCAAGGAGAGTATGAAGAAGCACCATTAGTTCTTCATTCGGTGGAGAGTCTTTGCTGGCACTCAAAAGCAGCTGTAACAAGGTCTGTGTCCCTCCTTTGGTGACTAAGACACTTGCTCTCCGACCACCACCTAGAAATTAAAACTGAACTGATACATCTAAAGCAAAAGAACAATTAAATATCTAAGATATAGATATAATGACGTTAGTCTTTAGAACATCAGTATTTTCTTTATATATGACTGCACTATGCAAGAACATGCTAGACTTACAGTAAACTATTGTGTAGGATTATTAGAAAAGTAACTTCAGTCTTTACATTCTTTTAATTCTGTATATGCTTCATCAATCAACAACAAAAACCAAAACAATGATACTTTGTGAAAAAACTCAACAACAATAACAACAATAAAAAGTAACCAGAGAAAACAAACAAAAGATATCAGAAAAAGCAAACATAATCATATATTACTCCTTAATGAAAACTTACCAACTGAGACTATCTCAATGAGAATATTCAATATATTTAGAATAGTTTGAGGATCTCTTGTATTCTGCAATAAAAAAAAAAGATCTGTGTTTAGCATGCAGTCTAATAATGGTTTGGATACTTAAAGACAGGAGGAATTACCAGCACAAAATTAAATAGAGCTTTGGATATACCCACATAGCAATCATCCCACTATGCAACCCAAATTAACCACAAAACCAATTAAAACACACTTTGTAGTATGATACATCAATTAGAACTGATAGGTGACAAGCAATTTCTTAAAATATCTAAATATAAGGGAGAGAAACTCACAAGTAGGTTACTTAAAGGTAGTATCTATTCCTAATGAACCAACACAAGTTTTGAAGATTCCATAGGATAACAACATATTTCATAACACAAATACAATAAGAAATATATAAATTTCATTATGATAAAATGCCAAACTGCTATGAATCCGTAACCAAAAAAATTAAAACATTTTACCTCTAGGGTTGACAGGATAATTTCTATTCCAGTGGAGCCCTTAGAAGTCATCTCCTTCCTGGTTTTTTCTGTCAGAGAAAAAGATCAATACTGGCTTGTAGTAAAAAATATATGTTATCATCCACAAATTGACAAGAAAATTTACACTGCAAATAATAAAACTTATTAAAAAATGCATATATGTATATACTAAGAACTAAGTAAAAGACTTAATCAATTTTAAAACTAATTTTTGTTTTCAATTGTTCAACAATCTTGTGATGGCCTAGACAAAAAAGTGAAGAAAAATATTAGTAAGAAAGCTGCCTTCCAGATACTTCTACTCTTTACAAATATATCACTCAAAGACATATATACATATGAAGCAAATTATTACTCAAATTACAGCTTTTTGACAACACAAAATGGACTCAGCACTACCAATACTATAGGAGATATTTTTTAAATGCTCTTAAACAGATGTTTTCAACAATCAGAGACAAAAGCAGATGTATCATCAAGTTCACTAAGTGAAAACATAAGTCTAACAAGAGAGATACAAGAAGCAACGATCAAAAGAGAAACTATTAAAACCACAAAGTTTAGATAATTACCTTGACTCTGGACCAGATGAAGGATCTTTGAGGTAACATGTCTAGCACTGTCTGATTCTCCTAACACAGGGTCCAAATTTATCTTCTCCAGCTGTGACAGCAGGGATATAGTCCGAGAACTGGCAGAAATACTACAAAAAAGATATGACATTTCCATCTAAATCAGAGAAAAAAGCTCCTAAGAACAGAAATTTGATGCCAGAGTAAAGGTTGTGGCTGATTTTATCTGGATTGGAAAACAGTCTTGATTCTCAATTCTGGCAAATTTACAGATTTTGCAAAGCCTGCACTGTAACAGACTAATTGTATGTAACAGCATCTCCGAGAGCAACTGTGAACAGGGAAATCAATTGCAGCAAGTAAAATGCAGCTATAGGTACAAATGTTCTTCATCTATGCCATCTAGAGTGACTTATATTTAATAACTTATGTTAAGTGACAGGATACCCTATCAAACCTGCCATTCAAGGAAAAACTGGCTACAAACAGACCAAAAGACAGCTTGTCTCACAAGATGGCATTACAGAACAGGAAGAAAATAATCTAATTTGTGAAGTGAGCAAACTAGCATACACTAGCTGAATAACAAGAACACCATTTTGAAGAAAAAAACTTAGGAAGGTTTCTAAAAGTATTATCCAAGTTTGGATTGATTTTGACTATAAGGGCATTTTGGCCAGATGTAATGGGTTTATGCTGGCCACAAGCCAGGCATCTACCAAAGCCACTCACTCCCCTCTGCAGCTGGACAGAGAGAAAATTTAATGAAGGGTCATGGGTTGAAATAAGGACTGAGAGGGATCACTCACCAAATATCATCAGGGGCAAAAGAGGCTCAACTTAGACATATGAAGGGAATTTATTATTGACAAAATCAGAGCAGGACAATGAGAAAGTAAAATAACCCTTAGAAACATCTTCTTGCCACCCCTCCTTCCTTCCAGCTCTGCTCCTACCCCAGCAGCACAGGGAGACAGGGAATGGGGGTTATGGCCAGTTCATCACCCCAGGCTTCTCCCACTGCTCAGGAACAAGAGTCATTCCCCTGCTGCACCATGGAGTCCCTCCCACAGGAGACAGTTCTCCATGAGCTTCTCCAACATGGCTCCGTCTCATGAGCAGCAGCTGTCAGTGACCTGCTGCAGTGTGAGTCCCTCCCATGGACACACAGTCCTCCCAAAACTGCTGCAGCCTGGGGCACTCTTTTACAGGGTGCAGTCTCCTTCAAACACAAGCTGCTCCAGCATGGGGCCTCCCTTGGGTTCACAGACTCCTTTGTGCATCACCTGCTCCAGTGTGGGTCTCCTCCACGGGCTGCAGGTGGATCTCTGCATGCCCATGGACCTCCATGGGCTGCAGGGCACAGCTGCCTCACCATGGTCTGCACCAGGGGCTGCAGCAGAACCTCAGTGCTGGTGCCTGGAGCAACTCCTCCTCCTCCTCCTCTGACCCTGGTGTCTGCAGAGTTGTTCCTCTCACGTGTTCTCACCCTACTCTTCTCTGACTGCAACTACATTTGTGCAATTTCTTTTTTCCTTTCATCTGAAATCTGTTCTCACAGCAGTGTTATCACTGTTTCTGACCGGCCCAGCCTAGGCCAGTGACACATCTGTATTGGAGCCACCAGGGATTGGCTCTGCTGGACATGGAGGAAACTTCCAGCAGCTTCTCACAGAAACCAGCCCTGTAGCCTCCCCCCTGCTATCAAAACCAGCAAACCCAACAGTCCTGCCAACAAAAAATTTCCTTGAAAATGTAGTATAAGACACCACTTCAGTCTAGGCATTTATATAGGTAAGTAGAAAGAAAGAATTGCTCCAAGTGTTTATTCTAAACAGAATCAGTTTTATAGAAAATGTTTTATTTTTTCTATACTTTTAGATCATAAAAATTATTCAGAATAGTTTTGAGATTCACATTCCTACACAACAGTAATTTTTAAAACAGATGTTTAACATTTCAATTGCAATCATGCAATTAACTACAGGAAACTATGACTTCCTTGCATTAATTAACTTGGCTTTTCATTCACAACATTAGTCCCCAAATAATGAGCAATCATTCATTTTACACACACATAGCTTTATCTACAATAAAATTAAAGTCTACGATACTAGCTTTATGAATAGCCAGTCAGTTTTGTTTATACAGTGAGGAATTATTAATTCTTGATTTATATCTTACATCTGTGTAAAGGTTTCATGCTTACAGTTCACTCTACTAAAATGTTAAAATTATGGGAAAAAGTTAATTGAGAGCAAAAGTTATACTGCCATGAAGGCAAACTGGTGTGAGAGCTGCACAGGAAACTGCTTCCACCACTCTCACTTTTCCACACAGACATCTAAATGAGAGGCATAGCCAAAAATCAATTTCAGATTACAGATGATACTTGCAAGCTACTAAGAACAAGAATAAGAAATGGTTATATTAATTATAGCTCTTAAATTGGAGTCATTTTATATTGTGAAGTAAGCCTATCAACTTCTCAGGTATTTGATAGACTTTTTTAATTCAACTATTAAAAAATTTAATTATCAAAATTTAATTATTTTTTAATCTAAATTAAATCTGTCTTGGGTGCTGAAACATTAATTCCCTTGTGTAAGTGAAGCATAATCACTTCAATCCTTTCTCACCATCTAACACCGTGCTGAATAGCATAAAGCCATTATTATTTGCATAAACTTTGTTTTCCTTATCTCTGCTTCTCTGTTTATCTGCTGAACTTGAAATGCTCCAAAACTGACACAAGAGTGTAATGCAATCCACAATCTCTGTTGCTCCAATACACAAACTGGTCAAATTATATAGGATGTTATCTTCACCAGCTCTACAAGCAAAAGAAGTAAGAGTCCAGCCAATCCACATGTAAGCTGATATGTAAGAGAATTGCTGCTTCAATTGGTGTGTGTGCACATCACTTCCATTGTGGTACATCATTGGTCCCACAACGAAATTAATGTTGTTTGAAAGATTAAAAAAGTCCAAGAAAGCAAAGCTGATGCTCAGGAATAATTAATAATAATAACAACAAAAATTTTTCAAAAAAGTATTTGCAAAGATAGAATTCACCTATAGGTATTAAAATGTCAGAGAAAACCTGATTTTTGACTGCTACAGCCTGCAAAATTCAAGCAACACTGACATATGGAAGCAATTTACCATGTACAAGAAGCTGCCATCTAACACAATTCCTCCATAGTTAATAAAAACTTTAAAAGGCTTAGGTAGGGTAAATAATTCTCAGCATTGGGCAGTATAACAACTTAAGTTCTAAGATTTAGAGTTATAATCTCCTCCTGGGGACAGAGTTTCTACCAACAGCAATAACTGCTTATTACAGCAGAGATATCTTTAAAATGGTTTTAGGCTATTCATCTTGTATAAAGTCTGCCAACATAAATACAGCTATCTGCATTTCATGTCTTCAGCATACACAATAAAGCATCTCTAAAAGTTAACACCAGCCAACACTGAAATGCAAATAAAGTCTTGATTTCCTCTTAGTTATGGCTGAGTTTTCTTCTTAAAACAAGAATTATAGTCTTATTTACCAGTATTCTACACTAATCTACATAGTGGTTATAAAACTATCTGACAGTTTTCAATGCCTGCACAGTACATCAAAAAGACCACAGGACAGGAACTACAGCAGCCAGACAGACATGTAACAGCAGAGTTGGTAATATTGCTGGGACCACCCATTTGACCTCAGAACAAAATGAAAGCACAAGCTATAATGAGACTCTCTATTTGTAATGCAAACACATATGTTTTGACCAGTAAACCCTTCAGCAGCCAAATCTAGAAGACAGTTCTCCAAAATGGTGAGGCACCATGGAATTCAGTATTTTCAATCCCACAAGAAGAAACATTCAGAATGGACTCTGTCCTGTACGATGTATGTTTCCTCTCAAGCTGCCAACATTGCAGAACCTCAAATGAATACCCTGAAAACTGTGCCCAGACTTGTAGTGACCAGACAGAGACACAGCAGGAGCTAAAGATTCAGGGAGAAGAGCTGAGACTTTCCTGTTCTTGGACTGTGAAGGCATAAAAGCCCAGGGCTTCCTTTCTTGGTGGTTGCTCCTAGGAGACACCAGTTATGTTACTGCACCATGAGTATATATATTGGTTTGCAGAATGAGACATTGCTAAGGGAAATCTGTGGTCAAACTGGTACAAATGCAATGCAGACCAGTCTCAAGAATTCTGACTGTAGTATTCAACATGAATTTGCATCATCACCCATCAAACTAGAAGACTAATTATGGTTTCTACTCAGTCAAAAGCCATTGTCAGAAAGAATGGGATGACTCAGACTGACCTGACACACCAACATGCACCTCTCCAGAGCTCAGCACCTGAGCTTCTCACTGATGCTGGAGGGGCACAGAAACAATATGAGACTGGTTTTCCCACAAGGTGAAGAACCCTTCTTGTTATTAGGTGTGACATTTTTCACCCTGTCCATTCTAAAGCCTGCTCATAAGAGCACTACATCACTGAGGGTTACATAGAGTCTCTGTTATCTTTAATTCCTAAAAAGCATGACTAAAGAGCACTAAAAGAAACTTCATAGCACCATAAAAACTATTCTCTTCAGATCTGGATAAACACCACAGCAGCTCTTCATGACACATATATGCCAGATCAGTCCCTGATGACCTGCAAAAATGATTCAATAACCAAAGACAATCTCATTCTTTGTATCCCTTCATTTGAAAGGCTTTCTCCCTGAAGTTTAATATTGTCACTTTAGGCACTTCTTACTATAAACGCAACTGTCCTTTATCTGTTCCAGTGACATACCTCTCTAAGCATAGTATCTTGCACATATTTCCATTTCCAAATATTCTTAACCATTTCTGCATTTTACAAGAGTATTTTGAAATAATTTGGTCCTCCAGTAGTTTTGCAGATCTTTCGAGCTTCAAGTTGTCCATAATTTCAACAACTTCCCTCTCTTACAGATCATTAGTAAAAAAAACAGAATATTTGCCACCATTAGCTGTAACCAGAGAGAGAGCACATCCAGAATTAAATAGCGCACCATTTCCTTCTGACAGTCATCAACTACGACTGATGTTGTATTCAGTCAATGCTCTACCCTGTCCAAAGACAATCAATAATTATTATTCTCTGATAGATTTACACTTTCTTTAAGCATCTTGAGGTGAAGTTTACCAGGCTTAGTTGATCTCGTACAGCTCATATCTCCACAGGCAGGAAACTCTTTCTTCATTCCACATTCAAATGTTACAGTTCAAAATGCCCCTCACACCATCACTTTGCCTGGAAGGAAGCACCCCTGTCCTTATGTCAACTGTCACCAAAACTTAGAACATGACATGACTCTAGCTAACCAGGGAGCTTTGCGGACTTCCCCTTTCTCTGGTCAGGAAAGCCACAAGAAGATAATAAGGAAGCATGCCCAGAACCAAGGACTTCAGGGCTTCACACTTGAAAGAGAGCAACATCAACAAGGGGCTCACATTTGAAAGAGAACTTCCTCAAGAAGAAAACATCTTCTCAAAGAGAGATTCCTCGTTACAGGGATACTTCTTTCACTCCCAAAAGATTTAAGCATTTGAAATCTGACAATGAAAAAGTGATACGATTCACAATCCTCCATTACTCAATGTATGTCACTTCCACTATGCAAATGCTAAAACACATCATTGCAGTTTTCTACACGTGTACCCACAATGAGAAAGATAACTAAGCCATAGCTGCTCATAAAAATTCAATTGTCTTAGAATGGTTTTTAGCTATTGACCTTGCAAGAAGCCTTACAAAATGTAATAGTCAAATGAGGGATGTCACAGGTTTCCCAATTACACCTACTTCCCCTGAAACTACTGTTTGCAGTCAGCCAGCACACAGATGTATAAGGGAGTTCATTCTTCCCCCACAGTAAACAGATCTGCATTTTAGCAAGTTACCATGAGCCTTTAAAACAGGCAGGCTTCTCATGAGTTTGTTCAGATTTTGTTCTAACACAAATAATTTCAAACTATGGTTTTGGGTTTTTTTTCTCAACCACTTCCACAGTTATCAAGTAATGGTTAGAGAGCTGATACTTCTGATTAGAGTTCATAGCTATCTCTGTACACAGAGGCACCATAACTTATTCTTGACTTAGGGAACCACTGTTTTGAACTGCAGGGATGGAAACTTTCTTTTTGTCTCTAAGTAAAGAAGAATAAACGACACTTAAGTAGCAACCCTGCAAATACCTAATATTCTTTGTGATAATATATTTTATGCATTATAATTTTCAAGAATACTCACTGCTGACAGAGAGCTTGCTTTGCTTATCATAATGCCTAAGGGGCTAGTCTACCACAAGAACAAAACATAAGAGTTTTTCTACCATTTCTTTTGATCTACCCCTCACAAAAACAGGAAAAACCAGCCTGACATAAACCCTAACCCTGTTCCACCCAAAGTCAGCAAAAGTAAGGATGATTCTACATACAATAATTTGAAGTCAATTTTTAAATAGATCCCAACATACAAACATAATTCACAGTAGAGCATGTTCTTCATGAAAATTCACCTCCTCACACAGAAAATAACTAGTACTTCAAAAAACTAAAACTGAAGCCGAATTTCCAATTTTGCCGACTTCACTTTTTTTTTTTTCCAATCTGATTAGATGATTTCATTTAACAAGGTGGCTCAATCTGTGCTACCTTAAGCACAGAAAGCCTCTAAATAGTTTCCTGATGCTTAACAGCCTTCCAGAGAATCTCACACATTTCTCAAATGCTAGCTAAGACAAGTTCACATGAAAATAACAAACACAACTTTCCAACCTGGCATCTTCTGCATCCCACTTTGGTTCATCCTAGCTGTGTGTTGGATTGCAAGATTGTGGCAGGATGACTTACATCTTATGACAAATTCAGGCCTTCTTATACAGTATTATAACCTTCTTTAATTCCTTCAGTAGAAAAAACTTTGTTTTACCAATATGTGCATAAAATTATGAAATTAATTAAATTTTCAATTAAATTTAGTATGTACCGTTAACTGAAAATTTATATTTAAGAAGTTATTTCTTAAATGTGAAGATACTTTGTGTTAATCAGTATTGACTCCCTCAGTGTTTCAGGACACCAATGTGCATTTCCCAGCTAGAGACCCACAATGTGTATTTTATTTATCTTCTTTTTAAGAAGACAAAAGATATTCTTACTAAGATAAAGATTGTTTTTTCACAAATCTCAAATGCTTGATGTTAAGAAGTGACTGTAGTTTTAAATTTACCTTTTTTCAGATGATGCTTTTGCTTTGTTCATATTGGAAGTATGATTCTTCAAATCACCATCTCTGACAATCTGTAAGATATTAAAAAACTACATATTATTGACATCTTTTGCTCTTTAGAGAAGAAATGCTGACACCATACTGGATGTCCCTTGACTAGAAATGCTAAATTAATTCACAGTGATGGCATTTCTCCACAGTCACGAGCTCTTCTCCCTTCACACTATTTGATCCAGCTTTTTAAAATAAACTATTGCTTTTTAAGCATGGAGTATGATTCTGCATTATAGTTCAGGCCTACCAAGGTTCAGAAAGTCTGATGACAATAAAATAGAGAGACTTTTCAGTATCAGTCATTTACTAGACATTATTTTCCTACCAATGACAGAATTTTATCACGTAAAATTTTTGCTGAAGCCAGTAAATACATTTCTCAAACTTACTTGACATTATTATGAGATGCCACAACATGCTGATTTCTAACTCAGATTTTATGTATCTATAGAATAACTAAGGCTAGAGGCACAGTGAGAAACATGGAGTATTTGGTGTTCTTATTTAAGCAAGACCTCAATACATTCCTTGGACAGAAACCATATCATGCCAAGGACTCAATTTTCCTATCCATCTAAGGACATAGTGTCCTCGGGGCACACGGCTTCCTCAAATGGTGCCTCCAAGCAATTAAGGTTGCAGCCTACAGGACCATCAGCTGAGCGCCAGCACTTCCATCTGAGACATAACATGAATGACAGACAAATACTCCCCCTGTGAAAAAAAAAATTGTTCTCCAAGAGCTCAGTGGTTAATCTGAAGGTAGAAGACAGAAAGGGGGAAAATGGATGTTCCAAGATATGGGTGGTGCGAATGAGTGAGATAAAGCACTCTTGTCTTGGAAAATGCAAGAAATTCAGCCAACTACACACTACAGCTGCCCACCACCCTCTCCCCCCCATCCCCTTCTCCACAAATAAATTTGTAAAACCTCTCAAAAATCCTAATTGTTCAGCACATAAAAATAAACAGGCTTTTATTACTGGTAAATTCCACTCCACTGCTAAAAGCCTAAAGCAGATGAAGTATGAAACAGGCTTATTTCCAGACTTACTGAAAGCAGAATCTTCTCCCAGCAGCCAGGAAGAAAATGCTTAACTTTTCACAAGAATTCCAGCTTGACTCAAGTTAACAGGTGTCTTAGCTTTTTCCAAGCACTCTTCAGGGGTACACTATCTTGAAATCCTTTAAACAAAACAAAAAGTTACAAGAGAAGCGCTGTGTCCACCCCATTACTGACAATTTAATGAATTACAAAGTCCGGATTATTCCAACCAGGTTGCAGGTCTTACTAGGTGGAAATCAGACCCTTGGATTCAAGTAACCAAGAGCTGTTTTGCTTCCAGCAAAAGTAGGACGTGCTGTCATACAGATGATGAACAGTCTGCCAGTGAGTGCCAAGAGTGTCTATATATTATTGTGTACTGAACTGCTGTACAAGTGGAGCCAGCTACTGAGCTCAACCATCTTGAACTGCAAGGTCTTAGTTTGTTTGTCTAAATTCACCACAAAGCATGCCAGTAAGCATTAAAGTGCTTACTGATGCTCCAGGTCAAGGGGAGAAGTCAAGTAAAAAAGAAAAAGCACAAGGAAAAAACAAAAAACACAACAAAACTAACAGCTGAGAAGAAGCAAGAAAAAAATCAAGAGAGAAATGCACACAGCAGCAATCCAGAGAGATGTGGTGGGACATCTATGCTAAAGAAAAAAAGAATTCTCTTTAACATTTGACTAGGTAATGCAAAAAAAACCCTTCCAAATTAATTTAAAACTTTTAATACTCTCCTTATTTTAAATAAACACTTAATAGAAAGCTAAAGGCAGAAGGTGAATGAATTTAACATATTTTTAACAATGCCACTTGCCTTTCAGTGGTAGCCAAGCAGACGAAAAATTAGCATTAGTTCTGCTTACAAAGGACCAACAACAACTGAATGAAAGCACTTCAATTTGGAGGGAAGCAGGGGAGAGCAAGAAGTGATGACTAAGTAGAACTCCAATCCGATAAATGTTGGATTCTCTGCACTCCCTTTCCACCTTGCCTGTGAAATGTTATCTCATTCATCCTCCTATCTAGACAGGGGAAACAGGCAGTCTTCACAAGATCAAAAAGCTGCACTGTAATAATTGCTATAATAATGCTATCAACAGCACAAAAAATTAAACGGCCTGCATGAAGTCTCATGTAATTTTCACACTTTCCTTTCTCCTCAGAAAAGCACATATGTGCCTCACTCCTAGGTGAATTCCTTGTCACTGAGTCACCTTCTCTGCTAATCCAGATTTTCAATACCCTGAATATTTGATACTCACTGACAAAGTTCCTGCAAAAGCAAAGAGGATACCCCCTCCATTATTTACCTTTCATATGAAATTCTGACATTTGCCAAAATCTAAAATTGAGAATAACATAGAATCCATGAAACTCCTAATTCTTGGATCAATACTCTAACCACAAAACTAAATGGCAAGGACCATTACAAAGCAGTTTTCTTTTTCTCAAAACCATGGCTAAAGAAATGAACTTGCACTGATCATTCAGACCTCATGCTCAGATGTGTCTATTAGGCATTACTGGGAGTGCCTACAGAGGTCTTGTATGAACTCCATCCTCCTGAATACCAAGTTTATATATATATATATATATATATATATATATATATATATATATGTATGAGAATAACAGCAAGATGCTCAGCCACTCTAAGGCAGCAATGATTCTGGTCAGATGTCATAACAGGATTCAGAGGAGATTTCACTGACACAAGTGCTGGGGGTCCCAATGTAGCAAGGATGTGGACTTGCTGAAGCGAGTCCAGAAGGGAGCAATAAAAATGACTGGAGTGATGGTACAATTCTCCTACACAAAGAAAGGCTGAAAGTGTTGGGACTCTTCACCCTGGAGATGAGAGAGCTCTGGGGAGACCTTAGAGCAGCCTTCCAGCACCAAGAAAGAGCCTATCAGGAAGCTGGACAGGGACTTTTTTCAAGGGCATGGAGTGATATGCCAAGAGGCAATACAATTGCTTTTAACTGAAAGGAGGAAGGTCTAGGTTAGACACTAGGAAGAAAAAACACACAGTCACCATTACAGCAGTTTAGTGCCAAGCATATCTGTTATTTTAATAACATCATATTTTAATATCATTGATTTTATTTTAATAACGTCAAAACCCAAATAATTAAAAAAAAACCCCAACTACAAAATCCCAAGAACAACAATAAAAAACTCCACAACCAGAAAATAGACTACTTCAAAGAGCCAGAGATGTCTGAAATTTTCCATGCCTAATACTAGAATCTTCCTGTAAAGTGCTTTGTAATGACATTCCAAAAAACACAGTTCTCTTCTCAAGGAAAACCTGAAAAATCAACACCAAGTATGGATATACAAAGTTTATCAATACTACTGAATCAGTTCTACTTGCACTATAGTCCATTAAGTTTTTATTTTCCAGAAACGTCTGTCTTAATAAATATTATAGAGAAACGTATATTTTTGAGTCTGTTAAGCATATACTAAAACATGATATCTTATTATCATAAACCCAGGAGTTGCTAAAACCACCTATCAAATTACACTTTTCAAGAGAAAATCCAAAATTTAAGTTTTTTATATCTGTCTACCACAATAGCTCTGCAAAACCTGCAAGACTGTTCATCTATACATATATATATTTCCATGTTTTTCTTTCTATCCAAAGCTTGGTGCAACCCAAAATATTTTCAAAGCTAAAGCTCAGACTTCACTTTTGATCATCATGGAGCTTTTGATTTGAAAGGTGAAAAAAAGTAACAAGTCTCCAGCAACTAAGTCATTACTTTGATATGTACTTACTTATCATACAGTGCAAGTAAGTAGATGAACAAAATCTTTGGTAAATGCTACAGTACAAAAAAAAACGGAAAACTAGTACACAAAAAAGGAAGGAGTACAAAATCTCAGGTGACAGAATAGTGTCAAAATGCAATGCATTAAAAATTAAATAGAAAAACTATAGGTATGAACTGAGAAAACATGTAGTTATTTAAAAGGTCACAAATGCTAGGCAGAAGAGAACCTATATTGAAACCCTGAAGCTGGTTATATTCTGGGGTTCCAAAAGCACTTCTACCTCTCTTAGAAGTACATGTGAGTTCCCCCAGTCCAATGCAGATTAAATGACAAGCAAATGCACTTTTCATATTATTTCATTTCATGTATGCCAAAGTCTCAGAAGCTATTCATGGGTCGAAATATTCTTTTTCAAAGTACTTATAAGTCAGTTTAAACAGAACCATATAAAAAGATTTCTGCATTCTTTGTGATCTAGGCAATCTTAATTCCAAAACACCACTTGTGTTTACATTTTTAAACACTGAAGTAAATTGTTTGCAAGAACAGACTATTTACCTAAGTGAATTCACTCACACTTGTAGGAATATACTCTGAGTTAAAAATTTAGGATAACCAGCGATACATGGCAGCAAGAGTCATGGTCTCTGTAGCAACAGCAACCTACCCAAAAAGCTTGTAGAGAGCAGGTAAACACCATGATAACCAGCATTCTATATATGGCAAAACCACACAAATATCACACCATAGAGAAATGAGCAGTATGTTACTTAGCATTACACTAAAGAATTATTCACTAGGACAGCAGTGCTATTAACACAGTGGTGCTGTCTCCCCCATCTCATCCTCTTGCACCATAAGAAGGACTGAGCATTTGCAAAAGTCCCAGCAATTTTACCTTAAGTAGCTCCTTCCTCTATTTAATCCTTTACTCTTTCATACCTAGCACATTGTTTTCAAGTTCAGTGTCTCAAATGACAACTTACACAACTATCTTTTTGAAAAAATGGTTAGTTGTGGGCTGTTTTTGGGGTTTTTTTTCCCAAGAATGCAGTTCTCTTTTAACATCATACAAGCTAGCAAAGGTGCTGCATGTGAACCATTTCCTTAATAAAAATGTAATACTTAATGTTAGGTAAAAAATCTGACAAGCAATTCGGAGATGGCAGAGTTATTTGTACAAATTGCTTTATATTCTAAAAGCTCAATGCACAGAACAATCCATAAAAGCTGTGGTTACCTATAAACCATACTAAAAATCTGGGGAAATCCTTCAAGCTTCACAATAAAGTTTCATGTTGGCAAACACTACATTGCACTCAATCACAATCCAGTAAACAGAATCATGTACACAAAGAATGATAACTAATGTGGTAATGAGAATCTGTTTCCTGAAGTTGACTATTCCTAGCCCAGTTCCTGAACCTTTACAAGCACTGGAACACAAAAACCCCTGCATGCCGAACCTTACACTGTGTTTCTATGTTTCATAGGAACTGAAGTCCTAGTCAATAGCTCAGAGAGAGTGAATTATCAGGACCAACTGCTTTTTTAATTGAACTGTAAAATAGGATGGAATGGCACTGAGAACACACTGAACAGCTATCTCTTCCTAAGATTTAACATATAGCAGTACAAAAGTCTTATTATAATATACCTAAAAGTACCTTAGAAGTGTTTCTTCCATGAGAAAAGGTTTGTTCAAGATAGTAGAAAATCTGTTTCCTCCAGATATAATTTTAAGACTTTATGTGGAAATGGCAGAAAATAAACCTTTACCTAATGTTTACCCAAGTCCTCTAAGCAGAAGAAGAAAAGAAGTTTTTGGCAGAAGAGAGCCTAACTTGCAAATCTAAAACAAAATAAAAAGGCTAACAACCTTTACTCATCAAAGAAAAAAATACTTCTGAAAATCAGTTACTGTCTTTCCTTTATGCCACTTACAATAAATATTTATAGGAGGGAACAAAAAAAATCAGCTGATTAGCTTACCCACTGCTGCATTATAGCAAAGTGCTGACTTTTTGACGTGATAGATAAACTGCAGCACATAATCAGACATTCAAAATGACATACATAAAACTTCACAGACGACCAAAGCACCAAAGTCCTTTACAGCAAGCTGCCAACTATGTCATGCAGCCATTAGCACCAGTCCACTTGACTGCAAAAACAAAGTCTGACAAAAGTAGCCAAAAAAGCTAAGCAAGCAAGCAAGAAAAGCATTTGCTGGAAAAGGGGAAGAATAAAACACCAGTACTTTATTTCTTGCCTGGAAAGAAGCTCCTAGAAAGTTACTAGCACTGCAGGCATAGGGTTACTTCAAGATATGACAAACTTGCTGTCATCAGAGTCACATAGTATCACATTCAAAGCTTACGTGATTTAAGCTGACAGAAATACTGCAAAAGTCAGCTACTTCTTGCCCAGCTGGCATAACCCTTTCATCAGGTAGAAGGTGAATGGCACAGGGAGGGAGGAGGAAGCAATAAAAATAGCCAGAAGGAAAAGGACAACCAAAGCAGAAACTAGGTATTTACCTACACCGAGAACTGAACTAGAACTGGAAACCTAGGAACTTTTGCCAGCTCTTGGAAAAGCTTAACACAGTGGTAAATGTCAGAGGTGTTTTCTAGCACCTAACCCAATGATTGCTCCTTTGGGTTATACTGCCTTGATGGTTAGGGTCAGTCTGTAAAAAAATCAGTTCAAAGTTCTAAACTTCCTAGTTCACTACTTAATAAAGCAAACCTGCAATCATGGTTTTAATCCATATTAAAAAAAATCCATGGCTCCCTGTTGCAGATTTATCTATTCAGACACTTTTGATTTATCTACCTCAAACCCTTCAAACCTCACTGGTAAACAGAAACACAATCATAACAACCCATAATACTCCCAGCAACTGTTCTCCCTTTCAAAATATTGATTTGTACCATTTAGCTTATGAATTATGAAATTTGGAACAATTAAAACAGTATTACCTATCTCCAGTGTGCAACCCCTGGGCACGCTGTTTCTCAGTAATTTTAAGTTTTATAAAGGATGTAGTGGAAGTTTTTATGTGCCTTGTAATATACTGAATGTTTTAGGGTGACACTTGCAGGACTGTTGCCTCTGCAGCTGTTGCAAAAGAAAGGAAGGATGTTTGGGTGCTCCCTCCACTCTGCTACTTCCAGTCTTTCTATGGTTACTGCATTTCCAAATGGAAACCATGCTGAATCATCCACGTATCCAGGACACACACTGGATAGTTCATAATCTTGATGCTTAGCACAGGATATTGGGCAGCTAAGCTGTGGATAGTGGCAGGGCCTGAAAACACATCCAGAGATACACTGCTGTTATAAATCTCTGCTAAGCACTCACACAAGCAGCTGCCTTGTTCAGCACTCTCACACTCACTCCAAGAAACCTTCCCCTCTAAGTTCTTTAAGGAGTTTCAACACTTCAAATACCGAAGTTACACTCCAGAGCCAGGGCAACTTGATTAGCACTCAGTGCTTTTGAACATTCGCAATTAATATCATGGGAGCAATCTCCTAAGAGCAAGCAGCTCACAGATACTGGAATTCAAGGAGAGGTTTCACATAACATACCCGGAGCCAAAAAACAGGTGATCCCCAACAGTGCCTAGCTAGCAGAGTATCACCATGAATTTTAAAGACTGCAAAGTTTCTAATCATGTGACACATAGCTGACAAGCTGTTGAGTGAAAAGCTGAATGTCTTTCCTAAACTAAAACCTAAATGCAAGGTGAAATAGCAAACCCCTTCTGTAAGCTAAAAGGACTTTAGAGAGTCCTTCATCTTTTTCTCTTTACATGTAGCTTCTTACATGTAATTTCAGGGAAGTTGCTCCTAGCAGCAGCAAGATAGCTAACACAAATCTTCTGCCAAGACAACTGAATATTTTTCAAGCTCAAATCCTTAATTTTGGAAAATAATCTGTGAAGTTCTTCAACATGAAAACCAAAATATGAGCGCTGCCACCTCCAACACCTGAACTGAAAGTTAAGCCTGAGATCAAGTATCGCTTCACACAAACATATATCAGGTGTCACTTCGCACACCACGACTACACCTTGGTTTAAGATCATTTCCACCCTTTTTGAAAAAAAATAAGGACAGAATCCTTTTTTTAAATGAAACTTATTAAAAAAAAAAGGTATTTTGCTTAATTTATACTAGCATAAAAAAAAATCACAGTAATGAACTGAAACATCAGAAACTACCTGTTAAAATTATCTTGACATTAATCTTCAGGAAGGGAGATAATTTTTTCACTCCCCAGTCCAAGACATTAAAAGATATTCCAACACAGACTTGCACTCACAATACACAGCATGAGCTATAATTTCCAGAAAAACTCTTTGGTCAAAAGTATAATTTCAATGAAGGATTAACCAAAAGGTGGGGCTATTCCATCAGCAACATCCAGTCACTCAGGGTTACACAAAATACACACTGAAAGCTACCTGCAAAACAGAGAAGCCTTTTCATGAAATGTAACCTATAAAAGCAGTGCAGACACATATTTTTTTAAAGAAACTTCATTCATGGGAATACACTCATTGGAGAACTAATTTCCTAACGCTGGAAAAATTAATACACAAAAAACAACATTCACACCACAAGGCTATACAGAAGTTTCACAGCGATTTTATACCATACAGGTACAAAGAAATCCACTTTCCACTATACACACTATTGACAGATTATTGCTCTAAATAACCATAACAGTTCGTCCAGCTGAGGATTTCTAAACATCTCACACAAAGCTTGGGGCCTGAAAGCAGTTTACACTGAAGAAAAACACCACCCCACCCTGATGTGCAACCTATTTCTCAAACCTCTGTCGAGCATTTGAACCGGTACCTACAAAGAAACACTTGCTGCGCTAGATGTCCACCACTGCAAAAAGAAAACAAAAAAAAAAAAAAGAAAAAAAGAAAAAAAAAGGCAGGAAAACGAAAAAAAGAAGAAGAAAGAAAAGGAAAAACCAAACCCCAAAGGTTAACAAACTCCTACCCACGGAGCGTTAAGTCAGACAGACGTTGGGCAGGCCAAGTCGCACGGCACATGAGGCAAATGTTGTTATCCCAACCGCCGTATTTTCCACCCCCTGCCCATGCTGCGTTGCTCCTCTGGCGGGGCAGCGGGGGACAGCCGCAGCGCTCGGGGGCCGGCAGGGCCGGGCTCACGGCAGCCCCGGCTGCTGCAGGGCCGCCCGGCGGAGCGGGAGGCGCACACGGACGGCTGTGCACCGCACGGAGCGCGGGGACAAGAGCGTCCCGCGCCCGGCGCGGGGCTCCGTGCCACCGGCGGCTCCACCCCGTGCCGCGGGCAGACCCGACCGCCAGGCCCGGAAACCAGCACCGCTCCTACCGTAGGGCCTGCGACCATCTCCGCGGGCGAGAGCGCGCAGGGCGCGGCTCCCGCAGAGACCCGCCGTGCCCGAGCGGCCCCGCACGCATCCACCGGTGCCCGCAGGGACGCGCCCGGCCGCCCCGCAGAGCGCGGCACAGAGGAGCCCCGCCTCGCCCCGCCCCAGTCCCGATCCCAGTCCCGGTCTCGGCTGCGGCCCTGCCCCCGCCGCGGCCCGCTCCGCCCTGCCCAAGGCGATGCTCGCTCGCCGGGCTTCACCTTCGCGCCGGCGGCCACTCACCCCGCGGCGCTCAGGCGGGGGCGCCGGGCGATGGTGGCGGCTCCGCGCTGCGCCCCCGCCGTGCTCATGCGGCGGCGGCGGCGGCAGGACCTGCCCGCACCGCAGCGCGTCACCGGCCCCGCCGCGCCCCGCCCGCGCGCAAGCGCCGCCGCCGCCCGGGCAGCGCCGTGCCCGGCCCGGCCCGACCGCACGGGTGGAGCGGCACCGCTCGGGTGTGCCGTGTGAATCTCCCTGGCTGGCCGCCCCCGCACCAGCCACCCGCGCCTGAACTGTCCGTACTTCTGTGAGATACACGAGCATCTAATGGAGGCGGGGGTAGCTAGAGCATAGAAGCAGGCTTTTCTCGGTGGTTCGGGAGCAGTACGAAAAGAGACAATGGGCACAAACTGATGCGCAGGAAGTTCCACCTTGAACACGAGGAAGAACTTCTTTGCTGTGCGGGTGACGAAGCAGTAGCACAGATTGTCCAGAGAGGTTGTGGAGTCTCCCTCACTGGAGGTACTTAAGAACCCTCTGGACACCATCCCACCATCCTGTGCCGTGTGGTCTAGGATGACCCTGCTCGAGCAGGGAGGTTGGACCAGATAACCCACTGTTATCTGGTCCAACCTGACCGATTCTGAGATCCTGCAGTACCTTCGTGGGACGTTCCGCCCAGCCCAACCTTTATACACAGTTTGTTGTGGCAGGTAAGTATCTGAACCCAAAGAATGCTACTGCCCAGGGCACTGAGGTACCACAGAAGCAAGTAAGAAAATTTATAGTGATTCATTAGTCAAAGACTTTGTATGCCACTTCACACGCGCCCCCCCTCCCCTTTCCCCTGAAAGTCTTTGTAAAAGTAATACCTCATAAGCTTCACAAAACATTTTATGGCAAATTAACCTCCATGTGCCTAGCACCTGGTTTTGAACCGTGCATTAGTATCGCTGATGACTTCTAGAAGGGGGTAATTTAATCTCTCTGACACTTGTTAAACTGGAACAACCAGGTATTTCTTTCTCATTAAGTTCCTCAAATTAACTGAGGATCTGTTCACTAAGAATCTGTGGCCAAATCCTTTATACTGTGTTTACAGATCTGACATGGGAAAAGAAACCCTTTAATAAAAGGCTAGCAAACTGAAATCAAGTTCAAATCCCACTTACACCCATTATAAAGGCACAATCCCTACTAGAATGATGCAAAGTTAATTTCCCAATAACACTGTGTAACCATGGAGTTACCCATTACTAATTCTTGTTCAGTAAAAAGCAGGTTCTGGGTCCTTTAAATCTATACTTTTATTCATCTTCCATTTCAAAGTACAGATACCTGGTTACAGCTCTTGCAACTCCCGCCCTACACACATCATTCAATCTATTCAAAAAGGCAAAAGTAAAGATAGCCACGACTTTTCTGCTGTCTAGGAGGTAGCTGTGCATTTGTGTGACAGTTTGCAACTCTTCCATAGGGCTGATTAACCTGAAGAGTGGTTAATAGTTACTATTTGTTAGTCCTTTAACTTGGGTTACAGAGTTAGAAAAGTGAATTCTGCTCATTATCCATGCATTGGTACACAGATGATCTGCACAGCACACATACACATCAATACCTTATGGACACAGAACAAAGCTGCTTTACTGGCAAGGCAGCAGACACCAATTCAAGTGAGGAGGAATGAACTAATTTTGTTGAAGTATGACAGATGGGAGATCCTGGGCCTCCTACCTCCTATTTATGCATGGCTGCTTATATACATTTTAAGTCCTCATCCCAGCATATTAACAAAAATGGATATCAGATGTCCATTTATTCAGTTATTCACATGGTCTTTCTCCAGCAAATAATTCAACATAAATTACGCTTCTAGGACTTGTAAACCCGTGGGCTATAATCACAAAACATACATGTATTGGAAAGGACCTTTCTCCTTCTCTTACAAGCTTCTCCAGGTATCTACCATGAACGAAGAGAGGAGGTTATCAGAATGCAGAACTTTGCCAGTGCACTGGCAAGGGGTAGGAACAGTGTCACTTTTTCCCTAACACTGGTCGCAGTGGAAAATGGGTAAGAGAATACGTAATGCAGAATTCAGTACAGCTACAAGTTGTCTGTGAATTCTATTAATGGAATAATTTTAAATGCATAGCTCTGTCTAAAGCAAAGCAGAAGACATGGAAGTACTTGAGTATGACTCAGGCAAAGACAAAAATAGTATCGGACAGGCTCTGGCAAGTAAAGAACAAATAAAGGGGGTGTAGATAAAAACCTCTCAAATGTTTTGAAGTCAGAGTCAGCTTATTTAAGTTAGTTATGAAAATAATGTTTTAAAACAGCTCTGTATGTGTCCTGGCACATGACAAAAATAAATCAGTTAAAAATATGAGAATTTTCTACTGAAAAGAGAGGACCCAGCAGTAGCTCCATTAATTTAAGGCTGGCAAAAAGTGTGATCTCGTTTAAGAAAAAATAAAAGATAGTAATGGGCCTAATTAAGATACTCCAATCAGTTACTGAAATCTATTAACTTTTTTCACTCAATGTAAACAAAAAATGTAGAACATAATGGAATGTAAGTGCTACATTTATCTTATTTCCCCCAAAAGACTGTTCTATGCAGAACTCCTATTTTTACTAGCTAAACATTTGTTTATGGAAATTAAAGGTCACTGAACAATTGAATCTAAAATTGGTTTTTTTGGCAGGTAAACTGGTTCCAAGTTTAGAATTTATTTCTAAGGACAACAACTTTACTTTTAGAAAACCTGACTCTGGTGTACAAATGGAGTAGCAGGCCATTGCTGATCTTATTTACATAACAAGTCTCATCAATTCAGATGCATTTTACTTATATGAGACAGCAGAAATATACCCTAGCTTTATTTGTTTTCAAACACAATACTGTGTGCAAAAGTGAATTGTTTATCCATTGAATTTTTTATAGAAAGTTAATATAATGATTCTTCTTTTGGTTTCACAAAATTTTTAACACTTCAAGTAGAATCTTTAACAAACATGCAAAACTATTCCAAACGATCTACATTTAATTTAACCAGAGCAAATAATAAATTTGAAAATAAGGTTATGGCAAATTATAGAGCCATCAAGTAAAAGCTTGATGGGAAGCCAGGCATGCAACTCTGAAAATTGCAGCAACAGTAATACTAGATTGTGGAGTAGAATGGATTCCACCAAAATTAAGTCTCTAGGTTTGACAAAGTGACCCACCTAGCAGATGAGAGAAAGGCTGTGGATGTTGTCTACCTAAACTTCAGTAAATCCTTTGATACTCTCTCTCCCACAGCTTCTTCCTGGAAAAATTGGCTGCTTGTGACTTAGACAGGTGCAGTTTGCTGGGTTAAAAACTGGATGGATGGCTGGGCTGAGGTTGTTGGTGAATGGAGTTATCTGGCTGACAGTCAGTCACCACTGCAGTATGCTAGGGCTCACTGCTGGGGCTGGTCCTGTTTAATGACAATTAATCAATTATTAATGTTAATTAATTATATAAATTATTAATGTTAATTAATAAATTATTTTGAGTACCACCTCAATTTGCAGACGACACTAAGTTGGGTGGGAGAGTTGATCTGCTGGAGGGCAGCAAGGTTCTGCAGAGGGACCTGGACAGGCTGGATCGATGAGCTGAGGCCAGTGGTATGAGGTTCAATAAGGTCAGGCACTGAGTCCTGGCCTTGGGTCACAACAACCCCATTCCCTGCTACAGGCTTGGGGCAGAAAGACTGGAAAGCTACTCAGCCAAAAAAGACCTAGGAGTCAACAGCAGATCCTGACCTGGGACATTGAGGGGTGTGGAGAAGGGCAATGGAGCTGATGAAGGGTCTGGAGAACAGGTCCTGTGAGGACAGCTGAAGGAGCTGGAAGTGTTTAGCCTGGAGAAAAAGGAGAAAAGGCTGTTCAGGAGTGACCTTATCCCTCTCTTTAAACTACCTGAGAGTATAGCAGGTCAGCCTTTTCTCCCAGGCAATGAGCAACTGGAGAACAACTGGAGAACATAGCCTCAAGATGGGCTAGGGAAGGTGCAGGTTAGACATGAGAAAGAATTTTGTCACTGAGAGACTGGTTAAGCATTGAAACAAGCTAACCAGGGAGGTGGTGGTGTCACCATCCCAGGAAATGCTCAATAAAAGAGTAGTCATGCAATCTGGGACTATGGTTTAGTTGACATGGTGGTGATTAGTCAGAGGTTGGACTTAAAGGTCTTTTTCAATTTTAATAATTTTATTATTTGTAGGAAATTCAGTCTGAGGAATATACCTTTTAATGGGGCAATCCATGGACTTAGAGAAGATAACAAATATATACCAACCTACACACCATGTGGAAAGGGAAGGACATCAGAAGTGTCGTAAGCTTAAAAAGTAAGTTTATAAGTTTACATAAACCATGTTGTGTTTATTAAGTATTGTTGGCAAGGCAATACAAGCAACAAACTGAGTCACAGATTACTAACATTTATGTGGAGACACAGGTTTTCAGACAAAGATAGGCTCCTCAGTCCTGCATTTTTACAGGCTACTAAAAAAGTATCTACTACTAACTACATTGTACAGCATGACTTCCAGGATCGGACCATACAATTAAATAATCACAAAAAAATTTAAAATATAATGCTTAGCCCCTCTGGAAGCAGGAAAGGGTTGTAAAGCATTAAACAAACTGCCCAAGAAAGTGGTGGAGTCTCCCCCTCTGGAAGTGTTCAAAAAATGTGTGGATATGGCACTTGAGGAGGTGGTGTAATGGTGAACACGGTGGTGGTGCTGAGTTGGTGGCTGGACTCAAAGGACTTTTCCAACCTTAAAAATTCTCTGATTCGATGAGAAGAGCAAGGAGAATAAGAAAAAGCTCTTCAAAATAACTTAGCAGGTAGCAACATATAAGCATCTCTGGATCGCATCCTGCTTCCTGTAATTATCAACTAGATAATTATTATTTGCTATTAAAACTTAACCTCTACTAGTTAAATCTGCCTTGCCTGTTGCTATGTGTCTTTTACTGAACAGATGCAGTCAGTTCCAGATAATGAAGCTATCAACTCTCCATCACTCTTAAAAACAATCACTCCTTCATTTGGAAGCAAACACTTGCCTCCATGCGCACTGCAGAATTTGGTTTTGACTCTTTATCTCTAATGTATCATATCAGTTAGAATGCTTTTTTTGAGATGATCTTTTGTGCTCTGTTATGCATGTTTTCAGAACATAAAAAAGCATTTTAGTTCAACTTCACATCTGTGTTTCATTCAGCTTCTTTAGCCTTTGTAATACTACAAATGCAATAGCACATCAATATTCTTCACAGAGAATTCATAATGTATAGATTTAGTGGATATTTTCATCTAAGTTTCTGGGGACTGGGGGTTGGGAAGGAGTGGGCACTTTTTCAGAGCATGAACAGGACAAGTTTCTAAAGTGATGCACTGTTTCACAGGTTCATACCAAGTCAGTCACTTTTTTCCATATGCCTACTGGCAATCACATTTAATTTATACATGAAGAATGTTAACATAATCCCCCCTCCATGACTCAACCAACACCAAGAGTGAATCTCATCTGTTTCAGTATATCAAGAACCTCCATACTCACAATGTAAAAAAAAAATTAAATGTGTATAATTTTCAGCTACCTGAAGGTCACCTTCTTTCTATTTATGAAGGTATTTGCATACTTTGAGATTTCTCACTTTCCCTTTTCTCCCTACACCAATTGCTTCCATTAAGAAGGACATCTAGAGCAATGGTAAGTTCCCGAAAAATCAGCAGTACTTTAAGCAAGGTAAAAGGTAAAGAATAATCTTCAAAAACAAGTATGAGATACCTCCTTCTTGGGACAAGGCTATAAAGATATCCTGCAGCAGATGACCATTTCCACAATAGACTAAAGACACCTGTTGAGGGAGAGGACAGATCTCTGCTATTTAGAAAATTATAAACAATTGTAATTTTGTACAAACAGGTCAATAAGTAATTCTACACACTTCAAATTATTTAGAGTAAACAAAAGAGATTTATCTCTTAAATCTGATTTTTGTTTCACAGAGTACTTGAAAGACTGGAAATGCCTTTTTGCTTATGCCAGTCAAAATTTCTTTTACAGGACTTTGTTTTCAAGCCAAATAGTAGAGGACAAGTTTGCTCGCTTCTTCTCTTAAGTATCCCTAAAAAATTCATAACGCTTTAGTATGAGTTTTTGCAGTGTAAAAATAGACACCCTGAGTTACAAACTCATACAAAATACATCAGTACTTTCAAAATTAATGTAACATCATTTCGGAAAGACAAAAATAGCAGTCAGCCAAATGACTGCACGCTAAACTGTCACATGGTTAGCTGAAGTTTTCTTAAACAAAGCAGCCTATTTAAGTCAAGCATATGATGACATGTTCTAACTGTATTACAGGAACAAAGGTACTCCATAATTAATACTGAAGCAAGTTCCTCACAATACTTGATCTACTCCCACTTCCCCAAGACAGAAGCACAAAACATGCATTGCACATAACCAGCAAGTATTATATGAAGGTTGCTTTTTTCTTCTGTCTTGCTTAACATTGTGGACTACTTTGTGGTGTAGGAAACAAGGAATACTTTTGAAATAAACTTCAGGGCATTTTAAATACTAGGGATTTTGGTAAACTATCCCCATAAAAAATAATAATTGTGTGCGTAATCTAAAAATAAATAAAATAAATAAAAACTGATTTTACTTCTCTGGATTTTCCCATGTGCTTATCACATGTACCAGAACTTAGATCAGCCCTTCACAGCATTTTGTCAAGGCACTTTATTGCATAATTTCAGGTTGAAGTGCTTTGATCTCACCTTGGAGGTTATTGCAGTGAACATGTATTACCTTTTTTAACTGCTATGGTCATTTCACAAACACATAACCAACCTGCTTTTCATTTTTGATGCTTGGTATTTTTGTCAAGGGAAGTGATAATTGCTTATATTTATTTAGGCTGAATCCATTGCCATATTACTTCACAAAAGTCAGCTTATCATTTCAACCATAAAGTCTGCACAGAAACACAAACAGGTATTTGCTAATGGAATACTCTGACAAACTTCAAACCTCTTCACAAAGTAATTTTTGTTAAACATTGTGGTTTTAAAAAATATACTTTCATAGTGAAATTATTATTAGGGACTACAGCCCTTCTGTCCTGAAACTAAAAATAGAATTCCCCTGAAAATCAACTACAGAAGAGAGTGGTGGTCAAGCTATCACTATATTCTGTATTAAAGACAGGTAGTTTTCACAGACAGATGTTTTAACCAACATCAGGTTCAATAATAATGATCTGTTCTTTCTACCATAACATTGGGATCATTAGAAGATGTCTGCTATATTGTTGTATATCACCCCTGGAATTCCATATAAGTACAGCGCAGCTGTGAGCCATCAGACATTTCAACAGCCATTAAACTAAAGATAATTTATTCTTTCAGATAAAGTAGGTTGCTGTCATTGGTTTAGCAGGAGCTCTGACTGAAATTTCTCTTCTTGCTTCCCACCAAGCACAAATGCTCTGTATTTTGCATGTTGAATAGAACGGATGATAGATAAAGTTAGTGCTTTTATTTTAATCTCGAACTTTTTTCCCAAAACCTTGGACATAAAATTTATTTAAGATACCCTCTACTAGGTCTTTAAAGCATATTAGTCACTGTCTTTTACGTTGGTGATCTTGGCCTGAAACCGCAAGCACTCAGTCATACTAAAACCGTAGCTCCCTAGGACATCATCTCACGTCACCTGGCTTCCCTCTCAAGAGAGATAATCAGCACATCTCCGTAGACCCTGTACAGAACACAGAGTTACGTACTCTCTAGCACATGACGTTCATTAAAACGCAGTGCGAAAGGAAGGGGAGAGAACGTCTGACAGAGGACAAAAGAAACCTGCTTCGAGTGTGCTTTCAGTTCAGCCGCCGCCCGCTCAGCGCACGGCGCCAGCGCCGCACCGGGGCCCGGGCGGGCAGCGGCAGCGCCGGCCTGCGGGCTCGGCCGGGAACGCAGGGGCCGCGCCGGCAGCGATTGAGAGTCACAGAAAGGGTCAGGCTACAACAGACAAGGCCATTTGTCCAACCTGTCCGCTCAAGCAGAATCATCCAGGAGCATGTGGCACAGGCTTGTGTCTATACAGTTCTTGAGTATCTCCCGCGAGGGAGACTCCACAACCTCTCTGGGCAATCTGTTCCAGGGCTCGGTCACCTGCACGGTAAAGTTCTTCCTCGTGGAAGTTCTTCAGGTGGAACTTCCTGTGCATGAGTTTGTGCCCACTGCCTTTTGTCCTATTGCTGGGCGCCACTGAGAAAAACCTGTCTCCGTCCTGTCGAGACGCGCGCTTTTTAGATATTGAAAGAGCGTTCGCAACAGATCTGGAGACAGCCTCAACTCCTACTCCGCGGCACCGCCCCGCGGCCCCCGCACCTTCCGCCCAGCCCCTGCTCGCCCTGTCCCCACCCCCTCACGGGAGCCTCATGGCGCCCGAGCCTGCACCGCGCTGGGCGGAGCCGCCGCAGGCCCGCCCGCCCCGCCCCGCGTTCCTCGCGGGCGCAGCGGGCGCCGAGCGCCGCCGCCCCGGCCTCTCTCGCCCCGCCTCGCCGCTCACGGTAAGCAGCGGTCGCGGACGAGGTGGGGCGGCGGAGCTTCTTGTGTGCGACTGCGCCGGGCGCTCAGGCCGGGGCCGCGGGCTGGTGGCGGCGGCGGCAGCAGCAGCAGCGGGTCTGCGCGTGTGCGGTGGCGGCCCAGCCAGGAGCGGCGGGCGGCGGCGTGGGACGTAGCGGTGAGGCCCGGGGAGGGTGCGGGGCGAAGGGCGCAGGCAGAGCCCGCAGGGGCACCGAGGGAGGGACGGAGGAAGGGGGAGCCCGCGGCGGCGCTGCTGCCCCGCTGCGGGGCAGGCGGCGTGCTGGCTCCTCCTCTGCGGCGGGGCGGAGGAGCCGTGCGGGCCGGCGGCGGTGCCCGGCGTCCCCGGGAGGCTGCGCGGGGCCCTCTGAGCAGCGCCGGAGTTGGGGTGACCTGTGGGAAGAGGAGAGCCCGAAGGGCCTGGTTGTCCCGGGATGCAAGGGAGAATTTAATTTATTTCAACAGATTTCTCACGTACTTCCTCATCACAGCCCACTGAGCCTGGCAGTCCCTGCGGTCGCTAGAGAACTGGTGACAGCCTGACGGCCCCCGATGGGGAGTAAACCTGGCTCGGCCGAGGGGAGACCCCCGGGCTGCTGCTCAAAAGCCATTTTATTCTCCCCTTTGTTTTTGTTAATTGCCGATGCCCTGGAGGTCCTCTGCCGCTGGGGCCTTTGTTTGAAGCTTCCGTGGCGGCTGTGGTTAAGCTGCTCAGGGCTTGCCGGGCTCGCTGCTGTCTCTTGCGGGAGCCCCGTCAGCAGAGGGGAGTTCAGCGTTGCTGTAACCTCACGAGCAGGCTGACTGTGGAAGCGTGGAGTCCTCAGGGCTGCCCGCGTGTCGGGAGGTTGCGAAAGAACAAAACCAGTTCGAAGTAGCTCGTCGGTGGAGTTTAAAATTTATAATCCAGTCTGAACTTGCTTAACTTAAGTGCTGCAATCTTGATACTGCTTTCTGCTGAGGAAATCGTAGGAAATAAGTCTTTTTTCAGTTTTACAGTACCATCTTTTAAATTTTTGTTGCAGAGCAGTAGAAGTCCGTATAGTCTAACAGTGTAAAAGAACAAATAGAAAATTATGATGTCTGCATCTGTTGTTATGCTTCTGATTTTATTTCCAATTGACAATAGACACCTTAGTATGGGTCTGAACAGCTGATGTTCTGATGTCCCTAGTTTTTGAGGTTTCACAGTGTACAAGCTACTTGTAAAGAAATTATGCATAAGAAAAGCTTTTTCTTAAAGAGTTGTTTTTAATAAGGGTTTTTCTGTTGATTTTGTATAACAGTAGTTGTTTAAATAACATGTTAGTTCCTTTCCCATTCTCACCTGATTATTGAAAAGAAAAAAATTATTCCAACAAAGCACCTTCTCTGTTTTGTGCAAATATATGGTGTCTCTGACAGGAATTTAAAGGTGCAGCATCATGGTTATGAAAGCTACACTAGAAGATGATGATTCCGGATGGGAACTCGGTATGCCTGACAAGATGGAAAAGAGTAATACCAGCTGGATAGATATAACCCAGGATTTTGAAGAAGCTTGTAGAGGTGAGTTGTTGTATTCCTTTCATTCTGAGAAAACTTGGAATCCTTTGGAGGCCTGAGTGTAGTTCTTTGAGCTGTTTTGAGCAATAGTTTGACCTAGGTTCAAGCTTCAGATGAACAAGCATTGATTCCTTCTTAACTCTGAGGTTGGAATTGTCATGAACCACCTCACTTTGTTTTCTCTTCCAGATTACGTAAATACCTCTTTAATTAAAGTTTTTTCATCTTATACATTTTCACATCTGCTTTTTTTCCTTTGTGAAGATTTCTTACTCTCTCTTTTGCCAAGTGGAAATGTCATTCCTGCATGCAGAGTCAACACTCTGTCCTGGTTTAGGGCAAATTTGTTAAAGAATCTGCAAAGGAGGGCCCCTCCCTCCAGAAAGCAAAACCCACACGGCCCCTCCCCCCAACCGGTTCGGGAAAAAATTCCTCGGAGAGAGGTGGAAAGAACCTGTTTATTTGACTGGCCCAGCACACAAAATGAACAATACCCAGTGACACCACTTTGAGAAAGATGGCAAAATCAGAAAGTCTCTTTTGGGGGTGGTTGCTCTGTTCTCAGTCCCTCCGGCACTGGGCCAGCCGCTGCAGCCGAACCTTCGGTGTTCCCGGGTCCCAGTCCGGAGCAGGTTCGAGATGGTCACAGGAACAGGAGAGGAGAAACAGTCCAGGAAGCAATGTGGACTGTTTAGCTAATAAGCAGAGGCGAAAGCAGAGCAGAAGCAAGAGCAGAAAAAGCAAGCCAGAAGTGAAAAAACAGCCCTATGTACTGCTTGTCTCTGTGTCCCTGATAAGAGAAACCCAAACAAAACTTCCACTCTTCTGAGCCGGTCTTAAAGGCACAGAACAGGTGAATGGGGATACAAGAATCATAACGTCACCCCAGGACACACTCTTTCTTTCTTGCATATTTTTGGATCTCCATTGTCCAGTAATTTATTTAATTCATCAGTGCATCATTTTTCATTTTGAAACAAGTCTGAGTTTTCAATTGATGCAGTGCATCTCAGTAATGGGGAAGCAGTTGCTTACATTTAAACAGTACCTTTATTACTGTCAGGTGCTACTGCTAGTTTACAGTTTTTTCAACTGATTTTATGATGACACTAAGGAAGGATAAGTATAAAAATTGCATCTTACCACACAGAATATTACATAATGATAAACACAATTTCTGCATATTATTTCTCTATATTACTCTAAATTACTTATCAATAATTATTTCTCTATATTACTTGTATCTATAATAGATTACTTACATCTGTACCCATCAAATATATCTAGAGACTCCTTTAAAAGTTATGAGGGAAAGCAAGCCTTTCAGTAGTCTCCCCTGGAAAAGACTAAGACACCTGAATAAAGGAGCAGAGGAAACAGCTGTATTCCAGGCTATTCAGATGCTAATATTTCACAGAATAATCATCACAGAATGATTTGTGTTGGAAGGGACCATAGAGATCCTCTCGTTCCAACTCCCCTGGCATGGACAGGGGACACCTCTCACCAGACTGTGTTGCTCAAAGCCCCATTCAGCCTGGCCTTGAACAGTGCCAGGGATGGAGGATCCACAGCTTCTCTGGGCAACCTGTTCCAGTGACTCACCACCCTCATAGTAAAGAATTTTTCCCAGTATCTAATCTAAATCTCTCTTTTAGTTTAACAGTATTTCCCCTTGTCTGTCAGTACACGTCCTTGTAAAAAGTCAATCGCCAGGTGTTTTCTGGCCTTCCTTTATGAACTGGAAGGATGCTAGCTGGTCCCCATAGACCTTTTTCTTCTCCAGGCTGAACAGCCCCAACTCTTTCAGCCTGTCTTCACAGGAAGGGTGCTTAAGCCTTCCATTCATTTTTGTTAGCCTCTTCTGAACTTGCACCAACAGATCCATGTCCTTCCTCTGCTGGAACCCCAGACAGACTCAGTGTTCCAGCTGGAGTCCCATTAGAGCAGACTCCCTTCCCTTGACCTGCTGCCCAGTATATCAGCTTTTTGTGCTATGAGTGCACTGTGTACTTAGTAATTCTAAAACTGTTTTAATTCCTAGAATAACAGAGGGATGGGGACATGCTGTTAACCACTGGGGTGGTTTTTTTTCAGTCTTGAAAGGGCTCTGTAAGGAAAAGCAGTAGCGTCATGGGTTGACCTGGGCCAGATGCCAGGCACACACCAAAACCGCTCACTCCCCTCTGCAGCTGGACAAAGGAGAGAAAATTTAATGAAGGGTCATGGGTTGAGATAAGGACTGAGAGGGATCACTCACCAAATATCATCAGGGGCAAAAGAGGCTCAACTTAGACATATGAAGGGAATTTATTATTGACAAAATCAGAGCAGGACAATGAGAAAGTAAAATAACCCTTAGAAACATCTTCTTGCCACCCCTTCTTCCTTCCAGCTCTGCTCCTACCCCAGCAGCACAGGGAGACAGGGAATGGGGGTTATGGCCAGTTCATCACCCCAGGCTTCTCCCACTGCTCAGGAACAAGAGTCATTCCCCTGCTGCACCATGGAGTCCCTCCCACAGGAGACAGTTCTCCATGAGCTTCTCCAACATGGCTCTGTCTCATGAGCAGCAGCTGTCAGTGACCTGCTGCAGTGTGAGTCCCTCCCATGGACACACAGTCCTCCCAAAACTGCTGCAGCCTGGGGCACTCTTTTACAGGGTGCAGTCCTTCAAACACAAGCTGCTCCAGCATGGGGCCTCCCTTGGGTTCACAGACTCCTTTGTGCATCACCTGCTCCAGTGTGGGTCTCCTCCACGGGCTGCAGGTGGATCTCTGCATGCCCATGGACCTCCATGGGCTGCAGGGCACAGCTGCCTCACCATGGTGTGCAGGGGAATCTCAGATCCAGCACCTGGAGCACCTCCTCCTCCTCCTTCTTCACTGAACTTGGTGTCTGCAGTGCCCTTCTTCTCCCATGTTCTCACTCGGCTCCTTTCCATCTGCAGTTGAAACTCTGCAGTTTGGGTTTTTTGGTTTTCTTTTTAAATCTCTTACCACAAGGTATTATTGTTTCTAATTGGCCCAGTGGCACATCCGTCTCTGGAGCCACCAGGGATTGGCTCTGCTGGACATGGAAGAAGCTTCTGGCACCTTCTCACAAAAGCCATCCCTGTAGTCATCCCCCCACAAGCTACAAAACCCAGGCCATGCAAATGCAGCACAAGTAGAAATGCCTGATCTGCTTCCTGCAGCTTGTTATATCTTGGCATAAGGCAGTTTGGTGCGTGACAAGACTACCCTGGAAAAGTTGTGCTAGTAGGATGATTGTAATTGTTTGTTTTGTCCCTTTCCTTTATAGAACTGAAGTTAGGAGAACTGCTTCATGACAAGCTGTAAGTATGTGTGTGGGATGGTTCTGGCTTTTAGAAAAGATTACTGCAAACATGTTCATGTCACCTAACAATTAAGTTTTTTTAGACTTTAAATAAAGTATTTGAAATATATAGAATATCATGCATTCTTAGCAGTGTGTATATGCTACACTTGTACAAATGCTGAACATACCTGATGCTCTAAGTATAAAATTACATTTTTCAGTGTGATTGAAATTCTGTTTCAGAAGTCCATAGCATATCTTACGATCTGTGGTGATTACATTACTGCACTATCTTATGGGACTTGCTTTTGTGAAAAAAGGCCAGAAAGACTTTAAACCTGGTTACCCCAAGTGTCACTATAAAATATTTGATAAACAATTGTATGCCTTAATGCAACATAAATATCATGCTAAAGCAGAAAGTGAGAACTCTGCACATTGAAAGTATATTTCAAAGAAAAGCATCTGGTAAAGACTTGCTGAATTTGAAACTAATAGCTCAGGAAACAGAAGCATGCTATTAAATGAAAACTTGCTTAAAAATGTGGGCACGGATGTCAGTTGAATCAAAGCACGTTTTCAGGTGTAGTTTTATACATAAGAGCATTTCAGAGCAAATACAGCAAATACAGAATTTACATTCTCAGAATTTAGTTGTGCCACATTCAGTAAACTTTTTGTATTATAAAGCCTGAAGTTCTGACAAATGTCGTGATAAAGTGAAGCACTGTATCTCTTCATATGTGGGAAAGTCTTTTAGTGTGGCTCTTCTGCAAGCTTTTTTTCTTCTGCCCTGACTACAAGTGATATGTTATCACATGCTGCGTTTTTTTGGGTTTTTTTGCATCAGTTTTGTTAACATGCTTATTTTAAATAAACCTGTTATTTCAATATATATTAGTCTATGTTATGTATATTGTCATTAGTGTTTGGGGGACATATCTTACTTGGTTTTTTTGGATGTGGTGTACTAAGGAACAGCTTCTTCAGTTAATATCAGTTTATGATTTTGCATGATGTTTAAGTAGATGCTATGAAGTTTATAGAAACAAGTGTGCAAAGATATAGTAGAGGGATATTTCACTCAGGAGTGTTCTTCATCCTTATAGAAAGTTTAATCACTTTCTTTTACTTTTAGCCATCTCTTTTCCTATGAATTTGTTGAGAGATTCTTAACTTCCTGAAAACTATGATCTCTGAAGATCAATACTAATGTTCATATACCTTATTGTCTGTGGTCAGAATATAGTGTAATTGGTTCGTCATCCTGTGTTCTTTTTGGTTAGTTTGCAAAGACTATTTTATATTAAAAAAATACATTGAGCACTTTTATTTTATTTGTGTTCCTAGTTTTGGTCTTTTTGAAGCCATGTCTGCCATTGAAATGATGGATCCCAAGATGGATGCTGGTATGATTGGAAACCAAGTTAACAGAAAGGTTCTTAACTTTGAGCAAGCTATTAAGGTTTGTATGAATTTCCTGGGTTTACCTACACTGTCTGTAGAAATACACATTTTTGTCAAATTACAGCTAAGCACAATACAGCATAAGTAGTGTTTTCAGTCTTCTCTTGAAATCTATGTTTTTCTTTTTTCTGTTGGAAAATTAAATAAAAAATAGCTTGTAATGTTTACCTTTCTTGTTACCTGCATTATCACAATGATGCTAACTCTTCCAGTGAAAAGCAATATGAAATTATTAGTTATTGATACCTCAAGTAAATATATCTCCAACATTGTTTTGCAAATAACTCTATGCTTCCCCAAAATGTGTCTTTTATATGAAGATGTATTGGTTGGCTTCTGTTTAACCTGGATGGAAACCAGCTTCCTTAAAAAAGCTGGAAATTAACACTTTATCATTCTTTGAGTTTATCAGCATTGAACAGAAGCCAGATAATTTATCAACATCGACAGTAATGATTAACTTTTGATTTATGATCAAGATAAATTGGAGGACAGAGGTTGAAAGACTTGCTGTTTTTTCAGAAAAAGTAATGCACTCAGAGGCAAAAGTATTTTTTTATGGTAAACATTTGGAATGGAAACAGAGAACTCTGTTAAACACTAGCTAAGTCGTGTAGAATGTATCCAGGATTGCATACATTGGGCAAATTAAATGATCAAACTTGCAGCCTTTTTGGTGTTGACCTTTAAGGCAGTAAAATACTACAAGTTTAAAAAGCAGTCTTCAAAGAGTTGATCCTGCATATTACTTCTTGTTCAGTCTTTATTATGATGATACATACTTTATTATTATGATTTACTGTTAGCAGTTAACGGGTTTTAAACTTTTCTTGGCTAGTAATAAATAAGAATTCTTACTTCAGTCTTCTCTTTGGGTAGTTTTATGTTGGATCAGTGTTAACTGATGGGAATGAAAAGTTTTTAAGAATTTGAGACATGTTGTAAAGCTGGTTGGTAAAGCTAGTGGCATACAATTATTCTGAAGTTTTAAATAAATATTAATTTCTTTTTTGGCTTTGGTACAAATAAGTTGTATTTTGTCTGTATGCTTTCATAGTATTTAGGACTTTTGTTGTTTTTGTTTGTTTGTTTGTTTTCAAAGGATGGCACCATTAAAATAAAGGATCTCACTTCACCTGAGCTGGTAGGAATAATGGACACGTGTTTTTGTTGTTTGGTAAGCATTTTTCTTTTCTTTAGGTTAGATGGTTGTGCTTTCAAAATATAATCCATTAATCCATTAAAAAAAAAAAAAAAGAAAAAAAACCAGCAGAACTCAAAAAAATATTTACCAAGCAGAGAATACATACTTATATTTTAATTTCCATGTAGTTATTTTTATTATCTATAATGAAAGGCTTAATTTTGATTTTTAATTTTTTTCTATAAGAAATATAGAAGATATCTGGTAGTGCCTTAAAAACTTTAAAAGGTTTTATACTTTCTGGTTTTATGTTATCTGATTGCCTGCTGTGTATTGATGTTTGACTGTGTTGGAAGCTGAGTGTGCAGTAAGTGGTAGCACTCTGTTGCTCCTTTATGTACAGCCAGAATTGACTGAGCTTACAGAAGCATTTTGAACAAAGAAAATAAATCTATTTAGTAAAAATAAGTTGAATATCAGTTACTTATTAATTGCAAATTTTTTTCTGTGTATATGCTTTAATTTTCTCAGTGACTGATACTCATTATTTTCAGTTATTCTTCAAAATTACATCAAAAATATTGTTTTAAAAAACATTTCTAATCAGTTTAGTCAGAATGACATGTAGAGATCATAGTATATCTGATTCAGTATAACATCATTTGTTTTCTACTCCTGGTCTCCAAAAGGGGACCATATTAAAAATATGGTTCTACTTAAATTTCTATCTTGAAATGGTAAAAAACTAACTTAGTGAAACTTTCCCTGTAGCTTAAAGAAACATGGAAGTGGTAGAGAGAGAGGATTGTGATAAGAAGCTTTTATGTTGTAAAGAGAGAGAACATGAAGAACATTTGTGACTTGTCTCATAGTCATTTGCATTTTCCATTTCACTGTTTATGCAGAGAACATTTATTAAATGTTGAGTTCTCTGTGCCATGTCTAAATCATAGGGGTTAGACCTGAACTTTATAGAAGAGATTTATCCAATGCCAGAATTCTAGGCTTGAAGCACCTTCATTTCCTCTTTTTTGGTACTTGGAAGGTTGCCTTGATAAGGCAACTTTAATTTTAATTTTAGTTCCTTAATGAGTCTTTGAAGCACAGTAAAATGGAAAAAGAATGGATCTATGAAAATGAGGACTTGGCTGTCATGAGTTAAATATTTAATTTCCTTTTCCCTAGATAACATGGTTAGAAGGACATTCCTTGGCACAGACAGTATTCACTTGCCTTTATATTCATAATCCAGACTTCATAGAAGATCCTGCTATGAAGGCTTTTGCTCTTGGAATCCTAAAAATCTGTGATATTGCCAGAGAAAAGGTTAACAAAGCAGCTGTTTTTGAGGAGGTATGTGTTTCCCATCTCCTGTGGGGTTAAATATGCAATATTATACCATAATGCAAGTAAAACAGTGTGTTAGTGACATTTGTTAGTGTTTGATTTGAGGATACTGTAGAAATAGCACTTCACCATCCTAAAAGTATTAGACTGGATACCTTTAAAATGCAGTTTTCCCTAGTGAAGGTGTTTCATGCTCTCTTCTGTATTTTCCTTGAATACTGGAGCCACATAAATATTTTAATCAAGAAGCTGTGCAAGTCTTGTGGTTAACCATTTGAAATGTGTCTCAGTTGTGAAACTGTTTCATTTTTTAATTTTTCTGTTAGATAGTAATGATTGCATTTTGCCTAAAATGTCCATCTGGCAGTGGGATCAAAGTCCTGTTTTCTACACTCAGAGCAATCTGTTTTCCTCTGAGCTTGGACAAGTCACTCTTCCTGACTATATCTAAAATGGATCAAATACTACTTTGCAGCTATAGTTCATGTAACCTTTTGGTAAGGTGTCACATGATGAAAATATGAAGGGCATATTAAGGATTTATGCAGAAAATGATTACCTGAAACTGGATTTGGGTGGGAAAGTCATTCACTGTATTCATTCTGGGTGCATTCAGCTGTGTAGAATAAATCCGGACCTCTGTACATGATAGAATTAAACAAAAGCATACCCCCAGTCACTCCTCCAAAAGAGAAAAAACCAGCAAAAAGACTCAAAACCTTTTAAGAAAACAACTCCTAAAAAACCCAAACCAAAAAGAAGATCTCAAACCCCAATCTGAAAATGTAACTACAACTTTTATATTTCACTACATATTGCTTCTTTGATTTTTCTTTTTAGGAAGATTTTCAGTCAATGACTTACGGATTTAAAATGGCCAATAGTGTGACAGATCTTAGAGTTACAGGTACAGTCTGTGCTTGCTTTATATCCAGCAGCCTCTTTCTCTTTTGAGCATGTGATTGCTTTCAGATACATCTGATTAATTGATAGGAGTTTCAGCTGTTAAGTTTTTATTTTTATTGTGGAAATTGCTGACTTGGTAAAAAAGAGACAAAATAATTTTTCCTTGGAAAAAAGGTTCAGTTGTCTTGTTATGTCCCTGAGAAACAGAAGTGCTTTTAAATGCACCAATGAAGTGGCTAGGCAGGAGCTCAACATGGTAAAGATACAGACCAATAGAAAGTACGTTGCTTGAATTCTGCTTTTTTGCCTCATAATTTGTTGTCCTCTAAATAGGCTGCTTTAGGAAAAAAAGCAATCTAGTAGTTTTACAGCTATGAATACATATGTTTTTAAGTACATACATAAGTATGTACGTTAATGATGCAGTATTTTTTTATGTGTATTTGAGCTTTTAATTGATACATTTTTGAAAAGCTTATGCACGCTTTAGCTTTGCATCAGTTGGTCTGTATTCTGATTTTTGGTTGTTCCAAGACATCCCCACCATTCCTCACAAGATTCTTTTTTGTTTAGTCTTTGGCTAATGGATATGTAAAGCACTTTTAAGTTTGATTATCCCCATAAAATTTCTTTTCCCCTGAGTGGTATTGGTGTGCCTAGAAATGCTTCTCAGCTTTTAATCATGCTGTGATTTTTTTCCAGGTATGCTGAAAGATGTAGAAGATGACTTGCAAAGACGAGTGAAGGTATTTTCATTTTTGTCTTGTCAATTATATTTCAGGTGTACTTAACATAGGTTTGGGGTGGGAGTTGGATTATGAGGAATGAAGGAGGGTTTTGTCATTGTAATGGGGTATTTGAAGGATTGCCATAATGGTTTCTGTAACATGCTTTTAGTTTGCCTTCTAGCTAAGTCTTCACTTTATTTGTAAACTCCTTAGTAGTTGTTTCAGTAGTAGTAGAAGCTGGAGTCATGATGCAGAAGACAACACTGGGCGAGGACACAGAAAGTAGGTATTTAACTTTCAGGTTTTAGGCAGATATAACATGTAAGGTTAAAGAAGTTACTTAATTTTCCTTTACTACAGCTTAAAATGCAAAGCGTTCATGCAGTTTTCTTGCTTATTTGCAGAATTTACTGAGATAGTTGTTACTACTATAGGACAGTCATTCAAGTATCTGGATTATATTTTAAGAAATTTTGAATTTGAAAACTGATTTTTCGGGTTATTTAACAGGTGGATGTTTTAGAGAAGGCAAAGGGATTTTATCAGTAGCTTCCCTTTACAATTTTTAGTAAATTATTTGACATTTCTTTACCTTGCAGAGCACCCGAAGTCGACAAGGAGAAGAGAGAGATCCAGAAGTTGAACTTGAAGTAATGAATTGTTTGCTTTTTTCCTGGATTTCATGGATGTAAATGGGAGATTTAAATATGGCATAACCACACCCATGCATATAAGAAGCAGCCAGGAAGTGTGACCACCCAGGAGCATGGGGAAGAGCTGGAAAACAGCAGGGCATGCCAAGGCTTTTTGTGCATCAGTTTGTGCAGGGAGGGCAGGAGTCCTATGGGAGTTCTGCACACCACAATACAAGAAAGCCATTAAGGTATTAGAGAGTGTCCAAAGAAGGGCCATAGGGAGGATGAATGGCCTTTAGGGGAAGCTGTATGAGGAGCAGCTGAGATCACTTGCTCTGTTCAGCCTGGAGATGAGGAGACTGAGGGGAGACCTTTTGCAGTTAAAACTTCCTTGTGAGGAGGAGGAGGGACAGGCACTATCTCTTCTTTAATGATGACCAGTGAAAGGACTTGAGGGAAAGGCCTGAAGTTGTGTCAGGTGAGGTTTAGGTTGGATATTAGAAACAGCGTTTTCACCCAGCAGGTGGTTGGGCACTGGAACAGGCTCCCCAGGGAGGTGGTCACAGCACCAAAACTCTTGAGTCCAGGAAAATTTGGACCACACACAAGCAGTTGGGGTGGGCCAAGAGTTGGGCTGGATGATCCTTCTGGGTCCCTTCCAACACAGGATATTCTATGATTCTATTATCTAATACCTACTGCTAAGTAATTAGCAGTATTACTTTATTACAGCATCAACAGTGTTTAGCTGTCTTCAGCAGAGTCAAGTTTACCCGCGTCTTACTCACCGTCCTGATAGCTTTTACGAAAAAAGAGGTACGTTCATTTGGCGTTTCTGTGTTTGCATGGGGATGCTGTGAAATACCCATTTTTCATTCTTTAGATCCGGAAATTACTGCGTAGATTCATGAGATTTGAATTGATGTGGATGGAGGTAAAGCTTTGAATAAAGCCTTACAGTGGCAAATACTCAGTTTTTGTTCCAAGTGGGAAACACAGGGAAGGCTAGTAGCTGACATTATTATGGCCTTGCAGAAGGACAGACTCTTCATTACAAAAGGTTTAAAAATATTTATGGATTTCTAATTACTCTTTTCACATATGAGCAAAACTTCTTGTTTAAGTTCAGTTCCCTCCTGTGGAGTTACCTGATGCTGGGCACTATTTTGTCCATATTAGAAGAACTGTATGCTTTTCCTTTCATGTGATAGGGAATTTATGTCTAGATATCTTTGGTCTGAGAAGAGAAATTCAATAGCATTCCATACAATGTGTCCGTTTTTTGAGGATTGATATAAGATTTCCTAATTGCTGAGAGGGGAAGGAACTTCATGTTTTAAGGCAAAGGGCTAGAACTACATGCTCCCTCAAGCAGACTCTCATGCATTGTTTACAAGATTTTCAGTTGTAACTATTGTAAAGTCTTACACAGCAGAATATACAGCATTGAATTTATGTACAGATATGTAAAATGTGCTACCACACGAAAATCTTGTGTTGCGTGGGTTTTTTTCAGAACCTGGGTTATATAAGAATATCAGAATTTTAATGCCCTTCCTTTTTTTTTTATACTAACATTATTTAGATAGTCAAATATATTGGTTTGTAATGAAAATAATTTTTTCCTGGCTTTCAGACGAGTGCAGTTGCAGAAGCTCAGAAACTAATGACTCAGGCAGCTGACTTGCTCTCTGCCATACACAATTCACTGCATCATGGTATGCAGGCACAGAATGATACCACTAAAGGAGGTATGTATTGAATTACACCATTTTTTCCTTTCCTGGATATGATCCCTTCATAAACATAAATACCTTTATGTCTTTTTAAAAAAGTTGAAATCGCTATTTACTTTGAACTAAAACACTTGCTATGCAAGTTGTTACAGATTTGCATTGTTTGATTTTAATTTTATTTTACCAGGTGGTGGCTCTCCTGAGAGCAACACTGTCATTTCAAAGCCAGAGATAATGTGAACTTTTGATTAAGTGCATCGCACTTGGAATCAGTGTATATGCCATTTTAAAATAGGGAACAGTACTTCATTGCTTGTACACGAGGACTCGGGTTTCTTAAAGAGTAAACATTGTAGTAGTTGGCTTGTTGGAGTCTCAGGAAGTTAACTGTCACTTTAAGAATTCATTTTGGCTAATTGAATAATTTGTATTATTGAAGGGGGTTCTGAAAACACAACTCATATGCAGCTTTTCTCTCTCTGTCCTCCTCCTTCTTTAGATCATCCTATTATGATGGGGTTTGAGCCACTTGTTAATCAGAGATTGCTGCCACCAACTTTCCCTCGATACGCAAAAATTATTAAAAGGGAAGAAATGGTCAACTATTTTTCCAAACTAATAGACCGAATAAAAACTGTATGTGAAGTAGTCAACTTAAGTAACTTGCACTGTATACTGGTAAGCATGAATATTTCTTATTTATTACCAGAAATAAGATTTGAAAATGTGACTTGCAAAAAAAATCATTCCATATATGCCTGCTCTTGCTCACTGGAGAGAAAACTGAGCACTATGTATATATTTGGTGTTTTTAACTGTTAGGCTCAATTTCAAAATTTACTATCCTTCCTGATAGTTACTACTTTTCTTCTTTTGATAAGGACCTTTTCTTCTCTCAAACATCTCAATTTTCCTGTAATTTATTAAATAGTTGTGTCTTACTGGCCAAGGTCAGGCAAGTTTCTTTGGTGAAGAGCTGTGTCTACAGCAACAGAATATAATTCTTTGCTATATGTCTGATTTTTTTTTTCAAATTCATTAATCAGTATTCTGCACATGTGCCTATAACACAAGAGAGCACTAAATAGGCATAAAGTTAAGCACCTGCTTATATTCTTTCTTTAATAACTGATGTTACTCTTAGTTACTGCCTACATGTATTGGAAGACACTTAAATGCTTGAAATATTTTTTGGTATCCATTCATTCACTGACTGATAAAAGAGATACAGTTACAGCAAACCTCTCATCTTCTTATTTCCTGCTAATTAATGAAAGGAGTGTTTGCATGAAGTGCCTGGTACCAGTTAAACCTTGCCTGGATTTCAATCAATTTTTTAAAATAAATTCTCAGTTTTGTTCAATACCTAGTATAGTTACATCATTATCTTAATCACACAGTACTTTTTTTTTGCTGTACTATCGTCTTTCTAGTTGTAGCATTTGAAAATTCAGAACACTTTTTGTTAGGAAACGAGTAATTGCAGAAAATCTTCATAATATATATTGTTCTGTTCAAGCTATTCATGGTCTGTTTCTTACAAGCTGTGTAAGCTATGCTGTTTGTGTATGCCTTTAGACAAAATGTAGGTGTATTTACCCAGCTGTATATATTTGTTTAGGAAAGATGCGCGCGTGCGTGTGTGTGTGTGTGTGTGTAAAAATGATTTGGTGTATATTTATACATATATAAATTGGCATGTTAACCTGATTTGTGTTTTTTTCTTTTCCTACATATATGTTAGGACTTTTTCTGTGAGTTTAGTGAGCAATCACCGTGTGTTCTTTCAAGATCCCTGTTACAGGCAAGTCCTAATTATGTCTACTATTAAAATACTTCTGTATTCATTATAGATTCATTTTCTTTAATATTTCAATAATTTGCATGTAAGTTAATAATAGTTAAGTGGTAAATAATGTTCTGGTGATATTTAAGTATTAAGTATTATGGAAGAAATGCTTTGCTATGAGGATGATGAGGCATTGGAAGAGGCTGCCCAGAGAAGTTGTGGATGCTCCACAAGCATTCAAGGCCAGGAAGCTGTCCCTGCCTATGGCTGGGAGTTTGAACTAGATCATCTTTAGTGTCCATTCCACTGCCAACCACTCTGTGATTCTATATATATAGGTTCATGTTTTGATCTAATTTCTAAAATAATTTTTAAACACTGTTGCTTTGATCATTTTAGTGCATGCTAATTAAAACAGAAAGCATTTAATATTTTTTTTCTCCACCATAAAGCTGTGCCTGTACACATATTTTTATGCTGCTCTTCATGTGCTTTTTCATTTTGGGGCTGGTATTTGTATTCATATCCCTGTTTGGACAGAACTTAATGTACAGACTGCTTCTGTTGCTACAACAGTAAAACTGATGGTTGATGCAGAATAATAGGATGCCCCTAGATGCCAGAATTTCTATACATTTGATCCCTGTTAAACCATGTGTAGAGCCAATGGACTATAAATGTGGGCAAGTGAAATGTGTTCCTAGCACGTGTGTTCTCGCCTTCCACTACATGTGTTTGTGTAATCCCTGTGGGTGCCTGACAGCAGAGTTTTTTCTTCAGCTGCTGAAGAACCATGTAAGAAGGGGACATAGCACTCATGGAGGGAAGTTAAATGAGTATCAGACATGACTGATGTAAATAGTAGCATCCAGAGGGATTGAAAAACATCAACAGTACTCTGGAAATATATCCTTATCTTTGTCCAGAGAAGGCACATATTTTATGCTAATTTTCAGAAATGTCTGCTGTATCATCCAAGAAATTGAACGATTTTGCAAGCGCTCTATTGTGCAAGTAATAGAGCTGCATTTGGTGTCCTGGGAATACCAAAGAAGTGTCAGGTCTCAATATTTCTGAGTCTTTAACCTTGGACCTAGTTGAGCCATTTTAATTCTTTAGGTAATCTTACAATTTTACTATATAAAAAAGGTACTGCCAGAGCTTTCTATTAGTAATTCTAGAGCATTACTTTTATGTTAAAACATGTTTCTAAAAACACATCTTTACTTTTAGACAACTTTCCTAGTAGATAACAAGAAGGTGTTTGGCACTCATCTCATGCAAGACATGGTAAAGGATGCCTTAAGATCTTTCGTCAGTCCTCCAGTACTTTCTCCAAAGTAAGTGGATCTTGAGTGTACTTGTATGTGTTTACATGTCAGATGAAAAAGTATTTCTGTTACAAGAGCAATGACAGTTGTACAAAAACCATACATTTTGTACATAGTGATTATGTATGAAGGACTCAGTTGCTGTTGCTGCACTCGTTTTTTTTTTGTTTTGTGCTACATAGATTTTTATAAATTGTGGCATTTATAAAAAATATGTATGTACATGGGTATTTCCTTTTTAGGTGTTGTCTTTATAATAACCACCAGGCAAAAGACTACATTGATTCCTTTGTCACACATTGTGTTCGGGTAAGTGTTCTTTCTAATTATAACATGTATCTGTATGTGAGAACTTGGCAGATGTACATAAATTTGAAAACGAGACAAATTATTTTACACACCTGACATGAAGGCAAAATTGAAGAAGTTGGCCATCTTAAATTGGTAATGCCTTTTAAAAATCTGGTGTAATTATTGCTGGTTTTCTTCTGCTTCCAGATTTTTATTTAGCATTTATAAGAAATCTGCATCTACTACATCTTTATAGAGTAGTTTCATGTCACAAATGCGTATCAATAAAAACAAAATTATTTTAATATTCTTTTCAGTTTTTTAGGATTCTGTCGTTGAATGTGGCATGATGAAAATCTTAACAAAATCAGAATTATTTAGGTTGGAAAATATCTCCAAGCTCATTGAGTCCAAAACCAGCACTGCTAAGTCCATCACTAAACCATACCCCTAAGTGCCACGACTACACATCCTTTAAATATTTCCAGAGATGGTGACTCAACCACTTTCCTGAGAAGCTGGTTCCAATGCTTGACAAATTTCATTGTGAAGAAATTTTTCTTAATATTCAGTAAAACCTCCCCTGGCACAACTTGAGGCCATTTCCTCTTGTCCTGTTGCTTGACAGAAGAGATTAGCCTCACTTGGCTGCACCCTCCTTCCAGGTGGTTGTAGAGAGTGATAAGGCCTCCCCTGAGCCACCTTTTCTGCAGGGTAAAATAAAAACACCCCTAGCTCCCTCAGCCACTCCTCACATGACTTTTGACACAGACCCTTCACACCTCCATTGCTCTTCTGTGGACATGCTCCCTTAAGGTCTCTCTTGTTGTGAGAGCCCCGGAAATAAATGAGGTTTGAGACAAGGCCTCACCCACCAGTACTGAGTTCAGAGGGACAACCACTGCCCTGGTCCTGCTGGATACAGTGTTTCTGATACAGGCCAGGATGCCATTGGCCACCTTAGCCACCTGGGCACATGGATTTAGGTATAAGAAATACTGCTTTAGCCCTAAGCATTTTACTCTGGTGACTTCCTAAAGGATGCTGACTTAATTTCACATCAGCTTGTGTGCAGAGAATTTGGCTCTTGCATCACTCCATAGAGTTTGCTTTCCTGCTAACTTGCACTTTGTAGGGAGTAGTAAGGGACCCACTTCCTAATATAGATGTATAAACCAGGTGCCTAAATAGACATCATAGTACTTCTCCTGTAGTTTCAAAGTTGTATTGGTAATTTAAAATTACACTTTGCTTCTTTCAGCCATTCTGTAGTCTGATTCAAATCCATGGACACAACAGAGCTCGTCAGAGAGATAAACTAGGTCACATCCTTGAGGAATTTGCCACACTACAAGATGAGGTAATGTCCTAGGCAGCAGGCCAGCAAAGTTTCTGTCCAGGTATATTAATGCCAGAGTGAAGCATGGTACTAACTTCTAAATGAATGATGGAAAATCCTTAAGACAAGGACTCCTAAAATTTAGCACATTTAACAAGAAATTTTTAGGATGCATCCAAAAACTTTATGCTAGATGTGTTGAACAAAAACATACATTTTTTAAGATTAACTTTGTCCAATAAGTAGACTTCAGAATGACCTGTTGCGATGTAATTTAATGGTAACTGCACAGCTTTTAGTCTCTATCCTGCTTGTGATTATCAGTCTGCAAGATGTAACCAGGGGGAGATACACAAGGTGTGCTTACTAGACACCTTTGAAAACTCAGCCCTGTACCTACGTAAGATGGAAACTGCAAAATTTTATAATTAATAAAAATACACTTAAAAAATAACTCTTAAAAATATGTGTTCTGACTGATTTTTGGACATCTCTCAAGAATGGGGAGAGATGAGAAGAAAAAATACATTCTTGCTTGCTGGAAGTTGGGTTTCCTCAGCAGTGAGAGCCATGTAATAATATTTCCCAATATGGCAAGGAGAACAATTGAGGAACTTGGAGGGAGATTTTGTGTGCTCCAGCTTTCTTCAAGATGGTTTGAGTTTGTTGCAGTATTGTAGCTGAGGCACTGTTTTTTTCATTTTGTAGCAGGTTATATGGATTGTTCTGTTTAGGCTTAATGACAATATTCCAACAGTGAGAGACTTTGTCTTCCATACAACTTGCTTCTTAAGACAAAATTGGTCTTGGCAATATTTTAGTTACTCTGGTGGAACATAGTGTGTTTCTTGCATATAAAGCTTATAAATTTATTTTTTCAGTACAGCTAGGTTTTTTTTTAAAATAAAGTAATTCTTGCCAATATAGAACAATGAACACTAGCATGTAATGGGTTCTGAGTTTGTGGTCATGTGACTGCTAATGATCTACATACAAATACATTTAAAAAGTACAAATTTTATGTATCTAATGTTCTTCCTATAATACTGTGTAGAATATTTTTGTTCTGTGCAGCAGAATTTACTTAGGTGAGTATCTTTACAGTTTTCTGACAGTTCTAGACTTGTTTCCATCTTTTAATCTGGAGCATAAATTTACCAACCCAATTTGTTAAGATTTGCTTTCTGGCTTTTTTTATTTCTGCTGTTTCAGTCAAATATTTTTCCTCCTCTATTACTTTGAGGTCCTTTGGTTTCTTTTCAACAGGCCGAGAAAGTAGATGCAGCGCTTCATAGTATGTTACTGAAGCAGGAACCACAAAGGCAACATCTGGCTTGCTTGGGCACCTGGGTCCTATACCACAACCTTCGTATTATGATACAGTATCTTCTCAGTGGCTTTGAGTTAGAACTTTACAGTATGCATGAATATTACTACATCTATTGGTAAGAAGATGCTTTATTGACAGCTCTTTGAAGAGGGAGGGATGCTTCCAGAGAGCTATAATATTTGAAGGAGGGACTTCCAATATGATTTTATGATCTCAAGTTTGATCAACACTGTGTTTGGTTTACCTATTTATAATATTACAAGGAAAGAAAAAAATCTTTTGATCTCTAGCTTTTTAAACTTACTAAATAGCGTACCTTTTTTCCTGAAATTGTAATTCTCTGTTTAGCTTTTTGGCAGAGGGTCTTTTATTGACAATGAATGAAATGTGTGCTAATTTTGGTAGACAAGAGGTATGCAGGAGAAAAGCAATTTCCTTTATTATTTTCTAACTTTGTAGTACCAGGATCACTAGTCTTATTGATCTCTGGTATTCTGGAAAAGTTCTGTGAAGTTTTAAGTCATAACTGTTATCTGAAAGTTGACTAGGTAAAATTAACTTCTTATCTGAGGTATATTTGAAGAGATATCCTCCACCTTTAGTGAAAATGATCACATAATCTGGAAACAGAATACTTTTATTTTTCCACTTCCATTCACATTAATTATTTTTATAGTTAATGGCTTGTCTTAAAAGAGAATTTTAATTTTTTTTAACCTACCAAGAGATTCCTATGTAAGCCATAGCCTTCTTACTGAAAGATTAAAAGAGTGCAAATGACACAAACTTCAATGTATTGCCTTTCTATGTTGTTTCAACAGTGGATTAACTATTAAGTGAAAAAAATAATATTTCAGAAGTCACCAGAAGATGGCAATCTTTTTCAATTAGTAACTCAATAAGTAATAACTTTTGTGTGAGACAGTATTTTCTGTCTGCCCTTATTTCCCTCTACAAATTTAATAAAACCACTCTTAGTTCGAATTGTCATGTCAACTGCTTTCTTATTTGAGGAGAAAAAAAGAGAAGCAGTTTCTGAGAGGTAATGTGCAAATGAAACTCAAATTTCTCAGTAATTTTTTTCTGATTACAACATTTTAATAACTATTACTACATTTTATTACATACTACTACATATTACTACATACTACTACTATTCCTTTTGATTTGAAATCAAGTAAGATATTTATTGGACTTGCTTCCACTTTCTAAAAAAATGTTCCTAAAGTTGTCTCTAACTCTGAAAGAACTGCATATAGATGTTGTGGGTCTGTGGGCTTGGCCCCTTTATGTAATAATCCATAACTTTTTAATACTTGAAAAAGTCAGTAGTTACATTGTTTCTCAGAATAACAAGTCAGAAAAAAGGTAGGAAAAGTATTAACATAGTATCTTTTAAAAAACCCACTTGATTTGGTGGGGGAAGAGTTCTAGAAAAAGTTGGTCTTACAGGAGTTTTGATGTAAGAAGCTTAGACTTCACTTAGTAAATGTGTAAGAAGCTTGCATACCTTGAGCTGTTAGTGGTTGAATCTGAACCAAAACATGAACGTAGACCAATATATTGATTCCAGCCGTGCAAAACAAAGAGTTTTCATGGCCCATAGGAACTGTCCTTTGCTAGGACATGTCCTTCACCTCTTGGAGCAAGCCCCTTGGTAGTTGGCGGGACGCGCGCGGCTCGAGTGTGCAGTGCGCTGCAGCCGTAACCGCTCCTGTGTGTGGCCTCTGTGCAGGTACCTCTCCGAGTTCCTCTATGCCTGGCTGATGTCAACGCTGAGCCGCGCCGACAGCTCTCAGATGGCAGAGGAGAGGATAATGGAGGAACAACAGAAAGGCCGCAGTAGTAAGAAAACAAAGAAAAAGAAGAAAGGTACCTAGGTGTAGAGTGCTAATACCTCTTTCCCTTTCATGCAGCTATGTAGAATTAAAATTCAAAATTTAAACAGGGAACACTGAAATGAGTAGGAAAAATATCCTCATGTTTATGAAGGCTGAATGTAAAACTTTTAAAACGTTTCCTATTTATTTAGTTTGTTTTTTACTTTCAGATAGATCTTTCAGAAAAACACAAACTCATTTATATTCACTGTATATAGTTTCATCAGTTGTGTTATCTGTTGGACCTTCTCAGAGTTTATAATTCCTGCAGAATTATGCTTTTAGTGACTGTAACTAGGTTCAAACACTAGACTTTCAGCATATTTCTGTAATTTTTATTTGGCTTTAAAGGTCTTAAAGCACGTTTCTTAATTATACAATGGTGAGTTTCTGTTTTTCCTTGCCACCTTTTCAAGGGGAACAAACAATTAATTGGATATTGCTCAGGATCATATCAATTAATTTCCCTTGTCTCTCAAAGTTCAGAAAATTACTAATGTACTTGAGATGCCAAGTGTTGGGCAGTTTGGCACTAATTAAACACTGGAAACTAAAGGGAAACTTAAAAGAATGCTCTCAGGATTATAAGGATAAAAAGTGCTTTAACTACTTAGAAGTTAAGCACTTTTTATCCTTATAGAAGTCAAAAAGATCCCTGAACTAGGCCTCTTGCATACAGACTGTAAGTTTGAGGCTGCTGTTCAGTGTTTTATAATGTCATGGGAATACCACTGATCAGTTTTTATTCCATTGAGAGTAGAATTGTGTTCATGTGACTGGTAGGGGTGTCCTGAGGTTTTTTATGTAAGCAGGAGTCAGGGAAGCAGAAATGCATGTCTAGGCTTTGTGTACTTCAGTTATTTTAAAATATATTTAAGAGTTAAATGACTTTGTAGAAATTTGGAAGAACTCCTCTATCTGAAATTAATATATGTACTTACACTGAAGTAAGAAAATGTATTTTTATGTAAAATTTGCAGTTCGCCCTCTCAGCAGAGAGATAACCATGAGTCAAGCATACCAAAATATGTGTGCTGGGATGTACAAGGTAACTCATTTGTGTTCTATTTGTTTCAAATTTTTTTGTAATAGGGATCCTGCATCCACTGCATGCCTTCTTTTTTTGTAGCGGTAATGGAAATTAAGTTCAAATTTATAATTTTCTATTCTGAATTCTCTACAGTTTTTCTATCCTTCCAGTTATACCTACATCATAATTTTGATCTTTCTCACAGCAAAGTATGACATAAAGCTAATATTTTCACTATATTTATCTTTTTCGTTTAGACAATGATTGCCTTTGACATGGATGGCAAAGTAAGAAAACCTAAGTTTGAACTGGATAGTGAGCAAGTTCGATATGAGCACAGATTTGCTCCATTCAACAGTGTTATAACACCACCTCCAGTGCACTACTTGCAATTTAAAGTGAGTAATCTTCAAACATGATGCTGCCCATGCTTTTATAGAAGTAATTTACTCACCTGCTTTAAATATCACTGTCATGATAAAAAGAACCTCAGAGTTCACATTGAAGCTATGTCACAATGGCAAGGACTTCCTAGCTTTAGTTTTGTGAAAGATGTATTGCATTGAAGTCTTTATAAACTTAGACATTTAGCATCGGTCTGATATGGCAGTTTTAGATGGTTCTGTTGAGTTGCATGAAAACCAAATCTCTTGGAAGTCTATTGAAAGACTTTTCGGCTGCAGTTAATAATAGCAGCATGTTTTTATTAGTGCAGCAAGCAAATGGAAAAATAAGTAAGTTAATCTTGAATAGAAGGGACCAGTGGAGACTTGTCTTGTCCAGTCTCCTTCTTGCAGTAGCATTATAAATCACATTACCTGTGTCTTTGTCTAGCCAAATCTGAAAAAAGTCAAGGTTGGAGATTTTCCAACCTCTTTGGTTAAACCTGATCCAGTTACTTTTTTCTGGTCCTTTAAGTCACAGGATAACTGATTGAGGGCTCCACTAGTCCTTTTTTTTGCGTAATGCCCAACGTGAATTACCAAGCCACAATCTGTGGCCTCTCATGTTATGCTGTTTACCATTATGAACAAGGAATCTTTATCTTCTGACAGCTTTATAACTGTCTTTCAAGTAGTCGTTGGCTGCTATTAAAATTACCCATTAGCATCCTTCCTATTAAACTGAAAAAGTCCAGGTCCACTGACGTCTCCTTGTGGCTTATATGCTCTAGGCCCCCAACTATCTCCACATCTCAACATCTTTCTTGAACTGAGTTGATCCAGCCCTGGATGCAGTATTTCAGATAACAGAACACAAATACTGAGTTCAGGATGATAACGTTCTTTGATATGCTGACCATACTCCTGCTTGTATAATCCCATATGAGGCTTGTCTGATTTGTAGTAAGACCACCTTGTCGGCTTATATTGAACTAGGTGTTTGCTGCTCACCCAGCTGGTTATTAGTCTCATTTTTGAGGTTAGTCTGTACTGAAACAGTGCTATTTTCTATTCCAGTTACTCTCCCCAGTTTAAGGTTACGAACTGTTGTAGTGGAAATTAAGCGGTTATCGTGGTCTTGTCATTAAAGGTTTTTTTAAATCTGTAATCAAGAACAAAAAAAAATTGAAGAATCAAAATTATATAAAATGAAGTTTTGTACAGTTTCAGCATCTGACTTGCTATAGCTTTGAGTAAACAATATACTTTTTTAATCTACTTTTTTCCTGTAATATCATACCCTGTTGTGTGCCACTATTAAAGCAAATGAATGTCAACTTGTTCAAGAGAGACTGTTTTATAAAGATTGTGAGAAATTCATTATGTTTTGTGGCACTGTAATAGTTGACCACTGTGTTGTTTCTTGGATTTTGCCATTTTCAGTTTTGATTTTTAAAATAGTATTTAGTTGACATAACTCTTCTCTTGAATACAGTAATGTGATAGAAGCAATCTCCTGGCAATTTTAAATTTGAATTTTATATATTTTAACATGTATTTATGTATTTCTGTAACACACTAGGAAATGTCTGATTTAAATAAGTATAGCCCACCTCCTCAGTCATCAGATCTCTACATGGCAGCTAGCAAGCACTACCAGCAAGCTAAAATGATTCTTGAGAATATTCCAAATCCAGACAATGAGGTAAGACTGCAATACTAGGAAAACAAGTATTTGCTCAAAATAGAGAAAGTGGTTTTTTTCAGCTGGATCTCCTTGAGATCCAAAATGTACTTCATCGAAATGGTGAGCAAAGTTGAGTGCTTTGATTAAGGGGTAGACCGTGGTCTGTGTCAGTACAGCAGTTAGCAGAAAGTTTGCTTGTGGTAAAAAAAGCTCTCTCTGCTGAGGACCTGAGATGCTGGATAGCAGCTTATTTCCTTGCATGCTGCCTTCTAGCCCCCTTCTAAAAGCACAGCACTTATAATCAGACAGTGATATCATGCCTGTCCCACTTAGTTGGCATCTAGTAATTCAGGTGGACTCCTGAGAGGTGGGGAAGACAGGTTTGGATGCCATTAGGATGAAAAGAGTATTGGTCTTTGTTTTGGCACTTGTTCCTTGGAGCATTTTTCTCAGCACTGAGCTGTAAACATGTGTAGGAATTTCTCCCTTTTTGTCCATAGCCTAAAACCTTAAGTGTCTGTGACTGTATTTTGGAGCAAGGAGGATGCTTTTTCTGTCAAATCTAAGCAGATTTAAGAATACTTACAGGATTGGGTCCTCCTTAGAATTTAGGACTGTCTCCTCTCTGGATCATGGTGGTACTCACACATCAGCTAACTGAGGCCAAGATAGTTCAAAGGCAGCTTTGAGCACACTCAGAGCACTTCCATGCAAAAAGCCACCAGTTTTATAACATGAGTTCCTTTTTCCATTGTGTTGCAATGTTGAGGATAAGATGCCTAGAGTCTATCTATACCTTTATTTGTGTGAACGCCACAGAACTTGCCATAGTTCCCATGTTTTTGTTCAAGACTTGTTAAAGCTGTGGTTTCTGTGGCCTGTTGAATTTTTTAAAAAGTGAGTATTAAAATAGATGCACCCTTCATTAAATTTAATTAATTCAGCTGTTGTATTTAAAAACAAATCCAAAACAGTCTGATCTCTGTTAAACTGATCCTGTAGGAGAACTCCTGTATTGGTAATAGAATATCAGCATTACAGTATTATCTTTGAAATAATTGTGAGGTCAAATGTTTTGCCTTGAAGACTTCTTTCTGTTTTATGTTTAGGTCAATCGAATTCTAAAAGTCGCAAAACCAAATATTGTGGTCATGAAGCTGCTGGCAGGAGGCCACAAGAAAGACTCTAAGGTAAGGAAATTCCAGCTCAATTGAACATAAAATGTTCACATACATTAAGGTTGGATTCAATGATCTGAAGATTTCCCAACATGCACGGTTCATCTAATTCTATGTAAAGCCAGCACAGATCTTTCAAGAGCCAAATGAGCACATTCAAGCTGTATTTACTCTAAGAACAGGGAAAGTAATTTATTTTTCCCCTGGAAATAGTTCGTTGTAGTTAAGCAAGTATGGAAAATTCTAACCTGTAAATGTTTTCAGAAAAAAAAAAGGGAAAAACATGTTGGCCAACACAGACTATGAGTATTCTTCCATAGTGGGAACAAACAAGCATAACAGCAGCTTGTATGAACAAAGTGATGGGAATGTGGGCTGCCACAAAGACTATGTTTTTTCAATCTGTTGCTCTTAAATTTTTTTTTCTGTCTGTAGGTTGTTCTCATAATAAGTGCAGTAGTACTGCTGTTCTAATGTCTAATCTTAAATCTTTTCTTTATAGGTTCCTCCAGAATTCGACTTCTCTCCTCACAAATACTTTCCAGTTGTGAAGCTTGTTTGAAGTAAAAGGCATTTTTTTAGAATACCTGAAGAATACCTGCGTAGCAGATACCAGCTCTAGGAGGGGGGATAACTAGTGCTGCACTCGGACTACGAGGGACGTCCAGGATAAAAATATGTCATGTGGAATACTGTACCGCTGCCTTTTTGTGATTTGAATGACAACTGCTGTTTTAAAGTGGTTTGTATAAATTTTATTGGATTGTATGCGTGAAGCTGACTTTAATCAAGTGTAGTATTAAAGAACATTGTATCTTAGTTGATATTATTACAGATTTTGATCATAAATATTTTTGATTACTGAGTTCTGACAAAGTGGTGTATTAGGAACTGAATAAAAATCATGCAATAGAGCCTCTTGTCTGGTGCGCACAGCTAAGCTACTGCAATTCTGCATTTGCAGTCACTTGGAGAAATTTTGAGTTCCTGTATTTTTGTGTAATTGTATCAGAATTGCTCACTTTGAAAGTAGAGAAATGTTGGAGTTTTTTTTTCACCATGTTCTCCAAGCTAAAATGATCTTTATAGAGAACAAGAGCAGAGGAAAATTAGTCATTGAGTAATTGAGTGAGTGATTCCCAGCTGGAATTTTTCGTCTTTGTTCTCCAAGTGCTGAAGAATCTGCACAGCAGATACTCCAGTAGTCACTAGCAATAGCACCAGACACTGAAGACTCTATTTTACCAACTCTGCAACTTTGTTACAATCCTAGTATTTGCTGGTGCAAACAAGGGATTGCTACATTTGCATGATCTTTATTCGCCATTTTGACTGCAATGGGGCTGCTCCATCCTATTGTCTTCTGTAGTAATTTTCAGGTAGATTTCCAAAACAGGAGAAGCCCCAAACCTATCCCTGCCTTCCTGGAATAGTTATGCCTTCCAAGCTTTCAGATGTGAAATAACAGAGGTAAGCTGTTGTGTTGTAGCAAAAATGCAACCAAGGAAAATATGTTTTTCCTTTGCTACAGGCAAGGAAAAAATGTTCAAAAAGCGGACCAGGCCCTGGCCAAGTCATACTTAGGCCATACAAGCAAATCCTCTGTTGGACACGACATATCTTCATTTTGGTGTACAGTGACATCCACTGTAGGGATGAGCTCGTAACTCCACATTGACCATACAAAACATTTTTTGGTGTTAATCCTATAACTTGATTTTACTGTGGATTAATATCACTTCAGCTTCATCCCCTGAGCAGCAGCACTGCAGAACTAGAGCTTGAAAACAGTGAGTAACCTCTGAAGTGGAACATCCACTTGTCTTCCAGCAATTTGCAGCTTCCTGAAATAAGTAGAAGTACTGTCCTGAAGACATGTTTTTTTCCAAATTCTCTGCTAAAGAGATGGCATATCACATTACATGTTTACTTATCGTCGTGATTAATACACTTGAATGCTTCCATATAGCTGCCAAAGGAATAAAAAACCTGGAATATGCAGAGGTAAAATGGCACAGAACATTCATCTGGCTTCTTGTAAACAGTCACAAAATCTTCCCCATCTTAAAGATTCTGAACTACATGACAGTAGCTCAAGGACAGCCTTTGTTATTTCTCCAGAGTAAAAGAGAAAGCAAATTACATGTGATTTGTGGAACCAAGAAAATAGCAATAATAATATTTCCCCTTCTAATTACAATTAGAACTAGATGAATTGTACAAAATAACACCAGTACACCAGAAAAGATTACTTTTAAATGCTTACCTAAATGGATCAAGTGTAATTGTAAAGTAAAGAAAACCAAACCAAAGTGCTAATAAAACACCAAGATGCTTAGAGAAAAGTAGAACTAAAAACTTCAGTAAGAGACAACACTATGTACACCACAGTTCAAAATTAATCTCTTGTTCAGCTGCAGGTCTTTTAATTCTAAAGTTCTGTACAGTAGACATACAGGCCTCTTGCCTACTAGAAATCTACCACCCAAGTTAGATTGAAGCACTTGAAGTCATTGTAAAAAAACTGTAGTCCTTGATTTTGAATGCTGCTCTTATGCATGTTGTCGGACCCTTTGCCCTCAGAGGTTTACAAGTGTGCTTTGTACAGAGGTGGTCATATTTATGAAGGACAACATCCAGTTGTTGTCTTCCATAAATATGGAGGACAGGAGAAGCTCAAAAATGTACAGAAGCATAGACAAAACAATTAGTTTTAAAATAATCCTCTGGCAATATATTAATTACCCTTAAGTGTTTGATTCTTTGGAATTTTTAACTTGGTACTGGTAAAGCTATTTATACAACTTGATTTTAGTGTTTCACTGTCTATTTTTTACTGTTAGAATATATGCTTTTTAACAGTCAATATTAAATTCCTGATCAACTTAAATCTCAGCTGCATAATTGTTTACAGATTAAATCCTAGGAAAATTGGTAAACACTTTGATGTTCAAACATGTCGTTATTTGCAAAAAATATCCCAGTAACCAGAGCTTCCCAATACTTGTCAGAACAGATGCTCATTCCTCTTCTCCCATTTACAAGCATGTTTTCCCTGCTGTGTTGATTGTAGCCCAGACCAGTTAGGTCTTACTTAAATTGTGAAAAACTGTTAAACTGTTTCTGTGTTTAGGCTTAACAGGCATCTTTTGACTTAACTCTGACCTTCACTTGATGACAACTAATACTCTCTTCATACACAAAAGAGCCAGCCTTATCTTAAGGTACAGGATATACTAGTACACTGAAGAACGACACACCACAAAAGGGAGTTACAAAGTGAAGTGCTTTAACGGACGGCAAAGACAAATTTATGTTTTCTTAAATGGAATGCTGGTTGGCAAGTTAGTCACAGCTGTCTGGCAGCTGTGCTGTCTTGATAGAGGTTGGTTAATACTCAAAAGCAATGCTCCAAACACAGGTGTCAGTCTTGGGAGCAGACACAAATATAAAAATTTCTTCAAACCAGCTGCCTATACATGGTTGTTGGACTGCAGTTAAGGATGTAAAATAGTAAAATAGTTTTTAGTTTACATTTTAGTTTACATTTAACAGAAAAGACTGCGGAACATTAACAAGATGATACATTGTAATTAATGTACAACTTCATAACAACTAAAGCCTCACCTCTGGAAGGCTGCCTTGTCTTCTGAAGGCATAGTCTGGTTACCTCTGTCAGAAGTCCAGCAGAGAAGATTAGTCATGTTGAACAGATGAGATTGCTGTTGTTGTACAAGGCAAGCATTTGCATTCCTCTATTTTCACAAAAGAAAGCGGCCGGGTGGAATAAAGGGTAGTTGCAGTACACAATTCAGAGGGCTTCTGTCATGAAGATTGTGAGTTTGAATTTTTACGCTAAACTTGTGCCCAGTAGTGGTAACCAAACTAAATTGTAGTACTGACTGTGTGGAATCAAACAAAGCTTTCAGAAAAATCTTCCTGGCTAATCTCTTTGCAAGAAGCTTCTATTGTCAGAATCCTTTTTGGGTTTTTTTTAACTTTGAAGCTAAGAACACATCTCGACACTGTACTCTAGGAATTTTATTTAGAGGCCTAGGTACATATATGATTCTGCATAGTATCTGAGGACTACAGTTGTGCTTTATCAGCAGAGAGATCCATCCTTGGCAGAGGACTGCTCATCATCTACCACTAATCCACACATACGCTTACCGCAGTAGGACCATATAAGGTAGCCAACTTCAAAGTTACAAACTTTATTGCTACCTGATTGCAATTTTATAATTGATAGGAAGGAGAAAGTCATTGCAGAGGCCAAACTCCTTTGAAACAAGCCTCCAGAGATATACCTCTTTTCCTCACTGCAACAAGACTAAAACTTCACAAGAAAATACTACTTTGTTTGGGCCCTTAGTCAAGTCTTTAGAAGATAATCAAAACCTTCTAAGATCACTTTGCTTGGATCATGGCTGCATTTAGGTGAAGAGGTGACTCAGTTGTATCATGAACTTCCTTTGTTCACAACTTCTGCAGCCCTTCACCATTGTCAGGTAAGTGGTTCTTCATATCTTCATGGTTTTGAACTAATGGGGAAAAAAAAAGAAAAGGTACAGAAATCTCTTTTACAGGCAGAAGTTCTTCATATAGAAAGTTCTATCTAGAAAACAACAAGAAATTTTGTAAGGACTGCTAAATACTATGTAGTACGGTAAAGTTACAGATACCACACCCCCATTAATGAGCAGGTTTAGTGGTGCTAAACAGAAAACAGGTGACACTATAAACATGAGGGAAAGTTCAAAAAACAAGTTAGCCAGATATAGCTTGCTGCAGGATACCATGCAAAATATGATCTTAAGATTTTAAGCATGTGATACTTATATTAAAACTGTTTTTTTTTCTTTTTTACCATTTTCAATCCCAGCAAGTGCTGCTTGCTTGTCAGTTTCTGATTCAGCTTCATTTACATCTAAATTGTAATCGACATCCTTGTCCTGGTTCACTTCTTCACGTTCCTGTTTGTCTGGAAGATTAAAATTAAGTCATTTTACGCTATACCATCTGCACACAAGAAGAGTGACTGTAAACATCTTCCACAGAATTACATTGCTGCTGAAGGAATTGCTGTTCTGAGTAGGTTTTTATATTATTTTTTCTTTGAAGTGTTAATTTTCAGAGCAACTTTGGCTGTAAATCCTGTCAAAAGAAGCTGATTAAAGACAATCTTTTGGGATTTGCAAAGCATAGCAAAATCAGCTAGTCCTCTGATGAACATAAAGATTATTTTATATCATTTTATATAAAGAAAAATTACACAATTTAAGAATGTATTAAATGAAAGCCTAAGGAAGGGCAAAACCTGAAGTAATTGCTGAAAGGCAAACAAATCTTGTTTGTGCTTGTCCAGCAAGCGGAATGCTATAACTAAAGCGTAACGTGTTATATGATGTGGCAAATTGTCACAAAAGTACTTTTTTCTCCCAGAAGATTTTCTTCACCCAGTCATTAACTCCTCTCAAGCAACATTTACTGACCATCAGATTTCTTTAGATAGAGGACTCAGATATAAACTGAAACATCCATGTTTTTGAAGACTCACAACAGTCAATTTCAGATACCTGAAGTCTGAGTTACCAGTTTTACTCATGGTAGCTTATTTTGAAATAGGAATAGCTAGTATTCACACACTGACATTGTAAAAAGACTAACTGCAAAACATCCACGTGTAAGTGCTCTACTCATCAGTGCTTTGGATGATTAATATCTTATTCTTTTCAGATGCATCATATTCTTTTAAAGCCCCAATACCAAAAAGTTTTGGGGTGAATTTCCCTAAACACTTTGTAGAGCCCCTGGAGAGACAGTAGGGCTGTTATGGTGATGCAGAGGAACTCAGCCTGGCAGCTTTGTTTTGCACAATCAGAAGCCTGCATCCTTAATGCATGGACTGTAGGTGACTGCTTGGTATTGACACCTTCCACACCACACTGACCTTTAAGAAAACTTGTACTAAGTCTGGCCAGCTTCCACCACTGTTGTAGAAATTATGTCCTACTCCACACTTTAATTTCTTTATTTTTCATTTTGTTACTGTTTTTAACAATACATGACATGCTACAAACCAGCCTTTCCAGGGAGCAAGTCATCCTGCTTATCATCATAACTTAGGAACTGTTCCCGCTCAACTTCCTCACTGGCAGTCTGCTCTGCAGCTGGCTCTGACATATCTTGCCCAGCTACATGTTTCTCGTTCTCAGGTGCTTTTGGTTCCTTCTCTGACACAGGAAGCATCTCCTTGTGACCCGCAGCAGCCTTGAGCAACTCTTGAGGTTTTTCCAACTGATTAGAAAGCTGCTCCTCTTCTGCCTTAGGCTCCTGTTTTCTCATGTCAGTTAGGCTGTCTGTTCTTTCTGAAAACAACAAAAATGATTCTGAGTTTAAAAACTAATGCCTTCCAGAGTGGCAAGAATGCTTTGTATTTCTCACTAAATTATTGGTTTTCCTGTGAAAGAGTATCTTCCAATCACACCAGTACCAGATAAGAGAAAGACAACTTATTGTTCCCAGTTCCTAACTGGGAACAGCTAAATAAGGCAATTTCATTTACTGTCAACAGATTAATGCTTCTGTATCCTTAAAATTTTGGTATGTGTGGTTAATAAATTGGGCAAGTGAAACAGAGCAGTTTAAATAGAAATTGTGGTATATAAGCATTACGTTTCTCTGTGTTACATCTTATTACCAACAATAAAATTGATTTGGTGTTCAAAAGTAGCTCAAGACAATGCATCACAGGCAGATTTGCAAGTATCCAAGCCTGTTCTTGTTTAAGTGCAGGAATGCTATAATTTATAGTTGACACTAACATATATCTTTTCTCATGTATCTGCATTTTTAATTTAAAAAAACAATTAGATTTCTCAACTAAGCTATATGTAGACACTGTCTTCAGCTGCTAGCCCTCTAAAACGAGAGTTGCATGCTCACAAGATTGTAATTTAAGATAGCATGTAAAAGTAATTAAATTTAAGAATTTAATTTCTATCACACACACTACAATGCAAAACAGATGCACAGGGATGCATCCATTCATATAAATATTATCAGAAGTTTAGGCCAAAAGGAACCATTAGGCTAACTAACCTAAACCCATGTGTATCATTTCTCTCACTTGCATTTTGCTCAATGACAACACAGGGAAGTATGGATGTGTGTTTTTTGTAAGCCTAACCTTCAACTATTCCACAGGGAGGAGGGGTACCAGGTTGAATATGTCAAACTTACTAAGAAAGCAAATTTTAAGTATGTTTTAAAATTTTTCCTTCCAAAAGTTGGGTATTTTCTCCATATTAAATTAGGAAGATGACTCCAGAATTGTAAATATTTCTATTTTCTGTTATGTGCAACATGCCATACTACAACAAAACGGAACCAACAAATCCAAGCAGGTTTTCCATCAGCTGGAAACCTGATGTTCAGACTGTTGGTGTCACTTTTTTCACCCTTACCTGGTATACAAAAACATTCCTAAATGTTCAGTTGAAAAAGAACTGTTCTCAACAACAGTTGTTAGTGAGACAAGGCTTTCCATCTCACCTTTAACCTGCATCAGGTCTGTCTTTCTTACTGTAGGTACTGCTTTAGGAATATTCCCATTGGTTTTCTGCTGTTCCAAGTCATCTTGCTTGAACCCTGCTTGCTTCAAGGCTGGCAGTTGAGTATCAGCCTGTAAAGTGAATACAGCAGATAAGCACTGGTCTATATAACTGCACATGGATTTGAAAGGGAAGTAGAATTTAGGTAAGAATTTTGCATGGGAAAAAAATCCCAACACACTTGGAAATATTTGGACTGAAATTTTTATTGGTAATAGATGTAGTGTACAACTCTGTCTATGCAGTAGCGTTTCTATGTAACAGCATAGCACATCAGGAGAGTTTTAACATACCTTATTTAACTGCAGCTAATGATGAGATTACTGCCCTTCATTATTCTCAGAGTGTTGCTGAACAGTAACACCACGTTATTTATCCACTGTTGTTCTGCTACTGTGTCAGGGTCAGCAGAGCAAATAAACAGATGCAATTTACTATTAACAGTCTACAGGGCAAGAAAACTGAATTTGGTCATCATTAAACTTCAGCTGAGTAATGCTTGTATAGAACCGGTCTGTAACTATATTAAATGCAGGATTAAGAAAAGTGTAAATTAACCAACTAGAAAATAATACCTGTTTAACATGATGGAGCTTGCTTAAGAATGTACTAAATTCTGGTGCTAGACTGCTGTAAACATCTGACCCACTCAGATATCCAGCCTAAGATGTACACCATCTTGAAGATCCTCCCACTGGGCAATTAAAATTTTATGTATGATTTTTACTTACACTAGCACTGGCTCCCTCACATGGTCCTGCATGACAGAGCTGGCAGGTTTGCCTGCCTGAGACCCCTTTCCATCTCCTCCCCATCTCTGGATCTAATGGCTGGCAGTCCTGCATTTGGTGCTAGCCCTTTCCCTCATCTATAGCAGGGGGAACAGGGAGCTCAGGAATGCCATGCCACCATAAATTAATAAATTACTCCTAGACTACATTAATTAAACATTTGGGGATGTAGGTTTGTACTATACCTCTTGAGAGACACAGGACTCAACTTACGATTCACGATTAATTTCAGGTGAAAATGAAAGATGGTCAGTGAACTGAGGGATGTACCCAGGGGCTTTCACACAGGTGAAATTAAGAACACCCATACTCTAGGACAGGAATCTAAAGCTGCCTGTAGAGAATGGTGATTCTCCAGCTACAGCATGTTTCTGGAGCTGAATGGAGGTAGAAGAGATTTAAAAAGATGGGATGGCTACAATTCCCCTAACGTAGTCCCATGGTTCATACGGTACCCCTTGTAGCACTCAGGCTCCTGTCTTCATGGTCTTTGCTAAAGCAGTCAAGACCCTGCTTGCCCTGATATCTGGTGTTAATCTTTCCCCACTGTCATCTCAAAAACACTAAATGAGGGTATAAAGCCAGGGCCAGTGGGGAAGGAGCTGAGCTGAGCTGTTTGTAGATGACTTTATGAGAACAAGCAAAGAGAAAGACTTGAAAGGAAAAAGACAGAAAAAGAAAACAAAAACATAAGCTCAGATATGGGGTTGCCTGCCTGGCAGCCCTGCATCAGGGACTTCTATGGGACAAAGAAGCTACAGTTATTAACTCCAAATAAAGGTCTGCTTCCACTGTCATTGGAAACCAGAATGCTTTCCCAGTCATCATCAACTCACTGCATTACCATCACTGCTCTCCAGAACCACCCCAAAGGAGGTAGTTGTATCAAGGTAGGGATCAGCTTCTTCCAGGTAACAAGAGAAGGACAGTGGGAAATGGCCCCAGGTTGCAACAGAAGAGTTTTAGATTGGATATTAGGAAAATTTTCTTCATTAAAAGTGTGGTCAGGTTTTGGAACAGGTTGTCCAAGCAGAGGAATTGCCATTCCTGGAAGTTTTCCGAAGGTGTGCCACAAAAGTTTGGCACTTGGAAACATAGCTGAGTGGTGAACACAGCATTGCTTGGTTAATGGTTGGACTTAGAGTATCTTACAGGTCTGTTCTGACCTTAATCATGTTATGATTCTATAACTGGCAGAGGACTATGTCAATTCAATTCATGCAAACATTGGACATTGAACATGAAATATACATGGAGCCCATTTTGCTCTATACCTTATACCAGTTTGGTGAAAAAAACCCAGAGTGTTACAAATTCATTTGTTCTGTGGGGCTTTTTTTGTTGCACTTTTGGTTTTGTTTCATTTAAAAAAAAAGCCAAACATGCAGAGAAAGAACAAGCATATGCACATTCAGAGACACAAACCTTCATGTCAGGTACCATACAAATGAATGGGCAGTCTTATGGTATAGGAAGTCTCACAGCTGACAGAATTGTTTTCTGTTACCAATTGTCATTGGTACTGTCAAGAGCATAGCTTCCCATTTATCCAAGGAGGGCAGTAAAACAAGGGCAATAAAACACTATGTTGTCAAATGTTCATTCAGTCACTTGGAAAAATGAACACAGAAAGAAGTAGCTAAGTCACCAAGAAGCCAGAGTTGCAGCATGACTACTTGGTTGTTTTGAAAAGCATTTAATTTCCATCAAAGCCAGGCAGAACAAGATCTTTTTGTGTCAACACCATGAAGCCCAGTATCAGCAACTAATCTAGCATTAACACTTACCGATGTGTGATAAGCAAATGGTACTGCAGAATATTTGGTTACTGCAATAAAGACATTCAGAAGAACTCCATCTTCCTTGAATCAGTAAAATAAAAATGCTGTATTTAAACATGGTTCTATTCTATAAATAATTCAGCTCCTTAAGATCACTCTCTGTAGTGGAAGTCATCAGAAAATGAGCATAAGACTATCTTTCGCTTTTTGTTGGGCATGAATTATTCTGCAAAAATACTGAGCCTGGACTTAATAGCAAGAAGTTACCTCTTAATTACACATGCAAAATCCCTTTACTTACCTTAAATTTCTAGCTAAGTAATTCTTAATGTCAAATAGATTCAAAAGGCATATGCTGATTTTTTAAGTAGTTGGATAAAAAGATAGTAATTGAAGATGTTGTATTTTCTTCAGCCAAGAAATATACATCATTCTTCAAATTACAGAGCTCTAAGTAAAGCTGTTGAGTTATTAACCAACCAACACTCCATTTTTTTTCTGTCTTAAGACAGACCTTCTATTACATAAGCACATACACCTTAAAAATAGGAATTACTCCAGCTTAAAACACTGGGCAGAAACATACATAGATTTGTCAGGGTCATCTTGCACAAACTATAAGTATGCTTTTATGAAAGCAAAAGGTTGATATTCTTGGGCAAGCAAAAAACTGAGAAAGTTACAGCTTGGCCAAAGAAACACAGCCACATACTAGGGAACACAAACAGACAGAAATTATTTAGGCATTAGCTCTTTTGAGACCAACCCATTTTATATATAAAAAGGATAAGAGATAACCTGCTCTGCCTCACACATAATCTGCTTTGAGTAAAAATTGCCTCCAACTATCCACTTTTGTGCAGGAGACTGAAATTGTCCTGCAGAGGGGCTTCAGTAAAATTCCTCAAGTTCCTTCTCAGATAATTTATCATGCAAACTGGAAATGGTAAAAAAATCCCAAAAATGCAAACACATATACAGAAACAAACAAAGCAAAGGAATCTAGTGCAGGTAATTGTAATTAAAACCTATTGCAAAGCCACACTAAAAATTACGTTGACCACCTCTTTATTAGGGTCTTCCCTAGGTAAACTTTCTTAAACAAGATATATTTGACAAACTAACTATATCATCTCCAAATTATGCAAGTTCTATTTACTTACAAAGATGTATTTATTATTTATTTTTTATCTACTTATTTGATACTGTTTATAAAAACTATTTCCAAGAGCTGTGTAACTTTTATTTGAAGGTAAAACTGGATAGCACTTCCTGTTTGTAATGCTTCTTTCATGTTGCAGCTTTCACATAGCGCAGGTTCCCAGAATAAAAGGTCACTTCAGTACAACACTTCAGTAGTTCTGTCTCCCCCATTTTACATAAAGGACTGGACACATACGGAAACCATTACCTATGGGAATCTCTGGGCAGATGTTTTAACTGTCTTCTCACATGCTTTTTCACCTCTTTGTAAAACCAAGATTCATTCCTCACTGCCTTACCCTTTTCACTTCTGAAGCCATCAAATTTAGCCTTCTCCTAGCCAAAGAAAAAAGGGTATATTCCACTAAACCTCCACTGCCTTTGTAATGAGAGTAGGCTACTCAGGCAGAGTGAAAGGCCCTACTGCAGTCACGTGTGAAAAGTCTAACTTCTAAAACCTCTGTTTCTTCAGTAATCCTGAAGAAAGGGCTATTTTGGTACAGAAATAAACTGGGTGCTTTCCCACCCAAGAGCTTGACTGCCTCTTTCCAGGGCCATCCGTATCAAGCTTAATCAATCCTATCCCTGACCAAATCCCATATCAATGAAGAAGCATGAATAAATCATATGTCATGACAACAGAATGAACTGAAATTACCTTTTCTCAGGATTTTCTGCCACCCTCTGCACCCCAGGAGAAAAAGCCAGCTAACACGCAGCCAACCTAATTGCCAAGCCTGCCCCACAGTAGTGAGCTTTCAATAAGTTCAGCAATGAATTTGTGATTCTTTGGCTCAGAATATCTGACATCAAACAGCTAAGATATTTGATTATCCCTTTATTCCTATAGTAAAATGCTGACATAAAGGACTTCTGTGAAGATTCATAGCTCATGATCTTTGGACTACAATATTCAGGGTTTGCTGCTTCTCTGAAGTGATTCACAGCTTATCCTCATCCTTAACACACAAAGCAACTAAGTACTTCAACAAAGTCAAAAGGTATTATTAACTAAAGTTCAATTGTGTAAATATTCCTTAATGGAACCCACACCACTTCTGGCATCACCTCTCAAATTCTGCCCATCTCAGAGACACGGTGATTTGGAATCTCCTGCAGGACATCTCTTTGTTCTGAATTTGAAATCACCCCATTTCCCACAGATCAGAAACATTCAACAAATGCTGAAGAAGTGAAAAATTTAATGAGATGGAGAAATGCTAATAGGAGATAGCAGAAAGGTGAATAATCAGTTAAGAATTTTAAAAAAAGTATTTTCAAGAAATTATCCAAACCATACCTGGCTATCTTCTGCGACGTCTTTGTTTTCTTTGATTTGTGGTACATCACTATTCTTTTTTCTAAGTTCATCTATCCTTTCTTCACATTGTTCTTTTAATTCTTTCATCTGGTTGATGCACTGTGAGCTGAAAAAACCATGAACAAGATGATTAAGTTTCATCCAGACTCTTCTATAGGGTAATTTTGTAAAATTAACTAATTTTTTTTTCCTTCATATATTTATGTTTTTCTTTACGTTTATTATTGCCTTAATTCTACTACAAAATTTAAACTATTTTGTCTGACCAGCTCAACAAGCTACATGATTTTTCCATTGTGTGTTTGCTAACCAGTCAAGTCCAGGTAAGTTAAAATCAATTTTGATCCTTGAAGCATTTCTAGTATGATTACAGAAATTCATATTTTGATTTTAGCCAGAAAGACAAAACAGAAAAGTACCAGCTGAAATAGAAAACAGATGTAATCAAGTGTTAGCAAACTGAACACACCTCCTCAGTATTTCAGCAAAGTGCAGCACTGCAAGTTGTAACAAAACATATGTTACAGACATGGAGTTCACTAGCAGCTACTGTAAATTCCAGAAGGAATATATTCTAAAGATGCAAGCGCTGTGTATCTTTTAACAAACTTTTAATAGTTACAAAGCACCATCAGGATCTCAACCTTTGTGACAGCAGTCTTCTATCTGCATCCATGCAGCCTGCCTTTCCCTCACAGCTCCCTAACTCCTAGCTAAGGTCTGCTGCTTGCAGCAGTGCTTTTCCTAAAATGCCAGGGCAGTGCTCTCCCCTTCTGTGTATGTGCTGGGGATTCTGTGCAAAGCTCAGGAGTTTTGTCAATCTGTTTCTCAAGGCAAGTGGCTGCAGTCAGGGCAAGAGGCTGCAGTCAGGGCAAGATCATCCTTTTTCTCCCACTCTTTTCATTAGCCATTTTATAGCTTTCAGTTTATATCAAAGGTAGACAAAGACCTAGTGAATAACAAACCAAGACAAGCATTATCCCATAACACACACAGAAGCCTTAGAAACTAGTAATCATGTGAACCCAAGTATGCTCTGACCCCACTGTGAACAGGAACAGCAGTTGAGTGGATCCCAATAACAAATGTGTCACACAAGGGGAAAATACATCAACTTCAGTATCCACTGCCCTGGAGAGCCTGCCCAAGGAAGAGCAGGCTCTTGGCTGGGGACCACGTTTTCTTTTCCATGCTAATCGAGCAACAAAGAAGTTTTATGGGATTTTTAAACCTTTTCTCCTTTCTCTCTCTCCTCTGTTTTTCCACTCAAACATAACTTCCAGTTTTTATATATACAATCAGCTACAGACCTTGCAAACATATCTTTCTGCATTTGAAATCTTTTCCAGCAACCTTTACACAACAGCATGGTCAACATACTGCAAGTTTCTTATCCCCATCACTAAGACTAAGAAGGGGGGTGAATTTCTCCTTATTCTGGCTCTGACTAGTGTTATTCTAACACTGGTCTAATATTCTCAATATCCTCCGCACAACAGCAGCTGCTTCAGAGAGGCATGCTGCAGTTTCTCAAGCTGAAAATAAACTACTGTGTAATCCAAAGGAGTTTCCAGGCTACGTGCACTTTATCACAACAAATTACTCATTTTTATTGCACTTTCACCCTTCTCCAGCCCTGCCTTTCAAAGGCAAAAAATCCCTTCTGTAGTTCACACCTAGAAAGGAAGAACAGTAGCAGACAGATATGCTAACTGACTTACTACCTTTATTATGACTTCCTGTAGACCAGACATTATTCTAACGTCTGATTTGACAGTGCTAATACATGGAAGAGTCACCAAATAAGCCATGCTTTAAACTGGTGAACATCAAAGACAGTAAAACAGAGTAGGCTTGAGTTATACTCACATTCACTATTTTCTAAGAAATAAAAGAACATATTAATTGTGTAACAATTTGCAAGTTTGAAAAAGATGCAGTACATAGACAACCTGATGTCAGAGTATTTGAGAAAGCTTGCACTTTGATCCCACAATGCACATGAAAATAAAGCTCAGTTAACATCTGTGACAAACCCTCACCATTTTAAGCTTATTATCTGTAACAGAATTCTCTTCTTTTAAATGAGACTTGAATACTCTACTCATGCTTACAACAGCTTCTAGTGTACAGGGATAGCCTTAGTTCATCCATGCAGTTATGCAACAAACAAAGCTCTTTAGGAACAAAAATGCATTTGAATACTGGAATGTATTCAATAACAATTTCGAAAAATGAGTCCAGAGGCTTTTGTTTCACTCTGGCTGCTGCAGGAGAGAAGGGTCAGTGCACCAGTGAGCCTTTGCTGTAGAAGCTCTAACCATGACCAGACAGCATTGGGCACAGTGCACACCAAGGGTACATTGTTAAGCTGACTGCTGAGGAATGCACACTCCTTTTGCACACAACACCACTAAGGCAAGATAGCTCCTGCTGACTTCTGCATGGAAAACACTAAGCTTGTTCCAAAAACGCTAAGATGAAACTTCAATACTCCAGTACAAAAAGACAAAAGGTTTTTTTTTCCCTTCTAAGTTCATAGATTTTTGTTTTTATGCATTCCATATGCACAACTGCTTTTACCACTGTCTTCTACAGAACAGTAACTGAATGTTTAAGAAGAGTAATTTACAATGTGCCACTTGAAAAAGACATTTGGCTTCTGTCATCTTTTTATAACATTTTCATTATTTTTATACAAATAATATGGTCCCTCTATTTTTGCACTGGGCACAGTGTACTTGCTACGGTACTTGCTTGTACTTGCTACCTGCTAAGGTGCAAAACCTTCATCCATGCAAATCCAGGTAAAACAAAGAAGCACATAATCAGGTCTAATGCCCCTTCCTGGCAAGGCAGATGAACAGAGAGGCAACACAGCAGTTTATTCCTAATTGGGAGGGGAGGAAGGAAGACAGATTAAAAATAACATTTGGAGTCATTCCAATAATTCTTATTTTTCTAAGCCCACAATCACTTTGGGAAAAGGCTGTTTGTTTTAAAGTGACAGTATTAAGCGAGCATGTAGCAAAGAGGAACATATGTAGCCAAGCACCACCACGTATCCATTTCTGCAATTACCTAAACAATGTAAAGTTAGTTGTGTAAATTAGTTTAGCGGAGAAATATTAACACTGCAACATCCTCCCTAAAGGTAAACAACAAGCAATGTTTTAAAATTACATGCTCCTCCTAGAATCGTGTGAATACTGCACATACTGAAGCTATAAATTATTTTATGAAAGTTTGAGTCCAAAGTTTGTTTTCCTCACTTGTACTCTTAGGAAAAAAGTCTAGAAACAGAAAATGAACATTTAAGTATTTTGCAGCAAAGCTAGTGAAGACAGCATTGCTCCTTGGCTGAGATAACTGCCTTTACAGACTCCCATGGAGGCTCTGCAGGGAATGGTGCACCTGCCTCAAGACCAACCAGAAGCAGACCAGCTAGCTGAGTCTTTGTTCAACTATCACATGGCTGATTTATCACACTTGTCTCTATACTTACCCTCATAAAAGCAAACCCATTTTTACCACTGTATCATGCTTAGCTCTTCACCTTGAGCCAGACCACACCTTGGAGCCATGCTGTCTGAATACAAACTTCCTCTGTTAAACAAAGAGGGATTCTTTATGGTACACTACCACAAGCAAGGGGTGCTCTGTCAGTGATTTCCTCAACACAGCCGTGCTTGTAAACACTTCACCAGATATGGGTAATAAACCTCCAAGTTTTCCTAACCCAGACATTTGCTGCGCAGCACTTCCCTGTACGTGTATATCAATCCAGTGCTTAACAGGTGCACCTCTCACGTGGAGCATGACTGTCCAGCAGATAGAGATATTTGTGCTATATACAGATCTATTAGCTCCTGCTGATCTCAGACTTAGAAGACAACACTGGAAAACAGACTCAGTGACTAGCACAGAACAATTAACAGAGGCCCATGGGTCTCAGGTCTGTCATTTAGCTAAACAGCCAACAGACAGTGCTTAACAACCAGGGTACACAACAAACAGGGGAGAGGCCCCTTAACACACAGCTTATTGAAAGGCAGGTACAAACTGAAGTTTCTGACTTCCTTCTCCTTTTCTGTTAGAAGTCTTAAATTCTCCCCTAATGTAATCCATCCAGGTAATCTTTATTGCATGAGTAATAATCCAAAAAAAGGTGACAACCAACTGGTAATCAGTAAGTATCACAGAAGCACTAGCATTAATCTGCAATTCTAAGGTGGAGGGAAAAATAAAAATAAGAAAATATTTACTTCAAGTGTAGCCTGCAGAATTCAAGTTATTTGAGTGTCATGTTCCACTTTCAGTTATAATTCCTACAAACCTGGCTAAATAATGGCTGCTGAAAAAATACCTATCACTACAACAATTACATTCTTGATGGAACATCATTATGAGAACATACAAACAGTAAATTCTAATGCTTTTTTATATCTATGCACAAGGGGGAAGATATTACAGATTGTGAAGGCAGGTAGAAGAAACAAGAATATTACTGAGCAGAAAGAACTGAGGAGAAATTCCTAGAAATACCAGAAATGTGTGTTTAGTATAAGTATAAGTAACTTTCAGTTATCCATGCTTTAAAATTCAGTGCGAAATATTAAGAAAAAGCCATGACTAGGTAAGTCATGTAAAGCAGAATACATGAGTTTGATGGTACCAGAAATTCCCAAGACCTCTGTCAGTTCAATAAGGTACAGCTTCTCATCAGGTATTCCCCTACCTCAATTCAAACTTCTTCACAGTTTAACTTCTTGCTGTTTCAATTTTCCCACACAATTCTTAAGTGATAATATTGCTACCTTTATCCTCATGCAATAGAAGGAATATAAAGAAGTTTCTGGGCATAGAGAAGAAAAACTGTGGAAAGTTAATGCTATTCTCCAAGATCAACAGTGAGCAATTTTAGATGAGTCAGATGTTACTTGTCTCTTTAAAAACATGTATTTACTAACAGAGCTATAGCTAACACAGGAATACTCTGGGTTATAACCAAGTCACCTACAATTTGGGAAGCCAAAATTTCCTAAAGAACATACATACAGATCATATGAGAACTTCCTCTGAAGGTTAGTTTGGTTCTTCTGAAACCAGTAAACATCCAGCTGTAGCTTTCCATATTCCGTCTGCAACTCTTTCAAGTGTTCTGGTCAAAGCAGGATTAAAATACACATTAAGATACACATATACATATAGATTCTAAACCAGAAACATCAAGAAACAAATTTGCAATAACAATGCTAAATTTATTCATCTGTCATGCAAACTGCTTTTCATAAACAAATGCATAGATAATTGTTGAATTTATTCAGCAAGGGTGCATGGGATCTGGTAAGAATAACCTTTCAGCATAATATATTGGCAAAACAGTATAATACATATTTTTACCTACTTTTCCTCTTAAGGAATACACAGAACTATGTATTTGCAGATATGCAAACCCTGCTAAGTTGCAGTCTGGAAAACCTTTACATTTGTGAAATCATAATCACAGCACAATATAAAACAGCATTCACATTTATCAAGCTTGCAATGCTTCCCTAAATAATATATAATGTATACCCATGTTCCATAGCAACAGAGGCATCTATGATTTAGTGTTTTCTTCCTGATAGAAACCTCTGTGAGACAGCATCAGAAGACAACACCACAACATACATACTTCATAGGATTCATTCCCAAGTACCCCCAGAATACATTGCTAACAACAATTTTGAAACACTACCATGATTAGAAATTAATTAGACTGACTTTTTAAATTTAACATAGGATTTGTGAATTCCTCTGGTGCTAAAATGCATAACCCCACATCTCAGGGAAGAATGCAAGAATATGTTGCCAGGTAAAATGAAGAAAAAAATGATGTAACTTAGTTCTATTTATGTTCTATCATAAGAGTCAGGAGTACTACATCAAGCACTACATAGACAAATCCTCCTACTACTGTGGCAGATTAGACTGACACTTAACTGGAACCTTGCAGATGAAATATCTAAGTCATAGCAGCTTCTGTACCACCCCCATGACTTGAAGAAAGGCACCATTCTCATAAGACCACAGAAAAATCCAAGTCTTAAAAACAGGGAGCCTAAAAATCAGTATGAGAGAGTCACAGGGGTACCACAACATACCTCGTAGACTCTGAATCAGCCGATCATTTACTGTGATGTTACTCATCAGCACTGCCTGAAAGAAGCAGAAAAATCTCCAGTGTTTTAATTGCAAAGGACCTGTATTACCATTATAAACAACACCTATCAAAGCACTTGTAACAAGATCTTCTTTTTGTGCGCAACAGTTTTGACAGTGTCACAGTTGAACAAAACCTTTTAGCTGCTTTAGAGATCTCCTACTGCAAACAACATTCACTTTAACCCAGATTTTCCAGTATAGGGGAGTGAGGGAAGATATCACCACACAAATGAAAAGAGGAAAAATTTAAAGGAATTTATAGATACTAAAATTGCTTGTCACTTTATTCTAATTTCATCTCATTACTGGAGTCACAGTCAGACTTTATTTACCTCTTGAAGGAAGAACACAACATCACAGCTCACAATCAATTACCCTCTCACTCAGGAATCAATACATATGTATTCAGGCATGCAAAGATAAGCTATGAAAGCATTCATCATTCAGCATAAAACAACTCCATGAAAACAATGCGAAACCCTTGCATTGTATTCCTTTTCTACCTTTCTTCTCAACTGCTTTCATGTTGGAGTGGCCTTCCTCCACTCCTTCACTTCGTTCGCCCTTTCATTCTGAAGAGGCAGTCAACATAGGAACATGTTTTGTCTATTCTTTCATCAATCTCCATCTACCATTTCATATACACACATTCCCCAAAACACATGAAAACTGAATCAAGTCACAGCTAAGTGAAATTATTCCTGTGAGGCAGATGCCAGGATAACTCAGATTCATATGCATAATTTAGCAAGTCTGGTGCACAAGAGTGCTTAAGAATACAAAAAAGAGAACCACTGACTCTTCAGAAACAATCCAGTACAGCCTTAGGAAGGCATTTCTCAGGCTTCATTGTCAGTTTCCCTACTATCCTTGTCCTGGGAAACCCTCAGGGTTCTTCAATGGTCCCAGAAAATCAACTCCTCTGTTTCCCAAAGTTTCTGCTCTAGTATTGCTGTGTGTGTATGTCCACACCCAAAAAGAAGTTGCAGCATCCACTCTGTCTGCCCAAGTCACCCTGAAACACTGACAGCATTGTTGGTGCCTTTCTTCCCAAGGCTACAGTAATAAGAGCCAGCTGATTGCATGAGTGCAGCGTTCAATAAATCTGAGTGGAACAGGACCCAGCAGGGCAGTAGATTTGTCTTCGAATGACCCTTTAAAGAGTCACACTTCACAGAGGTGGTCATTCAGCTGTTGCTAAGTATTTCTACACCATTAGTATTAGTTGCTAAGTATTCTACACCATTACAACAGGTACAGCTGTTTTGTGAACACCACCATGAAACCTCAAGAAAAAAAGGTCATGCTGTAGCAAAAAGAAATTCAAAAAACAGTAACAACTTGTATGTAGGATCGTTTATCTCTCCCTCTCCTTTCTCATAGGATAGGTAAATAAGAAATTCACTCTTTTTCACTGGTTTATTAGGAAAAGGAAATTAATGTTTCACTGGAAATTCCTAGTTTTGCTATTGTGTGGACAATGTAGTCAGGTTGTTCCAGGATTGCTACCTTCAGGATAATACAGCATTGTCCACTATCAGAAACTATCAGTGGACTAGAAAAATCAGCATGATAGAGCAACTTGTAATTGTATATTCTTAAGAGTTTTTTGTGGGGCTTTGTTGGTTTTGGTTCTATTTATTGGGGGGAAAGGGGAGGGACGAGTGGGACCGAATGGGGGGGTCCTTAAAAATCAAACTCCTAAATGCCAGGATCACTTATGTGACAGTAAACATACAAGTGTAACATGTTTTGAACATTAGGACAATAATAACTGTGATTAGCTGAAGTAAGAAGAATTACTTTCCACATTAAAAAAAAGTCTCTTTGAATCACAGCAGGGAAAAAAACACGTCTGCCTTGGTCTCTATGGATTGCATATAAAACTTCCTTTTGGCAATGCCACATCTATCTCCTTGAAAATGTGGGCAACAGTCCAGGCAAAAACCTGTTAAATCCTAGTTAGCTGTTTAACTTGAGCAGGAAACACTGTTTAATAATTTACAGCACAGCACTGCAACTGCCACCTTCCAATCACACTAAGTCAATAACATCAGGTTTTCCATTCTTCTTCCTATCATTCAAGTGTTAACTAATTTTCACTTTGTGGCTGTAAATTAAGCAAACATTATTTACTTTTGGGGTTTTATGCTGGTCAAGAATGAAAACTGCTGGGAAGTACTCAGCAGACACATACCAATACTCAGTTCTAGAAAGAAAATCACATTTTAAACTTCATTTAGCCCAGAAAACAATAGCTATAATCTCCAAGAGCAAAAAACCCAGCTTTGGAAAAATTCCCCTATTACCACACCAAAATCTGATATTCTGTGATACAGTAAACCTATAATATAGCTCCAGCTTATTCTACTCATAAACATGTTTGCACAGAAGTCTTTATGACTACCAAAGAGGAAAAAACCAAATCTTTTGATTGAAGACAATGCTGTGGACAGCAGCGCTTCAAACATCAAAACTCAAAAGTCACACTTCCACCAGTAGTGTGGGAAACAAACTGCTCCAGCTGTACAGCAAATTTTTTAATAATAGCAGCTGAATTGTTTATTATTCACCACAGATCATGCCTACATAAGTATTATTCCAGTTAAGAGACACAAAGCTAAAGCTACTGTTTAAAAATAATCGAGCATAATGCAGAAATATGCATGAGGAAGCTTTGAGATAAATTATTTGAAGGGGTTTTTTTGAGCACATACTTTGGACTATGCAAATGCATTTGATCTGAATAATGCGGAACAGTATTCTCCATACACATATTCATTGGAGGTATTACTACAGTAACTCCTCCAGCATTTGCTACTATCAAGAACCAAGCTTACCCAAGCACATTGAACTGACATGTGTCCTTTCTAACACTGACTGTATGTGGTGGATGTAAAAGCATAATTAGCATGTATATAAAAGCATAATTGCAACAGAAAAAAGAAAGGAAATAGTTTGATAAGCATAAATACTAAAACTTAAGAAAAAAGGGGCTCTGCATACACAAATATAGCACAAAGGAGAAAAAGATAAGCCACAGAATCAGTAACTCAACTGGTAGGAACAAAACCAACTGTGAATAAAGCAGGATGGGAAGGTAAAATTTATACACGCAGAAACAGACATTTATAATTAACCAGGGAAAAGGAGAGCACTTATTACATGATTAACTCAAACTGATTTAAGTCCTTCCAGCACAGAGAAAGAGCGGCTCTGTCTTGCATGCTCCCACAACTCCCCACACTACCCTGGCATTAACATGAGAATAATGCTGGCAACACAATCACGTTTTAGTTACTGTTCAGTAGTGCTTGCACTCAGGCAAGGATTTGCCTGTTTCCCATGCCCTGCCAGCCAGCAGGTGTACAAGAAACCAGGAGGAAGCTCTGTCAGGCGTCCCAAACTGGCCAAAGGGACATTACTTACCACAGAATATAGGGACAGAGTGCGGGAGCTGGCCAGGAGGCATTGATAGCTGCTGGGGGACAAGTTGGGCAGCACCAGTGGACAGCATGCACTGAGCAACTGGATTGGGTATATCTTGCTTCTGCTGGGTTTTACTCCTCTCAGTTATCAAACTGTTCTTATCTCAACAAAGTTTTCTTCAAAAATCTAGAGGGAGATGTGGAGAGTGAGGAAGTCTGCATGATATTTACTTGCCAGCTGGTGTTAAAACATGAGAATTTACCACAAAAAGTCTTTTTGGTTCCAGGCCAAGAGACTAACAGCCAAACTATGTATTAATGTATGGGGAAAAAGTTGATAAATATGGTTTTAAGGAAACATTTCTCTTTAAAGTTCATCATTGTGTTGTACACTCACTTATACTTCAGTGGAGGCACATCAATTAAGTAAGCCTTAGAACAAACTTCAAGCTCAAAATGGAGGAGATATTGTTCATTGGAACCTATGTCCCAATAAACAGAATTCCATTCAGAAATTCCACTTTTCCTCAATAAACATAAAAAACCCCACCCAATCAACAAAAGAACCCCAAACAAATGAACAACCCACGCACCCAGCAAAACCCAAACCCAAAAAACCACCTCTGTTTCTACACAGTAGTTCTGCCAAAAATCTGAGACTCAACCTTGCATCACAGCCTGTGATAAAAACAATCTAGGTTCTGTTTAGTCGCAGAGGACACAAGGACATGCACACCATGACATGTTGCAGTTCTGCCTTCAAAACCACCAAAATTGCAAAGTTAGTTTCCTAATGTTTAAGCACAAGAGGGTGGGTATTTGACACACACGAATACAAAATTACTATTACAGGTAGTGGGCAACAGCAAGTAGATTGGAGAAAAAAAAGCCTTATGAAACTACAGGACTTTCACTTCACTTTATTCACTTCCCCTCATTTTACATTTAACAAAAACCCAAATAGTAGGCAATGTAAGCAAAACAAAATCATATGATATGAGAATATTAACATGAAACTTCCACAGGTATATCTAATGCACCTTCTGACTTTTGTCCAATTATTTAGCTGTGAAGAGGTAGCAACATTCCAATAGTTAACTTCAAACTACATATGCACTAAATTCCCCCTCTCTGGTTTAGCTAGCCTCAGACCACCCTTTTTTTTTCCTTCCATCACGTGAAGATATATTTTGAACAGAGGTGATCTTCTAGACTTCTGCGTACCAGTTATGAGGAAGCATACTGACTTCCCTTGAAAATTTAGTAATATTGTGCTGCAGCAAATATGGGACATGAGGCAGTGCTTTCCTACCTCAAAACTTTTCCAAAACTAGAACATGCAGCACTGTTTGGGTTGGAAAAAAAAAAAAATCAACACCCAAAATATATATAGGCTTCAGTGAAAAGGAAAAGGTACCTTTCTACTCTCTCCTACAGACTACTGTAATTCCTTCTGAGTGGAATCGACTCCGTGCATACCAATAGGTACTTTTTGTCAGAAGACTGCTAGGAATTGAAATTTTCCCAGAGGGAGGGGACCAGAGAGCAGCTGTGGCCAGTGTTAAAAGATACTGAGCAAGAGGACAGTGACATGCTTTACATAGAACATACAAATCTTGGCCCTTCTTAGTAAAACAAGATTTGGGTAGGAGAAGATTTATGTAAATCCAAAGAAAACTACCAACTGCAAAATCATACTCATGCACTTCACAGATATTAAACACATTGTTGCCCTGTTATGCTCCTCAAAGAGACTTCTGTGGCTCTGTAAATCCCAGAAGCTGCAAGTCCTGAATAACAACCACATAGAATATACAGATTAGAAACAGCCTTTTTGCACTCCTGAACTGTTGTTATTGAGTGTTCAAGTAAGACTACCTGGTCTCATCACTCTACTTCTGCATGGAATAGCAGAAGCCATTTCCTAAATCTACACTAATCCTTAAAAATTCAAGCAGGGTTTTTAAAAATAGACTGGGGGCAGTAGTGTTTCATACACACTCACACCTAAGAAAATAACTACAACAGTAATTTGCCAGAACTACACTGCCCCAGTGAATGGTGAGCCCACACAAGCATAATACTCCATATTACAGTGTAACAGGCTCAGACTACCAACCTTCTATGCCCTCATCCTTCAAGCAGCACAGAGACAGTTCTACTACAAAAGAAGGCAGATTTAACTCAAAGTGATTACTGCACTGCTAGTGACAATGACTTTAACTGAGCAAAACATCTTACTGGTGTTTTGGTTTGGTATGAAAGTAAATCAGTACTGTAATTATTCTGTGTTTTATCACAATGAGCAGAGATGAACTGCAGTTATGATGTGTCTCAAATGTTACTTGTGGCTTGCACTTGGTTAGAAGTCCAAATTGTGTTAGTGTCTCTCATATGTGAGTTTCCTCTATAGACAAAAAATGTAATTTCTTCCTCAAAAAGTAGAAGGTTTGAGAGGGACCAGTCATTCCTACAGAACTGCTGAAAGCATTTTATTTTTCTTTAAGAACAGCAAGAACTATGCAAACTCTTATTTACGACTCGAAGATCTCTAGTTAGCTATAGTCTGTAAAATGCTTGTAAAGTGGGTTGAGAGTCTCAGGATTTAGATTTGCATTCATTCTTCCTGACTAGGTAAATACTGGCCACTAATCCTCACAGAGTAAATGTTCAGTTCAAGGAGAAAGCTTCCCACAATCAGAAAGGGTGAATTCATTACTTGCCTCCCAGGAATCCTAGATTCCACTGGAATCTATGGAGCCAAAATACAAGGATATATGCTTATATCCTGTATATACCTTCCTATCTTATACACTCAAGATATGAGCATACAAAATACATATATACATGGACAGAGATACACACAAACAAAAAATCACTCAGATGCTGACTTTTCTTATATTCCATATCCCTCTGTAAAAATAACCTCTGATCCTAGACAGCTTCTTCCAATAAAGGTTATTAGTGAGCAGAATTAAGGTTTCCCTATCTTCCCTGCCACCCTATCTGAGGCATTCCTGAATTACAGAGGATGAATCCATAGCAACCTGGCTGATGTCTTCTTTTGACAAATGCACAGCTTTCCAGCAAAACAGCTCTCCCTACTCTTAAACTAGAGTTGGAAAACAAACAGCATATCCACAGGATATTTGCTGTGTGTGACAAGAAAAGCAAATTTTGAATTTGATACAAAATGGTGCACAGGCACATACCTGCTCACCCTACCACTTGAGGCTCCTGAGTGAGACAGAATTCTCCAGTCACAGAATGCAGAAGTCAGGAAATTAGTCCAATGGACCACTTCCCTAGGGTATAACTTCCTGGGGTTTCTAAGCAAGCTTTATAGACTGAACAACTGTATTTTAGGGAGATAGAGGGAAAAGAATTTAGGACACAGGAATTTCAACTACATTGGCCCCAAAATCTACCTTTTTCAGCATCCCGCCTCTAACATTGAAAAGCCAAATGAGTTCCAAGGCAGCCATAAAGCACAGTATTTTCCAAGCAGCAGCTGCCTGTCTGAGGAACACATGGAGATAGAGCAAACACCTTGGAAGTGGGTTAGGTGTTTGTCCAAGGCCATCCAGTTGCTCATTAACCTACACAGACCCACTGTAACTGGGTATTATGGATGCCACACACTTGCAGCTTCACCACCTATTGCATGAAGAGCACTACCTTCTGCTCAGTCTGAACTACAACTTGATCATGGCATTTGAGGCACATCAGTGAATGCAGGACAACCCTGCCTTTCCTCTCCAGCCACAAATATTTTCTGTACCATTTCGAATCCTGAAGATGACTGTGATGATTCTCCTCTGCTGACCCTTGTCCAGCCTGTAAATCACACTCTGGATTCCTGTAGAGAAACTACTGCACAGATTTGGTGACCTTTGCTCCCCTCTCTATGCAGTTCACAGCACTTCAAAACTCCACAGTACAACAATCAAGCCAGTGTAATTCTAAGCTGCTTTGTAACTTTTGCCTTGTCATTCACCCTTGCAATACCGCTGTCTGACCACACGGCTGCATAATATCTCTACAAGCCACTTCAACTCCAGGTGTGAACGTGTTCACTTCTCTTCCTCGCCTTTATCACCAGCTCTTTCAAGAGAAAACTCCAAGATAACTCAGAAGAAAGACTTTCTTTTCCAGAAGCCACATTGACTCTTCCCCAGACACCACATTCCACCCCATGTCCAACAGCAGTTCTAGTTCTGCAAAACACCTGCTACTACTTCTCTTGGCATGGAGGCCACATTTTATGAACAGTTCCAGTAGGCCCACTAGGCTCAAAAACACCAAAGGAAAGTGGATTGCGTGCTGTCACCTAACACTCATCTGATGCCAGAAATCTGAAGCAAAAAGATGGCACATCATGTTTGGCAGAAGCAACATTTCATTCACTAAACTTTCTTAAAACTCCTAGATGAGGTCCTGTCACCATCTCTCAGCACCTGCCCCTCTTTGCTAGCCAGTGCTGAAAATTCTCTGGCCAGCCCTTTCAGTGTCTTTTAGCAGCTCTGGCAATACCTGCCTATAGAAAGGAAGCATAATACTCCATTACATTTGCCCTTTTCTTACCTTTGAATTTTATTTTTTCCACTCGTGCATGTGTTTTCACTCCCTGTAGGACTGAAGCAGAAAGCAAGAAAATGCCACAGCATTCAGGAGCAACACCCAATAACAGGAGGCAGAAGTGACAAGATTTGATTACTTACTTGAATACTGTCCGAATATTCTGAGACATCTTTTTGAAAAATGCACACATTGAAAAAAATAAATAGACAAACTATACCTCATCTTTTTAAAAGTATATGCAAGGACTGAACATAGGGAGAAGAGAGAAATTATCAAGGATACAGGTTTGTCTCAAAATAGGTAAAAAGAACTGGTTTATTATTTCCTGGAAGACTTGGAGTAAAGATTATTTCAAAATAAACTAATGATGTATGACACTGATGCACCCATTTTACCTTCCATTTTTAATCAATTTTTGTTCCTCTAAGTTCTTCAAAGATTAATCTGGTTATATTTTTCTCAGGCAACACATTTTGAGGAACAAACCATTCCCTTACAGTGAACCTGCTACCTGAAGAGTACCTATCATCATCACAAGATGTGACTGTTCAGCCTTCTGAAGGTAATAGTCCTGGAAAGCTGATCTATAAACTTCAGCCACTAGACTCTATGAGAGAAGCAATTGAATACTCTCAACTAAATGCTTCTGTGAATAGGGAGAAAATGGATATTGCTGACTAGCAACTGCAATCAAAGTGGTATCTGCAACACAAGCAAAATATGCAGCAAACCAGTTTGCAAAATACTACACAGCAGGAATCACACACACTGCTATTTAAATGGATTTGTTCACATTCTTCACAAAAGAACACCATTCCCCTGGTGAAGCTGAACTGTCAGGAGCACTGCCGTGAAAGTCTCACCTTCTCATATCTTCCCAATACCATTAAGTTTTTGAGGCAGAAAGCCAAGATGACACAAAATTTGTAAAGCATTTAGAAATAAATGTCAACCATTTATGCTTACAAATATATTTGGGAATATATCTCTTAGTCCATCTCCCTCTTTTTCCTAATTTTTAAAACATTACTGTACAGGAAAGAAAGTGAAGGGACAATCCACGTACGGTAACAATTTATAGAGAGGATAAGAGTTTTATTCAGAACTGCTGTTACTTGCACTTTTTAGTATTTCAAAATTATACAACAAATGCTAAAATGTCCATTCAAGGTCATTTTCTCAATATCGTACAATATAAAATGTTTTGCCACACCAGCATTGTCTGTAAACTGCAACACGTGAGCACCACTTCCCACTGCAGTGTGTGTCTTGGTAAACTACAGTCTCACAGAAAACCATGGCTAGGAAAAGCCCTACCTTCTCTTCCTGATGTGCTCTGTTCGCATTTTCCATCTGAAAGCTGTGCAAGGACTGGATTTTGTCAATCTGCTGTCGCTGCTTCTCTAGCTCCCCTTGGAATTCATTCTTTTTTTGTTCCACAGCACCCCTTTCTGCTGCTGCCCTGCGGACTTTGCCTTCCAGATCCATGACGCGACCCTGAGGAAGAGCAGATTAGCCAAAGCAATCAAAAAATGCTTCTCCCTTGCCGGAATCTTGTCCAATATATTCAAGGAATAGCAAATTTTACAGCGCTAACAATGCAGATATCACAAAAGTCCTGTGTCAGCCAGGGATACTAGTCATACACACACACACTCTTCCGTAGTTTTACATAAATTAACAGGAGTGCATATTTTGTAAAGACTCTAAAATTTCTGTTAAAGATGAGAAAAATTAAAAGCTCAGTACTTGAGCATAAAAAAAACCCCAAAACATAAACATAAGAAAGATTAGAAACTACAGTCTTTCTGAAGTCAAGGTCAAACAATTTTTTAAATTTAGCCCATACAATTGTGACAGCTTTACACTTCTCAGCGTTGACCCCAAACTAACTCAGTGTGGAAACTCAGCTCTCAAACCAATCTGATTCCCTGGAAGAGCTAGAACTGAGTAGAGGGAGGACAACACTGCCCAACTTTTACATGAACAATTCACATATAGCTATTATACAAAGACATATATGAGAAAAATCCATTCATTCATAAACAGAAAATCATCATTCCTCTTGACTGCTTAAAGAACATCTACAGTCAGAATAAAATTCAACACCATCACATCCTGTAAGAGACATAAGCTAAGGAATTAAGCCTCATGTTTTCACATTCTTTCCTCCTCCCTCCGCCCCTCTTGTTTTTAAGTACCAATTTAGTCTTGCAGGACGTTGTTTCTAAACATTTTGGGTTGAAACTGTTCTTCACAGCAACTAGGAATACAAAAACATGCCGGGGGCTGGGGATATCAACAGAATGAAAAAAGACCTGGTGATTCCAGGTGGACTAAAAATTAAATATAATAAAAACTGCACATGTTCCAAGACTCCAAGAAAATGTTCCAAATCTCCTTACACCACGTATGCAGTATGTCATGTCCCATCTACCCTGCCTCTCTGCCACAGAAATAAAGAAAAGAGAGAGGAGTCAGAGGAAAAAAAAAAAGGAAAATTACTTGCAGTTTAGCTGGAATAGCAAGGAAAAACACTCCTTCCATTTCAGTCATAACACCTGCAAAATCCTGCCAACAAACAAATGGATCTAGAGAGAGCTTCAGAAGCTCCATCCATGTTCAGCTATGCTTTTATTCCATTCAGACTGTGTGACCATGCCAAATTGAAGTAATTTTCAGGCTAACTTTAGCAGAAATGTGTAAGATGGTACAGTGTACCTGTAGTAGTATCTGAGGACCTTGTGTCTCTAGGTTATGAAGACCAAGATGAATCTGTGGCATATTTTTCTCTCTATCAGCTGCTTCATGGCTGTGCAGCAACACTTCAGTAGTACTGACACAGTTACTACCCACTGGTAGCCACCATCCTGAGGCCACTGACTGAGGGGAAAGCAAGGGATGACCAGGGTCTCAGAAGTCATAAGACACACCCTTAACCACATGGCCAGACACAAGTGCCCTTGTTTGAATACTGCCAGTTCTGAGGTGAAAGAAACAGGAGTTCAACTCCTTCTGTTGACAGTACTCAGCTTTCCACTCAGTACTAACATTTGGCTCAGTTACAAAGACCATGCAAATTCACTGGATAAACTGGGAAGGAGCTTTCATGAGCCACGTTTAATCAACATGTTGCTAGTTTTTAGGTCAGCTTGTTAAAAACAGTAACAACAGAAAAGGAAAAAAAAAGAAAAAAAAGGGGGGAAAAATGTAACTGTCCTGCAGAGACTGTCACAAATCAGAAATTTGACTCACATATCCTATATCAAATGGTCCAGAACAAATGGTCCAGAAAGGATTAAAACCTAAGCTCAACAGCCACAAAAAATACAGTTATCATCAGAAAAATATAGTTATCATCAGGCAAGGTAATTATTACATGTGACTTGTATGTTCTTCTTCAGAAAGGTCACCAAGAAACACAAATTCAGACTTCGTTTCTGAACAAGCCAGATTTCCTTGTACAGTATGCATACAATGCTATTGGTCATGTACAAAGACAAATCTAGGAATATCAGTGTGCTAGTTTTGACTGGGATAGAGTTAATTTTCTTCACAGTGACTGGTATAGGGCTCTGTTTTAGATTTGTGATGAACACAGGGTTGATAACATAAAGATGTTTTTGTTACTGCTGAGCAGGGCTTGCAAAAGCCAAGGTCTTTTCTGCTTTGTGTACTGCCACGATGGCACGGAAGTTGAGGGTGCTTGGGAGGGAACAAAAGAGGATGGCATTTATCACATCTTTAATGTGAAACAGCACAAGACAGCTGAACATTTTGTGAGAGCAGAAGTAACAAGTATCACACATGCAGGTGTGTTCAAGTTTTGGGTTCCTCTCAGGTACAAATAGGCATTCGTCCCACTTCCCCACTACTGATAAGCAATGACTATAAAATTTGTGGAAGTTCCTACAACAAGCTGAAGATCCTGGCTTGCCACATGAAGGAGAATCATCCTTCTCGTGAACTATGTTTACTACTTGCAGAAGTACAAAGTGACATGCGGATCAAAAGGAACATTACCTGCAGATCCATGCTGCGAGAACTTGCAACCCAGTAATTGAAACCCAAAACAATTATGCACGCCACGAGCGCAGCCACGAGGAGTGGTGGAGACTTCATCCCACGACAGCTGTTTCCTAGTCCTACCATTTGAAGAAATGAACAAATCTGAAGAATCACAGTCAGTAGGGAAACCTGCAAATTAAAAAGGGCATATTGTACTGCATCCCAAACTACAGCTATTTTATACATACAATAATGTATAATACAGCCCATCAGCTGACTGCAAACAGTAATGCAACAGCTGTCAGCTGATAGGCTTACACCCAGCAAGGAAGGTAAATGTACTAGTGTTGACCTGTCTAGATATTTGCATCTGAAAGACAAAGAAAGGTCATCTTAGCATATACACTATTAGCTTGTACACAAAGCCTCACACGCTCTTGAGGGAGATGTCTTGAATGCTCCTAACAATATAATGCAAATCTGCAATAAACAGAACCAGCCATTTTTTTATCATACATCTACCCAAAAATCCATGCAGACAACACTGGGGTCGACAACAGATTGCTTTTTACCTAATTTACTCAGAAAATTAATTTAGTCTTGCTGTTTGAAGAGTAATTCGCTTTGAAGAGTAATTTGCTTTCTAAAATTGGACTATTTCAACTTATTCCATCTGGCACTACTATTCTAACTTCTTATTCCTGAGCCTGTAAATAAATACGTAAATAAGACTGAACCAAATTATTTAAAGGAGAACCTAAAAATAACAATTATTATAAATATGAGCAGACACTCCACTGATTTCAATGTTACATGGCATTAAGTGTTCTCCATTTTGATGCCCAGCTGCTTCCTCTGCTCCTACAGAAAATAAATCATGAATTAGCAGTACCAGGGATACTACTGGTTGTTATTGAGATTTGTGTTATTTCTGTGAAACAGACCATCTTAAAAGATAGGCAGGGGCAAAGGGTAGCTGCAATTCTCTTTGAAATAAGCCACATTGATTTTATGGTGTGGTGATATCTGGTCTTAATAAGCCTAATGGCACCTAGCTTCATTAATCCTTAAACTCCAAGGAATCTTGGCTGCAGTTTGTAGAAGATTGCTTCCTTGTAAACTGAGATTAACTTTTTTTCTTTCTGCACTCCAGCAGTGAAAAGACAGAAAAAATAAGCACAGAAGACCAGGCAGTCAGCAAATATATATGCATCATAAGACACTAGTTAAATCCAAAATTACTAGTATACATTTACTAGTAATATATAGTACAAGCTCTCAAGGTACATATTTTTAAGCAAAGCAACCTCTTCCCTACTACTGCAACACACAAGTGGCAATGTTTTAGAAATTAATAAATGGTAGCAACTCTCAAAGGATTTACATGTGAACATACACTCTAAGTACAGGGGAAGAATATGATGCCAGCATTTCACAGGTCCCAGAAATGCAAATTCTATTGTACATCCAGCACTTAAGTCCTTCAGCAGCTCACCTATACCTCAGTGTCCACATGCATTCTCTGCAAAATTCCCTCTCTGCAGTCAAGATAGATTATAACTTCTCATTTCTCAGCAGACAGTGCATAATACTGTCAGATTCACAAAGGTTTCCAATCTGTGTGTTCATTTGAAAAGTTTCCTAATTTGAATTTGAGGGTGGAACATACAGAGCACATAAGAGTAAAATGCAGCTTCATTAAAATGTTGCCTCTTCATAAACACCCACGCACACCACAAAACAGTCCAAAGAAGTCTAACACCTGAGACTTGAGTTTCTTGCCTAAAGGAAAACTCAGCTAAGGCACAAAGGGACACATGCAGCACAGCTCCAGAGGACACCCACAGGGCCACATACAGATAAGCAGGGTCAACACTAAGAAGCAAAGGCAAGGAAAGGAACCATGTTGTTTGGATTTTTTTTTCTTGTAATGCAAAAAATTAACACGCAGTAGATTAAAACACACACAGAGACATGCACAAATTTCCAGTAGAAAGCTATGAATTGCAGAAACACACACATCTTGCACAGACTATTATCCTACCGTGTCATCCTAAAAGAAGCACCTGAGAAGTACAGAGCCACCATGTCATACACATGACCCCTGAAAACCAAGAACCCCCAATCTCCAGAGCAGCAAAAACGAGAGCACAAAGGGCACGATGGAGTTAGCACTGCCATCTCAGCAAAGAACAAGAGAATCTATTTACTTTTGCATACCAGAATACAATACTGTATTTCAAAAAAGGTCTGTCAGAACCCATTATGAAGTCATCTGTATCTTGTTGTCTGCTGTAATAGTAGGTACACCTGACACATGGAAAAACTACAAAGAGCACTGCCAAGATGCAGTGATTCATTCTAAGTGTGACTTGAATAAAATAACTGGTATTTTCCTCATAGCTGTCAGAAATAGAGAAAACAGTTCACATTATCAGCAGTAACAGCTTGCACTGTAGTTATCTACTAGATAAATATATGGGACTAGCTGTTTAGTTCAAAAATTTTCAGAGGTAAAGCAACCATATTATTCAAGGAAAGAATGATGAGTTCTCCATGCAGCTTAAAGCACAGGCACAAAACCATGCTAAAAAATGCCAATACACCTAAACAGTAGACAAATCTGGCAGCATCTGTTTTTCTGCTGCTTCCACCCGTTAAAAACAAACAGGCAAATAAGTGCTGGTTTCACTAAAGCATGTTTGACTTCAGTACATTGCTCTTTCTAGAAAACAGCAGTGTTGTTTACCCATAAATAATTTAAATTAATTAGGAATATATTTTTATACTGAACAGAAGGAAAAGCAAAACAAAGAAGAAAGGCATGAAAGACACAGAAGGCTCTTCTGTTCACATACTGGAGACCCAAAACTTTACCTCAGTTGCAATATCAATATTCCCCCTCTCTTGTTAGTTTAAAAAATAAAAATTGTTTAACTTTCTGCCATGGGTACACATACTCACATATTTTGGAAGAGAGATAAGCAAATCAGCTCAATAAGCACATCTACATGAAAACCTGTTTGCACATGCTGTTTTCCAGGAAACATCTGGTCTGGCACAGTTATTTGAGTTGGATTTCAAATAAGTTTCTGATCTTATGGGTAAGAAAGCAATTTTACTGAAGACGAAATCCAACAATGTCCGTGGCAGATGTAAAAACAAGCATATTCGTAAAATTCCTGACTTCTGAACAGAAGATTCCATCCTTCTGCTTTTCCAATCTAGTGGTACTTCATTGAGGAGATGTTTTAGACTGAGATATTCAAGCAAATTAACACACAGCATACTTTTACTTCCCACAGTAAGCAATTCTTTCTTTTTATGGTACTCAGCTGAAGTAGGATATCTGGTATCCAGCAATCTTTTACTATAGATAAGCAGCAACATTGCCAACCAAGCCTCAAGACGAATACACTAGTTCTAAAGACAAAACAAAATGGTGCATTTCAGACTCCCAGAAGGAAAGCCAAGTCTCTCTACTCACCAGGGTTCAGCTCTGGGTACTTCCTTAAGACCCACCAAGCAGAAACAACCAGAACAGGTGAAAAATTCAATAGAAACACAGCAGACAGTGTAGGAAAAATGTTCCCTTACCCACCACCAGCACACCTGCCTACCAACCACCTCCTCCACCATCCAGCCACTGCGTGGTACAAAGCCAGTATAAGCCAGAGCAGCATCTAAGGACAGACCACAGCCAAAGCAGCCACCGAAAATTGAAGGCACAGCTTCTTGGAGGTCTGAGTACTTGCAACTCTGAGTAAGGACACAGCCTTACTGAAGCCCCTGCAAAAACCAGAGACAAGAGACAAAAAAAGAGAAAAAAAGAAAAAGTCCCAACAAGGACCTAAGGGCTAATGCACAGCATAGAGGTCACACAATCCCATCCCAACCAGACTGGACCAGAATGGGGAAACTTCTTCCATACCAAGGGAGCCCCTCAGACAGTGCTGCTTTCCCCACCTATTGCAAACTCTTTTCCAACTTCCCAGTGAGCTTCTGAAGAAATCACTGTGGTTTTTTTCCACTATTATCATGAAATTCCTATGTCTGACTGCCTGAATTAAAGCACAGTGTATTAACCAAACAATTTAATCAAAACATCTTCCATTGACAAGTTAGTTAGGTATACCCAGATACAACTAAATCAGACTAAAAGGTATTAGAACTTGAATTTTATTTTAAAAATAAATAAATGAAACTGGAAAAATAAGTAATTCTTAAAAGAGTGAATCAGAGAGCAAACATTTGTGTGCCGGGTCTTCCAAAAATAAAGGTGACCATTTTTTTGAGTGGGCAGAAATGGAGTGCAGAAAAAAGTGAGTCAAAACCTTTCAGTTTTCATCTTATAAATGGTTAATACACAGTAGTGATTATCTTTGAAAGATAAATCCAGCTTGTTCTTACTCACAGCAGGATCTTACTTACAAGTACCACTATTCACAGCCCCATGGTGAGAACCAGCTATAGCCAGCAGCAACCTTTATGCTTTCAAAGTTGCACAGACACCCTGTACACAGGACTCAAGGAACTGTACACGGTCACAAAACAGAGCATGCAGATTTCTTATCATCCTCCGCAGCAACACTGTCTGAGACGTTCTTCCTTTCAAATTTGCAAGTTAAAAAAAAAATCAAACAAATATTTTTCCATTGGAGATTTAAAGTTTGGGCACTGAACTCAAGCCGGCTGACCACAAACTTCCTATATGCCTTTCACAGGGATTTACAAACTGCAGGAAAAAAAGAAAAGAAAAAAACACTGAGTCATTCAGCGACAGCCGCTACTCAAACTTCTACACCTTGGATGAATGTCACAGAGTCACTGTTCACCAAAATTATCAAGCTACACTCTTTACAAGAAGGGAATGGCATTTTCACCACAACACATTCAGCAACTCACTCTCATCCTGCTCAGGAATAACCATTTATTTGATAGTCAATTCAGGTGTCAGGTCTTCCTTTTCTAAAGCATTCTAAAATAGAAGTAACAGATTAGAAAACTATGAAAACCCTAAAAATACACTATCTGTCCAAGGATAGGGTCATTGTTACCACTTGTTCACTAATCATATTTCAGCTCAAGAAATCTCTCCTCATTCAAATGACTGCTTTACAAGAAGCTAACAGCCAAATACCCTCAATGCCCTTTATCTGATAAAAGAGAATTCCCAAACAGGTATGCGGCAAAACAGAAGCTAGAGGTTTAAAGTAGGTATCTATCCCAATGACAGAAGTTGGCTAACTAAAAACAACTTGATAAAATGTTCTAGAATACCTGGACATGTTGGCCAGGTGAAGTTTTTGATAGCAGTATTACCACTGAAAATAATGTGTATGAAAACAAAATTAAACAAGCAAACTTATATACCTGAACTATCTCAAGAGTTAGTCAGACCACCCACTTATTTTTATGTATATATTTTGTTGCTGGTATATTTCCCATACAACATGAACCAGCTTTTTAACATCACAATTAACAGGACACTCACATATCTTAAATGGAGATTATGAAACAGAGTTACAGTAAGTTTAGATTTTTGATTGAAAACTCAGTAAATTGCTACCATTTCCCCACCACTACAAAACTACACATATGGTTTAACTGCAAAACATAGAGACCTCCCACTAGGAGTGAAAAAAAAAAAAATCAACTATATAAATGGTTCTTCAGAAGCAAAGTGCTGTCAAGATGTAAGATGAAAGGCCATTCAAAAAAAAGTCAATTCAAGAGCAAGATTTTCTAAAAACCTGATCAACTCCTATCTTCATGCTGATAAGGGAGTCCTATGAAGTAAAACAACTCAAACCTCCTGCGTGTAGGGGATAAACACAGCGCCCACTGTGTACCCAATATCCGAACCAAAATTTCTGAAGAGGTAGGGGTAACACTTTTCCAAGCAGAGGCGGGAAGGCCTCTGGAGGCACGAACTTTTCCAAGTCCCTGAGCAGCGGTAAGGCCTCCGCAGCCCTGCCAGCGGGGAGGGAGAGCAGGGCTAGCTCGGAAGGAACAGGAGGATGGTCAGCAATCTCAGGTCACCAGCCCGGCTGCGACATACCAGGGGACAAAACTAATCCGACCCTTTCCGGGCAAGGTAGCCCGGAGGAGGTATCTCACACCTGCGTTGATTTCGAATACTATTATTTCTACCTCCGCGGCGAATATTCAAAGATGTTTCCGGCTCAAGACCCTTCAGAGGGAAGGCTGGCTGAAGAAACAAGGAAACGCTATCAGTGTCCGGCAAGCACGCCAGTTAAGCCCTGCCACGCCGGCCCGGTACCTCTGTGAGCACTGCCGGCGGCGAACGGCGAGTGCCCGCGGCACGGAGCCCGCGCAGAGCCGCCCCTCACCGCCCTCACGGCCGCCCGCGAAACACGCCCCGCGCGGGGGCCACCGCTGGTCCCCCACCGCCGCCGGCCGAGACGAGCCGAGCCGAGCCCGGCGGGGCACAGCCGGCACAGCCACGGCCCGGCGCCTCGCACCCCGCCCGGCGGCCTCACCTCGCTGTGCCGCCAGCTGCGGCCCCGCCAAGCAGAACAGCGAAAGCCACTCCGTCGCCTCTCGTTACCCCCGCCGCCCGCGGCAAAGAAGAGCGGCGGCAGGAGGCCGGCAGGGCGGGGCGCAGGGCCAATCCCGCCCCTCGCAGTCCCGCTGGCGTCTTCGGCCGAGAACTGCCCTGAGCTGAATGTCTGTCCCGGCCTGTGCCACCCTGCGCCCTCCGCCCGAGCCGCTCATTCCTTCACCAGCGCTTCTGCTGAGTTACAGATTTCCTCTCTTGACCACAGGAGCTTCAGTTCTGGAAAGCGGCACGTAGGCGAAGCTGAGTGTCCGAAATCAGAGGTGGAGCGGCAGAAAACTCAGGAAGGCTGTTTCAATATCTATTTTTGACAGCCAAATGGATGATGCTAGTATTTTATTCATTTTAAAAGAAGAAAAGTTATTCAGTCTGTTTATTACATGGTTGCCATTAACTCAGCTGGAGTTTCCACCATCTAGGTAGAATCATAGAATTGTTTAGCTTGGAAGGAGCCTTAAAGACTATCTAGTTCTAGACCATGGGCCTAGAACCTCTTCCACTAGATCAGGATGCACAAAGCCATGTTCCAAACTAGCCTTGAACACTGACAGGAGTGACGCATCCACAACTTCTTTGGGCAACCTGTTCCAGTTACTCACCACTCTCACAGTAAATAATTTCTTTCATAATTTGATGATTTGTGAGGATTTCCTTTCTAAATTTCCATTCTTTCGGTTTGAAGCCATTCCCCTTGTCACATCAATGCAGTTTCTAATGAGGAGACCCTCTCCAGCTTCCCTGTAGGCCTCTTTCAGGTACTGGAAGGCTGCTATGACATCCACACAATCTTCTTTTTTGCAGCCACAACTTTTTCAACCCAATCTGCATGTTGCTTCTGCATTTTAGCTTTTGCAAGTGGAAGTTTAAAAAGCAGAATCTAAGCAGTATAAAAAATCTAGTGAAGCAGCAATTGTAGGTGCTGGAAAAAGCAAAATTTTATATATATATATATATATATATATATATATATATATATATATGTATATATGTCAATTTCTACTTGAAGAAAGACCACAAACTTAACAAAAGCAACCTTCTACGTATCAAAACATAATGCCAAATATGAGGTTTTCTTCCCGTCTTTGAAGACTGTTTAAAAGTTGCTCAATGTATATTATATATTTATTTTTTAAAACAACTCATACAATAGCTTTGTCTAGACCAAAACTGGAAAATTTTCTTACAAGTACACAATGGATCACATCCCACTAGTTAGGGAATTAATTGATTTCCAAGTGCGATCTGAAATATTAATAAAAAAGGCATCATTATCTTAAAAAATAAGTAGCCATGCATTTTAACAAAGAACTAACAATAACACAAGGGCACATCTACATATGTTACCCTGAAGAAAAATTAAGGGTCTTAGCGTGGTCTCTTGGGACCAGTACTAGAAGCGATGTACTGCTGCCCCTGAAAAGTCTAGAAGTAAAGCAATTAGCCGAAGTCTTCTGGAGGTGTATCTCCTGAGTTGTTTATATCTGAAAGAGAAGGGGCAACTCTCAAAAGTTTGTGGAAAAAATAGATTACCTTGAACTATATTTTATTTAATAACATGCTGCCTTTTTTTTTTTTTCTTTTGCCAAATGATAAGATAAACAAATCAAATTTTTCTTACTCTTTCACTGAAAAGCATATCTAACTAGAAAATCCAATACTACTTCTTTTCCCTCATAACTACTGACATCGTTCTGGTAGAATATAATTGTTAAAACAGTTCACAGAACCACGGAATTGTGAGAGCTCTGGATATCATCCAGTTCAACCCAAACTGTGTCCAGAGAGCTGCTGCCACACATGCCCAGAGATTTCTAGTTCTTGCATATTCCCCACACTCTCTGCATTTGTGTACAGGCACATCAGGGAGGTAATCTAGCACCTAGGGTCCCTAGGAGAGGTGTAACAGGATTCCCCATAACAATACACACCCTTGATCTGAATAGCCTTATGATTCTCATTTGAGAGGAGGCCAAGGTAGCACTGGTTGGCATGGCCCACTCTCCAGGAAGAAGTAAAGCCATAAGCATTGCCACTTTGGACCCCACAAGCCATTCAGGGTAAAGCTTATCTCACCAAACTGACCAGTCTGCTGCCAAAGATTTTCTTTCTCTTTTTAGACAAGTGGATCCCATCTCTCCCTAACAGGCTACAGTCATTAATGTTCAATCCATTGCTAAAAAAGCCAAAGCCTTATTGATGGCACCAGAGATGAAGCCAGACATTGATCTGCACTATGCCTCTACTTCTGCCTTCTTCAGTTGTGAGATTACCCTCTGGACACCCATGTAAAAATTAATTTCAGAAAATCATTTTCAGATAGCAGACAAACTAAAATTCAAACTATTCAAGAAAGACATTAGTCATGTGTTGGTGAGAGTAAAATCAAGTGTTTTACTATACTATTACTTCTAAAGATCCCAAGAAACAGGAGTCTAACTTCCTATAGTGAAAATGGAGTTCAATGTTTAACACATTCTCTTTTTTCTACATAGCACTAACTTAAATTGCCAGACATCTTTGTCTACTGTTGACCTACTTTATCCATGCAATGTCATGCATTGTAGAGTTTGAGGATCCCGCCTTTGAATTATCATAAAAGAATGACAGTGGAGATTTTTTGTTTTGTTTATTTTTCAAATTTCACTAAGTCAGAGCTAAACGCCAAAACCAAAGAGGGCTGGGATGCTGAAGACAGCAGCTGAAAGATGGATGATGTCCTCTACTGCTGTCTTCTGTTTTCAAAGGTGGACATCTGAAATCCATGTTACATTCTCCAGAGGTACTGAGCATATTACAGGATCTGAAAGATCACATCTGCCACAACTTTCTCAATAGCAGACAAAAAGTAATATACGGGATTTCTCTTCCTCTGCACAACATGGGTGCATGTCCATTTTTAGTGTGTGGTGACTTCTGGGCACATCCAAGGTCTGACCTATTATCAAAAAAACCTTATAGGCCACCCACATACTGATTGTCAAATTATGGCCTACATTTTTCAGGATGTGCACTTTAGTGATGTCATTTGGCCTTGAAAATATATATCAAAAAAATCTTGAAGTAAAATGAGTGCAGGCTGAAACACTGAATAAAAAGCTATCAAATGGAATCTTACTGCAGTCATGCTTTACTGAAGCCCAGACAATGATAAGGGGTTTTCTTTTCTTGTCACAGATTCTGTGTGCTTTCTCTGAGCAATTCTGAATGGTGCCCCTGGGCTTAACTTGTGCAAATGGCAACACTTTTCTGGCTTCTTCAGGTCTGCACAAGTTGCCTCAGTGTCAGTTCTCTTGCTTAATTACACTGCCTCATTCAGAGAAAATGCCCAATGTGCTCTGATATGCAAACAAAGAGCTTAATGAAAAATCCTGACAAGCTGTAGGAATTACAGTTAGGCAGGCTAGTCTTGCCAGGACAAAATCAACATCTACTGTAAGAGCAATAAAATGCCACCTTAGAAAAGAACATGTTGACTTGGAAAGCTGGATCTTTACCAGATGACCTGTCAGCTTCACTGCTTGGCTTCTTTTCCTTCTTTTTCTTCTCTGTGTCTTTGGTATTTTGGCAGCTAACTTTTCCTATCCTGGGAAACAGGCTTTTCATTCATGAGATGCCTCTAAATGTTGCTTTAGGAGGTTTATTGGTTGATGTTAATCTTCCGTATTGGTTGATGCCATTTTCTTGGGAAAAGTATTACCTGCAAGCAATGGCTGTATTCACTCTTGGTGGTTCACCTTGGATGTCTGTGGAGTCAGAATTAAGTCAACCTTTTCTCTTTCAAAATTGTAAATAATTCCTCTTACTGGCTTACGCATAATTCCATATGTGTAAGCCAGTAAGAGGAATGGAGCACATTATTTTCTCTAGTTGCTATATTGATGGACAGCCTTCTATGATATCGGTTGCATATGCAATGAAGGATGCCAGTTTTGCAAGCATTTGCTATATAGCCTTGTGTATATGAGTACAGTCCCATGCATGGGTTACAGGCTGAACCTGGTTTTCCTATAGCATGGGTGGGTATTTGTAAAATTTAGGACTATTTGACTGGAATTCATAAAGTGAAGGATGTAGCCTGACCTCCGCTGTGCAATTACAGAGCAAATCAGTCTTCTCTGTTCTTCAGTGAATCAGAACAATAATGCTGTTTTTACCTAATGAGAGCACTGAAAGGCTTAACTTATTAGGGATAGCACATGGCTAGTCCAATACATAAAACAGAGTTTCAAGTTGAAAACATTCTCTCTGAGTCTTGAATGTCTACCCAGGAAACAGTGGTATTTTCTAGAAAAACTGTCAGTGATACAAAACCGCAATTTTGCAGCAAAGGGCAGTGTTAATTGACATGGTAACTGAATGCAGTTTTGGCTAACTTGCCTCACTTAGCTTATAGGAAGATAAAACATATAAGGATCATTTTTTCCACTTCTTAGTGCCAGAGTTCACGTTACATAAGAGGATATAGTAATGTAATGATAGACTGTGTGTGACTGTATTCTAGCTCCAGTGGCGCACAGTATTCTAGCTCCTTGATACAGGGCTCTGATGTTGTTACGAACAAATGTTTGAGATCACTTAAAAAATCATTGGTGAGGGTATCATCAAAAGCCAGATTTAATATTAAATGACATCACTACAAAGCTCATTGGCAAGATTCACTCAACTACTTACAGGACAGTTAGGGCACAGCAAAGAACAACAAAACCATACAAAATCCAAAATCAAAAGAGACATGATGGAGAATTCTCTAAGGATATGTATATGGCCAGGAGGTGGTTGTGTGGGTGTGTGTGGGGGTGGGTGTGTGGATATGTTTAGAAAAGATATGTGTGACAAAGGACAGTGAGGGCAAGGATAAAAAGGAACACAACCAAAAACCTTAACAGCACTCAAACTTAATAGTAATTTAACTTAACTTATACCTTAAACTTAATAATTTAAGGTTGTTGGAACCACAACTTAAATTATACCTAACTTAAATGATACTTTAAACTTAATTTATAATGTAACTTTAATAATCTAACAGAAGAATAGGTCTTAGTGGCATTTAACCTAATTTATAACTTCAAAGTTGTACTTAGCAATTTAGCAAAAGAGCAACACTTAGCAGCGTTTAAGTAAAGTTAAGTCTTAAGTCACAAGCTTACTTACAGGCCTAACTTACAGGGTACTTAAACATCTAAGAAAGCAGCATTTCTCTCAGATGTTGCGCATGCGCACATGCAAGCAACAAAGAGTCAGTGCAAGCAAGGTACCTGTGAAAAATTCCCCTTGGAGATCAGTGAAAAACTCACTTCAGATGCTTTTGCATTTCCTTACAGATGAAGGATCAGGCCTCAAGGAGTGGGGACATCAGACCAAGACTTGTTGCTGTTTGGCAATCCTCCAAGTATAGCAAACTTGAGAGTTCGCTGTTTTAGAAAGGCTTCCCCCTCAGAGGAAGGCTGCTGGTCACAGCCCACTGAGATCCAGAAGAGCTCAAACGGTTTCGTTTGGACTGCTGTTTATAGGTTCTCAAGACAGTAGGCTTTAGTCATAATGTTTTATCCTGGCCACAGTTTGGATCAGCTCTTTCTTTGAATGTGTGAAAACAGGAACGTTGTGCCATTGAGGCAAAAAAAAATACTTTCCAAGGTTATTCACAAGGAAAAAAGGAGCTCCTTAGACAACAGTTCCTGGGAGCAGACCATGTTTCTGGTAAGCTCAGGAAGAGCTAAGCCCAGGTGCTGTTTCTAAGGCTGAGGCCTACTGCACATTTCTTAGACTGCAGTACAGCCTGGAATAGGGGAGAGGGGGAATGCAGCATTGCAGGTGTCTATAAAGCACAGGCTGATTTGCACCTCTTTACATGAATTCTGCATTACATTGTACACAACACCTGCTACATATGCAGGTACAGGACAAAAAGGAAAACAATTATAAAGGTTATGGGGGAATTGCTAGAACTACTTGGGAAATGTAGGCGGGAAATTGAGAAGTATCCAGCAAGGCAATCTACCTATAAATTCAGCACAGTAAGACAAAAGGAGAAGTATATTCTGTTTAATTTACAGAGGCTCAAACATAGGTTTCATACAGTGGTATTTGTTTATGTGAAGGTAATGCTGTATTTCTGGGACTGGTGCCTGAGAGGCGCAAGAGTCTGTGTGTGAAACAGATCTGTCACCTTACGGATCACAACAGGGAGGTAGTAGAGAGTGACAGCCTTACCAGTGACTTAGTACCACGACAAAGAAAAGTATTTCCACTAGGGCTGCTAGCTAATTGTTCGCTCTTGGGCTGAGACTGCTCCCAACATTAACTCCCTGGCTACCTGTGTCAAATATCCTTTTGTCAGCAGTTCAAAGATGGTATGTACAGGATGCCACTGAAGTTGAACAAATGTTTCTATACTTCCAACGTAACAGCAGGAATAAGAATACATCACCTTTGAAATACATCACATCAACAGCATTTGCACCTTTTGCACCCAAAAATACGGTACCACAAGAAATCCTGAAGTTTCAGCTTAGACACAGCCTCTGTGACAGTCATTTCCTTCTGCAAACCTACAAATATTACTGTACAACAGGCACATTAAAAACAAATTTTGCACTACTGTTACCTGAAGAGACAAAAATAATTAGCAAATAAAAATACAGAGTGTGGAGATGGCCACCAGATGGTAGCAAACACGTAGTGTAGATGTCTGTCAGATGTTCTCAATTATATTGGATTTCTTGAAAGAGAAAACTCATGTACATGTTTAAACATTTGAGCTCAACAAGCTGATCTATAAAAATACGAATAAAATTTTGAGCAACCACTGAAAATTTTTTACATAAAACCCACCATTTAGTCATATCCTTCATGGTTAATTTGCTACTGTTAACAGAACACACCCTTAATGTTCTTTCTGACAAGTGAGACAAAAATGATTGCAAAATTCAGCAGAATGATTGACAGTAGTCTTCAGACAACTGGTTGTTGAATTGTCAAATTTTGTCCTCAGTCTAAAGTCAAGAAGAACTCCAGTGCTTACTAACTGCCTAACCGCTTCTGCATAGAGATTGTAGAAGTGAATAATGTGCAGCGAAAAAAATCTCTTCAGGATCTTCAAACATAACTCTATGCTAATACCATCTGTTCAGCAAAGCAGCAGTGAGACCCTAGGCTCTAGACTGTTCTAGACAAATATAAGAATTTACCCTTTCTCATAGAAAAATAAATACTGACCTCCTAATCAAAAAGGGTAGTTTGATTTACACAGTTACAGGGACTGCATGGTACATCTGTGGTTCTAATCCCCCTAGACATGAAGACAACCTAACGTTTAGGAAACAAGTCTTTCCAAAGCTGAGTGTATGTATAAGGCAGACTGCATGAGGCCTTTTGGGAGCTTCCTTTGCCCTTTGTTTCTGAGTGAAGTGCCAAAACTTACATCTGCAGGGGTTATCACCACCAGATGTGAACAAAAAAACCACACAGCAAACCAAAGCATTAAAACCAAACCAATAAGCAAAAACCAAAACAAACAAGACAACCCCACTCCAGTCTATGCCATCAACACCACAAAATTACTGCTATTTTGTTTGTAGTACCCTCTGATTCAAAAATTGAGATATTGATAGGAAAGTGGATGATAGCTTTTGGAGAGCTCGCAACATCACTGTCATCTCTACACAAAGGATGTTAATGCTACTTCATTTTCCAAGTGTCTCAGGCCTCTAAAATACTTTGTGTCAGAACCATGGGATATGGTTTTGGATCCTTTGCTTTTTAAAACATGTGAAAACAACCATTTGGGGTTCTATATATAAAGAGAAATTGTTGCAAAATTACTGTCTTCGAGTTCTTTTTTGGTCCTTATGCTTTTTTGGATGCCTTTTTTGTACCTCCTCCCTTGATACTCCAGAGGCAGCCAGTAGAGCTGTTGGGCAAGTATGCATCCACCATGACAAGACCTCATCAAAGACTCTACATTAAATAATGTTCTGTCTGGATTGCTTTGTTGTTTTCTGACAGCTGGGAAGATGTAAACTTATTATAGATAATCCCTTGCTCCTGCTTCTACTACCTTCCTTGTGATGACAGAAATTAACAGGTATCTGCACCTGTCTTCTTCACCAGTGGCTGCAGTTTTCCTTGAGAAGAGGTACTGTTTAGTATTATGTTCCATCATGTTTCTAGAAAATTAAATTATTTCATGGGGACTAATTATAGAGACAGTAGAAGTAGTGGAAAGTGTAATGCTAGCAGTGCTAATCCCACTATTGAATTTGTATAGGAAACAGACAGCAAAAGGCTATTTGGAACAGCAGTGATAAATTTATCACCCTTGGCACAGTGATGCAATCCTGCTACTGTATCTTGGAAAAGTAGTCTGTGCAACTTTTGAAACATAACTATGTGTACAGAATCTGTAACCTTTTGCCTGTTTATGGCATGCCAAGGATAATTCCTGAAGTAAATTCACAGTCCTCTGCACTGCCGTGGACTGCCTTAGGTCCAGCAATAAACAAGCACCTTTCATGAGCTAGCAGCTCTGCAGCACAGAAAAGCACAGCTGGCCCAAAATAGACTAGAGCTGCATCAGATCCGCACGTCACCCACTGCGCTACCCTGAATAGCTCTTTGTGGATACCACTTTTAGAAGTGCAGTCAGACTTGGCTCTGAGACAACATCCATAGGCCTTTATAGACTTGAAGGGTCTAAAAATAATGTGTTTGGAATAATATACTTCAGCTAAGACTGTGACAACCCACTGGAGCATAGCTCAGTACAGACTGTTTCTTTTGCTGCCTGAGGAACAGTAAGCAGGAACTAATTGCCTTGATTGTTTCTCTTCCCAAATTGTGTGAATTTGATTTTTAATACCCTGGTATCAGCTGCATGTACAAGCAATTACAGACTTGAGAACCATTTCCCAAGTTGTTGCTGCCAACAGAACTTTGCCTGTTCCAATATACTCTGGGAAAAAGGGAGAGCATGAACAGGTTCTCACTTTCCCGTCCTCTCTCCACAATGGCTGCTCAGCAGTACTCCAAGCCTGCAGCCTTTCTACTGAGAATGATCTGTGTGCTATTCATTCTGCCGATATTACACTGCTATCACAGAAAGAAGGAAATTTTCACAATCTTCTGTTATAAAAAGTCCATCTTGTCAGGAAAAAAAATCTCCAAAACTTAAGAGAAAACAGGGATTTCCAAGAATGATCTGTAACATTTTTCTGTGTCTGCTCTCTGAGAGGTTGCCATTTGTCATGGGAAGGAAAATCCAGACTGTCTTGAGATGTCTTGATTCAAATTTAGTCAGTCCCCTCTAAATAAACCCCATGATGCAATTTGAAGCACTTGCCAAGCAGTTGTTCTTTGTCACATCTCAGTGTATCTGCTGTGGTTTATGCCACATCTCCAACTCTTGACTTTTTCTTCACGTTTTTTTCCACAGGCTGCACCCTCCCAGTCTGTTATCTACAGTGCCTTGGGAAACCACAGTCAAGGTCTTGCAACTGCATTACATAGAATTTACAACTGTGAATTCGACATATAGTTCTGCTCGTACTACTTTGGCAGTGCACAGGGACTTCAGAATCAAAAATACAAGAGAAGGAAAATTTGTATTTTCTTTGAGACTATGCATGATTTATTTACAAGGCACAAATAAAGAGACTAAAGTTAATAGCTCTTGAATGTTATTCCCAGCTGTGTTACTTCATCTATGTGACTTTGGGATAGCAGTGTCTATATTTGAACTTCCATGCATGTATTTGTTCCTTAAAATGGCTCTAATCCTTTTAAACTGGTAGTTGTCCAGTGTGTGTATGTGCACCAAACATATGACACAACAGAAACATCAAACCACATCATAGAAAATCCAAATTTACAAGCTTAAAAGAAATGGACAGAAATGTTGACTTGCACAGTGGGAAAATAAAAATAACAACAACAAAACCAGTAACAACAACAACAAAATTATATTACCTTGTAAAAATTTTTGAAACTTTCTCTTACTCTGCCCTTTTCACGATCACAGCTTCAGTCACCAAGTGTCTGTTTTCAAGAGCTTGGGGATTGCCAGTGAACCATCCACTCAGATTTCTAAATCCATGCATGAATGTATGGGAACACTGTCAGGCACTGCCACAGCCAAACCTTACCTTAGAACCAGGCACACAAACTAACAAACAGTAGAAATGTGTTATATGTTAGGATAAATTGTTGAATACAGTAACTGATAGACATTGCAGCAAATCTGTACTAGGCAAATAATTATTCTACTGCATAAAAATCACAGAATCACAGAATCACAGAATCTTTTAAGCTGCAAAAAGCCTCTGAGATCATCACACCCAACTTTTGACTGATCAGCACCTTGTCAACTAGACCATGGCACTAAGTGCCATGTCCAGGCATTTCTTGTACATCTCCAGGGACAGTGACCCCACCAACTCTCTGAGCAGGCAATTCCAATGCATAGCAATCTCATTTATGAATAAATTCCTCCTGATGTTCAGCCTGAACCTTGCCTAGTGCAGTTTGAGGCTATTTCCTCATGTCCTGCCACTTGCTGCTTGGAAGAAGAGGCCAATCCCCACTTGGCTACATCCTCCTTAGAGGTGGCTGTACAAAGTCATAAAGTCATCCCTGAGAATTTTTTTCCAGGCTAAACAAGCACAGTTTCCTCACCTGCTCCTCATCAGACTTTTGCTCCAGACCCTTCACTGGCTCCATTGCTCTGCTCTGTGCAGAGTGAAACTCCAGCTGCATCACACCATTGCTGCACCTTACTCTTAAAACATAACGATAAAGAAAGACATCAGTGAGGATTATAAACCCCTGATGGGGATGGACCATTTCTTTCCAATGTAAGAAATGCCCCTGTTTCTTTATGTTTTATAAATAATTCACACAAGAGACTGGTCTGTTCACTCCATGGTAATTGCACAGTGAAGCTGTGCTTCAGATGAGAGAAAAAACAACCCGCTGAAACCCAGCCATTTCTAGCAACTCAAGCTGTTACAGTACTGATCACAAAGCAGATAATACTGGTGCAACTGCATTGTTGGATTACAGATAGTGGCAGCCATAAAAGGACAGAAGCCACTTCCCCCACACACCTTTTTTTTATAGATTCTATTTGTTTCACGAGAATCCACCCTTGTGAGTCTGAAATATCAGACAGCTAAAGAAAACCCAACTGGAGCTAGTTGGGGGAGGAGAGGGAGCAGAGAAGAGAGGTTTAAGATACCATCTTTAATCATCTTGCTGCACAGCAGAATTCAGCCTCACAATAGACAGAAAGGTTTCCTCTGCAGTGAGGAGGCAGAGTGCATTCAGCCAGCTCCAGCACCCTGTGTAGAATAAAGCACTTCAGAATTAAACACTTGCTCAAGGATCTACAAAAGCTGTCATTTGTGTTACATATTTTAGTCCAGCAGTATGGACCCATACAAAGAGATGTAAGATTCATGTTTTGAGTGTGGCTTTATGTACAGAAGGAATCAGAGGTTTTTTGCTTTATGATTCACTAGATCACTTTGCAAGGGAAGTACTCTCCAGTATTACACCAATATCAGGGAGAGACATGAGTCTGCAGAAGCTAAGGCACAGCCTTTCCTTTGGGCAGGAATAAAACACCTCCTTCTTTAAAATAAGTATTTTCTACAGCAAATGTATATAATTGTCTTGGAGCTAGACCTCTTTTGTACATGTATTTTTTTGCAGGAAGCTCCTTCTCATGTCTGGGGAGGACACATATCTGGGAAATCAAGCTGTGTGTCCTTACAAACTATAATTCTAAAGCAGGAACAGACATTATCAGAAAATAGCCAGAATACTCACTGAATAATTGTCTTTCCTAGGTCAGAAGGAATCCATTCCACACTTCATGGTTGTAATCCAAAAGTTCACTGAAGCCTGGGGGCTTTCATTATCTTTGAATGAAAGGTCTGATCATTAAAAAGAAAAAACCTAAACTAAAAATATTACAAAGCAACACTTCACCACCTAGCTGCCAGCCTCTGTGTGGGGACAATGTTAAAGTTGAGCAAAGTAGAACCAGGTGAGGTTTTCACTCTGCTTTGCACCACACCACTTATGCATCTGAGGAGAATGCTTTATACTTTTATAGTGATTCTCTGGAGAAGTTCCTACACAGCTCTACCCAGTGGGATTTCTGCGTGAACAGCTAGTGACGGCAGCTAAGGCAGCTCAGCATTTTTTTCTCAGGTATCTCCATAAACACCAGCCAGGACCATGCTTGCTGAAATAACTGTTTTCATCACTGTGCTGAACAGTCTCCATATGTGTCTCCAGGGAATAATTTGAATGGTGTAGAGAGTTAAAGAGCACAGGAAGCTCTTTACCAGGAAGCTCCCAGCAATGGATCAACTTCCCAGTAGCCTGAAGTTGTTTCTGGGTCTGTAGCAAGAAGAGAGGCTCTGCTGAGGCAACACTTCTGTACAAATTGGTTAGCCGTGGCAACCAGGAAATCCAAAGATGTTGCTAACATTTGGAGATATATTGTGGATCAGGCAGAGAGACCTCCTTTGTAATCAGGACTGAGAGAATTATGTCATAAAACAGGAGAGTCTGATGAGTTAAAGGAGAATTGAAGAGAAGGAGGAATACAACTGGGATATGTATTTCCTGAAAAAAGAGAAAAGGACTGTTCCCTGGGCATTGAATGCTAGGCCTTCTTCTTCATGACCAATAAGAGCAGACTGAGAGGAAAAGTGATCAAAAAAATACTAAGATATTGTCTGTAAAGAGGGTAGAAGACAATAAATATGTGGAGAGAGCTGAATAGAAAAAAAGTAAAAAGAGAGAAATGAAAGGATGAGAGAAGAGGAAGGGCAGACTTGAATTCCTTAGTCTGGGCAGGGCACAACCTGTTAAGTGGGATGTTTTCTGTAGAACACGCCTACTCTCAGGACCACATCTGACCCAGGGATGTCTCAGACAGCAGTGAACTGAGATACTCTCTCTAGACTAGGAATTACATTGAACAGAAAAATGCATACGACAGTTTATTTATACTATGTTCCAGCAGAGACAAAGAAATATAAGCATATTGTTTTTCTGAAGGCTTATGTTTCCTTCCAGCTGCTCCGCATTGAGGAACACTAAAACACTTGAGAGAGTCATATTATTCTGCTGTGTTTGTACAGCATGAGAAGGTCATGCTTCCCACTCAATTTCCAGCTACTACTACAGTCTGAAGCATAATTTAAAATAATGGTAACTTTATAAATTGCCTATAGCACTTCAGCTTTATTTGCTTTCTCTGCTGAAGTGCAGTATTTTCCATTTAAATTCATGATGCAGAAAAGGATATAAAGGATAAACAGAAAAAATTATTGAATCTTCTCAGACTGTGGAAAATCACATAGGTATTTGTGACATGGGCAAAAAAAGTATTATTTTAACACATACATATAATACAACATTTTCCCAATTATAAGTGGGAGTACATTGTAAGAAGGCAGAACATTGACCTCTGTATGTTGAAATTTAAACCAGTGCTCAGGACCCAACACTTTCAGTGAGATACCTACACTTGATAAGTACCTACCTTGTTTGTTATTGTTATTTCTTAGAAGGAAAAAAAACAAAGAAAAAGAAACCAAAGCAGAACAAAAGAAAAAGCAATCCTACTTCTGCTTTCACTGGGGTGAATGGAGTGATTTTTACTGATTATAAAGCCATGATGTAAAATAATTAATACATGATCACTGCCTGGCACTCATCTTTCCAGCCTCAGCCACAAAGCCAATGGCTAGATGTCAGCGCTTGACAACTGCACGCTTCTACAAGAGTGTGTTGCTAGCTACAAGAGTGTGTTGCTAGCAGGTCCAAGACAGATTTGAAGTGATGCTGCCTATGTTGCATCTGTTATTTGAAGCAAAAAGCAGATCTTACTTCAGTCCATATTAAAGCCTACTTTTTCATCTAGATACTGATTTTGTTGCTGTTGGCCTCTAAGGAACATCTAGGCCGAGACAGTGTGAGAACCAACCAAAACCAGCTGCATGAACAGTTGTCAGCTCCCTGGGAGATGTAAGGAAGTGGATGCTATGGCACTCTTCAAGTGATGGCTCTCCTACCCAAACGTATTGCAACAGCCTCCATCAAATCATTCCTTGAGGATTTGATACTATATTTGAGAAGCCAAGAGCTAAAACAATTAGTTAGTTTTTCCCAAGCTATGCAGGAAGGCCACTCAGAGCTACGGTGTTTTGCTTAGACATGCATGCACACAGGCATACACACACAGAGAGAGGGTAATAGATGAAAAATTCATATGCAACCCTGAAGTACTTTGTACTGAAGGTGGAGAGGAGGGAAGATATATGGAAAGTATTGCTTTGGCTCCCTTTGTTGTCCAAGTAGAACTAAAGATGCACTGGTATGGTAACCTCTTTGCACAAAATGGTCACAGTATATGCAAGCCATTAGCTATAGCAGATTAATAAAAACCAGCCTGTTAATACATTTCACAATAGGTGTACTACGTCATGATTTTAAGAGGAGAAAATTGTGTAGGTTAACCCAGGTTCCACCAAAATCCACTACAAGTTTCCCACTGAATTCAACAATAGGAGCAACTCACAAGCTCTTTTTGTAGGAATCAATTACCTGTATGCATGCGTATCTGAAAGTGCTCCCAAATGCCTATAGGGGTTGCATATGTTTTTAATATTTGTCATGATTTTGTAGAAAAAAATCTTGTTTTGTGTAAAAAAATGTAGCAGATTGTTTGCCTACCTCTGCTTTGACAAATATCTTTTCATATCCCAGAAATTCATGCTTCTATTACTGACAAATTGCTTCAGAGTCTAATGTCTGAATTCCTATATCCTAGCTGACTTTTCAAATTCAGACTTTTCCTTCTTTTCCTTCAGAATTTTCCTTCTGTGCTTCCTGAATAATTTGATTTGTAGTACTCTGAAACATCCATAAATAATTATCAGTACAGACTGCTCACCATCAGGATTGTGTAATGCAGACATGAATGAAATCTTGAATGTTGACTGGAGCCTTTTCTCTTTCCTAAAGTGTTTTATTTTGCACAACATTTTCTTCCCCTCTCTCACCCTGAAATACTTGTCTTGGATCAAATAAACTGGCAGTAACACCTAAGGAAGTGTAAGTTTTTTCAATGGCTCACAGACCAACCTCTCTGTGTCCTCCAGCAACAGGTACTTTTTACTTTAAGAGAACTGACTGACATCTTCAGATATGGAACTGTGTGGGATTCTTATTCCTGCTCTTATTGATTCAGCATTTTGCTCTTCAGCATCTATTTGTGAGCAGTTGCTAATAACAGGCTCATTAGAAAGCAAGCTGTGTTTGTTACATGCTGTAGCACTGCAGTTCTTAGATCTTACTGCTAACAACGTAGCATAAAGAAAAGATGTGTGCTTGCTCCAGAAAACATGGGTACCTTGCTGCTGATTTTTAGTATTTGTGAGGGATGATGACAATTCTTGAAAAGCATATTGGAAAATCTTCACATTGATGGTGCAGGACTGTAAAAATATATAACTTGGATAACTCCAACAATTTTTCTGTTGCTTTAATTTTTTGAAGACCAGCAGTTTTGATAAATTTGCAGTTCGGTAGCAATTGATCATCATACAACACAAACAAATCATCTTTGCAAAAAAACCTGTAAAATCTAAACAAAAAATAATCACAGGCTGAGTATGAAAGTAAATCACAGAAGAGAGAGACAACCATGTTCCCAAACAGTCCACAATAATGATGAGTACATTTCCTTTGAACACATATGTAATACGCATATCCTAAAATATTTGTAGTAGACTGCAGATGTCAACTTCTCAGTGAAAAAAAAATCTGCATTATGCCTTGGTTAATAAAATGGCCCAAAAGTAATTAAAAAATGTAGTTTGCCGGAACACTGTGTACATGTGTAAAACAGATCACTAAGAAGAAGAAAGTGAGCTTTAGGAAGCTTTAACAGTGTGTATATCTCTGCTGAGTTTATGTCCAGAACCTAAGTCAGCCAAATGCCAACCTATCTCTTAGTAGGAAGTTGTGAAAATGAGCATGAATGGTGAAAAAACCCAATGCTTCAAAAGCTTAAAGTTGGTCAGAAAGCTGCTCTGCTTTCTTTCCATCTTGGAAATGGTTTGACAATTTGGATTTCTATGGTCATTTACCAGGTGTCAGGAACAGACATAACACACAGAACAAAATGCAAGAAAGACAAACAGCTGAGCTGAGCAATGCTTTCCACCTGTATAGGCAGAAGTACTCTGGTATTTGGGAAATCTAATAGGAAACTTGGAACATGGACATGAGGAAAGAGGCGATTTGCCTTTTGAAACATGTGGACTGGAAACTTGCTGCCACCCAGTGTCAGTAGATATCTATTCCCATGAACTGGCCCTTGGAATTCCACCCTGTCCCTAAACAGATAGGGTCTGGGGCTCCTGGGTTCTCGTGCGAGAAGCTCGGGGTGCACAGCTGCTGGCTAAGGCACGGGCAGGCTGAGGCACAGCCCACTGAAAGGGAGCATAAAAGGGGAGAATAAAGACCCTGGTAAAACTGAGTGGTTAACCTTCCCTTGCTGTACCTCTCTCTAAGAAAAACGCCAGATATTGCATACAAATTTTGCTATTCAAATGCTGTTCAAGCCCAAATGCATGCGGAATTGCACTAAGTATGTACATTTTCCTCCCCATGTTGAAGCAGGACATCTCTTAGGTGTTAAAAGTGGCAGTAATGTGCACAGCAGCCCAAACTGCTCAGTGGCTGGCAGATTACTTCACAGACAAAAAGTTGTATGGGTCATCAGAAAAAGTAATTTCAAAGTATGATTTTATTTTAAAATTTAAGCACTCTTTTGAGGGTTATTTTGGGTTGAAGACTGAGGTGCACATTCTGACATATCAGACAATTATGGAATTCTTCTGCAAGAAGAAACTGAAAAATTTTAGCATCATAAAAAAATTGTGTCATGAACAGCCAGGCAGCCAGTGTTAAGCACAAAGTGGTATAGGTGGAGATTTTTTCCACCAATGAAGGTGCTGATTTAAAGAAACAGGGCTAATAATAATTACAATTATAAAAAAAATAAACAAAAACAATAGAAGCAACATAGAGCATATAGGAATTACGTTTAAAAAAAAGTTTCTTTTGCATGCAAAAGTAAGTCCCTGAATCTTTATTTTGTAGGTCCTTTTAATTTTGTTCCATCACCTCATGTCCAGTTGACTTGCATATTGAGCTACTAATTTTTTTCCTAAACAAATTCTTCCTGAGCCTTTCAAAAAGAGGTATAAAACTTGGTTGAACAGGGATATCAACCTGGTTGAGCAAGCAAGTGGTTTTTCACAAGTTCTTAGAGAACTCCCAACAGAAAGGCTCCTGACTTTATGAAGGATTTCCTCTCTCACTCTCTCTAGAATCATGAATATGCAATTGTATCAATGACCTCTGACATTTTTCCAGAATTAATTACTTCACCTTCTATTGTTCAGAATCTTCATCTAACAGCAAAAGGAACCTTTAGGGCTGCAAAGACTGTATCTAAGAGAAAGCCCCAAACGTGTCACGGACATAGTACGCTATAGAATATGAGTGCCATGATACAGCACTGAAGTGCAACAGTGAAGAATACCCTTTGACTCTTATCCTGGAAACGCCTAGTCAGTTCCAAAAACCTTTTATGTCAGCAGTTACTTCAATCAAAATCATTATCCTACACTGAATCATACCATAAACATTTTTGCTATGTGAAAGCCTTCAAGATATATTCATCTTGTCTGCTAGAATTTTTACCATGAGAATAGTGTGTAATGAATTTTAATAGAAGGCTGTGCATTAACAGTGCACTCTCCCAGATGCATAAATATCTTGTGTACACAGTTAACTAATTTTTTTGCCATATATTTCTATGTCATTTCAATGCTGTTAATATCTGGAAATGTTTAATATTTTGGGGAAATACTAAGTCAGGTAACAGTAGCATTGTGTCTACTTTGTAACCCCAGCATACAAGCATGTTCTCTCCCCCAGTGCTTTATTCCTTTAAAAAATCATTCAAGATAGGAATATTTCATGGTTACCAACAGGCTATATTTATTGTAATTGAGGACTCCACATACATTGTTGCACAAAATTATAATGGACCAATCAACAAAACCATACAGTTTGTATGCAACTGTAAATAGCACTTTAGCAGTTTAACATATTGTGCATTAGTTGTCTTAGTGAGGTGACAACTTAAGATGATTGCTTCACGGGAGTACAAAAGTGCAAACTTTCATTCAAGGCATACACAAATACACAAAAAGGATTACTATACATGCCACAGGTCTAAAATAAACCTCAAACCAATGCTCTCCACCCCAAAACAAGTTAAATGAGTAAGTACCAGCACTCTTAGCAACCATCAGTGTTACCACATTCAAAGTCTTATCTCTAGCAAGAAGCAGAGAAATGCAATCTGAAGAAATGCCCTTAGCTTGGAGTTTTAGATGTAATGCAACTATGTCACATGAACTCCATGTTTTTGTTTGGCAAGAGTGAAAGAGTTACATCACTACAGAAGCACTTCACCAGTGTATGACCACTAATTCCTGAATCACTATATGGAGTAACTGTGTGCAACAGTTGACTGTTGAAGGAAATAGTGTCTTTACATCAAAAGGTGATATTCAACTAAAATTCAAGTATTTACTATTAGACTGTAAGTAATTCTGATCTTCTGTTCCTGTGCACTACATAAAGCAGATGAAGCGTAATTTTTCATTTTTTCATTTTTATTCTTCCCTTGCTCTGGGAAAAGGTGTAGAGGGAAGAACCAAAACGTAGGTGCAATGCTACATCTACAGCAGTTGGTGCAGATATGTGGTGTACAACTGTCCACATCAAGATGATCTCTGGATTTTCAACACACAGCCTTAATGCTCTCAGATCATTCCCATCTCAACACCTACAAGACTCCTGCTGTCCCCTCTTTTTTATTTTCACCAGCTGTTCAAATCTGTTGCTCAAGCAGACATGTTACCTTCTATTCTGCACAAGTGAGCACCTGAGCTGCACAATGTCATCTCTGGACAATGAGGAGATAAAAGGGTGGAACAGTTTCTCTCTCATACCAGGTTGGGAAGGTCTGGAGAGACTTATACACTTCTGTATCAGCACCAGTGAAGAACTGCTGCAGATTGTATGAGCTTGAAAGACACTTGTTTACAAAACCAAAATTATGATTAAGTAAATTCCAAAGAAAAAATGGCCTCTTACAGTATTTTAATTACTGCCTAGATTAATTTAAAAGTAATATGAAATACCAAGGGGTTTTTATCATTAAAAATGATTTTTCTCCTGTTATCGAGTTTAATCCAAGACAGGAGTTAAACACAGGGGACCACAAACTTTGGTGAATAAAATCTACTACTTAAGAGTTATGAAAAAGAGTTCAAACTCTAAATTAGTAGCATGCATGATTACAGAAAAAAAAAGTAATGAGAAATCTGAGATTTGTCTCTCAATAAGTTTTCATAGATTTTGGTGCAAACACAGCACATTCTGCGAACATGGGGAATAAGAATGTGGAAGCAGTTTTACCACCTTTGCAAATTAATTGAAGCAAGATAAAAAACTGAAATGTGAAGAACAAGGCCTGCGTATCGCTTTTTAGCCCTCCAGTACCCAGATACTTCATGCTTTGAAAATGACCAAGTACAGCAGGACTATGCCTTCAGAAAAGAAAGGAAAATAATTAAAATTAGGCTAGCCCTCTTCCAAGCATTTCTACAACAGGAGCTACCATAGCTTATTCACTATATTAATACATGAACAACATTTTTATTTCCCTGAATTTAAGGGAAAACAAACCACCAGAAAATGCACTTGTAAAAAGACGAAAGCATTGGAAAAGTACAAGATAAGCAAGGACTGTGTGCTTGTATATATAAATCTTTATAAATACTCACACAGAAATGGTGATGATTTTTTGTCCATTGGTTTGTTTGTTTTCCCCAAATCAAAGCAGAACACAATGTATTCTTTCAAATGGGTTTTGAATGGGGAAGTACGAGTAGGATTAGCAAAGAAAATGACAGAGGAAAAGAACAGTGAAATTTTATTTCCTTGGCAAGTGGAAGTACAGAGATGTTACTGCAGCACTCACTATTCTTACCTTTTAGATCCCAATTCATCAGAAATTACAGTGTAACTACATCAGGGTGGAATTTAACACACAGCTTATATTTTTGAATATGTAACTTTATTTTTCTTAATAGTATCCCCACTTTACGCAGCCTACAAACCTGAAGTAAATGCATTTGCATCTGAAAGTCATAATAGTAAGTGTTTTGGGCTGCTGAAAGTCAAAGAAGTAATCCTGAGATTTCAGATGTTAAAGCTTTCTCCACAGCCACATGTTCCTTTGATGTTTGGGTTATTGAAGACAAATTCACTGGACAGTTTGTCTTCTACATAGTCCATTTCAGTTCCTAGAAGTGTCAGCTGTGCCTTCTTTTCAATAAACACTCTAACCCCTTGAAAAGAACAGAAAACCAGAAATTACATACAGCAAAACCATCATTCACTTTGAAATTCACTTTTGACCAGTAATAAAAAAAGAGGAAGCTAAGTATAAAGACTACTAGTACAACTTGGTCTCCCTGGCCTAATGTGGGGCACTTCAATCACTATTTTCTTTCTACCAATAGAAATCTGGCAGAAGTCTGGAACTGTTACTTATGTGTGCACACGAATATCTGCTTTTTGACAGGGGATAAAAAATGATGCTGAGGGAAATAAGCTGTAGAACATGGCAACAAATCTCAGCCTGAGTACACAATTCCCATGCATAGCAGACAGTAACCCATTCCATACCCTTCTTAAAGTCTGTAAATCCAGGAAGATACAAAACTTTGACAATATAGATTTCTTCTCTCAAAATCACCAGATTTTATGCCCTCCCCAACAGAATCTTGTGCTGCTGCACCAGAAACTCACCATCTTGAACTACTTCTTCATCAGAGTCTCCTTTTGATTTTGTATATTCTAATGTGTAAGAAAGTCCATTGCATCCCCTTGTACGAACACCTACTTTCACACCTACCTAAATAAAAAGAAACAACAAAAAACACCACCACATACATGACTTCCTTTTTAAAACCTATTCAGAACATCAAGGTAAAAAGTATGCAGAACAATGAAGTGCTGACATTTATTTTTCTCTACTGCCTAAATGCAAAAGTGAATTACTGTAAACAGCTAAGAGGCAACTTTTTCTTTTTTCTTTTATAAATTTGACTGCCAAGGTAAAAAACCCATCTGATCCTTGCTGGAGTGGATCATGCCCTCCAGCATGCTCAAGTTTTGAAGTAATGAACCATAGGCAGTCATATAGGAACCAAAAAGACAGTCCCAAAAAGGCAGTCAAATTTCAAAGACACGTATTTTGTGACTTCAAATTACAGTTTACTGAGATGGTAATTCAGGTCGTATGACAGTAACATAATTATGAAGCTGTGAGGCCAAAATAAGGGCAGTTACTAGATTATCACAGAACTCTTGCTCTGTGATAATCTAGTAACTGCCCTTATTTTGACACTGTCAGAAAACTTACTTTAAACCAAAGTTCTGAAAAACATGCATTGGTTTTTTATTACCTCTATTGCCAAGAAGCAAACCCCTCCCTAAATCAACGTATGTATATGTGTATTGGTTAAACTGGCCTTAAAAGCCATCTTAGCCAATGTTTCTAACATTCACAGCATTCAACAAGGCAGACAAGAAGAGCATTCATGTAAAGAGAAAATCAAGAAGTTTTAACAAAGTAGAAAACTATTTGTGTGCAAGAATCTTTAAGAAGTATCCACATCACCTACGCACCAGCGCTTCCTAACTGAAGAGCCAAACTTCACTCTCTATGTCATATGTTGTGATAAAAATGTATCAAAATGTAACACTTTTCATTAAATGGGCTCTCAAGACAAACTGCATCCGATCCTGTCAGACGAAATACCTTTCTCTACAGGAACTGCTACAAAGAATGGGTTGGAAAACACAGACACCACTTAAAGCCAGGAAACGAATGACCATATAAAGTGTAGGCCCAGGGCTTCCTTAGGATGGTTTAAAACATTAGAACAAATAAGTCTAGTTACAGATATGCAGGAAGCAAAACAAACAATGGCCTTGGTTAATAAAAGAAATATTCTTCTTGGAACAATACTTACTGTAAAAAAACCCTAATGCTTGTTTTTACAATGATTATAAAAGAAGCCTATGTGTGTCTTTCCCTCAAGAAGAAAAGATGACAAACTCATCACTTGGTGAAACACTGGTTACTTAAAAAAACACATTGTCTGGCAAGTTTCCTAAGAATTCGATATTCTCCAATGCATATGAATATTACTTTATTACTGCATATTTCACAATGAGAATTCCTACAAGAACTTAAATAATAACAGCTGAAGAGCTCTCTCCCTATCAGAAATCATTACTATGTCATACTAAAGGGTTTCATTAAAATGTAGCTCAAAAACATCTGAAGCTTAAAGTTTTTCCAACTTCATTAATCTCAACAGTAACCATACAGTGAAGTACAGTTTTTACAGTCAGTTGTTTCCTGCATTTCATTTTATAACAAAACAAAGCTGGATATACAAATAAGCTTATGCATTCCTAACCAAAAAAATATGTCAACATCTCTAACAAATACCTCAGTGTTCAGTTCAAACTTCTAAGTTAGCCAGAAATGCTTTGCAATCACGAGCTGTACTAATACCTTAGCATACTCTACAAACTGACTCTATCTACACTTACATGGTCAGGTTTATCTTTCAGAAGCTCTTTTATCTTCTGGACAGCAGAAGGGGTCTGAAACACAAAAGAATACATATAAATTTGATTTTTTTGGTTGCTTATTTGTATATTTGCAATGAGTGCTTGCATGTATTAAAGCTGATGCCTGTAAGACACACACTGCTGCAAAACAGATGTCTCCTCAACCTAATGCACACAACCTCTTCTCACCCGCACTGCCAGCAAACAGATACCTCAAAAATTCAATCCTTAATCCTTAACAGTGGGGGTTTTGGTTGTTAGAATAAACAGTGGGCGTTTTGGTTGTTAGAATATCAGAGTGGCTTGGGTTGGAAGAGAACCTTAAAGATAATCTAGTTCCAACACCCCTGCCATAGCAGGGACAGTATGCCAGGTTGGTCAAGCCTTGGACATAGGCCAGGTTAGTTCAAGCCCAAACTGGGCTTGAACACATCCAGAACTTCCCTGGGCAACCCATTCCAGTGTCACACCTCGCTATTCCTAATACCTCATTTAAATCTCCCTCTTGTCCTATCACTGCAGTTCCGGATGAGAAGTCCCTCTGCAGCTTCTCTGTAGGCCTCCCGCAGATACTGGAAGGTTGCTGTGAGGTCTCCAGACAACCCTCTCTTCTTCAAGGAGAACAGCCCCAACCTTCTCAACCTGTCTTCATAAACGAGGTGGCTGCAGTCCTCTTACCACCTTTGTGGCCTCCTGTGGACTTGCTCCATGTCCTCCTTGTGCTGGGAGCCCAGAGCTGGATGCAGGTTCCAGGTGGGCTCTCCCAGAGCAGAGCAGAGGGGCAGAATCCCCTCCCTGCCCTGCTGCCCACGCTGCTCTGGATGCAGCCCAGGACATGTTTGGCTCTCTGGATTACAAGTGCTCATTGCTGGGTCATGTCCAGCCTCTTATCAACCATCACACCCAGGTCCTTCTTGATATGGCTGCTCTCAATCCATTCTCCACCCAACCTGTTGGTGCGCCTGGGATTGCCTTGCATTTCACTTCGCTGAACTTTATGAAGTTTGTCCACCTCTCAAGCCTGTCAATATCCATGTTGTTTCTTTGCAACTTTTTCCTCCAAGATCACTATCATAATTCATTCAAGTAACTCTTTCTTGTAAAACTTTTGTCACATATCCATTACAGATAAAAATCAGTTAGATATAGAGGGCTTATAGCCTACATCTCTCTCCCCATTAACCTTAAGGCGACCTCTGACTTATCAGCAGATAAAATTCATCATTCATGCAGATCTAGTTGATGCAGAAATGCAAGAACTAAATGCAAACGTCGAAATTTCCATTACATTCCCACAAGTTTCTAAGACACTAAGAAAAGCATTAGTAATGTGAAGGTCTTACCACGAGCCGAATTAAACACATAAAGCAAACTTCAAGTAGACTTGCAGCAGAAAATCCTTTCTAATTACCACTACCACTCTTGTTGTTAGAGACCCACTACTGAACAGGAATTACGCGCTCTGACAAACGACTGAGCTCTGTGCACTCGATCTGCCCCTGTTCCTGCGGAGACATGGCTGTACTTTCCTCTGCAGTGCTCTCAGAATCAGAGGTTGTTAAAGATCTCTGAGATCACCGAGTCCAACCTACGACCAAACACCATGTTTTCAAGTTTGGCCTCTCCAGCACGGCCGCTAGTACGGAATGCACGCACTTTACTATTAACAACAGGATGTACAACCTTCTTGGAAAGATCCTACGCGTCAGCCTCGGTAACCAACGCATTACCCTTTTCCAAAAAATTTCATCAAATACTTTTTTTGGAGTGTCTATGCGACCAGGCCCCGCGGTTCCGCAGACGGAGCGGCGGAGCGTGGGGCCTGCTCTCAGCGGGACCGCCGCGGAGCAGGAGCCACCGCCCGCCTCTCAGTTCGCCAGGGGGAAGAGGAGCCCGCTGCAGCCCGCCCGTGTCGCAGCCGCCCTGCTGGGACTACCGACGCCGGCCCGTCCCCGTCCTTGCGCCCGCCCCGCAGTTGCCAGGGGCCGCCTCACTGCCCGTGGCGCAGCTCCCGCACCCGCGAGGTGCCGCGGTGCCCGCGTCCCGCCCGCTGCCCGCCCGCGGCACTGACCAGCGTGAGGGCGGCGCGGGTCGCCTGGATCCTGCGCTTGCTGACGGCGCGCACCGTGGCGCGCACCACGGACGAGGCCATGGCCCGGCGCCCTCGGCCAGGGCAGCGCCGCCCGCACGCTGTGACGCCACCGCGCACGGGCCGCGGGCGGGGACGGGCGGCGGCGGCTCCGCCTCCGGAGAGGCGCCCGGTCCCGCCGCGGCCGCGGCTCCGCGAGGGCGGGGCAGAGCAGGCGGCGGGGCTGCGCGCCCAGATAAGCGGCAAAGACAGCCGGGACGCCCTGCCCTTCAGCCGCCCTGGCGGAGGCCGCGGCAAAACAGCCGGCCAATGTCACGTGGAAAGGGGAGGTTTTTCCTGAAAGCCTTTAATGATTGATTAGTCTGTCAGCGCCGTTGAAAGTCCAAGTTAACAGGTTACGGAATAACAATCTTTATTAATTTGGAGTGCTAGGGGGTTGGAATAGAGCTTAAAGATCATCTAGTCCCAACCCTTTTGCCGTGGGCAGCGACCCTGTCCACTAGACTAGGCTGGTCAAGGCCTTATGCAGAACTTCCCTAGGCAATCCATAACCAGTGCCTCACCTGCCTCACAGTGACAAATGTCTTCTAATACCTCCTTTAAATCACCCTCTTGTCTTGTCACTACAGTTCCTGACGAAGTCTCCAGTTTCCCTGTAGGCCCCCTGCAGATAAGAGAAGGTTGCCATGAGGTCTTCACTTAACTTTCTCTTCTTCAAGCTGAACAGCCCCGACCTTCTGAGCCCGTCTTCATAAGGGAGGTGGCTGCAGTCCTCTTATCAGTGAAGGCCACACACTTGAACAATTTCATATCCTTCTTAAGTTGGAGGCCCCAGAGCTGGATGCACGCACAAGAGGCAAGCAGGAGAGACAGAATCCCCTCCCTGGTCCTGCTGCTTTGGATGTAACCTTGAATTCTGACATTTTAAGGTTCAAGGATTGCTGGTGACGGTAGCTGACCGCAAAAATATATTCAGTGCAATATTTTAATTCAAAGCACTGTACTAAAAACCTCTAATCCCTAACAAAAGTCAGCTCAAGACAATAATTTACCGTTCACAGAACACTGTTCGTACCCCATAGTTGTCCCCACAGGGGCAAAGACAGGTTGAGCCTGTCAAACGACTTCAGAAGTTACAATGGAGTCCTTCCTAAGTTCTCACCCTTCTGAATTCACTTTTGTACTATTTGCTTATGTTTAGATGGAGCTTGAATGGCTGTAGTCATATAGCTTACCCTGTGAGGAGTGGTTGTATGTTGGGGGTGGCTATCTCAGAATACATAATGTGTCAGCCCAAGGAGAGTGATTCCACCACAGCTGCTGATTCATCATCAGGACACCTTCCTTTATCTCCCTTGGTTTTCAGCTGCTGTGCAGCTTATCAGCCAGAAAGGACCACTAAGTTCAAGCCTCTGCAAGAGCCTGGCTAGAGTGTACTCTACTCCACCCACCTTTAGCATGTACAGTGAGTGGGAAGTCAGGTGTGCTGGCAACATTCCACCCAGGGAGCAGCAATCCTATTTCCCTCTACAATTTCCATACCGTTTTACCCCCAGACATTTTCCCACACCAGAGAACAATGGAGGCCCATGAGTGCATAGTTTCCCACCTACAAAATACAGGCACAGAATGTGAATATTTATTGACTGCCACACTGGCAAGCATTTTAAAATAATGCATATGGCTATTCAATAGGAAGCTTTGGCTCAGAGGGCAAAATGCATGTGTAGAGTAATTCAGTTTGGACAAATCCCTGAGCGAAGTGCAGAGGACCTGGAACCTTCACAGACAATGCATTGTGTTTGCCCTCCTGCTGAGCAGGATCCTGCCCTTTCCTCTGGGTTCATGCCAGTCTGGGGCCAAGTGAAGGGGATAGCCATGCAGTGCTAAGGGCCCTTCTTGATCCCTGCCTGGTGCAAAGGCAGTGTGGGAGGAGAGCGTGAAAGCTGCTGGATGAACTGAGCTGCCATTCCCCAACTCCCGGTGGCTACAGCAACTTCACGCTGAAGAAACCCCAACAGCCTTGGTACACGGAGACTCATGCCATTACTTTAAGTTGAATGATGGCTATGCCAGAAGGTAAACAAGTACACATTTTTCATTTCCACATTCCAGCATCCTTAAATATGCTAGATGATACTTTAAATCCCTCTTAATGAAGTCCAAGCATAAGAAACACATTTGAGTTTCACCACCTCACTTACTTCCCTGATTCTGGCCTTAGTAGTTCTGAAGAGCTTGGTAGTAAGTCAGATGTGTTAGGTGTTTTTTACATACATAATTATGCTCTTTACTGAGGCACAGTAGTACTACTTCAAATATAAAGATAGCAGGTGTATAAAAAAGTTGTATTTTCTTTAGTTACAAAGAGTGTGTCTTTTCACACGTAATTCATGCACCTTGAGAATGCATCTCAACTAAACTACTCCTACTTAGCAGCAAGGGGGGTTTAATGCTCTACTGGGCTGAAAGCTGAAGTCAGTACACTTGAGGGGGGGAAGCTCATGTACAAATGCAGTTAATACCTCCTTCATCATTTGCACTCGACCATGCAGGCACAACTTTCCTCAGGATGCCTCCAATCATCAATTCTTAGTCCCCTGCCTGCTGAATATATGTCCACATGGAACACTGAACAAGGGCTAGAAAAATTGCCTTCTTCGAGACAGGATAAATGCAAAAATCAGTTTTAAAATCTAACTATTTCAAGTTAGATTTCAAGAAATATTGTTAAGTTATCAGTATGGAAGAAAAAGTCAACAACTTTCCATGCTAGAAAACTCCCATTCTAAGCAGCTATTTCAAGCCCCGGAAGCTTTAAGTAAAATTTTAACAGATGGGGAAGCAGTTTTAAATATGGCTACGAAACAAACCTCATCAGAACAATTACATTAGGGAAAATGTATGTGTGTGATCTCGTAGTTAAACAGCTAAATGACATTGAGTTACCTGTTTAAGACATTTAACTGTGTTGCAAACCTGAAAAGCCTTCATATTTCTAAATTTCTCAGCACTGATAACCTACTGTTCACAGCATAAAACGTATCCCAGCTTTTGAAAAAAAAGCTTTTTTTTTCACCGAAAGCATTTGAAATTCCTGTGAAATATGATGACAGCACTTTTTTCCAATAAAAAAGGCAGCATAAATAAACAACTGCCTGTCCCTCCATATCATTAAGAATGACAGAGTATGCACCTGGTTCAGAAAAGTTTATACACTTCAATTCCACTAGCAAAATTGGATGTAACTCTGTTAAAACTAAATAAAGCACAAAGGTAATAGGCTTGAAAATGTGTTTAGGAAAGAACACAGAAGAAATTATTTATGAAAGCAACACATCTGGTAGTTCATGGATAGCTGGCTTCAGATGGGTGAAAACCAGAACAAGACACAGGATAGTATTTCCCTAAGAGCCCTTTGGCAATTCTAGCTTTCAGCTTCCATAAAAATAGGTAGGGAAAAAAAATTGAACATGATGGTTCTAAATCCAGATAATTATAGTAAATTAACATTAATTCTACATTTCTGCATGTCAGGAATATTGAAAACTACAAACTCAGGAAAAAAAAGAGAAACTTAAGTCTGATTTTCACTTTTGTTTAAAATTTATTTCAGATTCATAAATTAACAGTGGTTTCAATTTTAACACATAACTATTTCTCTCTTTTGAACAAGGTAAAATGGTGCGTTACCACCTCTGGAAGGATTTCAAGTAAAACTCAAGTTCGTACTACTAATGAATGTAAATTCTTGACTGGTACAAGGATCCTCTTCATATTCTATGAAAATGGACATGTATTTTTCCCCAGTTGCCAAATATAATACCTCTATTTCTTAAAGCATTTTTGTCTGTATCCCCAAGGCCTTGAAAAAGATTCTTAGCAGCAACAAAACAGGACTGACCTGTTACCTAATCTTTCTTTCTTTCTTGAACACAAGCACAGCAGCAAATAAACTCCCATAAATCACAGAACAGAAAACAACCCCACAAAAATCTCAGTGGCACTGCTTGTCCAGAGATTGTTTAACATATGATGACTAGTGTCTATCTTTTTAGTTCTCTGGAGAAATAAACAAGAATATAGCAGTCTACAAACATCTCAAACACTTACACAAGGATTCAGTAAACAATCAACATTAATAAATATCATTTGCTCCTTCAAAAGATTCATTTTTGAAGAAAATATAATTTATTTGGCTAGCACATAGTTTTAGTGCAGTTTAAATGGTCAGGTGGAACAACAAAACCCTGAAAACAGTTCATTTTTAGTACTTGTCCTTTTCTAAATGCATTACCTAGTAAACAAATACAAAACATCATGGCTTTCTATTAAAATGGTAAAACAATCTATTATAAAGAGTAGGGGTCTGTCCACAGTTGCTTGTACTAGCAATCTAAAAGAAAACACCCATATTTCATTGAACTTAAGCTGAAGGTTGTCTATGCTGCTGTCCTGTGAATTCAGAGGCTTTAGCTAAAGACATTTCTTTTAAGTGAATGATGGGCCTGTGTTGCAATTTATCAGTGCTTAATATCCCTCATGATTCTTGCTGGGTCCTCTTCTGTGAGGCTTTTCCCTGAGTCATGTATTTATTGGAAAGGCTGCCTAAATTGGGAGAAAAAAACCACAATGCTTTAAAGGTATTATTTGTTGGTTTTTAAAAAACAAAGCCAAACAAAACCAAAACAAACAAACAAACAAAAAACCAACCAACCAACCAACCAACCAAACAAAAAACCCCACAAAAAACCCAGAAAGACATAAATGAACTGAAACAAAAAGACCGGAGAAAATTACTGTCAAGTCAAACTACAATGAAAGGAAACACAGTTCATCTTAAGATTCTTACCTGATAAAGGGCAGTAGGAAACAATCAGATACAAAATTGATAACTAGCATTTTCTTGAACTAAACACCTAATGACAAACCACTTTGGGTTACAAAATCCCCAAACTAAATTTGAAAACACCTTCCAGCAAAGACAAAAAAATGTGTCTTCCCAACAAAACTGATAATTTAATTTGAGATACTTAATTGCAGTCAAGTCTTCACAAACTTCAGAAAACTAATTAGGTCCCCCTCCAGCTGCAGAGAGATTAGTGTATATAATACATATGCATGGTGCTGAAGGTTTGCAGAGTTGTACTAGAAATTGTAATTAAAACAAAAGCAGCCGTTCTTAAAATCTTCATTGTACTTGCTAATAAGTATGTGAAATTGCAGTGAGGAAGCTACATTGTTAATCACGCATTTAAAGCAAAACATTTCTGATTCAGAAGGAGTACATAAAGACCTTTATAATACAATCTCACTGCTACTTCTAAATGTAATTTTTAACTTGTTTGCATTTTAGCAACCAAGGATGTGGTTTGATAATCTCTAAGTTAGTTTATCATGTATAATTCTAGACAATTACTGCAAGAAATCCTCACAGGAAAGCATTCCAAGTTTTGTCTCTGAAAAATCAGAAAATCTACCCCATGTAAGCTGAAACAGGAGAGATTGATACAACTCCACCATACTCTGCTGCAAACTAAATCCACCAGAGTCAGTGATATAAAGGCACAGAATTGTTATGCCCAAGTTTTGCTTCAAATACAAAACTCAAAATTTGTACACTTCTCCAGATTAAAAAATTAGGTGGCTTCAGCCTGTTCAAGCTGTCACTGTGTTCAGCAAATTAGCTCGAGTTTCTATGACGACTGATGAAGAACCATACAATTACAGAATGATTTGGGTTCAAGGTCATTTAGTCCAACTCTCCCACTGTGGGCAGGGCTGTCTTCAACTACATCAAGTTGCTCAGAGCCCCATGCAACCTGACCTTGGATGTTTTCAGGGGTGAAGCATTCACCACCTCTCTGAGCAATCTGTGCCTGTGTTTCACCATCCTTGTTGTAAAAAACTTTTGTCTTTAGACTAATGTAAATTGACCCTCTTTCTGTTTTAAAACATTACCCCTTACTATCCCCCGCTAAAAAGTTTCTTCCCACCTTTCTTAAAGGCCCCTTTTTATAACTGAAAGGCCACAATAGCCTTTCCTTGAAGCCTTCTTTTCCCTAGGCTGAACAACCCCAACCCTCTCAGCCTCTTCACAGAAGTGCTCCATCCCTCTAATCATCTTGGTGACTCTCTTCTGAACTGGCTCCAACAGTTCCATGTCCTTCCTGTGCTGGGAGCCCAGAGCTGGATGCAGGTTCCAGGTGGGCTCTCAGCAGAGCAGAGCGGCAGAATCCCCTCCCAACCCTGCTGGCCAGGCCTTTACACATAGGTTCTGAATTGAAATGAAGATATACAAACCTGACTGGGGACTCAAAAATACTTTTCCTTTTTGTTTCTTTTTTTCTTCATGCATAAGCACTCCCTATAAAAACATACATGTATCAATAAACCAACAAAACTGAAGTATTTGATTTCACAACATAGAAGTTTCTCCTTGAAAGCTTAGGTAAAGCTTCTCTTAATTACTTTATATAGGCTTTAAAACATATAAAAAGTAAAAGATGAAACCAAAGTGGCACTTGGTGTTGTTTACCTGATTTAATCTACCAGCATGTTTGACAGCAGTGGGGAAAGAAGGGGACCCGCACAACACTTCTGACTTTGAGCCATCTGAAAAAATCATAAGAAGGAGTTGCTAATTGGAAACTAGTTTCCATTACACTTATCATAAAACAGAAAACCACCAAAATATTTTCTATCTAGAATCAGAAAATGTAGACCGTGGGACATTGTTATTTTCTTCAACTTTATAACATGGAAAACTCACATGATGTGGAGACATACATTTAAGCTAGGAACCTACAATAAATTAATCTTCGTATCCTCCTCCTGAATCAGCAGAAGACGGGGAACTTAGAATGAATGAAGGTAAGGTGGTAAGCGAAGTGTCCATAGTCTCACAAAATGCAGCAATGCAAAGAGTGAATCTATTTGTTTGTAGTACTTTATTCAGCTAGGAAGAACTCTTGAGGCACTAAGCAAGCAATAAAAGACAAAGCCCAACCTACAGCAATTCTTTCAAATTGAAACATATTGATTCCCAAAATACAAATCATAGATAAAAACACCTATTGCAGAATGTACTATTTTAGACATATATACTGTACAGCCTAATAATATTTCTCCTGTGATGAATGCTAAATATGATTGACTGTGAAACAGTCAGGCATATTCCCCTCTACCTTAAGAGACTCAGTATCACAGCAAACAGAATGGCTGGAAGAGAAGTTTAGTGAGACAAGGTCAAAGATGAACAAACTCAAAAGTTAAATTTAGACTTGACATAAACCTTCAAAAGGTCAGAAGCTGAATGAAACATGGTTTCAATTTTTAATCAGCTCTTCTGTCCCTCCAGTACTTCTAGTAGTCTATCAAAGTAAGAATACTTCTAAATATATTGACAATTTTGAATATACTTGCACCATTTTCCTCACCCTTCCAGTATTTTAACACAATCCTATGTTCTCTTCCACTAAATGCATCTGACTATGAAGAGTTTCCTGATCTAAGGCAGACAAGATATTTCTGGAAGTAGAAAAAAGCTGGTTTGAAAAATATGTTTATATAAAAGACTCCAATCTGTTCCTTTAAGAGGTCAAGTTATGACTAATTTAGAAAACAATTTTTTTCCAGCCTGAACTTAAGTGCACCCAGGTTTACCTACAGGGAAACAGTGATACTCTGCTTCTTTAGAAGCTAATCACAAATACCACCTACTGTCTTAAGTCTCAGTTTTATCTTAGAAAGGTATTCCTTCACAACACAAATGATGAGTGATCAATCATATTTGAAAGATGACTTAGATGATTATATACTTTTGCTTAGCAGTGTTTCATCCAGTTCTGTCAGTCAGGCTCTATAAGATGAACTTCTGTATCCCTTCAACTGCTGAATCAAAAACATTATTTCATTTTATTCACAAAACTCAATCTGAGCAAATCTGTACACTTTTCATATTGACTTCAGGGTTGTATAGAATCATTCTGGTTTAGGTAATGTGAAGAGCTATAACACTAGCTTCTGTTGCAATTATGATGAACTGGAAGAGAAGCTTCCAGTAATTTGAAATGTTGGCATACTCATATATTGTGATAACAATGAAAGCAATTTCAACATATTTGATACTCGTACCATTTTTATTACAACTATCTTATCTGCTAAGAGAGACCATGCCAAATTTCCCAGGATACAGCACATTTCTGAAAGGAAGGTGAGGATGAAGGAAAAATAGCTAAATGTGACTACATTAAAAAACCCCCCACATTTACATGATGCAAAAACCTTATCGGTTAGTCACCCATGTTAAAAATACAAAAAGACCCCTTTAGCACTATTTAAACTACTCAGCTTTATCAGTTTCATACCTGCAACTCCTTTATATTGTGGGCATTCCTTTTTAATATGACCCTCTCTTCCACAGATAAAACAACGTTTTTCTCTTATGTCTCTGTCTTCCGGGCGCTTCCATTTCTCTGCTGATTGCCTGGGAGTCTTCTCTCTCCCAGTTTCCACTATTACCCTTGCTAGTTTTCTCTTCTGAGGTGTACATAGGTGCAACTTTCCCTCCTTGATTAAGTTCTCCTTTTCTGTTGGTTTATTCTGCATTTCTTTGTCCTCTTTGCTTTTTTTCTCCTTGATTTCTCCATACCTTTGTGTACCTTCATAATCACGACACCGTCTTAGTCTGCAGGAGCAGAAAGTGCTGCAGAGTTCAAACTCCTTACATTCACACACAGACTCAATAAAAAAACCAAACAGAAAACGCACATGCTGTCCTTAGACAAAATAATTCTTCAGTGGGACCAATAAAGTGAATTGCCATACTTTGACTCTTCCACCAAACAGTGCTGCTCTTCATCACTCATGATGTTACATATATTTAATAATTTAAATTTACAATTAGATGATAATACAGTCCTAAATACTAATAATGGTAACTCAAAAAATATAAAAACAAGTGAAAAATCTGTCTGCTCAAGTTGCATGCAATGGAAGAGAAGAAACACCAAGCAAAATGCTAAAGAAAATAATACAAAAATATAGGGCTACAGTTCTGGGGTTTTTCTATTTGTATGACTCAACCAGAACTCAGTTCTTTCCTTCTGAAACTGCATACTTACTCTAAATGTCTCTTCAGTTGAGAGAAGCTTCTAACATTCTATGTGACCTGAAGGTCCAGTAGTGAGGAAACACTACTACTATCAGACTTGTTTCATCTAACAAGGTCATACATGACTAGAAAAGGAGACAGGAGTGAAATCTCCAAATCTCAGGGTGATACCAGGCTCCTTTGGCAAGTTGGATGTATTGCTAATGGCCAGAAACTTGGAAAATACTTCACAAAACTGAATGAAAGGCAAAAGAATGGCACGAGCTTCAAGGTGAGCATCTTTTTTCTTAAAAAAAGGCATAAAAGGAAGGCCTGGGGAGCTATAGGTTGGTCGTTCTCATCTCTGCCTGGTAGGATCATGGAGCAGATCCTCCAGTAAACTATGCTAGGGTACATGGAAAACAGAGACACAATTGGTGACAGTCAACATGCCTTTGCTAAGAGCAAATTATGCCTCACAAATCTGGTAGCTTTATATAAATAAGGGTTACAGAAATGGTGGGTAAAGAAAGTGACTGATAACATGTACCTGGACTTCTGCAAAGCATTTGACACTGTCTTACACAAAATCCTTGTCTATAAAATGGAAAGATGGATTTGATAGGTGGACGACTCAGTGGATATGTTATTGGCTGGATAGTTTCACTTCAAGCATTGTGGTCAATCTCTTGATGTCTGTGTCAACACTAGTGATGATTGGTGTTCTTCAGGGGTCTGTATTGTGACCAATATTATTTAACATCTTTGTTAGGGACACAGGCAAATGGATTTAAATGCACACTCAGCAAGTTCTTGGATTATTAAGATTAGCTTTAAACAGATACAGGAAAGCACTGTTTTACAGATCAGTCAGAGCACTTAGAGAACTGGTTGCCATAGAAGACTGCTAAGGACACCAAGAGAATCAGGCTCAGAAAAAAAAAAAACAACCAAAACTAAAAGGACAAAATCACAAACAAGTCCAATCCACAAATGAGCATTAGCAGAGCAGGGCAGGTATGTACTCTAACATCTCTTATACAGCAACTCCAGATGCTGAGGGAATGCATCAGAAGAGACTACAGAAAACAACTAGTTTTCCTTTCATAGACAGCACTCCCTTTTGCAATAAATGGCTGAACTGAGGATTCAAATGTATCAGTGGTTTTACCTCACAGGGTATTTCTGTTCTTAGATGCACAATCCCATTTACTTTTCCTCTAATGTTGTATAGAATGTAGCTGAGTATGTGCAATGAACTGGCGTTTCACTTCAGAATGCAAGATTAAAAATCCACAGATCCAAGACAGCAGTCTGGATGTTGAGAAGACTTTCACACCACCTTCAGCATTCTTTAATTTCAAACTATCATCAGCTGCTATGCTTGCAATTGCTAAAGCTGAGTAAACTGCAAAATTAACATCATCAACAATGTAATTCACAAGTCTTTAATGTGTGGTGGAACAGCTGCTTCAACCAACATGATGTTAGTAGCTTTTTTTTTAAACTTAGTTACAGGAAAGTGCAAATGATTTCTAATGACAGCTTTAAACATACATAGATTCTAAACAATGGTTAGATTTTTCCATCCACCTTAAAAGTGAGCATAAAGGTTTTTAAGATTTCACTGTTTTTTAGACATGAAATCTTTAAAGAGCTTTCTAGTAACTAAAATAAACTAAAATAAATAAATAAAATAAACTAAAATAAAAATTAAAGGATGAGTTTTAGGTTTAGGCATTTCATAAGAGGAAGAACTGCAAAGGCCACGTAGCCATTCATCTGTTGCCAGAAGAGAGAAGTTGAATATTGGACTTGGCTACTCAGGGACAGGAAGTATTCTCCTGGATGCAAAGCAGGACATTGTTCTTATACATGTGTGCTTATGAAAAGTAATGCTGTGACATTCTTGCCTTGCTTTTGATAGGAATTGCATGACTCTGTGAATTTGACAAAATCATGCCTTGCTAGGAGCAGCAAAATTCAGGTAGTAGAAGCTATTAAATAAATAAAAATATTAAATAAATAAAAATACAGAATACTTTTCACAGCACACAGTTACTCAGCTCTATGGAATATTTAGATTCTCTGTGACTGCTCCTTTCCTATATAACAAAATGGAGAGTCAGTATTGATACTTTAACAGTTCTGCAACAACATTATCCACTACTGCCAAAAAAGGTACTGATACATCTTAATTCAGGTTATGAAATAATCTGCAGCAGGTACACGTTTTTTTAGCATTACTATCCTAATCTTTCCTAAACAAACCTAAGGAAAAAAGTTACACACAGATGCCAATACTATACTCACTTGCTTCTCATGGGACAATCTTTCATGAAATGGCCAATTTTACCACAAGTTCTGCAGCATCTATCATTTGGTGCCAATTCTCCTTCTGTTAGAACCTCAGGATCAAAAAAGTAATCCTGTGGAAGAAATCATATATTTAAAATGAAAATCCAAACACCAGGAAACCAAGACAGATACAAAAGTGTTAAAACAGCAGTAAGAGTTACAGAAAGGAATACTCTTGGGGTCTGTAGCTGAACCCTGAAAGATCTAATGAATTAGCTGGCCACTGATCTCTTTGACAGGCAGCCTACTCACCACCAGGTCTGCACACTGTTATAAAACCACAGTTTTAAGAAATGCTAAGGTGGTTTTCATTTGGATTAAAATACATAAATCTGTACAATGAAACTCTGACTTGACTAGTATTCTGCATACCAAAATATTTTACATGCAAGTAACATCAAAACAGTACTCAGCGGTAACTCCCATGATATTTAGAGTAGTGTGGAAATTTAAGAGAAAAAGTTTACAGTGATGTAGCCGTAGTCCTGCAAACGCTAAGTTATATGCCAAAGAGCTCACACATACTCCTCGTAGAAGTAACTCACCATTTTTGACGGGTATTCTTTAGGAAATATTTTTATAGGGGTACCAAATACCCTTCTGCCATTGATAAAAGCCTTCATTATAAAATTTGTCACTGTGGAAGAAAAAAAACCCAAACCAAAATAATCATTTAAATATCAAACTGGAATGAAAAATAATATTGAAGACAAGATCTTCACTTTGAAATTGTTAACAGAAGACTTACTTTTTCTTGACAATCCAGCTCCAAGATTGTGGTTCAAATCAAAGGGATCTGTAGAAAATAACATGATAGGCATTCCTCAATGTGCAGACAAAGGAGTAGAAATTCTTTGCATGAAAATGAAATGGGCCACAAAACAGGTTACAGATTATTTCTGAAATATCTAACTGCATTTTCTCTGTCAGAGAGCATAGTGATAATAAGCAGCGATAATAAACAGTAATCATACAGAGTTGAATCATTTAAGTAAATATGGGCTCAGCTAAACCTAGTATTTTTGAGAACATCTCAATTGAATTACACCTAATTTCTTTGCCAAAAGATTTTGTTGAATCTATTTTTCCACCATTTACTTAATAATGAAAAGTGTGAAGCTTGTTTGCAACTTCTTTTCAGTAGCCAAAAACCCCTTGAGAGTAATGCTTAGCACTACTGAAACTCAGTGGCAATTTTGAGATGCTTTCAAAACATGGGCATTAAAAAATTTATAATCTAGTAATAGAAAAATAAATAAGCCTTGTCAAAAAAGCAGAATTTTCACGTTAAAGAAGTTCTGTATATTCCTGTATTTTATATGGTTTTACCTTCAATTACAATATATTTGGAGGTCCACTGCTTCTTGAAAGTTGTAAGCAGATTTTTTCTCCTGATGCAGATGACATGCTCTTTGAAATCAAATTCTTCTGTGTAGAATCGGAGAAGTCCCAGCCACAGTTGCCCAGCAGATTCAGTGTTTTTCCCATAGTCTGGCCAAACAACAGACTAAAATGACAAAAATATTGTTACATTCAGTAAGTACTGAGTAGTCCACTCCCTCTCTTTTAATTACTACCACTATTACTACTACTACTACTGTTATTATTAACATCATTGTAACAATTAAGAGTATGAGGACTATTATTTTATTTTGTTTCAATTAATAATGTGCTTTTATTCCAACCCACAAATTTTACTTTTTTTCTCTTTTAATTAGCTTTCCCACCAGGGAGGGGTCTGGGGGAATGGGAGAGCGGCTGTGTGGTGCTTAATTGCCAGCTTGGGTTAAACCACAATATTCAAACTCTATCCTAGGGAAGACTGTCTTTAAAAGGAATTTCTATTCATTTGCCAAGATACAGACAACATTTCCAATTAGCCTGATTTACTCACCAACTCCTCTAGCTTATCAAAGAAATATACATTCCAGCCATCAACCAAAATTTCAGGCTTTTTTGGTTCTTTGTAGATCTGAAAGAGTAGTATTAAAATTCATTAGAAGAGCCTTTCACATTCAGCACTGACATTCTTCTGATCAATACTATGTCCAGTTACTAATTTCTTTACAATATACTGTACCTCTTGAAGAACAGGGATGACTGGTGGATTTCTCTGTTGAAGGAAATAAAGCACCATAAGAGTATATGCGTAAGATGACAGGCTACCTCGAGATGCATCTCCAATGTCACATATCTAGAAAAAGAATTGGGATTTGTATCTTTCATGGTGATCATCCCTGCTGAAGGAACTACTGCTTCTAGAATGCCTGAAACATACTTACCTTTGTAAAGACTTTCATTGTGTAACACAGGTATTTTACTCTAGGATCAATAGCTGCGTATGATGACAGAAGTCTGGTATTATGCAAGGCCTACAAAAATAAGGAAGTCATGTAGAAAATAAAGAAGCTCTGAAGTTATGAAGAAAATAAGCTGAAAACATGGAAAAGAAAAACTCTAAGGTGCATCATCAACTAATACATATGTGAAGCCCTGTGTAGGAATATATATTGAGAAAGGAAGCACTCAACAATGAGGTTATCACCCGTTCTCTTAAAAGCCTACCAACTTCCTTGATCTGTATGGAAGTGGTACAAAGTAGCATTCACAGAATAAGACTTCAAAACAAGAAGCATTAATCTCCTACTACAGTTTCAAAATACTTGGTAGAAGGTAACTACTTGAACCCAGAGATTTCAGTCCAGATGTGTGAGAGCTACCAACGGACACATATGAAAGCATAACTTCAAGGAGAACACTTTCACACTTAGTGGTTGTCCTCCTCAAGACTCCCTCTGAGCTCATAAAAAACGATCAGAAAGCCTACAAATTGTCTCTACGACTTACCTTTCTTTTGCTGTTTCATGGAACAGGGTTTTGAAAATTAGAGACATTGAAATAAACTAAATCTGTTTTTAAAAAGTTTGGCCAAGAACACATGGATTGGTTTTGTTTGTGGTTTGGTTTTGTTTTTTTTTTTTTTTACTTTCTAATATGTTACCGTTGAGGCAAGCTGGATTCAAAATCACTCTTTCAGTTCTCAAGGCTAACCAAGAGCCATGATGCCAAGAAGAGTCTAAAAAATGTTAAGTTAGTTTATTTTGACTCTCATTTGAGAAAGACTTAAAATACTTAAACCACTGTTTCTTACTGTTACTGAAAAATTAATTGATTTTCTCAAGAAGGACAACTCTGAAACGACAACTGTGCAGATGACTCACTCATAGTCAAACAAACAAAACCAAAAAGGTTTCTTTGAAACATCAAACTGCAACAGGTAATTGGAAACAGCTGCTTTTTGAAACTCAATCAAACAATCACTTCAGTCTCAAGAAACAGATTCTCAGTTTTTTGTTACACAACATAAAATAAAAAAGGAGGTAACCTTACCAGAGTATTATATAAACTGATGTCTACTTCAAGACCACTTCTGACATGGAAAAATTTGACAATTGGGACTTTAGCAGTTGTTATAGGCAAGACATTTCTTAAACCTAGGATGAAATGTGTTATTACTGAATGGCTACAATGCAGTCCTACACAGTATCACTTAACTTCCAACTGTAGCCAAAAGGCTACAAAATAAAATCTTAGTTGACACCAAATTTGTATTTCAGTTACATTTAAACACTGATTTCAGAAATTTATCAAATATCATCAATCTGATAAACATAGTTTATATAAATTTATGTTTAGCCCCCTCAAAAAATAAATAGCAGTCTAAATAAGAGTGTCTAATTTGTTTATAGAGAAATAAGCTTAAGACATAAATGATAGTTCATTTCAACTCATTGGAGATACACCAAAACAAGCACTATAAAATTCATGATTTCTTGTAGAAAAAAACCAAGATTCACACTGCAGACTTGTATCAGAATATCTTTTACTATCAACTTCACAGACAAGTACATAATTATTAAACTGAAGCCTCAAGTTTTAAATCATTATTTTTATGCATGTAAGTTATAAACATACTATCTGTCCAGATCAGATGTGGTCCAATACATAATAACCTTGAATACCTATATATACAAACAAAAGTAAATCCAAATGTTCACAATATTCAACCTCACTCTTACTAACAAACTCTTTTATGTTATTTGTATCTTAATGATTTTCACCCACAGTGCCCCAGAACCCTGTCACTACAGCAAATGAAGTAACAAAACCATAATAACTTATTTTAATTTTCCAGAAAATTACCTGACTGTTTCTTGAGAACTTTTGCTAAATCTTCAATGATTCTGATGCAATCGAGTCCCTAAGACATTAAGAAAAAAAGCTGAAAGCTGCATCTGCTGCAAGTATTTCAGGCAACCTTTTATTATGAGCCCTTAAGTTTAAAGCTGTATAATCAAATGTTTCATGTTATACAGAATTATGCGAATACAAGAAATCATTTCAAAATGGCATATGTAAAATCAACAGCTGATAATGTAATAATGGAAACTTTTCAAAAGCTGATATTCAGCATGAAAGGAGACTGATATGCTCTTCTGTTGTTTCCCATTCCAGTAGTTCAGGCAATCAAGAATGTTACTTATCTGCACAAATAAAGCTAGAAATGCAGAATTTTGGGAGAAAACTAGCTACTTCATTCTTACACTCATCCTTAGGGCAACAGTAAACACCCCCAAAATAATCTGCCTCAGTGGTACCTTAGTATTTCCTTCTAATATTAAAACCTTTTATAAAATAATGAATTTGTTTGCTAAATACACAATATAAGAAAATTCTGCATTTATTTAACCACAAACCAAAATCAGAACCTACCTCAGCAGTTTCCAGACCATCTATTGTCATACAGATATCAAGATCACTTTGTTTGAAGCCAAAGCCATTTTTTGAGGAGCCAAACAAATCCAGCTTGGTTCCTGTAAGGCATGGGTTGTATCACAGCCATATATCAACAAAAATTATCAAATTATATCTAACACAGAATCTCAAATTGTACGTAGCTGCAAACCACTGCGTGTATTCTAATACAGGCGAGAAAACATTGTATTTCTGTAGTACATGAAAACTTTCTGATTAACTTTGCTTATAAGAAAAGAATCTCTACTATTATTGATTCAATAATATGTAGGTTCAAGCTGACATCTGACTGAAAAATGTTTTGTACAGAGATTCTCAGGGAATGGAATATACCTGGCTCCAGCCAAAAAAAAAAAATTTTGAATTTTAATGGACCATGAACTGAAGTCCAGGTGTTACAGGTAAGAACTCCAGAAAAAAACAAAGGAAAAACAAATCAAATGCCTCGGTTCTGTGAATAGGCCAGATCTTGTGGCTATATTTTAAAATATTCCAAGGCCAGTAAGTTTCAGTAGGAAGTACTAAAATAACCTTATTATTTGTAAGAGCAGTCACAAAAATAAGTCTGATTAATAGTTAAAATAACAAATGTAAAACTATTCCACTTCTGCTTTGATTGTTTCTTCCTTAACTTGCTGTTGTTCCTTCCTAGTAATGTGTGCTATATATGAATAAATGAAAAAAATTCAAATTTAAAAAAGCCTGAAAAGACTTAGAACAAAAATTAATGTAATGAAGCATTCCAATGCTAAGCAACAATATGGGTTAAATATTCAAAACTAAAGTGTTTGTTGTACTGAAATTATGTTTTCTTGGAAAACACTCAAGTATGAACATTTAAAAATATAAATACAAAGATAAAATGGCCTAATTACCTGGGAAATGTTGTCTAATGAACATTTCCAAGCTTTGTCTTATATACTCTCGAGCATGATCTTCTACTATATTTGGAGCAAAATCACCTTTAAAAAAAGAAGAACAAAAAAAGACAACAATTTAGGCAACTACTTTTCACGAAGTGCAAAGATTCAAGTGAAAATAGAGAGGGGTTTACAGTGGGGCAGGGGAAGGGAAAGAGAAAGAGAAAATTCACATGTGAAGGAAAGAAAGCAAGGATGAAGTAGAAGAGAAATACCTGCTCAAAGAAAAACATTAATTAGACAAATAATGCATTTTGTCTGGTCAGAAATGGCGAGAGAGAAAGGAGGAAAGTTGGGTCACTCTGAAAAGAACAAAAGTGGAGAAATGTTACAAAACTATATTTTTTCACAATTTTTTCTAGAATACTGAAGTCTTTTTTTTATGAAAACTATAAGTTAAGGAACAGTCAACATAATTCAAATCAGACAAATACAAAAGCATCAGTTAAAAACTCCACCCAAAATTAGATTCTCAGAAAATGTATTTTCCTGTATGAATAATCTACCAACCAGTTGGAAGAAAAATCTAAACACTTTCTCGTTCTCTAGGTAAAAACTACTCAGCAGCTCTTTAGGAGCCATTACCATTAAGCCAAATTGTAGAATTGTATCTAAGAGTTGGAGGCAATGTAGGAAATACACTGTCACCTTATAACACTACTAGTCTGTGGGCATTACGTTTTTTTTTATTCTTTTTCTATGGCACAATATTCAAAGGAAAAAACTTACGGTAACACTGGACACAAACTTGATTTAGAATAACTGAAAACTTGGGTGGCAGTGGTGGCAGTGGGTCAAGCTCAATTTTCTTGAAGTCTTCTGGACAATCATTCTTTAAATGACCTTCCCGTTTGCACAAGCTACATACTACTGTAGGAGACTGCATGAACAAGAAGCAAAATTAGTTTTAAAAACTATGGTACTTTAATAAATTGGAGCAACACTTTCATATAACTTCTAACAGAACACAAGCAATATGTTTATGCTCTGATACAGCTTGCTTACCTTGCCCTTTGTAAATGCTTGTTTACTGAATTCATAAAAAAGTTCAGATTCTAAGCACTGCTCTACTGCTGTGGTCTCTTCAGAATGGCTTCCCTTCTCAGTATGATATTCTTGACTCAAATTGTTCCTCAGATGTGCACCTACACTTTCTTTGAATTGTTTTTTTTCATAGTTACTGGGGATGGAAAAATCATCTTCTTCCTCTGACACTGCATCATCATCTCCAGATCCAGTATATGTGTTATCTAGTTCAGCTCCAGCTCTAATGGTAGCACTGCATTCTCTCTGGTTTAGAAGAGTTTGTGCTTCCTCTTCTTCCTCTGCATCATCTGAGTTAATCATTTGGGATATCTGACCCTGTGCTGAACATAGGAATTTTTGTGGGGATTCATCCAACTCATCAGTACCTTCAGTGCTACTATACTCATCAATGTCGATCTTATCATCTGTTATACCACTGCACTCCAAGCCAAATTCATCACTCTCTGTAAGTGCAGTGTGTTGAAAACCTTGTAAGTCTGAAATCCTACATGTCTCTACTTCATGCTCATTCAACATAACAGGGAGTTCTCCACTGTCACTGTCTTCATCAATTCTCTGCTCAGCAGCCAAAATAGTATGCCATTGTCTTTTTTGTTGTTCATGTTCTTCCTCTTCCTCCTCTTCATCTTCATTTTCACTCTCTGTCTCTTCACAACTAGGCTTAAAATCCTCATTATCTCCAGAAATAACTTCCTCAATTATGCAGTCTGAGTCTTCATGGGTAATTCCCAGATGACTTATATCATCAGCCAATTCTTCTTCTGTGAAACTTTCTGAGCCATCACACAGTTTTGAAGGACCAATTTTATGTTCCCTGGGAATAGGTGTATCCTCTGTTAGGCTATCTTCTATTATGACTGTGTTTGTTCTACCAACCAAGTTTTGCAAGTCAGAATCTTCATGCTTTATAGCATCTTTTCCATAGTCCAGCATTTGAGATTTCTCTTCATCTGCATTTGAAGAGGGTATTTTGCTCCATTTTGCACTTTTTTTGTGAGGCAAGGCAAAATACTTGTAAGTTGCTCTCAGACAGTGAAGAACATAAGCATACACTAGTTGGCTGTTCAAAGTTCTTGCCACATTCCTTTTGACTGAATATGGGTCTAGTAAAAAAAAGAAGTGAGCCACCAGTGAAAGAGTTAATTTCTTAAAAGAAGAATACACTTACATCCTTACACAGTCTGAATTGCTAGTAACTCTTAAACATTGTGTAGAGACACAAGACCTACAAATTGTGCTGAAAACAATCTTTTAGTTCACTTAATTATTTCTGATAATGTTTAAAATAATACTCAATAAAAATATCAAATAGATGCTTTAAAAAAATATTCTAACCAGTCCAATATTAAAAATTTCTAAGTTGTAACACTCAACATTAACAGCCAAGTCAGCACCTTATAAAAATTAAAGTTACAGTTCTTTGAAGTTTGTTGAGAGATATTTACATACCTTCCACAGCAATGCGCTTTTTAGGCCAGTCCTTTAATTCACGAGACACTGGTTCCTTGAGTCGAATGCTAATAACCAAATCAGCCATATTGAACTCCAAAGCATAGAAACGAAGCAGTTCAAGCCACAGCTGACCAACAGGTGCTGAACACTGCTGACCTACATCAAACACTAAGGGAACCTGTCAATTACAGAAGAAAACTTTAAATAATATTTAGTACACAGGTGTTTAACTGTTTCACTGCTATGCTTCCTTTATGTCATCTGCAATCTACTGTGAGAGAATTTATCATTGGTTCTTGACTCCTGCAATTGAAATAAAAACTGCAATTAAAAAATTGGAAGACACAGTATAAAGCTTCAAAATGGAAGAGTGCAGCAATGGTAAAGAGTAGCATCAGTGATTAATAAAAATTGCATCTTTAATGTTTATGCCATAATTCATAGATTTCAAAGAAAGAAGCATATCTCATGTCACAGGACAGAATGGATTATACAGCCTATTTTTCAGCCAAGTCTAGGCTGAATTTTTAACTCTCACAACATGCAATCACATCGTGATACTGTTTCTTACAAAGTTATTATAAGAGGAATAATTTGTAAAAACAGTTCAAAGCAAAGACAAAATATTTTTCATATGCTTAATCTAATTCCAAGATAAAACTGCTCCAACTCTGTAAACTAGATTCTCCCGAATAGATTAAAATTCAAGGTCCTATCAAAGAGTTTGAAATTATATCTATTTTCCTGCCAGCTCCTTAGCACCAAGAGCTCAGCACAACAGACCTTGAAGCAAGCAGATGCTCAATCTCTTAATTCAGCTCATGGTTTTGAAACATAAGCACAAAACTGAAATAGAGGGTTGTTCTTTTCTGAGAACAGCAGTGTCTGCTAGACTACTACAGAAACAAATTTAAAAGTTCAGACCTTGCCCCTTCTAGGGGAAGTTTCTTGTGGCAAATCAGATTCATCAGTGGGGTTATGCTCCCAAACCACAGCATCATTCTTGACTTCTCTCAGATGAAAATTAGTTAATTTGTTTAGTGAGAATCCTCCAATCTAGAGGAAACAAAAAAGGAAACACAGAGCTAAACATCATGTGAACTTTAAATTTTAGTCCCCACACTGCAGTAGACCGAAGTTTAAAAACAGCTGCTCCACATCTAGAATATGCCCCAACCTCTTCCTCTCTTGTCCTAATACTTCTCTACAAAAAAACTCCCAAGAGCTCAGTGTTCTTGGAAGGGTGTGCTGGTGTCCACAACTCAGGAAATACAGACAGTGAGGCGATGAATGGCATCTGGATGAATGGCAGATCCCAGAGGGTTGTAATTAGTGGTATGGGGTCTAAACAGGGGCTTGTCATTAGGGGCGTCCTACAAAAGTCAACACTGGGCTCAGTGTTGTTTAATTTGTTCAGCAGTGACTGAAACAAAGAGACAGAAGCATCCTCAGCAGGTCATGACCACACAAAGCTGGGAGCAGCAGCCAATACCGCAGAGTGCAGCCTTGACAGGATGGAGAAATGGGCAAAGAAGAACTGTCTGAAATCCAACCAAAGCAAAAGCAGGGTCCTGCACCTTGGGAGGAATAACCCCAGGCACCAGCACAGGCTGGGAGCTGAATTACTGGAAAGCAGCTCTGTGGAGAAGGACCTGAAGGTCCAGGTAGACAGCAAGCTGTCCATGAGCCAGCAGTGTGTCCTGGTGGCCAGGAAGGGCAATGGTGCCCTGGGGTGCATTGGGAAAAGCAGTGCCAGGAGAGTGAGGGGGGTGATCCTGCCCCTCTACCCAGCCCTGGTGAGGCACATCTGGAGTGCTGTGTCCAGTTCTGGGCTCCTCAGGACAAGAGAGACATGGAGCTCCTGGAGTGGGTCCAGCAAAGGGCTACAAAGATAATTAAATGAATGGAGCCCCTCACTTAGGAAAGGCTGAGGAAACTGGGCTCGTTCAGCCTTGAGAAGAGGTAACTGAGAGAGAACCTCATCAATGTCTGAGGGAAGGAAGGGTGTCAAGAGGATGGATCCAGGTGGTGCTGAGCAGGAGGACAAGAGGCAAGGGCAGAAACTGATGCAAGATGTTCCACCTGAGTATGAGGAAGAACTTGTGTCCATGTACTGTGTGGGTGACCAAACACTGGAACTGATTGGCCAGAAAATTCTTTGTCATGTAACCATTTCTTTGCACATTAGACAAGAATAAATATGTATCTTATAATTATATGGCCATATAAAACAGTTCATCCAGTTCAGAAAGTGCACGTGCTTTTGAATGAGTCAGGAACGTAGTAGATATAATTGCCAACTGAAAGGTTCTTGTAATTAGTTACAGGAAATGGAACATGTGTGCTGAACATAACAAGAGACTGTAAGTATAAAAATGGGTGCAATGAATATAATTGAATTGGAATTCACTTATTAGAATTTATTTATTGGAGTTGTATTACGGATGTCAATCCAGAATCCAGAATTGGATTCATTATTGGCATCCATAATACAACTCTTGACATCAAGATGTATTTTGATTTCTAAACCAAAGAAATACATGCTGTAAACTCGTAATGTGATCCCTTCTGATGATATCAGTGCACCAGTGTGTTCCCCAACCATGGTCTAATTTTTGGAGAATTAGATGGCAAATTCCAAGATATTGTTTTGGGATGTAGCTATGTGGACTGGGTTCTCAACAGTCTGGAGAAAAGGCTGAAAAAGATGAGGAAGTAAATTGTTGTAAAATGCGTTATTCAATGCCCACCTCCCCTTATTCACAGAAGGGGCAACAGAGCACTTAATCCAGTGACTAGGATTGTGAAATGCAAACTTACAGTCAGGCATAATAAAGTTAAGTGTAGTCATTGAAAGATGATGAATTCACACATGAATTCACATTCTTAAAACCTGCAGAAATGGCTTGCTTATGGCTTGCTCAGAGGAGCACAGAACTGACAGATAATATACCACCATAGGCAACTGATCCTCTCATTTACACTATTCAGTGTATTAACACACATACCCATGATCCCAAATAGACTGGCAGAAAGGGCTCTTTCCTCTGTTGTAGAAAGAAAATAACCATTAAAGCGAACACATAAGGTGACAAGCCTCCCTCTTCAGGACGATCAACACAGCATAACTGTAAAAAAAATTGTACAGACATTAAAGCTTCAAGTGATACTATGAAAAATATTGTTTTAATTACTGTTCAGAAGTCACATTGAATACTACAGAAACTCAGATATCTTTGAGCTCTTACCAATGGATTTTTTTCTTAAGGACTGCATATTTACTGCAGTTATGGTACACCATGCTACCATAACATTTTCGGTCTAAGAGCCATAGGACACAGATTGGCAAAACAGACAACATAGACCACATTAGCAAAAAATGACAGCTCCTTCTGCATAGATACAGTAGCACTTCAATTTTTGATATTTTAATTGCAGACACATAAATTTCAAAAGTTATGTTAATTCCCAAGGTTGTTTTCATCTACAATAGAGACAAACAGTTTTTCATTTTTTTCATGATGGATTAAGTTTATGAGAAACTAGCAATTCCATCTCATATACATTCCTCTGACTAGTTTGGTAACAGAGCAGGATACTTACAGTCTGCATTCCACTGAATGAAACTTAAAATTCCATTTTTGAAATTTAGTGGAACATTATCACACAAAAATGTACATTTTATAAATTATACTATTATTGATTTATAAAAACTTATGTCCTTATTTTAACTGTTTTCCAAGGGCTGTTTCAACAACCATTTTCTAAACCATAACTAGAGGCACAATATCAAAGTTAATTCAATATTTATTCACAGATAAGGGAGTACAAATGACTCTCACCTTTGCCCAGTACCTGAAGGCAATCACTAAAGGTATGATAGTAGGTTCCAACTTTCCAAGTGTAGCCAAATGGTTTGTTGTCAGACAAGCATTCTCATTCCCTGCACTCACTTTACAAATAAGGCCACTAAAATCCAAAAAGAAATGAAAGATCTTTAAGGTTTTGTAACACCCATAGGACAGAAAACACCTCACAGAACAGTGTAGCAGAAGGCTGTAGGGAAAGACTTGACAGCCTCTCAAAGACAGCATCTCTGCATGAAAAGCAGCATGCAATACTAATTAGATTTATAATTAGGTTGAGAATATATTATTATAATTTTCTGTACAAGTGTTTTAAGATACAACTCAAATTTAAGTATTTTTCTAATATTAATTTACGGAATTGAAAAAGTTACAGTACTCATTTCCTTCATGAAACAAAAATGTCTTCCCACACCACACCCACCATCAAACAGTTTCTATGCTGTTTTCACACAACATAAAATATTTTTAAACACTGAAAAATCAAGGTAGTACCAAATAACTGGTAATATTTTTATTAGTAGCTGTTTATAGAATGTTTCATGAATCTTAATTGACATTCATCAAATGGGCAAAATAAAATATTTTTCACTTTTCTCAAAATACAAGCGAAGCTAAGCAAACTGTTCCTATTCTTACAGGAATCTATAATTGAATATGGTATCTACTCTACCTATAAGAAAGGAAAGTTTCTGCTTAAGCAATAATCCCAAATGGAAGGGTAAGGGTACATGCTGGAAGCCATAATGGTTGAAGGGGTTGGGAAATACACAGCTGAGGACAGAACAACCCTTACCCTCTTATTCTAGGCTAGGAATGACTTGCCCATGAGTGTTAGTTTGTGTTTCAAGATCCATGGAACTGTAATAATTTAGTACAGAAACGTCATTTATCAGGTGGTAATATAATTTACATTGCTATATACTATTAGAACACACAAAGTGACAACCGAGACCTTTGCTTTTCTCTGCACACCACCACTGGTACTCTAGCATGGAAATCTGCATCAACTTCCGTAAAAGATTCTAAATGGGAAAAAGAAAAAGAAGAAGCCACATTAAGCATGATGTGATAAAAATATGTTGAACTGGATGCAACTAGAGGAGTACAGGCAGAATTTCAGCTTCTAATATAATGACTAATATTGAGAAAAATAAAGTACATGGGATAAGAAGAATATGGTCTATACGTGAAAGACTGTTAGGAAAATACTTTTCAAAATTCATATATATACAGTAGGTAAAATTAAAGAGGTATATTTTGGTTAAGAGCTGGCTTCAGTAATTGAGGCATGTAGAGAGACCTACAACAACTATGGAACAATATTAGTGTGAAAAATGAAAAAAACCCCAGTGTTACATCTCTTCTATATGGAAAGTAACATTTTCCCCTGGTTATCTGACAATCTTTTACATAAATATAGATGGGCTTTCCTACATGATATCCTTTTGCTATGCTTTTTCTCTTTTTTTCCTTATTCTTTATATCATTCATCTGTCAGCCCCCCTAGTCCCTTCTCTTAGTGATGCTGATTTGATCCAAACTAGACTTATTTTTTGATAAACTAGGGTTTCACTGGGCCAGGAGGGGAGGAAACTGTCAAACAATTTTAGATACTTTACTCAAAAATTCTGAAGTGACAATATTTTTGTGGTATTACTTAGCCAATTGGACACCTAATTTCACTGAAAATTATCTTGCTTTTGCAACTGAGGTACGTCAAACACTTAATACCCTATTCTTGTATCTTCTCATTCAGAGAGAAGACTCTACACAACATGTTAATGCAAATATTAGTTGCTTTTGTGATACAATGGTGATCCTAATTTCTTATGAGATCTGGGTCTTCTTCCTCTAATCAAATTTTAAAATAACCCCATTGTCAAAGACCTTAATGGTCCAGATAATAAAATGCACATACAATGATGGTGGGGATGCCACTGCGAAAATCTGGATCAGTAAAGAGACATATTTTGAATCATGTGGGCCTAAAGCAAGGCAAGAAAACAGTGAAGCTACTTTTTGCAATCTGCATTTAAAAAGAATACAGTTTTCTTCCCCCCTGCCCAATATTTTATTTTTTTTCCTTGTCTGCATATGCTTGAATTGGTTTGAGTTAGTGCAGTTTCTTAAAGGATCTTAAACTTTACTTCCTTGTATTAATGCACAAAGCTATCTGAAAAAAAACCATGTGCCTGGTATGTCATCAAGGCCATCATGTGCACTGACAGACACGTGCAGGTAATTACAGGAAAAGAGACCACAATGTGAAAGTACATTACTGGGTTTCTGTTACGTATGTTAAAGAACTTTGGCTGCTTACTGTACTAGGCATGGCTAATAGAGCAGGTGGGCACCAGAGTCTACCTCATGTGTAATGACATCTTCACTCATAATGTAGAAGAAAGCCTCCCTAGAAATGTCTCACATCACCAAAAATAAGATGACTTCAGCCCTTGTAGTTTTCATAATGTATTCTTTTCTGCAGTATTATTCAGTCTCATATCTTTCTAAAAAACGAATAGCATGTGATATACCTGTTCAGCAGAGGTGAAATTCAACAATACTAAACAGGAATAGCCTAATGAAATTGAGAAAGCAGCAATTTTTTCTTACCACTGTTCTGGAGACTTTCTTGCACAAGTAAGAGAACATCTGGTTGAGTCATCTGTCAATAAAAGGAATAAAGCTGGTTTTGTATCAACCACCTGTCAAGAAAGTGATTTTCTACAGCTCAAATTTAAAACCACCTCTACATGTACTTCACTATTATTAAGTTGTATCAAAAGGAACAGGAGCTCTGCTTGCTTTGAAGGAAGTTGTTCCTGAAGTTATTTTTACCTCTATCAGAGATTTGGTTATGGTAAGAAAACCCCTACCAACAGAATTATTGTTTCAGTGTGCTTAAATATGACTGAATTCTGACACAGTGGACTTACATCATGTTAAAGACTGGAATTATGGCTTTTTAGAATTCTATGCACTTTATGAACTTAGGTCATTCTTGGTTTCCTAAAGGAAATGTTAAATTCTAACAATGTGACTGCCAAATCAACTACAGAAGGAGTAAGTTTTAAGTATGGAATCATGTCCTTAATTCCTTTTCAATGTTCAAGCACAAAGACACATAAAAAAATTAACATGACAAATAAAAACATTAAATTACTCTACATACAAATAATCATGAGGTTTCATGGCTCAGATATGACCTAGCAGTCAAAATGTGCATATGTGAATATATCAATACAAAACCAGGATCAGTACTGAAACAAGATCACAGAAGTGTTATTTTTTCCAGCTGTTAGAGAATATCTGTCTCAGAGGACTGCTAGAGTACAGATGTTTTAGGTGTTTTCAGAAGAAGTTTCAACAAAACACAAAGATGTATAACACTGCCTGATGACTACTGCTCTATGAAGAATGTTATTTTAAGACCAGACTGCCTCTATCTTACCCAAGGGGCTTTTATAAAAAGTGTTACTACCACACTATAAAAATATATTTACAATATAGTCTACATGAAGATGCAAAACACCAAAAAACCACATTCAAAACCACTAACACATACTTAATAAAATGGCCTTACTTACATTGGCAGGAAACTGGGTATCTATGTTTAAGTCTGAAGTTTTGAAGCCAAATCTGCTATAGGAGGAGCCATACAATCTTAATGAACACTCTGCAACAAAAAGAATTATACTTCATTTACACTATGCCTAACTCTAAGTCTGTAGCTACTTACAGCACTGCTAACAGATCTTAAACCTACACCTGGTTTTGGTAAGCACAGGAAAAGAAAAAAGGTCTTCAGCAGCCCTGAACTGTTACTAAATCCTGCCTCCAGTGCTGTTGTTAGTAAAGGCTTATCATGAAGGTCAAATCCTTCCCACATCCTTTTTGTCTTCACTTTTTACTACAGGCCTGTTTGGGCCATGAAGACCATTGTAATTTAATTCTGGAACAGATTTCTATTGCTACATCAAGTTGTTCAACTGACTAGTAACTAAACATGCTGTTTTAGAATTTACAGAGCCAAGGTTTTTAATTCACTTTTCATTTCATAAGCTGTTGGGGATTTTTTTTTGGTTGATTTCCTTCCTGTTCAGTTTTTGTTGTTATCTTGTTTTTAATAAGTTGGCATATTGCAAATAATACCTGGCAATTTTTGACGCAGCAAGTTTTCCATCATTGTTTTAATGTTAAGCCTTTCTTTTAGATCTTCATTACTTAAGCCAAACTCCTGCACAACATTTTCAATAGCAACACCGATAGCTTGTATCTGGGAAGGTGTCGGAGGAGGAAGAGCAGTCAGCAGTTCTTCTTCTTGCTTTTCCTTTCAAGATAAGACCAATGTTTTAATGAGTTTCATGAGTTGTTTTACATACTAAAATGATTGCCAGCAACTCATCCCATGTAATACTACCACCACGAATTTTCCAGGTAATGTGATAATTGGAAGCAATAAAGAATCTGATACTCCAGGAGACTTCAGTAACGTTCAGAGATATATATATACATGTACTTGGCACATTTAAAAAAAACCCACCAATTCTTTCATCACCTATGAAGTGTGAAAAGGTGGGAGCTAAAGAGGAAGAAACAGAAAATCTGCATAACACATATTTTTGTCCACTTCAAGCAGAAAAAGGAGAAGATGTTTAAAAAAAAAAGGTAAAATTGATGTTATGCTGAAAGTTATTTTGAAGCTTATGCTCAAAACAAACCTATTTCCTTTACATATAAACAAATCTGTAATATTCCACAGGCGCTTCATTTTTGCAGCATTTGTGAACTGAAATATTAATTCTGACATATAGGTTATAACTTCTAATTCTTCCATACCAACTGTATTTGCTTATTCCTACTGCTCATTGCAAAGTCCAGGTCCCAAGCTTATTGTTTTCATTAGTATCACTATACAACAGATTTTAAAAAGATTGAAACAAAGTAAAAACTGAATGTGGAATGGTTTTAAAAGTAGTGCAGTTTCACAATTTTTAATGATGCAAGGAAGGTTTCATTAAACTACAGTTTATACTTTTTTCTTGTGCTAAACTCACCTTCAAGCTTTTCTTGTGTCTTTTTTCTTTAATATGCTTATGAGCAAAAGCCACTGACTCAATCAGAACATCACACAACTTGCAGGTATATTTTGCTGATGGGTAGCTTCGAGGTTGCTGAAATAAAGACAGTAAAAAAACACCCTTAAAATATACATAAAAGTATTATTTTCACTTCATTAAGTACTCTTGCTAAGTTCAATGGATTAACTCTGAAATGTATACTCACTCACTTTAGCTTTCTTCACTTCTTATTTGCCATCAGAAAGTTTGCGCATCAAATATAATGTCAGAAGAATGATATCATGTCAATGACATCCAACATCTTATCTTTTACAGGAGAAAATACTCAATGCCCATGGAAGAATATATTAATCAAGAAACAACGACTCCAGCAATTTAATTAAGATGTGATGTCATTTCAAGAACTAAAGGAGCAGCCATTTTTTTGAGCTTGAACTGTTATCAATGTTATAGCAAAAAAACCCAAAAGAAAAACCCTCCTCTTTCTACCATTCATTAACAGCAATATCGTTACTTAAATTCTGTAGCTAAACTTTCTAGCTACAACCACAGATATTGCTCAAAGTGTACCATCTAGAATACACAAAAGTACAAAAAAATAGGAGAGGTCTATCTGTCCAAGAGAGCAGCACCTTCTTCAGTCTATAAATGTAGTCTCGTTTCAAGCGTTCTTCAGCTTGCTGCAGTCCCAGAAGTTCTTTTGCTGACAGCACAGATTCATCTATGACTTGATCTTCCACTTCATCATGATCGCACTCATTTTTTCTAGTTCTTCTCAGTCTTCTTGGTTTTCTAAGCTTCTTCATTTCTTATAAAGAATTATGAGAGCAAACACGTCAAATAACTGCAAACTGCCACACAGCATTTAATTTTTTTTTTCTTAATTCCTAACTTGAGAGTCAAATAAAGCACAATTCACCTACCTCATTTGGTTTCACAATTTGTCCTGTACAAGTTGGATAATGATAAGTGTATATTAGTATCACAATCTATAGGACCTTTGTCCCAAACGACAAATAAATCGATTTATTTGTTCCACTGAAGAAACTTCCCTTATTTAGACACATCTGCTAAAACTGGCAAAAAAAAAAGGATAGGACTAAATGCAACAGATACACCTGTATGTCATTACACGGAAAATATAGAATATGTCCAAAGATTTTGGGATTCCTGGCTAGGCTTTGGCAGACAAATAAACTAGACTACAAGTATGACAGAATTAAAAAGTGTAGTCCAATCTGAATGATTTGTAAGACCTAGCAGCACTCTAGTATGGCACTGTTGTGGTTTAGCTCATGTATGACAATTTATTAACAAAGAATTATTACCAATGATAATGTAATTTGCCTTTCAGCTAAACCAGTATATGGATCAGTACTACCTTCACAATATTAAATGAACAAGTGGAAAAAAGTAAGCACCACTGCTGGCTACAGAGACTAAAGAATGGACTTGCTAAGTATGCGCACATTGCTTTAATAAAGATGTAAAACTGTCATCATTATCATAATAATAAGGCTTAAAAGCCTGTTGTGTTTACAGCAAAAGGTCTGGAACAAATTAACCTAAATACCACTTCTACTTTTAAGCAAATTTTTGAAGTAGAAGCTGCTATTGGCCCAAAGCCAACACCTGTAAAAATCATCTCGGGAATAAATATACACATCAGATTTTCACACCTTGCCTTTCAACTGTACAGCTATACAGGGCATCCCAATGCCTGGGATTTCTAAAGTTCCCTTCTTCCCAAACTTTTATCATAGCATGAGGGTTTAATTTGTAGTAATTAAAAAAAGCAAAAAAAAAACACAAAAAACCCAGATAAATTCCTCTTCCAAATACCTTAAAAAATTTCTTTCTCATGATCACAATTTTTGTCTCTGATTGGCAAAAGGGTAGCAACAGAGTTGTGTATTTGTGACCAGTTATTTGATTCAGTTCACTATGCAGCATGCATGTATTAGTGGTGTAAACAGTATCAGGGCAAAGATGGTAATATAATTTCTTTCTTTCAGCAGCAGCACAAGTTTAAGTAGCAATAAAGAGAATTTAGGCCTAATAGGGTGTAGAAGCAATCTCCAGGGAGCAGAAATAGAAGTCTGAACTTCTGAACCTTCCCCACATCCTACATTTCTGCATCAACATTTCTGCTCAAATTCCTAAGATGTGCCACATCTGTTTCACTGCAATTTGTAACTAATCAGTGTGAATAGAACCTGGAGGCATATCAATGTTTTCACAGAAAAGCCTGTGACAACTACCTACTTATCAATTATTTCACTAGTCAACAAATTACTTTAAAAAATTTACAAACTAAATAAATACTTCTAATATTTGGTAGGTACAACAGTGACAATCTAATTACAGGCTAATGATTAAATAAAGTACTAAAGATCAGTGTCTCAGAGATTTGGTAAACTTCCTTATGAGCTACAATAAAAAAAGACATGAAGGCAATGAAAAGGACAACTGCACAAAATATTTCAAGTAAATGCTAGAAGAAACATTTTTAGTAATTTTGCTACTTGACACAGAACTTCTGAAGGGACCTCAAGAGGTGAGCTATGCTATGCCTGTGCTTCACAGCAGGATGAAATGAACTCTGTCAAATCTGAGCAATGCTCAGCTAATCTGTTCTTAAAGGCCTTCAAGTATCTTTTCCATGAGCTGTCCAGACAACCTCTCCAGAACCTCCCTAGCTTTACCTTTAGAAACTTGACCTTTATTCCTTATCTGAATCTTTCTTGCTCAATTTTAGGCCCATTGTTTTGTGTCCCATCTACTGGAAAGAAACAATATAGTTTACTACATCAGCTTTATACAGCTTCCTACACAGACGATTGCTACTATGCCTCCCTACCCTCTTCATTTTGCAGAAATATTGGGCATTCTTTACAGTTTGAATAGCTTCTGTTTCCTACATAACTTGATAACCTTCTTGCTTTTCTTTACACAGCTTCCATTTTATTCATACAAGTGGGGTGCCAAAACTAGATGGAGGACTACTCAGAAAAAGGGGTACTTAAGACTGTGAGCCTTTTTTCATGCCTCACAACCCCATGATAATGACTACTCATTATTATCTTCTGATTCATATCATTTCAGATCCTTCTCCAAAAAAAAATATTACTTTATGGTAACTTTTCCTCCTTTATTTGCACAGCTAATATTCCTCCTTAAACAATGGCATTTACATATCCTTTGTATTTCATCCTATATGTAGGTCATTTCTCCAACTGTGCAAAGTTATTTTAATTGACCTTCCTGCTTTCCTGCATTCCATTCCTACCAGCTCCACAGCATATTCAATTTTCAGAGCACACAATTAATAGGTCTACTGTCTTCATTCATCATTGCAGTAGTATAACAAACATTGAATGGAATAGAATCCTCACTCACTAGATGTTCATTCACTACTTTCTTTAACAGACAAAATCTTTAGTAGTTTCTGAGTATAGTTACCTAATTAGCTCTGCAAGTCTCTTACATTAATTTAATCCAGATAATTTTCCACTAGTTTACTTACAGAATTGTCACATAAGAGTATCCAAAGTAGTACAGTACTAGTACAAGCAATACCTACCAACTGCCTTTCCCATGTCCACAGGGGACTGATGCCTATTTTAAATAAATAAATTAGGGCTTGACATACCTCTAGTAAAAAATGCATACTTACTACTTCTTATCTTTGTTACCTTTCAAATGCTTACAGTATATTATTTGTTCCAAAACTGACCCCCCAAGATTTAAACTGCACACCAATTATTTTAATTCCTCTTTTAAGAGACACATGCCCATTCCTGTAATCAGTAGCTCACTTCTCTTAAGTTTTCAAGTATAATTGCCAGTGGCTCCAAAAATCTATTTCAGTGAGTTCCTGAAGTTTCACAGAAAAAAGTCCATTACATCCAGTAAAAGAAGAAACTAAAGAAAACTTTAACTGAAGAAAAAATTTGTGAAAACATCCTGCTCTCTCCTCATGAGAGAAGTGAGGTTGAGCTGTGTGAAACTTACTTCTAACAATGAGACACTGGGCACACCTGTTTGCAGTTTCTTTTTAGTGACAGCTAGTATCACAGGAAAGGACATTTAATTGCTGGACTTCCTAGTGTCAACCAACCAGAGCTCTTCTTTCCAGCACAGGGTCTGATCACTATTGTCTTTGGCTCCCACTCTTAAATAAAATAAGACAGTTTTCTTGTCAACTGGCATTCCATGCTAGCAGCATCACACACAAGTTATATTCTCTATATTCTTTTAAATTTCCTTTTCCTGCTTTACTTGCATTCAATGAAAATACTATTGTTTCAATCACTTCACCCTCCCTTAGGCTGTCGTTCCTGACATTTCAATGCTTTGGGTTTGTACTCTGAGTATTAGTACCAACTGCTCACAGGGAAGTTAAATATAATTGAAGAACTAGACTCATGTTATTGCTGTACTGAGTTCTCACAATACTGACACAGCATTGCTTTCAATCTTCAACACATTGTTAAAGACCTCATCGGTGGCTCCAAAAATCTGACCCTGTTATCAGCTTACTTGAAAGATCTCTCACCAGCCTTGACAGATCCATCAGATTGTATGGGAAAAACAACAAACAGGGACATTACACAGATGCTTCAATCTACTTACTCCTATCACTCACAGGCTAAACTATAAAGACAACACAATCTATAAAACAAGTTCTATATTATTTGCTGTAATAATTTGTCTGAAGTGCTAGAAGTACAAAGCAGTCAATAGTTTGCAATACATGACAGAAGAAAACTACTTTTTCGCTTTAATAGTGAATCTTGAAAGTTTACTTTTCAGTAACACATGTAGTAAGCTATGTTACTGGATAGCTATGCAAAACAAAGAAACATGTGATTACCAGAATTTCCTTTCTGCATGTCTGGCACGTCTTTGCTCATTAAATCTTCCTGCAGTTGTCGTCTTACATTTCTGTGTCCAGAACCTTCAACCTCGTGAAAAGAGTCCTTTCTTGTCCTGCCATGCCCAGGAATCCAGGCAGCAGAACGGTACTCTCTCCAGGTGTCAGAAGTACCATGGTGATCATCAGATACCCACTTCTTCATGTGGTCTCTTTGGATATCATTTAACTTTGACCCTTGACAGTAAGCTGTGTTTTTAAGTGAATTTGGGCTACTCAAAAGACTTCGTGGCCCTCGCCTGGGACTGCTTCCATAACGACCTGGAGTTCCCTTTTTCTTTTGCAGGCTGCTATCTATTTTATTGCTACAGCCACTTCCATATTCATCCATAACTTGGTAGTCTATCTGTAAGAGACTTTCTTTTAATTCTTCTGGATGCAAAATTTCTTGTTCCTTATTTTGTTTGGCAAAGCAAGGTTTTGCAGCATCTCCCATGGTTATTGCTGTTCAATTCATTGATTCCGACCTAGAAATCAAAAAGTTAAAAGCTGTATTTTAAAATCAATCAATGAATGAACACTGTGTATTAACTGCTATGGAAATCTCAACAATCTAAGCCCTGGATTAAACCAAGGCAAGAAAAGGCACTCCACACAAAAGAAAACTCAGCTAGGTCTCTTCTCTCAGTATGTCTTAACACCTTTGGGTGGCTTGTAAAATGCAGAGACGGCCTATGACTTTTCCAGGACCTAGGGTCTTTAGGACAGATAGAAAATTTTAAGAGTCTACATCAGCCCCAGCTTAACACAGGAAAGCTTTGGACGAACGGCTGAAGGAGGCAAAAAAGGAGGGAAGGATGTCCCAAAGGCCATCCTATGTATCAGAATATTCCTCTTTGCCTACAGTAGACACTGTTCACCTTGTTAAGAATGAAAATCGTGATCATCGGAGGACAGAGAGATGCAAAGTTAAGTTGCAATCTAGCTATGAGGCAAGACGATACAGTGACTTAGAAACAATGTGCTCTCCTGCACATTTTAGGCAGACCATCACTCAGTATTAAGCACTCCTATTTCACATTATTTTAGCATTGTCTAAAACATCTAGACCACTGAACTGCTTGCACATCCATCCCCCTTGCTTTGGTTACCTCCATTTTCTTAATGCAAAACACTCCTCCAGAGCTCTAACTCCAATGCTGTCAAATAAACCATGTGGACTGTGAAAAGGGAACTACAGGAAGAGACGATGTAAAACATGTTAAGCGGCAGTGGTCTTCTCAACACTAAGTATTTTATGATTTAAATATAGACAAATACAACCAAAAAAACCAGATTTTCTCTTTCTCAAAACACACGTATATTTTCAAGGATGCAGATAAAACTGTAAAGAGCATTTGCAAGAACCTAAATATCACAAAATGTCCTTCTGTTGCCATTAATATGGGAGTAGGGTACCTGATTTTTCACATTTTAATTTTTTTAAAGTTCTACAGGCCACAAAGGCACTTTTAAGAATCTCCGTGTCTGCATTTTACAGATCTGAGGCTTTTAGTGTTTATGACCCTCTTAAAATGAAGGTAGTTTTTTGGTCCCACACAAGCAACAAAACGAACAGGATTCCTGTCCTAAAGTGTCCGATTTTCGGCTGTTTGGATGGCCTGGAAAGGCCCGGGGTGGCCTTGGGGCAGCCCGCGTTTCAAAGGACGAGAAGAGGCTTCAGTTCTTTTCTCGGTCTCGGTGTTTATTAATTGTTTATCTAAAAGATTTTCTCTCGGCCCGACAGAGGTCTGCTCAGCAGCCAGCCATGAGCACACTCCCCCGCCCTCCGGGCGGTCACCTATCTTTATACTCAAAGTTACGTACACAATATTTATCATTTTTCCCCAATCCCTTTTACCCTTATTAACCAGTGCACTTTTAGTAATGACCAATCCCAAAGTGCCACCATCACCACAGAAGATGGAGGAGAAGAAGAAGAAGAAGAAGGACAGGACACGCCCCAATTCCTCCATCTTACTTTTCTAAACCCCCCTGTACAGAAATCCTAAACCCTGTGTTTCACTCTCTAATTAACTTATCCCTTCACCATTCACTCCAGTGAAATCCTCCTATCCTCATACAGGTGTCGTCTCCTGTGTAGGATCAAAGTCCAGCCACCAGACACTTCTGGCAACATTCCAGGACTCCCGAGCCCCCCAGTGGTGGTCTCGGTGACTCGGCACCTCAGTCCTGAGGTGCTGAGATCCCACACTAAAGAACAGTATTTTATCCAGTTATGTCCATCTCTGGAAATGCAGCTGTTCCAGCTAAAAGCGGAAAGAAAAGTTTCAAATGCACGAAGTGCACTTGCTTCCCATTTCAGGCAAGAAACGCTGTCAAACCTGAATTTCAAACCTGAGTGACCTAAACCCAGCCTGTTTTAGAGTCATCCCCAGCAGCAACGCCCACACCCTGCCGCCAGGCTGGATGGCGACAGGTCCCTGCACGGGAAGGAAATGGAGAAGTCAAAGTTTACGTTCGCCTCCAGCTCCCTGACCACGACTGGAGGTGCGAGCCTGGCGTGGGCAGGGGGCTGCCCTGGGGGCCAGCGGCGTCGCAGACGGGCAGGACACGGCTGCCAGCGGGGCTTGCAGCACCGCCCAGGCTGCCGGCAGGACCCGGGCGCAGGGGCTGGGATACCGGCGCAGGGAACCCACTACGGCAGACGGGCCAGGGCTCCCTTGCCGCCACGCTGCAGCTCCCGGCTCGCTCCTCCTCCGCCTCCCACAGGTTAACGAGGGTCCCCAGCCCCCTCCTGTCGAGCCCCGACGCCGGTGGAGGTTCTGCGGCGCAGCATAACCCAAACCTGCCGCCTCGGCCGGACACAGCCGGCGAGCAGAGGGGCCGCGGCAGGGCGAGGCACGAGGGGACCCAGAGATGTAGGGAGGGAGAGAGGGAGGAAAAGGGGCGAGCGAGGGGCACAGGCCGCCGGTGGACACCGCCCGCCGCCGGGAAAGGCCTCGGCCCGCCGCCAGCCGCCAAGAGAAGGGCACTCACCGCCCGCTACCGCCGAGCCGCCCGCCGCCCAGAGCTCGCCATTGTGGCGCGACGGAAGCGGCACTGCTCCCCCGGCGCGCCCGATTCGCGCGAGGCTTCCGGCAGGGCGGGCCCGCCCTCCGTGCCCGGCGGGGCGGGGCGGGGCCGCGCGCGGCTGTGGAGGCGGCCTGGCGGGCCTGGAGGGCGTGCCTGGCCCAGCGCCGACGTGTTCCGTCAGGCCTTTCCTTAAACCTCTGTCAAGGTGACTCCACCAGCTCCCTGCGCAGGCCGTTGTCGCTGTAATCACCCTTTCTGTGAAGAAATTACTCCTGGTGTACAACTTGAGCCTCCCCTACCTCAGCTCGAGGCTCTGCCCTCTTGTCCTGGCACTTGATGTTGTGAAAAGAGGCCGACCCCACCTGGCTGCACCCTCCCTTCAGGCAGCTGTAGACTGCAAAGAGGTCTCCCTTGAGCCTGCTCCAGGCTAAACACCCGCAGCTCTCTCAGCCTGGAGTGGTGCAGGACCCCAGACCCTGCTGCCTCAGGCCTGCACAGCTGCATGGCCCTTCTCTGGACAGGCTCCAGCACCGCAATGCCCTTGCAGTGAGGAGCTCAAATATGAGCACAAGATTTGAGGAGCTGCCTCACCAGTGTGGAGTACAGGGAGACAATCAATGCCCTGGTCCTGCTGGCCACACCATTGCTGATAGAGGCTAGGAAGCCATTGATCTTCTTGGTCATTGAAGAGGTGAATAATGTACAATGCAGTTATCTCCCAGAAAAGAAGTTTAATTTACTGCCTAATTTACTGGCTTGTTGAGAAGGGTCTTTTTCTACCATGCTTTTGCATTCATATTTCTGGAAAGGGCCTGGCATGGAAAGATAGCATATCTTACCAAAACAATTGCTGTAAGCAGGTGTGGCTAGGATACCAAACATGAAAATGTTTCTGAACCCTGTCTTGCCTCCTTCTTCCATAAAATTGTTGAGTGGCTGCAGACTCAGCCTATTTCATAGCTCAGCATATGTCAGGCTCAGCTTAATGTCATAGTGGCTATGGTGGGTCAAACAGTCTTTGGTCTGATGAAAGCTTCTGCCTAATGCAGCCATGCAAGACTGTCTAAAGTTTCTGTGATTTTTATGAAGCTAAAATTCCTATGATTTTTATAAAAGTCAGTGATTAAAGTTTAAATTTCAATTAGATGGATTATTGTATACTCAAATACTAGCATTTTCTATGGTCAGACAAAAATAAGAGGTAACGGGCTGAAAGTGTCATGTGTCCTAAACACATATGCTGCTTTTTTGGAAAGCCTAAATTTTGATCCACTGAGATTTTTTTTCCTAAATAGGTATCATGAAGATGCAATTAGTCAGTTTTTGTTTAAAAAAGTAAACTTAGCATGTGGAATACAAATATACTGAAACAAGAAAGATAACTAGCAGCTCTTTCTGAATTAATCAGTAATTAGAGAGAGAAATAAACGAATAGTAAAAGAGTACAACTCACTAAATAAAGTAAGACCAGCCAGATGCATATAAATTACAAGACTGAGCTTAAAGAACAAACACAGAATTGGGCATCACAATTTTATTTTTTTTAAGAAATGTAGTCTCTGGAATTTTCTGAGTACTGGTCTTGAATCTGCTGCAGACATTTTGTTCTACAGTTTGAGAAAGCAAATATTTTATATATCCTTTAAATAGGTTTTGTTTCATTTTGGTGTTATAGAAAAGATACTGTTTTCCTTTATGAAAGCTTGTTCACCAAGGAATAAAGGATTGCATTTTAATGTGACTTTGAGAGACAAACTGGGCCAGTTTGGGATTACACTTTTGCCATACTTGTGCTAATGTGGATGGGATTGCCCAGGCACAGAGTTGGTAGGAAGCAGAGGTAGACTCCTGTTTTGACTGTGACTCAGACAGCTCTTGGAGCCTCGCCCCATACTTGCCTTGTCACCTCAGCATTTTGGTGTTGGAACACTCTCCATGTTGAAAAGCTACTAAGCTGCTAGAAGGAATGTTGGAAGTGTTGCTCTTTGTCTTCATCAGTGATAGACTGATGACGACAATGTTGTTTTTTGTCTTCATCAGTGATAGACTGTGTCACGTGCAGATAAATCAGAAAACCTGTCTGATACTTTATGATGAGATTTTTCTGGAAGACAGTGGATATAGCCATTTACACCGCAAAAGAACTTGGCCAAATACAGTGTCCTTTTTCTTGTGCGTCTCCAGATTACTTGCTGGTGGGGTAGTATGAGAAGCAGAAAAGGCCTTGATGCTAAGTGTTACTCAGCAGTAACTAAAAGTAACTAAAACTCTGTATTACCAAAACTTTTCCCAACATACATCCAAAACATTGTTCCCATACCAGCTACCATGAAGAAATCTAGCTCTACCCCAGGCCAAACTAGAACATTCTCCACTAGTTATTCCATATAATTTATGTCATGTTAAGATCCCACCTTATCAAATACCTGCTTCCCCTTAAAATGTTTGTGAAATGTCCATAATTATGAGCAAAATGCTCACTGTGTTTATTTGTTGTTTGACTTTGTGCTCCATCTGTTATGGTGGTCACTCGGGATGGGAGAAGTAGTGTGTTGCCTGGAGTCATTTGGCACTGAAGGCAGCTCTGGTCAGGTCACTGCTGCACTCACACTGTGTGTGGAAAATCACACCATGGAAAGCCAGTGTCCGCAAAGGAGAGAGAAGAGTCCTGCAACTTTATTTTATAAAGGGAAAGGGCCCACTGGGGCATACCCCCATCAGGTTTCTCTCTAGAGGTTTTAGAGGATGAAGCCTCCTTTTGTCCTAGATTCCCAGCTGCATGTTGCCCTCTTCCTATCCCCATTGGCTGAAGAACTACAAAGGTACAGGTTTCCTGAACCACTTACCACATATTCCCCCCTCGAACCTGTGATTTTCCTCCGAAATTCAAAATTTTAAGTTTTCTAGGTTCTGCAGTACACTTAGTGTGGACCCATTTATCTATTATCCTAAAACTCAAGAGTCAGTCTCTCTAGGTTATGAAACAAACCCGCTGCTTGAGGTTGGTAGAAACATTGAGACCTATTTCAAAGACATAACAACCATATCCTCAGCCATCAAATTGTTTGCAAAGACATTACCACACATCTTTTCCTGTCAACTGCTTCTTATGATGTTCATCCTTCATTGTATTCATTCTTTCATCATCCTTGGAGTAGTTTCTGCTGTAGGGCTTTCTGTAACAACCAGCTCAAGTCACATTTTACAATTATTTAAAAGTACATCCATCCATTCTCCAGCCCTGGTCCCTTTGGACTAGGCTGTAAATTTTAACAAGACAATGAATTCCTGCTCTTGTCTCTAGCTTTGCTAGCAGCAAGAGGTTTTTGCTATAATACCTTCAATAGGTTGCAGCCATAGCAGTGGTGATATACAGTGTTGAGTAACACTGCCATCTTACAACTCAAATAGTGAATTATTTTCACTCAGGATTAAGGATTAAATCACCTTGAGGTGCACATTGCACTTGCCCATCTTACTGCGTTTACCAAGTCCAACCAAAACCATCCCATGAATAGATTTACCCTTTCCTGAAGAAGGAATAACTGTTTCTTTTAGTCAGTTTCTCATACGTACTGGTTGGATCTTTCTTCTTCTACAGTGCACAGAGACCTTGATTCAGCTGGTCAAGTGGCAGATGCTCTAATGTTAACTAGCCAAGTGGCTTCTGCTAAAAGTATTTCACAATGCTATGTCCTGATTACTGGAGAAGAATTCCAGTTTAGCACTGGGGTGTGCCCTCTACACCATTTCTGACAAACTGTTAATGATGGGTTTGTAGTAGATGCCCAGTAGATGCCCAGCAGTTGCCCAGCTGACACCTCAGGCTACAAGCTGGGTGTTAAATGAGATAAGGGAGAAGAGCCAAACCCTCTGAGAAGGGGAAGTGTTGCTTTTTCTTCACAAATGACTCTGCAGCACTAACTCCTTCTGGGGAAACACCAGCTCAGTCCAACCGATCCTGAAGGGGTCATATCTGCCAATGGCCCATAATGGACTCAATGGCACTAGCAGAACAGGCAGCTGCAATGACTCAAAGTATTACATCATTCCATTGTGAAACTGCCTGCCCTGGGGGAGGTACTGAGCATTCCCATCTGAACCTGACTATGTATAATTCTGGTGTTTGGGGACCCCCACGACCCCTGGGTAGATCCAGAGGAGGACCACCACTTTTGATTGCAACCATCACTTGAACAGGACTGCAGTCACCACTTGATAGGACTGCGACCACAGGCCAACAGGATTCCGGGCTGTAGTCTGACTTTATGGATCTAAGCCAGTTCTAATGTGTATTATTGCATTATTGTAATCTTTCTATGAAATTGTAACCTTGACCTGAAATGTCTGTTAAGGTAATTGGGTGGTCTTAATTTCTCCCACTGGTTTACTTTCATACCAGCCCAATGTCCCAGCACCTGTTACTCTCACTGTAGTTTTTAACAGCCATTCAGTTTTCCTGGAGGCTGGTGCATAAGTGGGAGTGTGATCATCTGGTTGATGTCGTGCCCCTTGACCAGGCTACAAGTTTGCTTCTGGAATGAGTCCTGTTTTCTGATAGAATTATTTCAGTTACCACCAAAGTTGCTCTTTAAGGCCCAAAAAAATAATCCCGGCAGTGGCATGGATCACAGGGTATGTTTCTAACCATTCAATAGTCACTTCCATCGCTGTAAGCAGATGGTGCTTTCCATGGCTAGTTCATGGTAGTCTGATAGTTGTCCCTGTATTGGTATTTCAGCCATCATCTTCAATATCAAACAGGTTTAGCTCCTGGCTTGTTTAATTGTGGCACATTCTTTGCATTCATGGGTAGCCTCTGCAATGGCATTTGTGATCAAATCCATGCCTTGATCCTGGCCCATTTGTATGTTTCTTCTCTTTGTATATGTTTTGATATATCATATCAGATATATGTCATAGTTCACCCTTATATTCACAGTCCAGATACATCTGAGTCACTTTCATTTTAGCAGCTTGGTCCGCCTGCTCATTGTTTTGATATTCTTCAGTGGCAGACTCTTTGCTAGGTAAACCCTTATGTGATGTGCTTTTACAACCAGGTTCACCACATGAGCAGCAATAACTCACTGAAATTCAACAGCCCAGATGGGTTTAATTCTGCTCTGCCACCTGCTCTGCTTTCATTGCTATAGCCACCCCTGGGGCATTTGCCACAATCCATGAGTCAGAGCAGAGATAAAATACTGGTCATTTTTCTCTTTCAGCAGTGTCTAAAGGCAGCTGGAGTGCTTTCTCTTCTGCAGACTGACTCAGTTTACCTTGTCCATCAGCAGTTCCTTCAACTTAATATATAGCACAGCAGCTTTCTACCTTTAATATTTTCCTATAACATGACAGGATCTGTCTGTAAACAAGGCATATTGGTTAATTTTCTGATAACTTCTTACACAATGGGGTCTCTTAAGCATGGGCCACCTCCTCTAGTGACTCTCCAAAATTTTGTCCCTCTGTGCACTCCATGATCACTTCCAGGATTCCTGGCTGGTTAAGGCTTCCCATGTGAACTCATTGGATTATCAGTGTGATCCACTTAGTCATGTCACATCAATTGCATGTAGAGGAAAGTCTCCTTTTGAACATTCAGAAGAGCATGGGCAATCAAAATTGCACCAGAAGGAACTGTGCTTCCTTATTAACTGGTGGCTCAAATTGCTTTACAGACTGCTAGTATTTCTTTTTCAGCTGGAGTTGGCTTTCACATCCTCTATATCCCTGGAGACTGGCCTAAGTGCTAATGCATGAACTGTCTCCTACTGGATTTGTTCAAAGGCTTACTGCTGCTCAGGACCCCATTCAAAGTTGTTTTTCTTATGGGTCATATGATAGAGAGGGCCTGCAATCAGACTGTAACCTAGAATATGCATTCTCCAGAAACCTCCAACACCCATGAGCTTGTGTTTCTTTTTTGTTAGTTGGTGAAAACATAGCTGTTATTTTATTGATCACATCCACTGAGACATGATTATGCCTATCTTGCCATTTCATTCCTGCAAACTGGATTTTCTGTGCAAGTACATTGACCGTACCTTGTTTCATGGCAAAACCCACTTTCAAGAGAATTGGCAATAATGTTCTCCCCTTCTCATACTTTTCCTTGTCTGTGTTGCGCCACATAATAATGTCACTAATATATTGCAAGTCTTCAGGAGTCTCACTTTGTTTGAGTCCAGGCTGGATCTCTCTGCGTCAACTGGTAGGCCTGTGTATCTACCCTTGGAGCAGTTGATTCCAAATGTATTGGATAACCCTCCATGTGAAAACAAACTATGGCCTGCACTCTGCTGTCAAAAGGATCAAGAAAAAGGGATTAGTGATATCAGTGTTCACATACCATTTGGGTGCCTTTGCCCCCCAGTTCCCATTGGAAATCTAGTATGTCTGATACAGTGGCAGTGTGACATCATTCAAGACGTGGCAGACCACTGTTAGCCTCTACTTTCTGTTACATTTTTGCTCTGACTTAGAGGGACTTGTTAAAAGGTGAATGAGTCTTACTGATGATTGCTTGACTCTCCAGTCACTGGATTGGGTTATGTATGGGAACTGCAGAGTCTCTGTTGGTTCAGTATGCAGCTGATGCATTGTCCTAACACCTGCTGTTCTCTTACCTGCAGCAACCCCACAACAGAAAGATCATCTGAATGACCAGGCAAACTAGACAGCTGTTTAATCCTCTCTGTACTCATGGCAGCTATACCAAAAGGTCACTGGTACCTTTTTGGGTCCTTGAAATACTCTCTCCTGAGGTATTCTATGGCAAGGACGCATGGATCTCTGGGCTGGTCGCTATTGGTGCTTGTAAGATAGGGTTACCTCAGCCTCCAACATGGACAGCTCTCAGGATACTTGCATTACTCCAAATGCAGAGACAGATTCTGCCTCTTTGTAACTGGTGGTTTTGGTGTATACTGTGCACCAGTGTCCAATAGATCTTTAGACTCCTGTGGGGCTGATGTTACAGGCCATCGAATGCATACAGTCCAGTAAAACCAGTCCTCTGCCTGGCTGAAGACAAGGCCCCTCTATTCCTGGTTGGGGTCTTTATTGCTTGATTTTTGGAACTGCAAAATGGAAGTCCCTTAATCACGGTCAAAAGTACAGTCAACCCTTCTACTTGGCTCAACAGACAGAGATACAGTAATTGTTCTGGGTGAATGCATTCTGTCTGTTGCTTTTCCTTCCAGTACCCCTAGTCTCCAAGTAGGTTTAGTGTCCCACTTCTACATGTTGTCTCTCTTTATCATGCAGGAAGAACTACAGGGTTGCACACTGTGTGTGGTGGTGTGAGTAGGCTGGTACCTTCTCCCTTTAACAAGAAATGAATCTTAGAATCCTTGTATTTGGAAAAGACCTTTCAGATCATCAAGTCTAATTGTTAACCCATACCACCGTGTTCACGACTAAATAATGTTGCATCTACATGTGTTTTAGATTCTTCTGGGGATGGTCACTCCGCCACTTCCCTGGGCAGCCCATTCCAATGCTTGACTGCCCTTTCAGTGAAGCAATTTTTCCTGCTATCCAATCTAAACCTCTCCTGGTGCAACTTGAGTCCATTTCCTCTTGTCTTATCCCATTATTACCTGGGAAAGGAGACCAACCTTTATCTGGCTGCATACTCCTTTCAGACAGCTGTAGAGAGCCATAAGATCTACTCTGACCCTCCTTTTCTCCAGGCTAAAGACCTCCAGTTCCCTCAGCTGCTCAAGTCCTCATAGGACTTGTGCTAGGACCCTTCACCAGCTCCTTTGCCCTTCTCTGGACAAGTTCCAGCACCTCAATATCTTTCTTGCAGTGAGGGGCCCAGAAGTGAACACAGTACTCGAGGTGCAGCACCACCAGTGTCAGTACAGAGGGACAATCACTGCCTTGGCCTTGTTGGCCACAACATTTCTGATGCAAGCCATGTTGCCATTGGCCTTCTTGGCCACCTGGGTGTCGGCTGGCCTGTGTTTAGCCAGCTGTTGACCAGGAGCCCCAGATTCTTTTCCACGAGGCAGCTTTCCGGCCTTTCTGCCCCAAGCTTGTAGCAGTGAAAAGGGTTGTTGTGACCCAAGGGCAAGGACCTGGTAGTTTACACTATTTGAACCTCATACAGTTTACCTGAGCCCATGATCCAGCCTGTTCACATTCTTCTGTAGAGCCTTCCAGCCCTTCAGCAGGTCAGCAGTCCTACCCAGCTTGGTGTCATCTGGGAAATGACTGAGGCTGCATCTAATCTCCTCATCCAAATAATTGACAAAGACATTAAATAGGACTGACCCTGACCCTGAGCTTTGCGGAGCCCAGTAGTGACAGGATGACAGCTGGATATGACTCTTCTCACAAACACCCTATGGGCCCAGCCAGTTTTTAATGCAGTGAACAGTACACTTACCTAAGACATCAGCCAGAATGCCTTGGGAAATGGTGTTAAAGTCTTTATTAAGGTGCATAGATAGCCACAGCTCTTCCCTCATCCTAAGTGCATCACCTCTTCATAGAAGGAGATCAGGTTGGTCAAGCTACACCTTAATATGAAGGGAGAGCAGAACAAAATCCTGCATGTTCTTGAAGTTAAAACCACTGCTGTCTGCAAAGCCCACACATTTCAAATTGATATCTGCTCACTAGATGGCAGCAGATTCAAAAACATTGCTGAAAAATTACAGCTCAAACCATCCATGAATATGTGATGTAAAGACATGCTTTTGCAGTGAAATAAAAGTACAATAAAACATGGTTAAAATAATAAAACATGGTTACAAACTTAGCTGGTCTGGATAAGGACAATGCATGATCAGGGGGAAATGGGAGCACAAGCTTCAGACTGGTCCAGTAAGTAGAGCCTTTTGCTGCAATTTCTGTGCAATCTCTGCTTTGCCTGCCCTCCCAGGCTGAGATTTCTGCCATTCCTCTGGATCGCTAGATTACAGCTAGCATGTACCACTTCCAAGACCTCTGTGTCAGAGGTCAGAATATATTAGAATAGTTTACCATTCTGTGAAAGAGTTTCTTATTCTAATGATGTTTAACCTGAATAATTTCTTTACTCTGAAGTACAGAGACTGTATGAGAGGCGGATGAAACATATTTAGCTAACTATCATGTTCTTAAAAAGCTCTAGAAGACCTCTATATCTGATCTTTTCCTCAGAAGTGAGTCACTTCCCTCAGAAAAAAAACATGCCTATATCTGTTATAAAATTAAGAATTTGAGAAATAAAAGTCCTGATGAAAAATCTCATAAATTGAAAGGGTAATACCTTCTGTTCATATAGATAGAGTTAGAATACATGTCTGTCCAGTAACATGGATATGTAAACTTCAGTGTAGTTCCAAAGGTTTGTCAATACTACTGTTGCAGAATTGCAGAAGGGCTGAATTTGGAGGGGACATCTTGAGATTCCCTAGTCTATAAATCTCTGTCAAGCAGAGTAACATGGAGCAAGTTACAGAGGAACACATCCAGTTGGATTTTGAGTATCTCAAAGGATTGAGATGCTGTGGCCTCTCTGGGCAGTTCTATCAGACTTTAACTGTCTTCACAGTAAAAAATACTTTCAGATGGAAATCAGTATTTTGATTTGTCCTCATGTCCTTGTCCTCTCGGGGACATCACTGAGTAGAGCCTGGCTCTGTCATCTCTGCACTATCACATTGTGTACATATGTACACTGATGAAATACCCTTGAGTCTTCCACAGATGAAGAGGCCAGCTCTCTCACCCTCTTTGTGTATGAAAGATGCCGAAGTCCCTTCATCATCTCTATGTCCCTCTGTAGGACTGGCTTCAATCTGACCATGCTTCTTTTTGATTTGAGGAGCCCAGAACTGGGCCAAACCTCTATTTAACTCATGAAGCCTGAGTAGAGGGAAAGGATCACATCCCTCAGCCTGCATGTAATGTTCTTTCCAGAAGCTGGTGACATGTTTTTCTTCAAATGTTTGGTTCGTAGTAAATTTGGTGTGCATAAGACCATCAGTCCTTCTCTGCAGAGCTGGTTTTCAGCCAGTTCAGAACCCAGCATTTACCTGCCCCTGATGTTGTTTCTCCCCAGGGTTAAGACTTTGCATTTTGTTTGTTGAACTTCATGAGGTTCCTGTGACCCACTTTCTCCAGGGCTGTCCAGGACATTCTCGCATATTGGCCTTTCCTCACAGTTTTGTACTGTCTGCAGACTTGGTGTGGGCACACTGTGTACCATTCATGACAATATCAAACAGTAGGGGCTCCAGTATGAAACCATGGGGCTCGCCACCAGAAAATAACCTTCAACTGGACTGCACCACTGATCACAACCTTCAAGCTGGAGCAGGACAGACAGCTACACAGGCAAATCATCCTGATAGAAGTTACATGTCAAACCTGTGGTGCAGTGAAAAGGCAAAATGGTTTGCATGCTGATACAGCCTGCAATTTTTCACCAAATAAGTTAAAGGGTGCTGGCATGGAGACTTTGTAAGACTGTGTCTACAGCAAAGCTTCTGCTGGAATAAGCTGACTATGGGATTTTTCCATGCCACTGTGAAGTGTAAACCATGCTCAACATGTGAAGGTATAATGTATCTTCTTTGTGATGCTGCCTGATGGCAGACATTCCAGGATATGTGCTCACCCTGTAAAACAGATGTCTCCTACTCTCAGAGCAACCAGGGGATTTTGACAAGGTTGCTGACGTTACGGAAAATATTAAGCAATAATCCTTTCCATCAACCAAAATCCCAGTTCCTCAGTTAGCTAAAAACATTGTAAGTCTTTTATTAATTGGATAGTTTTACGACCCCCACATGTTTTTTAGTTCCCAGGTTGATGGATTTTTTGAATATTATAATAAATTTTAGGTACAGAACATGACAAATTGCTTACTGTGCAAATTTCTTGTTGTGTAGATAGTATTGGTTTCTCTAATTTACTGTTTATAGGAAGCATTGCTTTGTAAAAAGAATTAAATGCTTTCAGTAAATATAGCCTAAGTACATGTACTTACATATATGTGTATATATATGAATGTGTAAACATGAGGAGTCAGATACTCAGTTCTTTAGAACAGATATGTTTCTATTGACTTTAAAAATAGAAAACAGCCATAATTCAGCAAACAGCATGGGCCAAAGTCCCTTTTACACCAAGATTTTCTCAAGTTGCTTGCCAGTAACAACTGGGCAGTAAAACTCCAAGTTGTGCACTCTGTGTAGTCAGAAATATTGATCTTCCTTCAATTCAGTACTTCTGGGATTCAGTGATGGTCCTTAGTTTCTCTAAAATCAGGCTGCCTATGTGTTATCTTTAGACCCATGTGTTATCTTTATGTATTTAAACTGAAAATGTTTGCTTAAGTATTATGGTAAACTAGTTATAGTTGTGATTTTGTAATATGAGTTGTTAAAAGTGAAAAGCTACATGCAGATGAGAGAGAATATGACTTTGTAATATTGTTCTTTCTGGGGAAAAGTTTCCCATGTTTTACCTCCAAAAGTCTCTTTTGAAGCACTGACAATAACAGTTGCACAGTAGGATAAGACCTAGAAAATTACTCGGTTCTGGACAGTATCTTTAGCATTTCGTGTAGCTGCACAGTGCAGATACATATGAAGAGAGCTGTGTTGGAAGTGGTGCCTGTGGGATCACAGAAGGACTTGTGCTTTGTCCCATTGCACTCAGCCTCTGTGGTGGGACAGCACACTCCCTGTGCCCCTGCAGCTGTAGCTTCTGTCTCTGGCCAATCTGGATAAACAGGGAAAGATGGGATTTTTGCTGCACATTTCTTGAAGGGTGGATGCTGTTCTTGTGCCTGAGTGGAATGTGGAGGATTTTCAGTAGTGTCTGGTGTGAACCAGCACTGCTTTCTGCTGAGGCTGTTGGATGCCTGAAAATCTAATGTAAATATGCAAAGTCCCCCAACTCTTCCCCAAAAAGATTTCAGATTGGGCAAGAGGACATAGCTAAGAAAATTGAAGAAAGCCTGTTTTGGAGGTCACAAGTCCACAGAATTACAGAATAAGCTGAATTGGAAGAGTCCCATAAGAATCATCAAGTCCAGCTACCGGCCCTGCACAGCACCATCCCCAAGTCACACCATGTGCCTGATTACATTTTCTGAATGCTTCTTGAACTCCATCAGGCTAGTGCTCTGACCACTTCTCTGGGGATCCTGTTCCAGCACCCAACCACCCTTCATTCTGGGTGAAGAACTTTTTTTCTAATATCCAACCTAAACCTCCCCAGATACAGTTTCAGGCCACTCTCATGGGTCCTGTCACTGATCAACACAGAGGAGAGATTAGATCCTGCCCCTCCTCTTTCCTTCCTGAGGAATTGTAACTGCAGTGAGGCCTGTCCTCAGTCTCCTCCAGGCCAAACAGATCAAGTGGCCTTGGCTACCTTTCAAGGCCTTTCACCATGTTTGGATACTCTAATAGTTTGCTGTTGCCCAGAACTCTTCCCAACACTGGAGGTGAGGCTGCCCCAGCTCAGAGCAGGGCAGGACAATCCCCTCCCTTGCCCAGCTGTGATGCTGTGCCTGATGCCCCCCAGGACAGGGTTGGCCCTCCTGGCTGCCAGGGCACTGCTGACTCATGTTCAACTTGCCAGGACCCCCAGGTCCCTTTCCATGGCCCTGCTTACAGCACCTCATTCCCAGTCTGTCCATACATCCAGGGTTGCCCCATCCCAGATGCAGAATCCAGCACTTTCCCCTGTTGAGCTTCATATGGCTGGTGATTGTCCAGACCCCCAGTTTGTGGGGGTCTCTCTGCAGGGCCTCTCCCTGCCCTGGAGGGAGTCAGCAGCTCCTCCCAGTTTTGTATCATCTGCAAACTTGCTCAGTATCCCTTCCAGTTCCGTGTCCAGGCCATTTATGAAGATGTTGAAGGGCAGAGGGCCGAGGATGGGACCCTGTGGAACCCCAGTAGTGACAGGTCCCCAGTCTGATGTCACCCCATTCACTGTCACCCTTTGTGCCTGACCCGTGACCCAGCTGCTCAACCACCCCATGATGTGTTTATCCAGCTGTGGCTGCACAGTAGGTCCAGAAGCATCCTGTGAGAGACAGTATCAAAAACTTCACTGGCTTCCCTTGGTCAGCTGGGTGGGTTACCTAGGCATGAAAGGAAACCAGGTTGATAAGCAGGACTTCCTTCTCATGAGCTGTGCTGGCTGTGACTGATAACTGCGTTGTCTTTCAGGTGTTTTTCAGTAGCCCCAGAATAAGCTTCTCCATAACTTTACCAGGCACTGGAGTGAGACTGACAGGCCCGTTGTTTCCTGGGTCGTCCTTGCCCTTCCTGAAAATCAGGTCAGTGTTCTCCAGCTTGCGATCATTTGGGACTTCTCTGGTTTCCCAAGACCACTCAAAAATCATTCAGAGAGATTTTGTAATTGCATGAGCCAGCTCTTTGAGGACTCTTGAATGAATTTCAACAGGCCCCATAGATTTGTAGGGATACAACTGGAGCAGGACATCATGCACAATTTCACAGTTGACTGGGAGTTCATCATTCCTGCAGTTATGGTCCTCCATCTCAGAGCACTGAGACCCTCCTTGGTCTATGGCAGGAACCTTCTTGGAATGGAAAGATGATCCCCTCCCTCCAAATTATTATTATAATTTCAAAATTATGAAGCTTTGAGATAAAAATATGGGAAAAGGAACAATAGTTCTTTACTAGAAAATATATATGTATGTAAGAAGACAGAGCAAGCAACAACAACAAATTAGTAACAGTAATTTCCATGTGTACAGTGTGAGTATCCTAGCAAAGGCAGCTGCTGACGTTCCAGTCAACCAACAGCAGGGACCCTCTCTTTGGACAGAGAGAGGAAAGGGAGGGCCCAATCTTCCCCTGAAACACTCACACAGATGGTGAGCGTCTCCTAGGAATGGCAGGTCCCAGACAGCCAGCAGCTCCTGTAAGCAGCGGGCTCATGGACAGGCAGCGAAGAGAATTCTGCAGCAGCACCGAGCCCCTGAGCAGGAGCAGTCGAGCACCCAGAACCACAACCGTCTCCTCACCAAGCTGGGCAAAGACTGCCTACCCCCAGCTGAGAACTGCCAAACCCCCATTCCTTCCCTCCACAGAACCATTTCAGTAGTGTGTCACCATTTCTCTGGCAACAAATGGGAAGAAATTCCCTGAGAAACCTTAGCCAGAACAGTCCATCTGTGTTGAAGACAGGAGGCAAAGAATGCATTACATATCCCTGCATTGTCCATGCCCCTGTTTGTGAGGTGACCATCCTCATCCTGCAATGGGATGATGCTATTTCATACTGCCTATTGCCACTAATATGTTTGAAAAAAAGTCTTTCTACTGTTCCCCACAGTTTTGGCAGCTGCAACTCCAGCTGAGTTTTGGCCGCATGAATTTTCTCCCTGCAGTGGCAAGCAGCACCTCTCTGTTCTTCCTATGTTACTTGACCTTGCTTCCACTGGGCATACACCTTCCTTTTTTGCCTTATTTCCAAGAGAATGTTCTTGTTTAGCCAAGCTGGTTTTCTGCCTCTCCAGCTTGACCGGTGACTGTTGGGAATGGCTCTTGAAAGAGGCAATGTTTAAGTGCCCAGTACTGATGGATGTCAACACTTCAAAAACATTTTCCCCTGGGACCTGATGACTAATTGCCTGAGCAGCCTGAAGTCTGTTCTCCTCATGTCCAGAGCTGAGGGTTTGCTGGCACTCTTCGTCCTGTCAACAGAGATTTTAAACTCAATCACTTTGTGGTGTCTGTGGCCAAGGTGTTTGCCAGTCTTCACTTCACTTATGAGATCCACTCTCTTGACAAGCATTATGTCAAGGAATAAAGAGAAACAAGGTAACATTTTTGGACTAGTTTCCTCTTCCAAGCATATGTATTCTTAAGAGGGCAGTGGACATAAGGAAGTTCAGGTTTAGTTCCAGTCAGCCTTGACTACATAATTCTGGCATTTAAGGAATTGTTGGCATTATTATGGTGTGGTTTTCCAATCAGTGGAGGCACATTATCTTTATGTGAGAAAGGTGTGCCTTTGCTCTAAAAGGAAGCAGGACAACAATAATACATAAAAGACTAATTCTGCTTTTTTGTTTTTATTCCTTTCAAAATATGCATTATCCAATGTTACAGACTGCCCAGTGTTAGAAATATATTCTATTATCTTTTCACATGCATCAGGTTATTTGTATTTAGGCAAGTTTAAGAAGTCCCTTGAGTACATGAGGAATGTAAGAAGATGTAAATATTTCTGAAATGGGGAAGCTAGGAAAGTGGACAGTCTTAAGCCAAAAGCTTTAAGATTGTCTTTCTAATGTTGGGTCACTAGATATGTGGATTAGAGGATTATTTGCAAAGAAACAATGAGGTTTTGTCTGAACATATTGATGTATATTGCTGTTTATAGTTCCCAAGAAAGTGTGTAGGGAGTTTGGTTGGCAAAATTGGAGATGCAAGTTGTTCCACACTACACTGATGGATGTTTGATATATGTACTAGTACATTTGCCCTTAGTCTGGAGAAAATAGTTTTTTTCTTTAAAGTTTCCTTTGCGGCAAGTAACAGTGAGCCAACATTACAAATAAACACTGAGTAGTTAAAGGCTTCTGTGTGACATAGGCAAAATTGAATTTTACTTCCCTGGGGATGAAAGCAAGATAACTCTTTGTGGGCAGACAAGTGTGGTTTTGTGGTAGTGTTAGACCTGATGGTGGGTATGATGGTGCAGGTAGGTGAAGAAATTTGGGAGGGGTCAGTGGGAGTTAGGAGAAGGAGGCTCAGAGGAGTGTCTGGCAGTTCTGGGGAGCTGTTCAGAGGCGAGGACGGAAGAGTGGCATATCATATATATATATATTTTTTTTTAGGAATGTGGGCAAAACTGCGCACTTATATCTGGGGGGTGTGGGAGACCTCTGAGGCCCTGAGGTGACGGGGATTTGGGCAGTAAAAAGGAAGTGACGTTGTCACATTTCCCATTAGTTAGCAAGGTTGAACACTGGTATGGCCAGAGCAGGCAGCTGGATGATGAAGAAAACAAGGGTGCAACAAGCAGCCTTTTGTCTGGGATTAGCCTCCTTCATAAGCATACTTTCCTTTGATCCTGCATGCTGCTGTGCTTTATGACTTCAGATGTTGCACTGGTTTCTTTGCCCAGATGCTGCTTTATGTCTCTGTGACCCTTTTATGCCTTCTGAGTAACTGCAGTAGTAGCAAGAGCAGGTGAAGGGAGGAGCCAACGCTACTGAAGCTCCTTTGGAGCATCTTATCCCCAGGACTTGATGTTATTTGCCCTTCTTGGTGCTTGGTTGCCTCTTAGTGCTTGGATAGAGCCAGGTACCAAAAAGGGGTTGCTGCTTTGGCCAGGGCCACGCATTTTAAAGAAAATTTTCTCACTCCATCTTTCTCTTGTCTTTCCCAAGTTTGTGATTTCAAGCTATAGCCTAGATGTTGAAGCTGGTTTTGAGGTTGTTATCCTACCAACATACTGGAGCTCCAAAAGGTGGGTAAGTTTATTTTTCTTATTTTAATAATTGAAAAGATGTCCCCAAAACTAAATTTATTTTGCCCCAAACAGACTTTTCTTTGTCTAAATCCAAAGGCTATGCTTCAGAAGAAGAGTGCCTACAAAATCTTGAATATAGAAATATACCATGTACAAATCTTGAATGCACAAAATCTTGAGTGTACATCTATTCAAAATCTCAAATATACTATCTTGGATGTACATCTGGAAGTTATCTGAAACACAGTCATATCCTGATACCCTTTATGCATGTTGTGTTGTAATCTACAATAGGTTCATAAATAATAATTATTATTATTTATTAATCAAGAAGGCTTCAACAAAAAATGGAGTAGCTCTGTAGTACATATATTTCCCTGGAATTTCAATAGTTTTGGTAATGATAACGAATAGACATGGACCACAGGTTACTGGCACCTTTTCCCTTTCTTTATCTGTGCTGGATCTGGCCATGTTTCTGGGAGCATGTGTGTCTGTGTGTTTGGGATCATGCAAAGGTATGCTGATGATGGCAGCTAGTTGCTGCCAGACCACAAGAGGGACCCAAAGACATGCACTGCTGCTTGGTATCCCTTGAAAACTGGAAGGGTCACTAGCTTCAAGCTTGGTTTTCAGAAAAAGTAGCTTATTTTCTTTTAATTTTAGCTTTCAGGAATTTTACTATGGCTCACCTATAAGCTTTCTGAAGGAAAGTCTGAGAAAGGCTCTAGAAAAAAGGCTGCTAGAGATAGATGATTTTAAGCCACTTTGTCATGGCTGCCAAGTGCACTGGGGAAGGCAGTGTAGCATCTGCATTGATAGTGATAAATCGTCTGAAGACGTTAGAAGGAAGGGATCTTCACTCATGCATTATACTGCAGGTATAATACTAAGAAAATTAGCCTCTGGATTTTCCCTTTATTAGTATTTTGAACATTCAGCCAAGCAAACAACTGCAGATGATGAGACCTTTCCATAAATTAGAGGAAAAACTTAGCAAAAGTAAAGTAGCTCCAAAAATATGATAACTTTGAGGCATCCTGCTTTGCTGCAAAATGTCTCCAATTTATCATATTTTACTGCTGCAGCTTTGCTGCTGCAGTAACCCACTGTTGCTCCAAAAGATGAATGTAAATGATACAATGCATGTGCAAACAGGGCATATCTTTTGTAGCAGTGGAAAACATCTTTGATATGGGCTGGTTTGGTCTGAAAAGAGCAGTGTTACCTGGATTTAGCTGCCTCAGTGGACTCATCAAGCAGTCTTGAGAAATGTCTTCCTCTGTGAAGAGATTTGATCCCTTCTTCACTGGGACTGCTACCCTCCTCTTTCTCCCTGTGGGCAGGAGACATGAGGCAGGGCTGGCTCTCAGTACTCATGTACCCTGTTCTTTTCAATGTAAATAGTAGCCATGTGTTCAAGAATAATTTCCGACAGAAGGTGCGGGAATGACTGGTGATTATTTTATTGCAGTGACAGCTCTTTATTCTTCAACTAAAAATTTACTGCTATTGAGTGGTGATATGGTAATCTGGCATCATTGACAATGGCAGAATATTGTTATACCATGTTGCATCTAGGTAGCACCCTCAGTCAGATCAAGTTGAATCACTGTCATTAACAAGCTCTGCTGTGTTCTTGGAGGAGGTAATACAAAGTTATCCATGATTTACTGTTAGGGCAGTTGGGCCAATGGAATGTTTTCCTTGGGGTCTGGGAGTGAGTCAAGAGCATGACTGACAGCAGTGTCCTTCTTGGCCAAGGAGGCGATGAAGTGCTCTTCTCCTCTTCTCCACAACCTCTCTCTTCTCCTTCTGCTGTCAGCCTCCAGATCACCTTGCTAGGCGGAGGGGCACTACAGAACAACATACAGGCTACAGATATGCACCCACCCCCCTGTGGAAGAACTGCAATGGCTTTTCTCTGTCTTCTACTCAGGACAGGCCATGCCAAATTCTGACCAACAAGAAGGGGCTGCAAGAAGTCAATTTCTATTTTCGCCTCTGTGCTGTATGAAGGGAACATACAGTATGAAGTGTAATGATAGACTGACATGAAAGGCTGTTCCCTTCCCTCTCTGCTTTTTCTGGCAGCAGCTGAACATGCAGTGACAACACACCTTCCATTACTAATATTTTGAAACCTAGAGCAGGAGAGTGCCTCAAACCACAGCCTTATAACGTAATGAAGAATACACACAGCTGCAGTAACAACCACATAATTATTTAATTAGTTTTTGACAGCTTCAAATTGCATAGGCGAAGGAATGCATGAACCGCACATGGAAACCTGCCAGCAAAGGTTTTACACGTACGCAGATGGTTTTAGCTATTGTAAGCGCAAAGCCAGGTTGCTGCACTTTTATTGCAAAACCTAATAGCACATCATGCTCTGCAGAAGTTATATCAGGGGAATAAAAATGGCATATGTAATTATTTCTTCTCCTTTATGTCATAGTATTACTTTTCTTGTATACAACTTCCCATAAGTGAACCCTATGAGACCAAAGATGGGGATATTTTAGCATTAATTTAAGTAATCTGTAAAGTAACCACTTATTTGGGCTTTTGGAATAAGTAATTATGATACCACTAATTAACATTACATATAAATTTTTATTTTAAGATCCTATTATGGAGATGAATTATTATCTCTGTTGAGAAATTAAGTATTTGTGTTTTTATTGTGAAAAAAGAAAAACAGACTCACAGAAGTGGAACAGCTTGTCAGAAGCCATGGTGTGAATCAGGGACAAAAGAGATGACAAATTAAGAATTTCCTTAGTTTTCATTTTACTCTGCAGAGAACTAGGGCAAGAAATTTTAATATATAAATGTGGAAAAAATAATTGTCTGCAACAAAATAGATGAAGAAGGCACTAACATTAGTAGAAATCTGTCTTTGGCAAATTGATTATTCCAAAGGGGAAGATAATAATTTAGAAGTGAAGCATAATGTACTGTAAATATTTGCTCTTTGACTGCTGCAAAACCAACACCCATCTCCCAAGTCACTCAAAGTGTTTATAATTTCCATGTGTCACAGGCTCCATGATTTTATATTAGAGGGGAAGTGATTTCCCCTGAATGTACCTAATTAAGGCTAACAGCTAAAATAAAACATGAATTAATTCAAAACTTCACTCTCCACTCTAAATGAACACAAACACTGTCTGAGGTTTAAAAAGTTAAGTCCCCTTTTTTTCCACATAATTGAAGTTTTCATATTTTCCAGCCTTTGCTTTTTATGGTTCTGGCTGGGATAGGAAATGCTAAAAGCCCACAAGAAAAGGCTATTCCCATAGAGCTGTGTAAGATATTCACAACAAAAACTTAAACCATGCAGAACACATGTGGTTTCAAGTTTCACAAGAAAGTCAAAACCCAGACTCTGTTTGTTGAAGTCTGTAACACGTTTTAAATGAAACTGGGCCCGTTTTCAAGAAAATCTGGTCAGATTCCTGGTTTTGAGTTGAAACCATCTGAAATTTGGCATTTGGCAAGTTCTCGGTAGAAGTCTTGAGGCCTGATCTCACTGATGCTTCAAGGGGGACTTGCTGTGGATGGGACATAAGTGGAGGGGACAAGAGGTCTCAGTGGGGGGAGTGGGGCAAGGGCACTGTCAGGGGCTTTGGGGCTGAGGAAGGAAACACAGTATAGGTGGGTCTCTGAGGTAGTGAACTGTAGTCAGGAATGGTTGTGAGAAAGTCATGTGGCTCACATCCAGGGCAGGAGATCCTGGAGATATCGTGCAGACCCCTCAAAGGACACTTTGCTGTGCCTTCTCATGTACTCCCAGAATAAAGATTAAGGGACCCTAAATACTTTGAGACTGTGTTCATCACTACACTGCATTTTGTAGGATTTATGTGGATATCACTGCATCCACATCAAAACCACGTCTTTATTTTACTTACAGAAATCTCTCTGACTAAGCAAATGAAAGACTGTGAAGAAATACTTGGCACTTATGATGAAACTGTGCACTTTTTAAAGAGCTCTGTGTAGGAATGAATCAATAGTTGACGCTGCAGCCTCAGTCTCTAAGATGTTATCAAGGTAAAAGTTATGAGCTAAATTCTGGTATTGCAAGGATAGATATCAGGGCAGAATTTTTTCTTGTGCATTCCTAGAAATGTCTTTATCTGATACTAATACTACTGTAAATTATTGAAACTGTAAGACTTTAAAATCATGTTAAATAATGTTAAAACCTTACCTTTAGCTTTCTCTCCTGCTATCACTTTTAAGTTGCTGTCCCTGCGAGAAGTGAAAATAGGCTAGGAAAGTTATAGTCAATGTTTTAATAATATGATTAAAATGCAATATTATCTATACAGACAAGTTTATTTCTTGATCTCATAAACAGATATTGTACACAGCTACCATTCTCCCACATATATTGCTTTGTATGGGAATATTTAACTGTGAAAATAAAAGCTGTTTTGTGCTGAGGCCAAAATGTAAGCAAAGAACAGAGCAGATGGTTTATGAGTACATGGAAAAACAGCATATGTCTGTGAATTACGAAAGAGCTCTATATCAGACTAATTAGTATAGAGTATAGTTTTCCTGTTTTCCCTAATGGTAATTTATATGTGCAGTTCTGTGGATCCAGCACTGTGAGGACAATAGTTATGCTCACAAATGAAATATGGCTCGTTAAAGCTCCAGTTCTTCCATCCACACTCACTTTCATTAAGCACAGGTCAATCCTGTGTGAGATAATTATTTATTACTCTGTCACTACTTCTTTTTTTTTTCCCCAGATGTCTGTGTTTTGGCTTTATATAACATGATAAAGTCCCTTTCCCTAACAAGTCTTTTAATACACTATAGTTCCTCTCTGAATCTTAACAAATGTCCACAGTGTGCAATTTTTCATAATTCATGCCTGTGGTTGTTCCTCTTAATAAGAATACCAAAGGAAGTAGGCACTGTCATCCACCAACCTGCTTCCCCAAGACCCAGTTGCCCTTACATTCATCTTGTCCAGAACTAGCTGAAAATCCCCCAGATGACTGGGTTTTCATCACTTCCCTAAGGGGCAAACAAGTGCCTTTGTGGTTTTTGTCATGATGCTCTTCTCTTGTTCAGAAAGAACTTGTGGGAAACACTCCCCAAACAGACTTGTTTTCTTTAAAACCATCTTTTTCTGTAGTTCCTCCAAGAAGAAGGCAGCAGTTGAGCTTTGGGATATTGAGATGACTAGTGAGTTTTTGCTGCACTGCACTCACAGACTGTCTGCATCTGCTTCTAACCTGTTTGCTTGGCTGCAAACTCAGAGGCTGCTTTTCCCACTGCAGTGGGAAGTGAAGGAGCATCTACTGGCTCATGGAAGTCTGCTCCCTTGTCTTGCTTGTCTTCACGCTGCCCAGGCCCATGGGGTTGGTTCTATACATGGCATGAGCCAGGTGCACATCTGGGTATGCCATCCTTTATCAGAGTCTCAGATACAATGTGAGCAAAGTGCTGCACGGGTGTCCTGGGGCTTTAGCAGGATGGAGGTGACTGGTGGGAATGAGAATTGCAAATTATTTTCTGCTACTAGGGACAGTAGCCTGAGAAAATTGAGCAGCATTAAAACCCCTTCTGTTTATAGGACAATAATCATCTTACATGTCTTTAGGAACATAAGCAGAAAATATAAGAGAGTCCAATTTAGTTCACCATGGCAGAATGGAAATGGAAAATTCCATTTATTTTGTAATCAAAATATATTTCATACTTATGCTGCAATATTTGTCAACATAACTACAACAAATAGAGGATAGTAATTCAACCAATGATTGCAAAAACCGAGAAGGTTTTAAAAATCATGTTAATTTGTAATGATTGCATTGCAGAATGGCAGTTTTTATCTTTGGAAACTTTCTTACTCAATTCTAAGGCTCATTTATGCCAAATTGCTAGTATTTAACAATAAGATCAGTAGACCTTAAAAACAGGGAGAAAAAGAAAGCAGAAGCTACTATGGATACTGCCAAACCACTTCTCAGCTTTGTAAAATGAAGCACATGGGAAAAATCAGCATGAATTGATTTCCAAATTATTTAAATTTTTTTTTTGCAGTTTCCACCCCAATATTCTTATGGAAATTTGATGAGCCATGAGAAAATATTATAATAAATTCTCTTTCAAAAGGAGATTTACAAGTATTTTGCTGCTTATTTGTGCAACACATTTTTTCTATTTCTTAATGCTGTATCAAAGGTCCTGGCACTGGCACTCTTTCTTTTAGGAATTCTGTTTCTGTCTCTTTTCCTCAGGTTGACTGGCTTCTTACTTGACAAACGTCTTCACTCAACACCTTTTGGAATTAAACATAGTACATTCTAAGCATTAACAATTAGTGCTTATTATCTTGCCTGTTTTTTCCCAACACAAAAGAAATATTACTATTTCACAGACATTTCCAGTGGTAATTATTGTGTGGACTTCCACATTTAATGTCACTCCGTTTTTGAAAGCTATATGCAGTTCTTTCTTTGGATTACAGCTAAACAACAAGTTTTGATTGAAAGAATGGCTGTGACCCAATTGTTAACTACCATACATGTCAATTTGAAATGATGGAAATAATTGCCACTGACAGTTTTACTTTGTAGAAACCTATTTTCCTCCCTTCAGAATCTTTTTTATCTTGGTTTACTGGAAAAAGTGAACAAACACAAGGAAATGCTTTCAAAATTATCAGCTTCTAAAGAACACCAGTAATCACTTTGCATAATCCACATCTGGGCTCAATCCAGTTTTCCTTAATTAGCTACAAATGCCATGTCTGCTTCTATGTCTGAATTTTTCACTGCATCTACCTATTTAAGTGTAAAATGAATTAGATTTTCAAGTTCAAGAATATTACTTAGGTAGTTAAGTGGATTTAGACACAATGGCATTTCTTGTACTAAAAATAGTGTAAATGTGGTTAGTTTTCAGATTTTTAGAACTAGGGCACTTCTGGTTTTTGAGGATCACACTGGCTACTTACTCTAGCAAACAGGTACTTAACAGGTATTATTTAACCAGCAAATCACACAAAGACACTCAGGCCTTTTGTTCATCCTGTAAATGGAAATAGTTTTGTAAACTCTGAATTACTATAGCTTCTCTGAGTCTGGTGTCCATATGACTGCTTGTCATGTTTCTTTTGTCAAGGCTGCATGTGGTATTCACATCCATCTAAAAGCTCATGCTGCCTTTACACCACTGTCCAGAAAATGAGAAGCTCAAGCAGCTAACTTGCTCCAGAGTATCCCATTGCTCTAAGGTGTGGGATTAAAGGCACACAAAGTCATATGTTTTGCTTGCAGTGGAAAAGAAAGCAAGTCCTCCTCAAACTTCTGTTGATTTGTTATCAATGGAGAATGTGCCCTACTAAGCATGAGTGGTGTAGGAATAGTGTAAACAGGTGAACACCATCTTCCAGCCCTTTATCATTACCAGTTTTTAGTTGTCACTGAGAATTGAAATTATATATATCTATATTATAGCTTCAAGTTGTGCCAGTGGAGGTTTATATCAGATATTAGGGAAAAGTTCTTCACTGAAAGGGTGATTGAGCATTGGAACAGGGAAGTGATTGATTCGCCATCCCTGCAGGTATTTAAAACCTGTAGATATGGCACTTAGGGATATGGTTTAGTGCGCACTTGGCAGTGTTAGATTTACAGTTGGACTCAATGATCTTAAGGGTATTTTCCAGTCTAGATGGTTCTGTGATTCCATAACTCTGTGAATGACTGTCCAGTCACAATATATGCTGTTTTTACCAATAGCTGCCCAAACAAGGAATACAGGAGTGTTCTTTGGTGTCCTGTCATCTGGAGAAGGATTTTGAAATGCAGCACCACCTTATGTAGGGCCTTTGGCATCAGTATTGTGATGCCATCCCCCTGTGCTCCCTTCTCCAAGCTTGTGCCAAGCCCTCTTTGAAAAGGCAATCTGCTGGAAAGCTGTCTGCTCTTGAAGATAATTTTTTTTCTTAAATTCAAAACTCAACAAAATGTGAAATTACTTCCTGTCTGTCTCTGCTTTCTTTTCCCCTGAATTTTTTCTCACTGATGCATTTTTAAAGGCATGATCTAACCCTTAGTCAAGCCAAGAGAAATCTTTCCAAGGTCTTGAGAATAGGATAGATCAATATCTAAATGAAAATGTAAAAATGGCTTAAGAACTGATTTTGCTAAAGGAAGACAGTTTTCGGCACTTAAAAGAATAAATAAAGTTGCTAGGTTTCATCTTTATTTTTAAATTGCTGGGAGCAAATCTGGAAGGCCACTGTGCTTCTTCAGCTGCTGGCTGCAGTGTGCAGGAGAGAAGCACAGTCCTCAAGTTTAGGTCTGTGTGCATGTGTCTGGGGCTATTTCCTTTTGGAGGACGTTTCTTTTGTTTCCTCCCTGCTTCTAACCTGCATGTCCTGTGCATCTCTTCATGAAGAGAAGGGATGCATGAAGAAAAACTTGATGTTTGAAGATGCTTTATCCTGGAGCACTGTCTCAGTGCAGAAAAGGGTGAATTTAAATAAAATAAACCACTCATTGAATCTCTCCCTCCCTACCACCATAGGGCTGTGTAAAGCTGAAGTGGTTCTTTGAAAGTCAGCAGATTTATGTTGCTGTTACTACAGGACAGTGCTGTAGGGAACAGCTAGCTGAGGCAGTCAGCAGAGGCAGTCAGGTGGCCCCAGAAGGTTTCTAAGGAAGGAGCATCAAGAGTTAACCTTCACTGCAGTTGCATGGGACAGACACAAGAGGTGGAAGTCTAATCTGAATGAAAGACAGTTGAATCTGAGAATTTGGAAGATGTTGCTATTCTATTTTACAATCACTCCTTCCTTCTGTCATTTCCCCAAATACTCCTCCCTGTCCTTCAGATTTCAGAGCACACAATAATCTCACACTTGAAATACATGTTAATGAAATACTGAGGCTCCAGAACTCTTCTTGTGTGCCATGGGACTCTTCTGGTGATTTGCTTGCAGCTGGGCTGATTTATAGAAATGAAGGCTCTGGTTGACTGTGTCTGCTCAGAGCTTGGCCCATGGCTGTAAAAGTGTGCAGAAAATTCTCTCTCAAAATATGCTGTTCAGCTGTTTCTTACCCCTTTCGGTAGTGACAGCAGTTTGGGGCTTATGCTTTTTTGCTTTCCAAAATGTGCTATTAAGGAACTAAAGACTGAAATGATTTCTCCTTCTGTTCACATTTTTGGTTGGTTTTCTTAGGTAAGATGTTCTCTTGGAAATGTTTTTCAGTACTGCCCACAACTATTTCCAAAATGACTAAGTTTGTTTTTTAAAGAAGGATAAAAAAAAAAAGACAAATTGGAACCTTATGGACTATTAAAACTCTCTGGCAGAAAGAACTGTCAGCATGATTGATATCTAGAAATTCTCGTTTCAAAGTCATTAAAAAGCTGTGTTCCAGTCTTTGAGCTCTTGGGAGAAACCTCGCTAGATTGCTTCCTGTTGTCTAATTTTTGAAAATATCCTGCCCAGAAGAGGCACAACAATAGAATCATGTCAGAAATGCAAATACCAGGTGAGCCACGTGCATCAGCAATAGTGGGGAAATGGCTTTGTTTATTTGTTATTCAAACATTTTTTTGGTAAGAATAAAAAAAAAAAGCTGTAATCTCTAGGTGCTCCAAGTAAATTGCTCAATTTGGAAATATGGCTGTCTCAAGGGTACTAAATCCCATGTAATCTTGACAGCCCAAAACACCTGGCTAGACTAAAAGCAGAAGAGAAACATATATATAAATTTTATTTGGTAAAAAGGGAGGTCATCCCACTTAGTGATTTTTCAGCTTTAATAAGAACCTTTCATCCTGAAATGCGTACACATTTCATCCTAAGTTGATGCTCTTTCTTCAAGTGTTTTTCTAGTTCAGCAAATAAACAAAAGACTGTATGGAAATTTTGCTGAAAGCCTCACAACTGCTGAGCTCAATTTGTTCTTGAGACATAAATGTGAATTATGTGCCTGTTGCTACCTGTGAGCTGGTTGGAGCTGATGGCAGGCTGCAAGTGCTGTAGTGCCAACCTGGCAAACTTACAGCAGCAGCTGGCAACTGCCTCATTTTCTGGCTTCCAGCAGTATGTGGGCAAAATAGAATAATGTTAGCGTTTGGCTAACATCACATGATGGCTTCCAAAATATTAGTTCAGAAGGCTTCTCTCATACAAAAAAATGGGCTCTCACTGGGTATTTGCAGTAAGACACACACGCCCACACCCATAATCTGTGGGTGTAAAATGTAAAAAGGATGCTTGCCAGGGAGCTTTCAGATCCAAAGCTGTGAATGAGAACTGCATGCTTGGAATGGAGGCATGAGAATGCTCTTGCTGTTTGTGTCCTTTTGTTCCTCTGACATTTTGGGATTTTATGTGGGTGTGATGACATATTCCCCTAAAGCCTGCAGAACCAAGTCGCGGGTTTCAATGCCTGCTACCAGAGAAGGATAACTCCTCAGAAACATGACTGCAGGGAAAGAGAGAGCAAGCCCTCGTGTATACTGGAAGGATTAAATTGTGCCTAGGGTCCCCTAACTGGTTGCATTGAAAGTCAAGGCAGAGGGAGAAGCACATCAGCCCCCTCCCACTGCTGCGTCCCTGCCTGCATCCAGTTGCTGCTGCCATTGCTGGCTGCTGCCCAGCTGAGTTTCCCACGGGATGTGCGAGGCCCACACAGATAAGCACATTAGCACAGCTTGTATCTGCACAACTGCATTACTGTTTGCACAAAATCATACTGCTTCTGGCTTACACTGAGCTGTAGCATAAACAAAAGTTGGCTCCAAACCACTTAGGAGTCCAAGGGGTTTGTTTTGAATGAGCCCTACTGACAGCAGAATTAGGCTACACATGTGGCTTCATGGAAGACTTGAGAGATGGAGTCAGTAGGGAGATTGCAATGCTAGATGGACATGTAATAGTTTAGCTGACAAGAAAACATGTTGGCAATCTGGGTAAGATGTGGGGATTGGAAGTCTGAGAACTCTGCTTGGAATATTGTCCTGGGAAGCATTGTGCAGCAGAGAGAATGGAAGGGTGGAGTATGATGCCACAGATTACTACCCAAGTGATGGTCATGCTGGAGCACCTCAACAGTCCAGGGACAAACAGTAAGAGTGGGATGTTTCATCAGTTGTCTATTCAGTACTGTACCAGACTTTGCAAAGAAAGATATTTCTTAGTTATGGAAAGAGGCTGTCAGGGGAGAGAAAGAAAGGCAAAAGAGGGAAGTGGAGACAATATGGTAAAAAAATTGACAATAAACCACCAAGTAAGTAATAAAGGACTAAGAGTTAAAGAAAAAATGAATGGTGAGAGGAGAGAAAAAAAACTTAATACAAAAGTAATGGAATCCTAATCTATAGAAGACACTTTTTTACAAGTTTTCTCTCTCTGGCAATTTTAAGGTGGAATGCATTTCTTTCCAGTAGAAAGAAAAGGGAACTCAAAAGTTGGGTCTCCATCAGTGTCCCAAAGAGGATGATGGGCTCTAGGAAAATTCAACCTGAGGAAGGTTCTTCTTACCTCTGTAAAGTCATCACATCATTCTCATAAATCAAGATCATCCTTACATCGAGAAGGAATCTAGATTCAGACTTCTAAATGCATACAAAAAGAAGCAAACTATTGCTAGCTGTGTTAGCAGTGATATAATGCAAGTGGTTAAGGCTAGGATAAGCATATTTTATTATTTATGGCCTAAATACAGATATATTATATAGTCTTCAACCTCCAGGACTGTAACTGTTGTTTTTGTTATCTTGTCTTACTTTTTTCATTACTTTTATTCCTGATTGCTGTTATAAACCTCTGATGTATGTCATCTAGAACTGTTCAGATGGCAAATTTCATTCCATTTTTCATTCTGACACCTCCGACTTAGTAGATATTTTATTGACATTATCGAAGCAGTAAAGATTATTGCAAGAAGTTGCACATCTCATGAATAGGTATCAGACATCGCTCATTTCTTTCATGGGTTTGCTGAGTCCGGTACACCTAATTGATCTGCTAGTGTTTCTTTTAAGGCTTTATGCTGTTTGCCATTTTCTTTCATAGTTCCTCCTCTAATTTATATTCTTGTTTGTTGACTTCATCTGTATCAAATTTTTAAATAATGAAGACTTTCTCTTCTCTTCAAAGAGCCCTACTGCTTTCATTATGCTGGAAGACCTTTTCCTGTCTGGTTTCCTTTCCTGGTTGTACATACATTTTCTGAGTCTCAGTAGTCATCTTTCACATCTAAACTACTTTTCAGGGTTTTACTCCCTGTAAGTTATCAGTCTTTTGTAACTAGCCTTGAGTTTTAGTGAAGTCTCCTCATTATCAAATATTGCTTCTTTCCAATTCCTTTCCTGGGTGTAGAACCTAAATGTAACAGCTGCTGCTTGGTGTGGCCTGAGTCCTTATCTCGGTGAAATAGTTTCTCTATGTTATTTAAGACTAATTCAGAATTAGCTGCACCTTCTGCTTCAGAACTTGAATTGTACTTTGGGTGTTGAGAACTCAGATGCTCTCCTTTGCAGACTTTTGGGGCAGTTATAACATGGCACTCAGTAATGAAACTGAAAAGCTTTTTCTAGGTAAAAAGCTTATGTCTCTAAGTGCTTGAAAACCACTACCAGTTTTTTCAATTAAGTAACTGATGGCAGTTGCAGATTTTTCTCCCTTGTGGAGCCCATGCTGAAGTAAGATGAATCTAGCAGAGAGAAGAGAAATGACGGGACAAGAAGATATGGGGAATTTGGTGTTTGAAGAAAGCATGCCCTCCCTCTCACAGCTGTGAGTTTCCCCCTGGCTTCACACTGCTCACCCTCTCTCCAGCAGGTTTGCCAGCAAAGGAAGTTCAGCAGCAGAGCTGCAATTCCCCAGTCTTCTGGAGCTGGAGTGGCCAGTGAGATGAGCAAAGGCTCTATGAGTTAATTTTTTGCTGAGTTTTCCTGAGTCTTCTTCCATTGCCCTCTGTTTTATCTCAATCCTAGCCCAGCCCCCTCCCCACTAGATCTCTGGCTTTCCTAAATCCTCGTGCCCAGTCTCCATGCCTGCATAGCTCTAGCTCCAGACCCCCGTTGCATTACTGAGTTCCCTCACTGTTTCAGGCCTGTGGTTGTGTCCTGTCACAACCCACACAGCTGAACACCACTCATTTCCCACTCTGGCTTGCAGCATCACTGCCAGGTGTACCTGGTTGTCCCATTTGAAACACTCCTGAACTTGACATGCCAAGTCTCAGCTGACATTTTAACTACATGCAGCAATGAATTACAGCTGGCCATTGTAATTGCAGATGAGCACACCCTTTCTGTGGAAGTTCTGCTTTCTGCAAGCAGTGATAGATGGTTTTAAATCCTTTTGTCATCACCATCTAACTAGGAGGGAGGAGGCCCTGACATGTCTTCCACCAGGGCAGATTTACATGCAGGTCTGGATGCATGTCAGAAAAATACTGCAGAGGCCCTCAAGCTAATAGGCCTATTAACTAATGGGAAATCTACACCCCAGCTCCTCTACCTAGCTTTTTGTATCACTCCTGCTAAACATGAACCATGAGCTGGGGTTTCTTCCCAGAAACCTGCCTAGGTTCCTTGTGAAAACATTTCTGCTTTTCTTATATTTTGTGAACAGCCAGTTTAGTCTTGTGAGGCACAAAAAAATGGCAGGTACATTCAAACTGGTGTCCAGATTTAGAAGGTATATAGCTCTTTTTGCATTGTAAATCTCTGGGGAACTGGGGCAGGGTGGAGCAATAACCAGTCTGCACACAAAACTTGCTGGCCGCACTTAAACATCTCCCCATGGGTTGTGTATTTCTTGTAAACTTAATTGCCGGGGATTAGAGTCTATTTCCTGGCACTGCTGTTGAGGTCACAGAAATTCTTTTGTGCCTGGAAAGCTTCTGCTCAGCAGTCCACAGTCCCCTGGGAGTCTGAGGCTGGCAGTGGCAGAAGTGGCCGCTCTTTTTACCAGCTGCTGAGGTGCCCTTTGGGGGGAAGAAATTCCAGCACCGTGAATTTTCCAGCGTCAGGAACCTTCTGGGATTCCTCTAGGTGGCAGGAAGCACACACCTGCTACTGAGGCATTGCTTACTGCAGCTCTCTAGCTGCAGGAGTTTATGAACTTTAAAGGGTGTAGGTGAGGGTTATTCTGAGGTTGGGATTGCATCTTAAGAGTTGCTTGTCCACCAGCTATCAGACTGACTGGCCCTAACTTCAGAAATTGTTTGCTCTGTACCACAGGCTTTTGGTTTTGTGGTAAGGTTAGCCACTAAGTCATTCCTTTCCCATCACTCTGGGTAATGCCATCCAGGGTTTGCTTATCTCTGTAGCAAGAAGAGGTTCACATGCCTTTGAAGCAATAAAGTGAGGCAATATGATGAGTACCACATATAACCACTGAAATCTCTGTGTCTGCTCCACTGACATGCTAAAAACGATGTTGGTATGAGCTTGGGTGGATTTGATTTTTAAGTCATAAGTTATTATTGGATCTTTCCCCTGGCTGTGCATTCTTTATTTTTCCTTATCTCCGTTCATGTTACTGACAAAAACCAGAATATGTCCTTCAAACAGCCTGAGCATTAGTTTGGAGAATGTTGAAGTACATAAGTTACTGTACTGAGTATATACCAGCATGATCTGGTTCAGCCTTCTACTAAGGCCAGAGGGGAAGGCAAGGTTGCACTTATACCCCCACTAACCCATCACCTGGACAGGAGTTTACACAAATCCTTTGCTCTCACAGGGTCTTTTCCTGTCCTCTCTGTTCTGTGTCCTCTAGAAGAGTGTCTTTCCCAGGATATGTCTCATCCCTGGCTGCTCTGCATCTGGTCTCAACCCAAGAACTCCTTTAAGACAAGCAGGTGATGGAAAAGTATGCACTGCTTTATCTGCTTTATTTTTGTGCAGGAAAGGTCCCCTTGAATATCAGCTTAAATTCCTCTGGAGCATAGTGAAGGGGACCTCAGAAGGGCTGTGGCTCTGGCTCTGGATATTTGGTGTGGACCAAGTTATGCAATGTACTGCTGTGACATCTGGAGATTAATTTTTGGCTCATTTCTTGGGACCATAGTTAACATCCACATGGGGAATTTTTGTTTTTAAGAACAAGAAGTACTATTCTAATTTCAAGTTTTTCTGTGATCTCATTCAATTTGAATCATGTCCAGCATACCTCTTGCTGCATCATTTATAAGGAAGGAGGAATTGTTTTTTTTTTACTGGTGACACAGGTTGCTTTGGTGAGTTATGTATTGATAAGAAAATATCTTCCTAATGAGTTAAACATCACAGAAACTTAGGGACAATAAATACTACTTGTTCTGCTTAGCTAGAAAATTACCACTTTCCTAGCACTTCCATTTAAATGCTATGATTATTCTTCAAAGTGATATCATGGAGATTTGTAGTTATTAAAACAATTTCAGATGACCAATGGTAATATTATGCACCAGCAGTGATCATCAATGAAAAGAGCTCAAAGAGCTTTTCCCAGCATTACTTTGGCACCATTGTACCAAGCAACATCTAAATTAGCTAATCCCAGTTTTTAAGTTGTTCTCAAGTCTACAAAGAACTGAATGCTAATGATCCTGCTCAGTTTACCTGCACTCTTGACCCATAAGGCAATCACCTATTCATCTCAAAAAGCCTAAAATAAAAGGTGCTGATTTTGAGTCAGAGGGGAAAATAATGCTTGTGTTTGCACAATACACATCAGTGTGTAACTTGTGAATTCAGACCTAATGCAGATTCAGGTTTGATAAATAACTCAATAGCAATCAAACATTCATGCTGCAAGAATCAATGCCCCATACCACATGCAGCTTGCTCTGTCTTTTTGCCTTTAGTTTTTGTCTGTCTCTGTCATTGATCAAGATGTCCCTCTGATACATCAGGAGTTTGTCAATAACAAAAAGATGTTGCAAGTTATTTTTTAATGAAATTGTTAGTATTCTCAGGGATAAGTCCCTACATTTTGAAGGAAAACCCCAATAGTTTGAACAATAGTTTTAAGGCACAGATAACATGATCTGTAACTTTGTCTTCACTAAAAAGCACGATGTGCAATACAAGTCAGCTGCACAGCAAGCTCTTTACCATCTCTTCTCTCACATTTCATTGGAGCATTTAGTTTACAGTACATTAATGTCCTAACCTCTTAGCTTATTAGTGTGAAACACAATCAGCCCTATGTAATAAGATTAGACAGTAGAAGCTTAAGCCAGTGCTATTTTTTAACAAATTTTCCCTCATTTAGAAAATGGGATAAGAGCTAGTAGACTGGAAACTGATTACATGTTTGTGAAGAGTAGGAAACTCACTTTTATTTTCACAGAAGCAACCAGTTGCAAATAATTATTTCTTGTGCATTGCATTTTTTGCTGCTCCACCCAGATATAGGCTCTTTAATTTAAGAGGATAAATGGGTGTCAAATGGTTGGACAACATAAGTGAACAAGACTCATTAAGGTCCTGAGATCTGAGAGGTTTGATCTGATTACCTTGCATACAGGATTAAGAAATGATGGGCAGGTAACTTCAGTTTTTGTTGGAGACAGTGTTCCATGTTGCCAGTTCTTCTTGTCTGTATCTCATTGTAATGAACAAAAAAAAAAATCCCAGAACCCCCCTAAAAAATTAAAACAAAATCCACCAACCAAAGCAACCCAAAACTAACAACAGCCAAACCAAAGAAAAACCCCCCAAAAACTCCCAAAAACCAACAACCCCCCCCAGACTCTCTCTCCCAAAAAGAAACAAACCCCAAACACCAAACAACAACCAAAACCAAAACAAAAACAAACCCCCAAAAAATCAAGCTCTCAGTGAACTCTTTCTGAAGCTCTAGAGCACAATTGAATGGAATGGTTTCTTCCATGTGCTTCCCAGGCATCCGTCCTCAGAGAGACCTATTCCTCTGTTGAAAGCCCCTTATAACCTTACTATCGTGATAAAGGACACAATTTTCAAAGAGGTGAACTAAAGACAAAAGGCTAAATTCCTTCAATTTAATTGAAAATTCCCCATTTCATGATTGAAAATCCCCAACTCTGATAGCAGAGCTTGCTTACCATGAGGTTTGTGGTTCTGGGAAGGGAGGAAGTTAACTATACATAGTGGGAAACCACTGTGGCTGCATAATAATCCCCTTAAAATATTGCAGGTTTCTTTAAATTTCTATATAAAATTCATGTCAATAGCTAATCTATATTTTTTTCCCATTGCCAAGTTTTATCAAAAGCCTTCAGAATAACAGGGAGGTTTTCAACAGGAAAGTAATTTTGTCAGTTGAACATGCTATATAATTAAAGGATTAGCATTTTCTCTGAAATGGAATTAAGACACAGAAATGGGTCTAGAGTTAACTCCTTCATGTTTAGATGACTGGCCAAGGAACTTAAAGATGTAGAATTTCCTTGGGAAGTGTGCATTTTGGCTAGAGCTGCGCAAAATACTGCTCTGAAGATATTTTGGACTGAAATATTTGGAAAATTTTCTGTTGGAATTTTGGTGGAAGGAGACTATTAGAAGAAGAATGATGTGAAAAGCTGGAAGGAAGACAAAGAAACATGTATTTTCCAACCTAGCAAACTTTCAATCTTACTGCAGACGATGATCTCAAACCCATACACATACTCACTGGCATACTTTTACCTAAGTCTGAAAATACGCAAATGAAAACTTTGAGAAAATATGCCTTTTCAGTTTTTACATATTCAAGATGGCAAGTCTCCAGGACTTCATAATAATTCTGTGTAACTTGTTACTGGGGTAACACACATGTCTGAGCATTACCCACTTGCATATGGATTTCTAGGCCTGCCCAGGATAGCCAGACGCCCAACAGGTCTGGCAAGGCTGTGTGTCTGTTTTCTTACTGCCTTAGTGATGGGCTGCGAATACTAAGACTAATTTTATCTTCTTTTACAGGAAGTTAAATCTCATGAAAGTATTACTATTGTATTAGATTAAAAAGTGGCATGGAAATGGATGTATTTTTAAGGTGAAGATTTTCTCACATAGATTTAAAGATCATTTTTTATACCCATATAGCTAACATCTTCTCAGTTTTGTGGGCCCCATACTAAATTGCAGGATTAACTGATAGGCAGCTATTAGGAGAGGACTGCATGCACGTTCCTGCCCTGATTACTGTGAACAGTTTATGTTTCCTGTGGCCTTTGACTGTCAGGGTGGAGTAGTTTCCCTGTCACTGGACAAAGTACAGTGATGGGTCATACCATCTGTGCAGAGATCTCATGCTATTGCTTTTCCTCTCTGCTCTGCCATTAATGATGTCACCAGCATTTCTTTGCCACAGCAGTTTGTGACTTGAATAATATCTTGGTTCCATCTTCTCTTCTGCTTTTTGTCTTACTTTTGTCTTGACTTGTAACCCCTGGGACTGTACCTCAGCCCCTGAATCTTTCTTCACACCAGAAGAGGCACCTTTCTCTTTATTATCTTCTCAGGCAAGAGTTGAAAGGGCCTTCCCTGGCTCTTGCTGTGCTGCCTGCTGCCTCGTTACGTCCCCACACCTGCAGAGATGCCTAGGGATAGGCTTCTGGACATGCTGCATCTCTCCTCCTTTCCTGCCACTCTCATCACCTAAAATCTATCTTTAAGTGTCTTTGCTGACATCCTCTAAATCACCATAAAATCCTCTCCTCATGTCACCATGATTTTCTGTACATCTCAGTGTCCATCCAGACTGGCTCTTAATGGAGTGGTTTGTGGATTAAGAGCAGTATAGTCATAACTGCTCAGAGTCATGTCTTGTAAGCTATCCCTCCTCTACTCAGTCCAGCTCTCCTTTGTGCTTCCTTCACAACTACCCTGGGTGTCTTTGCATGGTAATTTATTATGCCACTCTGACGCCCTTCTAACTCAAAATATGCAGTTTACTCATCCAAGCCCTAAAAAATTGTCCTTTCCACTTGTCTAGTAATGCCTTTTACTGATGCTGTCTTGCACTGTTTGGTGCAGGATTTGTGAAACTGGAACATGTCTGAATATGAAAATAACTTCTTTATTTTGAGTGTGAGTGCTGGAACAGATTTCCCAGAGAAGCTGTGGAGGCTTCTTCACTGCAGATATTCAAAAACCATCTGAACACAAGCATGATTAACAATCTCTAGAATTACCCTGACTGCACAGAGAGGTTGTACTGTGTGACATCCTGTGGTCCATCCCAGCCTTACCCATTCCATGATTGTGACTAACATGCAGCAATAAAAACTGAAAAAATATTCTCTGCCAACTCTGAAGATTGTCATGAAGCTGGGTAGGTGAAAAAATATATATGATTTGTTTGTGGAATGAGATGCTTCATTCAACCCCTTTTTTAAAAATTTTGCTGTCATTAAATAAAATTAAAACTGGAGTAAAATTTAAAGACTTAATTTTGGAATCACCAAAATGCTGTTAGTACATCTGCTGTTCTTGCATTAAAAATGGCTCAGGGCATAAAACTCTTGTCAACTCTGTCTAGTAGAAGTGCTTGAGCACTGACTTGTGTGTCCATCTGTCACAGAGGTGTCTCTCTGCTTTCCTCTGAACTCATCACTAAGCATGAAACGCAGCACTGTTTCAAATGGTCTTGACTGTCATGCAGAACTTTGCCTCAGACCAGCTTCTATCTATTCTGTCTTATTTTAAAAGTGGTAATTTAACAACCAGCCATTTCAGGAACATTTTGTTTGTAGTGTTTTACCTTAACACAATACACTTCATATTCTCCATCAATCCTTTGTATATATCTTGTTCCAAAAAAGCACTTTGCAATAGTGAAGGAGTGTTAGATTAGATCCTATTGGCACTGTACTAGCATTTAAATAGAAATGTTAGATTGATTTATTTATCTGTCAGTTCCTTGTTGCAAAGACAGACATGAATGGAAATCAGCAGTACACAGTGTGGCATGCCCTGCAGGATGGGCCATGCGTCAGGGCAGACACATGCAGGTCTGACACAGGACGTGCAGACACACGCTCAGAGACACACATGCACTCTGCAACGCTCTAGACTTACCCCAGGTTTTTGGAAGGAAGGTGCACCTATGCAAGAAGGAGAAATGGGGTCTTGCATAAACTGCCCATGCTCCCACAGCAGACGTTTCATTGCCTTATAGCTTTATAGCTTCTTTTCACACTAAAAGAAGTGACATTGTTTGGGGGGAAGATCAAAGCCCTTGTTGATCTCCTTTTTTGTAAACTTAGGCCTGTTTACTTTAACAGAGAGATGTCCAGCTCTGTATTTTTTTTCTGCTTTTACATGAGTAAAAATAATGTCCCTTTACAAGGAAATTATAAGACTCTGCAGCCTCCTTTCTTGTCAATAAGAAATTCTTGTTGTTTTAAATATCTTAAAGTAGGCTAAAATATCTCACATTTCCCATTTCCACATTTGAAGAAGCCAATTAGCATAAAAAATCTTTATGTACTGAAGGGAATGGAAAAAACAACTGACTGAAGTTTTTGAATGCCTAGCTGATGATTCTTTTGAATGCCTAGCCTTGATCCTAATTTTGGTGCAGAATGATGTGGATGTTCACTTCTAAATCTGAGTGGACCTATAGGTTGAGAGGATAGATAGCAGCTCTGCTTGACTGTGTTGAGACAGATATAAACAGAATGTACCTGTACAGTATTAATGCCCTCTTGATGGGTAATTTACATGGTGCAAGATAATGACTTCCGAAATATCTCATTTTTACTTTGAAAAAAAAGGATGATGATGGTTGGTGCAGTTCTGTATAGATCATGATCATGTGGCTCCTGACAGTGCTGCAATGTTCCCCTTTGCTGTGATTCAGCTCATGTTAAAGCCAGTTGGAAGTCCTCTGCTGACTCAATGCAATCAGCTGAGATCCTGATGTAGAAAACTCCTAGAGAGGAGTTGTGAGATAGAAGGAACAAGCCCAATCCAGCACCCTAGACTGTAAAGTATTTAGTTCTCAATGATTGCTACAGCAGATAGTTTCCCCCTCTGCCTCATGCATTTTATTGATAGATTTAATTTTGCAGTGTATTTCTCTACTGTTCTGAGCTTCTTCAAAGAAATGATATTTTGCCTTTTTGGGAAAGCAACTTCAGGATCTGCTTCTGGCAGGCTGGCTCTGTGCATAATCTTTCTTGTTACATTTCAAGCCAGCAAACAGCACCAGGTCAGGCTCAGCAAACTGAAATGCAGCTGTATCGACCAAGTCAGCCTACCATGTATTCCCTGCAGGAATTTACACAGTTGCTTGCTATAGTGAGACATGAAATAAAGTACCCAGAATTCAAGTTGCTCTCTCCCCATCTCAGCTATGCACTGTGCAACCATACTGCCAAAAATTGGAGGAGGCCTCTCTTGACCAGTGAAGGTGCCTTGTGAGTGGAGGTCATTCAGGGCCTAAATGTGTCCCATCTCTAGACTGAGGTTCTTTGGTTAAGGAGAGACATTTTAGCAGGCAGAAGGCGAGGGCTGCTCCTCCATCCCTGGGGAGATTCATATCATCAGGCTATGGACATGGCTTTGGACAAGTACCCTTTGATGCAGACCCTGATTGAGACCTGGTCTGGAAGAAGAACTCCTTTTCCTTTCCCAGCAGTTCTAAAAAAGCCCCACGTGGATGCCTTGCAACAAAATCTAGTGTGTGGCTTATAAACAGTTTCAGTGATTCTCACATCTTCATGAGGTTTAGGAAAATGGTGGTTTTTTTCATGGTTTTTTTACATTAAAGGGAGAGATTGTGCATTTTTAATGTTAGCATTCCACTGGTATACATATTGAGCATAGCTTTGGGCTTTTACCTCACCACAAAACTATTAACCAATATCCTTACTAGGTCAAACCCTGTATTCTGAGGTTGTTCAAATGCACTGTGATTTAACACTAATTCAGAATAAAGCAGTTTCGAAGCGGCTGAACTGGCCAGCATTAATGGGCCCAAAACATTAGCCCACACTGACCAGTAAACTATATTAACACGTTTCAACTTAATTTCTTAAAAAAATGTAGGTTAAATCTTGAAAGGTGAGTTCTAACCTAGAACTAGGATTTTCAGCCTTTGAAACATTTTTAATAAAGAAGCTGGTATTTGATGAAGTTATTTAAAATATGTCAAGAGTTAACTTTCAGCAAATATTTTGTTCCAAAAGTGAAAATTTGAGCCTGGGAGGTTGGGATGAAGTCTGGCTCAGTTCTTTCAATTTGGAAGTACCAAAACACTTTTAATCAAAAGGAATTTTTTCTACATTCCCTATGGGAAACATAACCTTATTGCTCCATCCAACTTTAGAAACTTTCTGCATTGCTGTGATGGTTCATGGAAACTGTGGTTCAGCTGCCACATATCCTCTCCCATCTGCCAGGACCTTTTGGTGGGATGCATAGTGGATACAATCCCTCTGTGATATGCCATGAGGGACCAGTCAGATTAGTGTGTGATAGCACAGCCATACAGTTGTTGTGTGGGAGTAGATGGGTCATATAACTAAAACATATATAACTAAAACATAGTTTTCTGAAGGCCACAGAGTTTGGCCACAGTGTGCTGTCAAACTGCTTCCAAATGAAAGGTTTTTTCCCTAGTTCAACACACTAAAATTTTTCATGTAAGCTTTCCCAAGAGAAGCTTCAGATTCTTAGTTCTGTTCAAAGTTTGCAAAATCCTGTAATCAGGTTGGTATTTGGGAAAAAAAAAGGGAAGTTATTGTTTTAAAAATAAGGCAGCTTATTCTGTTTAATAAAGTGGCAACCAATTATTTTGCTTTATTCTTCTACATTCTTACAAGAAGTCATCCTTTCATCTGGCAAGTTAAACTCATTCTTCAGAGCACATTCTTCTTCCAAAGTGCATCATATGTGAAAACATGATTCTTATGTCATGACCCAGGGTACTGTGCACAGAGAGTTATCATGAACTCATACTCTGTACCTGAACTATCCCAGGGTATTAGCTTGAGATTGAAAAGATGTATTCATAAGCCTTAAGAAATCACATTCTATACCAAACTTAAAACTTAATGCATTCTTATCAAGAAATGTCATTTGTAGAAGAGGTGTGATCACATATGTATGATTTTAATCAAATGTACCTTACAGTTGAAGCAGTGATCTCTGTCTTTGTTATTTTACATCTTAAAATTAATCTGATTCCTCTAGTTGAAAAAAATATTCTTAAACATTCTCTGAATTATTAGTGTAATATGCATAACCTAATGACAAAAACTATTTTATAACTTCTCAAATACTTATACTATCCTCACAATAATTTATCTTTGTGTTTTTAATTGAGTTTATGTAAAATAATCTCTGCTAGAAAAACTAAACAAAGCAACTAATGTATTATCAAAGCATTTTAGAGGTGTGGTTAATCTTCACTTTGCTGAGCCTTCAATCTCTTTGATCTACCATCCATCTTAGATGGGATTTGACAGTGTCTCTGGCTAAAGAATCAGCATATTGACTCATAAAATTGTTCACTTTTCCAATATGGTTCACTAGAACTGCACATCAGGTATGTTATGTGGCCCTTATTTTTCCATTCAAAGGTTATTCAGGACCATGACTCATAGGAATCAACTGAAGCTATGGTTTAAAAGCATAGCTTGTACTTAATTCTCAATGGGATTAAGCAAAACACTAAAAGAATATGAACAGGTAGAAATAAGCAACATGACTTGTACAGAATTAATTTATACCACATAGGAAGTGTACTTATATACTTACATTTTCTACCAGTCACAGGAACAGCAGGTTGGCATCTCTTTTAGATGGCTGTTCTCACAGAGCTAGAGAGTGTATGCATCTGTGGTCCATTATGCCTTCAGCGCAGTGCAGGGGTACAGTTTCGTGTGAACTGGGTTAGGTAAGCTCCTGGATCACAACGTGTTTACCAAAATCAAGGGATGCCCTGAAGGTTAGATTATGACAGGTAAGAGATCAGAGCAGCTGATGCCACTGGATTTTGCAGGAAGAGATGTGAGTGAGTGAGTGAGTGAGTGAGTGAGTGAGTGAGTGAGTGAGTGAGTGACACGCTACACCCACAGCCCTGTGCCAAGGCCCCCACTCTCTCTGATGAAGGAGCTCTGTGACAGACAGGAGGTGACATACCAAACCTTGCTGAAAGTATTGGTTAAAAAAATTTCTGATGGATGTGGTTGGGTAAAGAGAGGAGTTCTAAAAAATTTGCACAGTCAAATGATCACATAAGACATACAAAGCGGAAGAAATTAATACAACACTCTCTAGCTGTAAGAAGCTCTTCTACTGCTGATTTTCTTATAAACCAATGCTGAGAGAGTAGTAGAGGACGGAAAATTTTGATTTGATGCTAATATTTTTAAATTTAAACAGGATAATGACAGTATATATATAAATGGGTACCTGTGTGTAGGTGTTGAGGGAAGATGAAGAAGGGTTATTATGGCAAATAATTAATGATAATTTTGATAACAGGCCTCATAACCTAATCTTACTGTTCTGATGAAATTTGATCTTTGTGAGAGGTAAGAGTGCTGCTAGCTTATCATCATGATTATCATGATAATTTTTCACCAGCATTGCCCAAAACAGCCCTAGGGTTTGTTTTGCGCTACCATGACATCCATAAATAAAATGTGTGGGAACTGGCAATAGCCATTAAAACAGTTTAGCAGCACATCAGCCAGTTTAAGATCTACTATTTTTAGTGCAGAAAACAGTAGCTCTCAGCAGACTGGCCAAAGTCCTGTGAAGCTGGATCTGGTACATTTGTGTCCTGTAGACAATAAGCACACTTAGGATGCTGCAGAATCTGAATGAGATTTTAATTTTTATGGTTGCATGGATAGTAAAGAGAAACAACAGAGTATTGAGTGGGTCTGATTTGGTGTGCAGATAAAAGAAACACATTCCAGCCTTAGGACTATATTAAAAACAGAGATTATAATAGGTATTTATTGAAAGCTGTTTGAAAAGAATTGAAAATGTGAATCCAGTATGTTAGAAGCTTATTCCCAGTATGCTACTTAGAGTTCTAATTTTGACCAAACAATTCTCCATGTCTTTTGAACTGTATGTGAAGAACTTACAAGAACAGTGCTAGGTGAAAGTAGGGAAGAATACTAGAAGAAGAATTTGTAAATAACTGTGTTGGTTATATTTTCCATATGTACTGATAAGAGTCAGCTAGTACACAGAGCAATACATCAGTACTGGTTCATTATGCTAGCAAAACAGTAAGGATGCAATCTCCTCATAAAATAAGGAAATTTAACCTGTGGATCAATCTGAAAAACACATAAATATCATATTGGGCAGCCGATGAAGCATGTGGTCTTATGACAACAAAGCAATTAAGTTTGGGAATGTCATCCTTTATTGCAGAAGCAAGAAGCAATCAAAATAGGAAAGAGCTATTATCTCTGTCTCCAACATGAATTAGAGCATAACCAAAGTAGAAACCTTGTGTCCTCATATCAAAAATGACACTAAAAAACTGGAAAAAAAAAATAGGAAAAAATTCATAAGTTTATAAGCTCACCAGAGTCTGTAAAACATACCTGACACATTAGGACTTAAGAAAATAAGTCTATTTTATTTATCCAAGAAAAAAATTAGAATCCAGACTATAAATGCTTACATGGAAAAATGCTTCAGAGTGTGACAGATCTGATTTAACAGAAAAAAATCACATTGAGATCAAGTGTCTGAAAACCAGGATGAGACAGATGAAAGCAGATGAAAAAAGAAACAGAAATCTTTATAAGATAAACTGCCAAGGCTTTGGAGTGATTTGGAGAAGTGATATTTTTTCATACACCTGCATGTTAAGAGTCATAACTGGAGAGTCATTCTAAAACATATGCATAAAGCTCAAAAAGAAACTATAATCTTGGTGTAGAAGTTATTGAGCAAGGTTTTCCTAGCTTGCAGAATGCAATCCTATATGACTGTAATGCTCTGTTTGGATGCCTGGCTCTTTGTGCTGGCCGTGTGAATGTGGAAGTAACATAGCTAAAGAGGATCTTTGGTGAATTGTTATACTTAAAGGACCTTCTAGGTAAAGTTATTCTAGAATTCCATCTGTGTTGGTTACACCGCATTCTATGAAGCTTGGAAAAGCAGCTGCTCTATATTTACAGATCTGGACCAGCTGAAACGCATCAGAAACAAGATATGACCCTAACATCAGTTACATAGGCTACTCTGCTCTCATGTGGTTGTGTTTCCAACGACTCAGCATGTATGACAAGCCCTTTGTCCTGTTGCTGCCCTCAAACTAAACTGGGGAGGATTCACATGCTTCATGCATGAGCTATGAACTTTAACATTCTTGACTCACAGGAGCCCCCAACCATCTCTAACATTCTTGAATTCAAGACAGCTCAACATAACTCACTGCTAATCTTGAGAAGCTAAATACACATATAGAGTGCTCTGAGCACTTTAGGGTACAGACAAGAATATACTCTGCAAGGCTATATACTGTTGTATGTATTCGTTAGGTATTCCTGTACATCTCAGTGTCGATCCAGACTGGCTCTTAATGGAGTGGTTTGTGGATTAAGAGCAGTATACTCATAACTGCTCAGAGTCATCTCTTGTAAGCTATCCCTCCTCTACTGAGTCCAGCTCTCCTTCACTTACCCTTTGTGCTTCCTTCACAACAACCCTGGGTGTCTTTGCATGGTAATTTATTATGCCACTCTGACACCCTTCTAACTCAAAATATGCAGTTTACTCATCCAAGCCCTAAAAAATTGTCCTTTCCACTTGTCTAGTAATGCCTTTTACTGATGCATGTCTTGCACTGTTTGGTGCAGGATTTGTGAAACTGGAACATGTCTGAATATGAAAATAACTTCTTTATTTTGAGTATGAGTGCTGGAACAGATTTCCCAGAGAAGCTGTGGAGGCTTCTTCACTGCAGATATTCAAAAACCATCTGAACACAAGCATGATTAACAATCTCTAGAATGACCCACAAATATCCATAAATACATGGAACAATAAGATAGAAGTTATATGCTTGTGGATTCAAAGCTCTGATTTCATTGCCAATTTGGAGTTCTCTGCAAATCCATAATTTTTTCCTCCATTTTGCTTTATCTGGTAATCTACAGCAATCCTTTATCACTAAAACATCCACAAAGCTACCTGTGAATGATTCAGATCAATCTAATTCTGCAGGGAGTTAGTTACCACCTGAAGGTGACCCTGGCAATGCCTTGTCCTTTTCACCAGCCACCATAGCTGTACCCAGCAGCCCCTCACAACCCTGCTTTTTTTAGTGGTAGGAGAGGATTTGCTTTATTCAAGTCAATTCTGCCTCCTGTCTGGAAGGATGGGGAGATAGATGATTTGGACTAGTCAGAGGTTACACAAAGGCTACCTGGAGCAGCTGCTGAAGGTAGAATATCTTAGGGTGAAGACGCAGGAGAGAACTGCTGGAGTCCACTGTAGTTCAGTGCAGCTCTGCTGATCATCATTCTGTTGCCTTCTCTGGAAAGATTGACATTTTTGCCACCAAAGCTGCAAGTTTGCTTTGCTTTTTTGACCCTTCAGAGTGCTGTGTGTTTTTTTCCTCCTTTAGGTAGTTGCTGGTCCTGCTGAAGTGTGACATGTGTCTGACTAGCACATACCAACCTGCACTGCAGTGCCAACAATCTCCAAGGAAAGTTTTCACAAGGAAGCTACAATCCTTCAGCTGCTACCCATCACAATTCCAGATTCCTAAATAGAGCATCTTCCACCATTCTTCAGCATTCCTTAATCAGATGAAACTGATTATTTGAAGGAAAAAGGGTCAAGGGGGTGTTTTCTACTATTTTTCATTCCAAGATTTCTGCCAAGGTTTGTGGGCAATGGCTTGTTCACTCTTGCTGTCCTGTGCTGGGTTAGGTAATTTCTTCCAAAAGAACAGTTAATTATTAATGCAGGATATGAATCTTTAAGAAGGCCTGTTTTTCTGCTGACCCAGTAACTGTAGCTTGTTACATACATTAACTCACATACATTAAATAGTTTTATTTTTCATTTTTGCATTCTGGAGTGGACGCTTACAACTATTCTCTCTGCAGCCTTCTGAAGCATGTTTGACATGCGCATTCCCTATTTGCTTTTCACTGAACACAGAAACTCTTGGATGACAGAAAATAAGAAATCCTTTAAAATCAAGACCAAAGTAAATCTAAACTGTCTTTAGATTTTTTTCCAGTAAGTTTTCTCTCTTCTTCTGTGTTATCTTATAGCTGCAAGATGCCATGGGATACTGACTCTCAAAAAATAACAGAAAAGTAGAGAGGGGGTTGACATCATCTAGCACTGGTAATAATCTTTCTTTAAGGTGGAGACTGGACTCAATGACCTTCAGACATTCTTTCCAATTAGCATTTCTAGAAGTCTTCCAACCTTCCACTGATATATATATACTCTAGTCCTCAGGCTAGAGTATATCAATGGAGAAATTTAAGCAGTTTTACTGAGGGATAAGCATTCTGATCAAAGCTAGCCTAAAACAAATCTGTGCTTTCAGTCAACTTTCAGAGTACAGAAGAGATAAAGAAAATTTTATTTACTACATTGAAAAAGGAAGGTGGTGTAACAGAGCTGTGTGAGACATCCTTGTTTTTATGCAGAGCAGGTTCACTGACTTTGTGTCAGAAAATTTGCAGGATTTGCAGGTCCTAAAGTGTAGATATGTATGGATTTGAGCAAATGTTGCTTCCCCTCACCCAAATCCTCTTGTGAATCCAAGGCAAGATTCAGAATCTGTATAGATGGGTTGGTTCAACTTACATAAGGATACAGCCAATAATGAATAGCATCATTTGAAGAAGAAGGGTTATGAAGATGAAGGTGGGAAAGACTTGAGAGAAGCAGTAATTTCACCTAAAAATTCTTGTTAATTATTTTCTTAAGGTAAAGTTGCTTATACCATGTTTGTGTGACTGGTATGGTGAAAATTTTTGGTAACTTACCACTTGTACTTCATTAACACTTTCTCAAGAGTCTTATGTTACATAGCTTGACACTTCTGTATTTATTGATAGCAGTCAGGCAACCTAAATATGTTTCTTTTTCATCCACTTAAACTGCTCTATGGGGTTAAAGCCTACTCACATGTCAAGGGCACAACAAAGTGTATGCATAATCTTTGCATTACTTCTACTTTTCCTGAAAAACTGTTTTAAGGGTGTGGTACTGAAAGTTAGTGCTCCCTCAACAGAAGATGCATTAAGTGGTTGTGGTTATTGCATTCAGTTTCTAGTATCTAGTATCTATGCAAAATATTTAGCAGGAAAATAAATAATTTCTGATTTATAACAGAACAACTTTGTTATAAAAAATGTGTTAGGTGAGAATCCCTCCCTCCCTCAGTCTTCCTATCATTTAATTTTCTCTCCTGTTTTTTTTTGCTCTAACTGAGCATGTAGCTGCTGATAGAGATTCAGTTATCCTTTGTAGTGAAATTGCTTATCAGACTGTAAATTCCAAATTCACGAAGAAAAGTTTGCAAAACAAGACTTACAATGATATATGAAATACATCCTCAGCTCTCTATGTACATGTTGTATGGCATACCATTATATCATTTTTCCTACATCTGCCATAAAAGGCAAGAACTTCAGTGTAGAAGTCAAAGGGCCAATGAATGTGCGTAATTTACTGTAACTGTTGGGCTAATTCCCTTCCCCCACCCTCTTAGCTGAGCTGTGAGAGCCATAAACCAGCTGGATGAACTCTCTGAAAGGAGGAACAGGCACTCTGATAAGAAACAGAGCATTCACTTGTCCTGGTTACAGTTAGAGAACAAGCAGCATGAGGAGGATGACTTTCATGTACAAGACATGACCAGTATTGTTTTTAGCACAGTTGGAAACACATGGAAGGACCTCTAGCAGCATTCTTTACCTTTTGTTTCAAGAACAAGGCTTTGTGTGTTGTGACTTTATTTTTTAAAATGCTCATTTGGACGCTGCATTACCCATGTGAGAAAAACAGTCTTTTGGTAAATGAAATGAAGAAGCGCAGCCTATTCAAGTTCATATTTTTATCCCAGTGTGTCTCCAAGCTGGTGACAATATATCCAAATGGATTCTGGTGCCTAGATTACAACCGAGGTGCTTCCAAACCCAAGACTCTGAAAGTTCCTCCATCTACAGCATACTTATAGATGCCTAGAAATCTTCTGCCCTTGATGGTGCTGTAATGCTCATAGTTCATATCAGCATGTATTGATGAATGTTCATGGATATTTTAGATATGACAGAGATAGAAAAATTGTGGTCTAAACAGCAAAGGCCACTCATACACTATTAAACCAAAGGCACGTGAAGGCATATGAAATTAGGCATTTGCAGAAAATACCTGCCCTTCCAGAATGGAGCTTGGAACAAGAGTGGCAGACATTATTTTATATTAAAATAGTTCTGTACAACTGTTAAATTGGGAGATAAAAGATGATGGTCATTACCTTCTAAACAACAGCCTATCTCGATAATTTCTTCAGGAGTTAAAAGGCTTTGAACCAAATACCATTTTCTTCCTGAGGTTTTTTAAAATGTGTTAGTAAAGACACATTTCTTTTCTTACCCACTGCAGGCTGAAATACTGCAGAAATACTCTTCAATCTTCTAGTTGTAGCTAAGCAATTAGATGTATTGAGCCAGAAGAGCTGTGAGAAGCACAGAGAATGGAGGTAAGAATAAAATGCATGATCAGCTATAGAAAATTAATTGAAATAGCTGTGTAATATTGACTTGGCATATAATGTAAGTAAAAATTATGAAGCATAGGACATAGTTATTTGACACTATTGATTTCTCAAGTTTCTGGTTAATTTTCAGCTAATATCTAACTACTAACCATTTAGGAAAAAAAGATGACTGGGAGCAGTTAGCAGAGACCTAGGAAGGGGAAGTCATTCCTGACCAACTAGATAGCCTTCTGTGATGAAATGATTGGGTCAATGGACATGTGGAGACTAGTGGTTGTTTTTTATCTTGGTGTCAGAGAGGTTTTTGATGCTTTCTTCAAACAGCATTCTAATAGACTAGTTGCTGAAATATGTTTTAGATAAGTGACTGCTGAGATGGACTGAAATCTGACTGAACACCTGAGCTAAAAAGGTTTTGGTTGGTGGCATGAAGTCCAGTTGTAGGCCAGTTCCTAGTGATGTACATCAAGCATCAATACTGGAACCAATGCTGATTAAGGTCTTTGCTAAATTATGGGTACAGACTGAACCCTTATCAAGTTTGTAAATGAAACACAATAGGAAGAAGTAATTGACAAACCTGAAGGCTATGCTGCCATTCAGAGAGACCTGGAACAGACTAGAGAAATGATCTCAAAAGGATCTCATGAAGTTCAGCAAAGGGAAATGCAAGGTCCTTCCCCTGAGGAGGAACAACTCCAGACACACACCAGAAGCCTATTACCTGGACAATAGTTCTGCAGAAAAGGGCTAAGGTGTAGATGCCAAAGGTGGAGGTGGGATACATTGAAGCAGCAATGTATCTTTCTGGCAAACAAAAGCTTCCTGGGAGAAGTGTATACAGCAGGTCAAGGGGGGAGATCCTTCCCCACTACTCAGCCCTGGCAAGGCCTCACCTGGAGTGCTGGGACCAGTTCTGGGCTCCTCAGCACAAGAGAGACATGGAGATACTGGAGCAAGTGCAGCAAAGGGCAATGGAGATGGTTAAAAACTGGAGTATGTCTGATACAAGGAGAGGCTGAGAGAGTTGGGACTGTTCAGCCTGGGAAAAAGAAGGTTCCACAGTGGGATAAAAAAAATCTTGTTTTTATATTGTTAGTAGTAAATATTGTTGTGTTCATACAAACAATCCACATGTTTGCCTCTTTTTTCTGGAGCTTTTTACCTCCTACCCACAGGGGTGGGAGACTGACCTGCAAGTGATGAGCTGCCTGTCTGCACTCAGCTGAGACATTAGCCTCTGCTAGGACAGAGGAACATCTCACCACCCCAGCATGGAGCTGGAGACTGGCTGGAAAAGCAATTGTTTCCCAACAGGCATCAAATTTCACTATATTTCTCTATATAACCCTATGGTTACTCACCCTAGAAGTTTAGTAGAAAGCTTCTGTATCAAGATTTTGATAATGAAGTTGATTTTAAAAGGACAAATAAGGTAAACCACCAATATTAAAACCAGCCTTCTACCAGCCAGAAACTCTAAATATGGTTCTTTCTCCTGCCTTGCATACCCTAAGTGACAGCCAGGTGTTGTTGCACAATTAATCTTTTTGTTTTCCTATATGGGCTGTTTTAACTTCAGTTTTCGTGTCTAAGAGCTGAGAAGAAATGGAAAGTTCAACTTTGAAAACAATTTCTTTTTTTGATCATAACAAGGGCCCAGGAAAGTCCTGTTAGTGGCTGTCCCTGCAACTGTTCAGGCTGATCATGTAGCTCCTGCTTGAAGATGGAGAGGATATACTCTAGAAAGAGAAGTATATCCATGTAAAATAAAATGCTGTCTTTACTGCAGTACCTCCTAGCACCTTGAACATCTTGGTTGTATTTTGGACAAAATAACTTTTGCAGGTATTCTAAACCAGCAGAAGAGCTAAAATGATCTCCTCAAATTGAAAGGTATCAGTGACTTTTTGGAACAGTACTTCTCTCAGTTGCTCCAGATTTACCAAAATACATTTTTTCACCCAGAAAAGAGGCTTAGTATTTTCTGCTCCATGTCCTGAGTCTTCTGACAGGTCTTTTCCAGCACAGTAAGACATCCACATGTGTCAAGGCTGACATTGCAATTGTAGTAGCTGATATTTTCCTTCATTGCTTCAACTGACTTCCAGCAGGGACAAACTATCTTATTGAAAGGTGTTCATATTGATTTTACATTTGGGTTGAGATTTTAGACCAGTATTGACAGTATTTTTTCAGGCACTGTGGTATCTGCCCAGAGCTGAGGGAGTAGTTGCACTCTTGAAAAAGTAAAGTAACAGAGGGGCAAGTCTTGGTGCAAAGTTGATTGTTTAGGGTAAGTTAAAGCAATATAGCTTGCCTGAAGGTATATTTTAGGCTGTTGCTGGGATCTCTGGCAATAAATGGTCCCGTGCCACTGGAGCTATGTGAGAGAGCTGAAGGGCATCACAGGAGCACCCTGAGGGATGTGGTGTCTCCTTTGTGGGGAAAAAGGTGAGAGATGTGTCCTGATATGAGCCATAAGGAGCTGAAACAGAAATGAAAATACATTCCCATAAGCATCTGCCTTTCAGCTTTCCCATTTGTTTGATCATAAGACCCTTGGCATATGAGAATGGTGTTGATACTGCATATGCAGAGTATTGGTAGGGGATTGAGTTCCTGCTAGGCAGCACCTGTGAGGTCAAGGTCTGTGTTGCAATTTCCTGAAAGTGCCTGTGTTGGGTTAAAAAGAAGTCTGAAGCAGAGGCTGGGTCTATCTACCTTGTGTTCAGTGTGATAGCAGGCCACAGTCCAGGATTAAGCCCTCATGAATAGCCATGGTAAGATTGTGACTACAGGGAGAAATGTGAAGATGAACCTAAATCTGATTTGTCAAAAAAGGATAGCATCTCTAGTCAGTAGGGCTGATGGAGAAAAATAACTGCATATATTTACACAGATGAGAGCTGCTGTAGCTGCTCCAATAAGAAAATGTTTTAAATTAGGAGTTGTCTGGTTTTTTTAATGAGAGGGTGTCATGGTGCAAATAATAAATGTATTGAAGACTTTAAATGCTGCACAAAAAGTACTTGGAGTCCTGACTATTTTTGGTATTCTCATCCTGCTGCTGCTTTGGAATCCACTCATAAAATAGTTTCATAGGAGTCTCTTCTCATTTTACTTGTCTTTTGAGGTACAGTTAGTTCTTAGGAAAAAGTGCTCTGTATTCAGATGTAAGTTTATATATCCAGCTTTATTTCTGCCCCTCTGACAGATTAAATCAGCTGTCTGTGTGTCTGCTTGTAGTGGGACAGTGCAAACCATTTTGAAGTTGTGCAAAATATGTTTTTATTGAGCGAATTTGCTGGAAAACTGACAGAACTTCTTCTCTGGTTTGAATAGGATGTTGTGGAAAACAAACATGAGGAAGAGAAGCTGTGAAAGTTGAGATACCCATAGAGCTGCAAGGAGATTGTGGGTAAAGCTATACTGATTTGGAGAAGGTTCTAGACACATTTTTAGGATATAAAAAGTCTCTGTGAATACAAGGTTACGCAGCACACAATGAAAAATATTTTCCTGACTAGAAGGTTTCATTTATGTCTATGCCAAAAATAAAATAGTCTCTGATTTACAGTTCTGCTGGCTGAACAAATTGTTTGGTATGGAAACTTTGACAAGCTTTTCTGGCCTTACTTTTTTCATTAGGCATATTTTTCTGTCCCCTGAAAATATACTCCATGCTGAATTCAGCTCTCTTTATTTCTCTTTTCCTTTTGCTGCTGCTGAGTTTGATCTTTTCAACATGGTGAGTTAGATTTCAGCCATTATATCTGCTTTTGCCGCCAAAGTATTTTCTTCTTTCCAAGAGAAAGGCTTCTCCTACTGTCCTTTAAATCATTTGCCTTTATTTAGCACAATAAAGTGCTTGGAAGTATTTTTCTTTTGGAGACCTCCATCTCTTTAAGGTCTTTGCAGTGTAGCTCCTGCTTAAGGTCATGTACTTTTTGTGACTACATTATCCCTGACTGCGCCTGATTTGGCACCATTGGTACCATTTAATGCTCCAGGTGAGATTTCAAGGGGTTCCAGGTCTTCAGTCTATCTCTATTAATTATTCTTTTCTTTTTGTGTTCTAACGTGGACACTCTTGGTTAGGACACACTCATTCACGCTGCTCTGAATGTCATTTGCTTGACCCAAACTATCACACCACCCAGGGCAGACTCACAGTACAGATCTCTGAATCTCTTCCAAATGAGCTTGAGTTTTGTACTTTTTTTCTTTTTTTGCAGTCAGTACTGCTATATTTGCACAGTTGGACATCCACCATAAATAGCCTTACATTGTAACAAGGCTAGGACACAAAAGAATGGCTCCATACTGGCACACCTATTCTATTCCTGGGTCTGGAATGTATTGCCCTTGGTGGAACTACAGGGACCTCTGTGTTGATCTCTTCTGTGCAATGGTAACATGCTCCTGAGCTCCCAGAACCCTTGTCACACCAAGACAAACATGCAGATGCACACATTTTACACTTTTCTTCATTCACAGGGAGATTTACACTGTCATTAAACATTGAATCTATGTTTTTCAAAATCCTGACTTGGCAAGATAGCTAAGAACATGCATAAAATTAACTAAATTGCAATTTATAGCACTTGCAATATCCACATCAGGTAAATGTTTCTCTTTTAATGGAGAATAATGAACACCTGAATAAATACGATAATGACAAGTAATATAACTCTCCAATTAATACAAAAAGAGTTTAATATATTACTTCCTCTTCTGTGGAGTGTAACATATTGTTAGGTGCATTCTTAAATATCTGCTTTATTGCAGATCTGATATGTATGAGCAATGAATCCTAAAATTTTACATTCCATCACATACATGGGGCCATATACCTTACATACATGTGGGAGCTATATAACTTTCATTCGTTCATCTTTTGCAGCAACAAACATTTGTGAATGCCCCGGGATACAGCAGTAAGACCCATGTGTTGGTGTTGATGTGAGCCTTCTTTTTATTGACAATGGCTGGAAATACTGGCAGTGGAAATGTGCTGCCCAGAATATATCCCTCAAGCTACAGTAGGATCCTGTAGGCACTGTTGCTTCTGTGTTGACTTCTGCAATGGTTAGTCACAAGTCAGACTGTCTTTAGTAAAATTCCTCTTCTTGAAGTTTGATTTACTAAGCTTTTACAAATACAGTAATGAATGGGGAATGTAAAAATGCTGTGGTAGAAAAACATTTGGTTATTCTCTATTTACTCTGGTGCATCAAAAATTAAGTTAATCAACTTTTGCCAAAGGGAAAGAATGTGTTACTGTTTTAATTTGTTCTTTATATAACTGTGTTACCAATATGTTCTAGTATTCTGCTTATAAGAGACACTCACTCTTACAGGGTCTCACTTCTTCTGGATTTCTGGATAAAAGTATGAGACACCAATTTGAATAAGAACCCATCCTAAGTGATAAGTCATAGTCTCTCCTACTATCAGCCAGCACCACTTAGTAAAAGGATTATGCTCCAAAGTATTTAATTGCAGTCTAGAGGCAGTTTTTACCATTCTGCAAGACCAAGCTCACAGATATCCCCACTTCTATATTGGTGTTGAAACTATCAACATCTGGTCAACCCTGAGAGCATCTTCATGGTGATAGGATGAGTACTATTTTCGGTTCATGTGTCACAATTAAGATATTTGATGATAACTTAAGCAAAGCAAGGAGTCTGGAAGAAATTTTTTTATTCTTAATTTTGATGGCAAAAAATGCTGTTTGCCATTGTTTGTCTTTCACATAGTCTCAGAAATGAGGACAAGGTAATTGTGGAATGCATTCTGATGTATTTTGGTCAATGGTCTTTGCACACGCCTCACTCCTCCACCCTCTCTAGCATTACACTAAATGCACAAAGACAGGACCCTTCAGTGCTTCTACAGGCTTCAAAACACCACTAAGTGCTCCTTTTTGCTTTCTGTGGTTGGTCGCTGGGGAATTGTACAGTAAATGACCACCTTCTAAAATTAGGATGGCTTGAAGATTTCTTTTGTGCTGTTACATCCAAGATCTGTCAGGGAGAGAAGAGAAATACTTGCAATTTTCAGGCAAGGACAAAGCTCACTAATTTAGTACTAAACAGTAATGAAAAAAAGAGAGGTGTTCACAATGAAAAAATGAAATTTAAAAAGAGACATCTGGCCACAATCACTATAACAGCCCCTGCAGCTGTTCATACCATGTTCAGTACCAGAGATAAAGAAAATGAAGAACGTGGTATTAGAATGGGGCAAAGGCTTTTAAATACATTTGTCCTTGGTGGCAAATCTTCTCAGAGCCTGAATGTGGCTGACACAATATTCTTGTAATCATGGCATGACTATTAAGACAAATAAGGAATTCTTAAGTCCTTAATACAGGAATTCTTAAGCCCAGTCCTCTTCCTGCCTTTGACAGCTCAGGTAGTTTAGTGCTGGCAAAATGATTGTAAAGTCAACTGGTATCCGTGCATCTACCACAGGACTTTGTTTGAAGCACCACTTTCTTGATTTCAGTGCCCTGTGCTGGTCCTTGAATGGCAGCTCCTTCAGGAGGGTTCCTGCAAAGCACCACTGCACATCAACCCTTGTCTAGACCTGGGAGCAAATTGTTAAGAAGATTGAGGGCAAGATCAGCATCTGTTTGAATTCTAGGTGAATGGTTTCTTCTAAAGGGACTATGGTTTGGGAGGTGTTACCAGCTGGAACCACTGGGGATTATTACTCTTATAGGTAAGCACATTAGTCTTCAGCCAGACTGCCTAGTCTTAGTTCTGTGCAGAATTGGGCTGTTAATACACATTGTGCTTAGGCACAATGGCTTTTCACCCTGCTAACGTCCACAAGTGATTTCTTCGTTCTACCTTCTTGAAAAGTGCAATATTAAATATGTTCTCTACAAAGCTGAAAAAGTGTACCCTATTTTCACAAGCTCCTTCTTTTCCATTGGCACAAGAAAATGCAAGTAACTCTTGGAAAGTTCATGTATGATGATGTAATTTAATGCAGAAAAACTTATTTTCTGTTACGTCAAAATCAGTGATGATTAATTATGCCTCAGAGTGGTCAAGTTTCTGGTCTTGCTGGAAACAGCTTCTCATATTGTAGGGACATATAAGCATCTTTTCCAAAAAAGTGTGAGAGTGCATGCATGAGTATGCCTGCTTTTCTGATCCATTTGTTGATTGATAGTATTTCAATAAAGGAATAGTTCTCACTCATTTTCATATTAATTAGTCAAAAATAACTTACCAGTCACTCACACATGACTGAGGGATGCTGCTCTGCCCCTTTGCAAAGCAGCAGTGTGGTTGTGCACCAGAGTTTGTTGGGCTGGATCAACGACCAGCTAAGACTATAATTTGTGGCTGGAGCAAGATCCACTACAGCACTGGTTTTATTTAAAACAAAGACACAGGCACATGCTACATAGATGTATTATGTCATCATTGGATGATTCATATTATTCTCTGAAAAATAATGCATCATTATTTATTCTAAAACATAACTGATTTGGTTCTGTGTCAATTTTATTTGCCATCAATACTGTTTTCATTTTTGATGGAACCCTGCCAACCTTTCCTGTTCTCCTTGCTCTAACCAAGGCCCTGAAAGCTGACTTTCACAGGCTGTCTGTGATTAGACAGTGGAGTCTCTGTAAGTGTGGTCTCATATGAGCAGCTGTATGTTTTTTCTGTAGAGGGAACTTGTCATTAAAGAACTGAGAAGATGAGTGGGTGGTACCTTGGGCTGTTTTTCTTTTAATTTGGCCCTCATTTACTTTAGACACTGTGAAGGAGTCCACATTAGCTGATGGTGCCCACAATTCACTTGTACTGATGAAGGCAGCTTGACAGCTGCATAAATCACTGTTAGATACCACTGATAAATTGCTGCATACGAATTTGTAGAGGACCACCCAAGCACAACTTGGGGGCGGCCTGTAGTCACACTAGGCTTGCAGATGAGTACAGTAATGCAAATTTGCTTAACTCTTTATTAGCACTTTGTATAGTTTTCCTTTTAAGAAAGGTGTTGACATTTCTCCACTTGCTTATTTTCTGGACCGGTGAAGTAAATTGCCAGGATCCAGCACCTCACATCATCTGTAGCTGTGGTATTAAGATTTATTTATTTGTTCATGCAGGGATACCAGGCTTGCTACCCCATTTTGGACTGCACAATCTGGTCGTAGACAGGAGAAGAAAGGGGAAAATAGAAACGAGCTTCTAGCTCAGTATAGGTACTTATTGTGTGCTAGACAGAACAGCTTGGGCAGGGCAAAGTGATCATTAAAAAAGCTGCAGTATGCTGCCTAGCAGCAAGGAATTGTATCCTGACACTTCTAATTGAAGATACAGTGAAGGTCAGGACATGATTCCATCAAAAGGTGTAATATAAGAGCACTGGAACAGGAACTTACTTCTAGTGGCTGTATGTGCAAATCTTAGTGAGGAGCTTGGCTGCCTTATTAAAAGCTAGAAAGCTATTGATCCATTGCCACCTGACACAAGTCGAGCCCTGGGAAACATTAATCAATAGCAAGGTTGTATTCCTATAATGAGATATGGGACTAGAATTTGCAAAGCCTGATTCTTATCAGATGTCCTGTGTCACCTGCAGGGCTCTCTAGGTCTGCTGTGTCACTCAGCTACTGGTATTACAGCTTTCTTAGCAGTGCCTGCTGCTAATGGATTCTTGACCTTTTGTCTGATGACAAAAGCAATATGGTATCAGCAGCTTTGTGGTTGCTGTGTGTTTTATTAAGGAGTACTTTCCTCACTTTAAAGAAACTACAGACTCATGCTACCAGAGTTCATTTTCCTGGCATTCCCATCTCAGTCTGCTTCAATGCTGTAACAGAAAAAAATTCCCTTTCTTTCTGGTATAACATTAATCAGAACACAATTATAACACCATCTGAGACATTTTTTCCTTATCTGTTAGCTATTACTACAGACAGTAGTATTTCAAAAAGAGGTTTCCATATTCCACTCAAGAGTCTGATCTCTAACCTGGATAGATGTACATAGAGTAAAAACTTCAAAAACACGCATTTCTGAAATCCATTGGTAATTACATAAACATGTGCAAAATTACAGTTCACAGCTGGCTTTTTAGTACCAACAGTCATTTATATGGGCAATTGCAAAGACTGGGTGAATGATCATGGTAACAGTAACTCTGTGTGTGTGTGTGTGTGTGTGTGTGTGTCTGTGTGTCTGTGTGCGTGCGTGCCTGAGTGTGTACCTGTGTGTATCCATGCACTGAGACGTGTGTCTCAGTTCCCATGACCTGTCTTGTGAGAAGGAAGGCAAAATCCAAAAAAGGAAATTATTGCATAATTCTTGTGAGAGAGTCATAAAGGGAATTTCTCTGGATTTCCTTTTCCTTTGGTGTCCTTTCATTTTTTGACATGCCTGTTTCCATTCTGTCATCTGGAAATTCCCTCTACATGTCATGTGGCTTGATTTGATCAGCTTTTGGCATTTGAAAGTCAATTAAAATCTCCTCTGGGATAAGAACCTTCAGCATCACTGTACCCTATCCCCAAAGTTTCAGTCTCAAGGAACTGAGTAGTTGTCCGGTTAATCTCGGCTGTTTGAGGGGCCTGAAAAGGCCCGGGGTGGCCTTGGGGCAGCCCGTGTATCGAAGGACGAGAAGAGGCTTCAGTTCTTCTTTTGGTTTTTATGTTTATTAATTGTTTATCTAAAAGATGTTCTTTCAGCCACCAGAGATCTGCTCAGCAGTCAGCCATGGGCACACTGTCTCTGCCCTCCCGGGCAGCCACGTATCTTTATACCCTTTGTTACGTATACAATATTTATCATTTTTCCCCAATACCATCTATTCTTATAACTCGGTGTACTCTTAGTAATAACCAATCCAAAGGTGCCACCGTGGCCAAAGAAGATGGAGGAGAGGAGGAAGAAGAAGGAGGGCAGGACACACCCCAATTCCTCCATCTTACTCCTCTAAACCCCCCTGTACATAAATCCTAAACCCTGTTTCTCACCCTCTAGTTAGCTAATCCCTTCACCATTCACCCTGTGAAGCCCTCATCCTTGTCGTCTCCTGTGCAGGACCAAAGTCCAGCTACCAGACACTTCTGGCAACATTCCAAGACTCCCGAGTCCCCCCCAAGATGGTCTCGGAGGCTCAGCATCTCAGGACTGAGATCTTGAGATCCGACATCTCCCCCTTCTGTTTGCACCAAGAGACCCTCTTTTACAATCCGATTCATGGCATCTGGGACGACATGGATGAGGACTAGGAGAACTATTACAATATAAAACCTTAAACTATTAAAATTCTTCTCCAAATGGGAGAAATGTCAAAGAAATCTGCCCTTAAAATTCCTCTCCAAATGGGAGAGATGTCAAAATCCTACCCTTAAAATTCCTCTCCAAATGGGAGAGATGTCAAAGAAATCTACCAGCTGATCAATATATGATCCTTTGTCAGTTTTCCCTGTAATAGGTAAATTTACCCCATTGCCTATTGCAATTCAAGATCCCAAGGAGAAAACCTCCCAGTCTTTCGTTCTTATACAGAAATATTCAAGACCCCAAAGAGAAAAACCCCCCCAGAGTCTTTCGTTCCTCTTGTTTCTCTTCTGAGTTGTCCTTTGCAGTCTGAGTCCCGACTTTTGTCTGAGTATTCGTTTCTTCTTATATCTTGTTGAGGAAAATCGCTGCATAGTTGCAGGCTCGTTACGAGATGATGCTGTAGCTCTGCTGAACCGATCCGGCATGTCGTGCACTCAGGGGTTACCTGGTTTTTGATTCAACTGACAATAGGGTTAGAAAACACGCCTCCCCAGGAGGGGAGAGGCTTGGACTCCACGAGGGTTTTTACCAAAGGCACCAAGTCTGGAGAGGGCCCCTCCTCGCCTGAGACGTCACCGTGGGTCTGGCCCGCCCCCGCCCGCGCTCTTTACTCTGCGCATGCGTGCTTTCCGAGCCGCCCTCTGTCTCTCCCGAGGTAATTTTTCCCTCTCCCTTTTTGTTCCGCCTCTGAATTTTCCCCCCTCGGTCTGCCCCTGACTCTGTCTCCTCCTCCTCCGACGCTGTGTGTGTGTGGCCTTTCGTCAGTGTGTGCGGCCGCCCCCGCCGGCACCCGCGCCCGCCGCGACTCGCACCGGGGTTTTTTTGCGTCACAACCGCGCGCCTCCTGCGTCTCCCGGCAGCCTTTCTGGGATTGCGCAATTTCCCCCATGCCGCTGCCCATGTCGGACGCCCCTGCTGCGCTGGCATGTGACTTCTCCCCCCGGGTTTTCGCGAATTTCGCCCGCGACACACGCTTCCGCACCCCTGCCGGTCGGGACCGCCGCCGCCCCTGGCCCTGAGTCAAGCAAAGCCGCGCGAAAACACGTATCCCTCGCTTTTTCTTCACCTGCGCTCCCCGCCTGCTCTGCTGCAGCCTGGCTTCCCTGCTCCGTTGCCGCGGCATCGCGAGAAAGCGCGCCCCCCGGTCCCCTCTCCCCCCCCTCTGTTCCCCCTCTGCTCCTGAGTCCTCCATGCTCTCTGGGCTTTCTGGACGCTTTGGGGGTTTCCCGGGGTTTCTGGGTTTTGGGACCGGGTGTTTTAATAATATTTCTTGCTCTTTTTCTCCAAGAGCATTTTCCTCTCGGCCTTTTAAGGCCAGAGCTAATTTTTTTTTTTTTCCTGGAGCCTTGCTCCCCCCCTCTCTCAGAGAGTCCCCCCCCCGGACGTCTGCTGCGTCTCGGGGTCTTCCTTCCTGGCCTTTTAAGGCCAGAGCTAATTTTTTTTTTCGGAGTCTTGCTCCCCCCTCTTTTAAGGGCCCCCCCCCGGACGTCTGCTGCGTCTCGGGGTCTTCCTTCCTGGCCTTTTAAGGCCAGAGCTAATTTTTTTTTTCGGAGTCTTGCTCCCCCCTCTTTTAAGGGCCCCCCCCGGACGTCTGCTGCGTCTCGGGGTCTTCCTTCCTGGCCTTCTAGGCCAGAGCTAATTAATTTTTTTTTGTGTATGTTTGTGTCACACCTTATAAGGCGGACAAAGTTTCCCCTTGTTCCTGGGAAGGTGTGCCCCCCATGTTCTTATTTTCAGGCTTTCTTACCAAATCTGATGTTCAGAGCAGTCTGGACGTCTCGGTCTCTGTCCAGCAGATCACGAGAGGTGGTCCCAGGGCGCCTTCTGGTTCCAGTCCGGGCTGTTCTGCTACGAATTGTCTTCGGCAGAAACTGAGAGGTGGATTTCTCAGTGACTGCTGTTTTTTTTTGCAGTCTCTGTTGGCTTTTTGTTTTCTTCTTCTCTCTGATCTTCAGGGCTTTGAAGGTGGTGGTGGTGCCCAGCCAGGGACCGCCAAATGTCCGGTTATCTCCCCCCGAAAGGTTGTGGTGATTCTTGTCCGCCCAGGGAACGCCAAGTGTCCGGTTTATCTCCCCCCGAAAGGTTGTGGTAGTTCGAGTCCGTCCAGGGACGCCAAGTGTCCGGTTAATCTCGGCTGTTTGAGGGGCCTGAAAAGGCCCAGGGTGGCCTTGGGGCAGCCCGTGTATCGAAGGACGAGAAGAGGCTTCAGTTCTTCTTTCTGGTTTTATGTTTATTAATTGTTTATCTAAAAGATGTTCTTTCAGCCACCAGAGATCTGCTCAGCAGTCAGCCATGGGCACACTGTCTCTGCCCTCCCGGGCAGCCACGTATCTTTATACCCTTTGTTACGTATACAATATTTATCATTTTTCCCCAATACCATCTATTCTTATAACTCGGTGTACTCTTAGTAATAACCAATCCAAAGGTGCCACCGTGGCCAAAGAAGATGGAGGAGAGGAGGAAGAAGAAGGAGGGCAGGACACACCCCAATTCCTCCATCTTACTCCTCTAAACCCCCCTGTACATAAATCCTAAACCCTGTTTCTCACCCTCTAATTAGCTAATCCCTTCACCATTCACCCTGTGAAGCCCTCATCCTTGTCGTCTCCTGTGCAGGACCAAAGTCCAGCTACCAGACACTTCTGGCAACATTCCAAGACTCCCGAGCCCCCCCAAGATGGTCTCGGAGGCTCAGCATCTCAGGACTGAGATCTTGAGATCCGACAAGTAGTGAGAAAGAAGACAACCTTCAAGAAGTGACATGCTTGTTCACACCTGTGGGGAAAAAAAAGAATTTAAGTAAACATTCACATTTGGCTAAAGCTTTATCCTGTTTAAAAGAAGTCTTTGTGTTTCAGTCAGCCACCAGCAATACTACTTTCTGACTTGGAGTTGCTCATATCTCTGTACTGGATATGGTACATTACCATGTAAAATGACATTGACCATTAGTGAATGGAAGATCTGTCAATCAGGAGTTTTAACTGCAGGAAAAAACACTCCAGCAGTCTCTACTAGCAGTGAAATGAACTGACAAAGGGCCTTCATTGCAAAGATCATTTTAGTGTATGTTTCTTGGCAATAGTCTAATTAGTTTCATGTACTGTCAACTATTTTTCATAATATGCCAAAGCTTGACATCACACCTTTCACAAACATAAAATCACAAGTGGTTTTGATAAGTCTAAAATGCCTTCATCAGTTTTAAGTATTTGCTGCATTCCCATGCTTATTTACATGTTCTGAGAAGCTGGCAAATGGGTGCAGCTTTAAGGGATAACGGGAGTGCTAAATAGGGTGGTAACCAATGCCATACCAACTCTCAGGTTACATTTATTGACTTGGTACCTCTAAAGTAAGGAAAAAACCTTTATTAAGGAAAAAAAGTCTAAACATATTCTTGTGCACATCTGGTTTGGTTTTATTTCTTCAAAAATTAGATTTGTTTTCCTCTTTCTCTCACAGGAAATATATTTAGGAACAATGTTCATCTTGGAATGGCATGCAGTGGTATGGCAGCCTGACACTTTTTGAAATCTGTTTACTTTCTACCAGTCAACAGTTGCTAAAATGTTCCTGGAATGAACAGTGGTTTTTATCCATTGAGTGTTTGGATCTTTGCATCTAATTATAGTACTTTTTTACACTCAAAATTGACTTGTAAGCTTCCTTGCTGACTGGGAGACCCATTAGCAGGCACGGGGGAAGAAAAATCTTAAATGAGCTTGTGAAGTGAAATCCTGGGTTCTTTAAGGCTGCAGCAGTGTTTTCATGCTTCTGATTTCCTGGAACTCAGCGCAGAGGGGCTAGCTGGCTCCTGTAAGCAGTGATCCCAGGCTGTCCCTGTGAGACACTAGACTCTCATGCTGGTCCCCTTCCTGCTATCAGCTGCTGACTATCACAGTGAGGCAGTTTTTGGCTCTAGCAGCAAAGCTTTTATAGTTTCAGGTATATACCAAGGTGGTCCAGAAGATACTTCTACATGGTTTTGATTCTGGCATCCCTTGATACAAAATACAAAAGATGCAAAAAAACAGCAGTAAATTTTGAGTCTTCTGTGTCACTGCATCTGTAAAGAAAATTTTGGATTTCAGCTCTGGAACACCCATTCCCTGGGTTCAGAAGTTTAGTTGTAACATTCCTTGCCAGATTTGGTGGCCTCAGTCACAAGCCAGACTCTTGGCCATGCCTCAGGCCAAAGATCCGTGTCCTTTAAATGTCACAACAGGGCCTCAATGGGATGGTGCCATTGGAAGAGACCATGAGCTGCACCTTCAGGGGACCATTTATCCAACACACAGGGCTGGTTTCTTCATCTCTTGGGATGGCAGTTTAGCCATGTTGGCCTTGGGGTTTCACCAGTGACCCTGCTCAGACTTTTGCCTCTCCATGGGTACTCTTGCAATATCTTAAGATGGCTTGCAGGGAGAACATGACCTCAAAGGATAATTGGTGCAGTGGCACAGATGTGCACTGGTGAGAGCAGGACAGGCACTAAGCCTTTCTGCTCCTTGTTACTGAAGCTGCCCATTTCAAGGCTTAGCAGTTAAGTCTTCCCATTAGTCACCCCTAAAATGGATTATGTAGGCAAAACTAGGTTTTGTCAGACACAAAAGGGAATCAGTTCTACTAATAACAAAAGGACATTTTCATCATGACTTAAGTATGAGTGCAAGCTGGCCTTGGGGTGTGCAAATGTGTCTCAAAACCCTGGGTGCTAGACATGTGCTGTGGAAAGCCTGCCTCCATGAGGAGTGTGGGAAAGCTAGTATCCAGTCTAGAAAGGCCATTTCACAGCTATCCTCAACTGTATAGGGCATCTGGCCTCTAAGCCCTTTCTGAGCTGCATGATGACACATATTTTTTTGTCAGGAAGTATGGTGTAAGGAGCAGTCATCAAATACTAAGTAGACTAATGAACACTTAAACCAATCATAAGCATTTTGAGTATTTAAAATTAATCATTTTTCCATAATACTTGCCCAGTAACTCCTATGGATGTTTCTTTGTCTTCTTGTGATTTACAAGCTGTTGCTAATGATTCTTCAATGCTTAAAATTTAAGATATGTTCATCAGCATTTTTGGGGGTTTTTTTGGAAGCGATCATGTCATACAATATGTCTCTGCTCCATGGTTGGACAATGTTATTTAAATTGATGGAGTCAGATGTGTTTATCAGCTCAAGTATCGGAGTCCACAGGCATTTCCTAATTTCTACAGAGAAACTGTTGGCATCACCAGAATTCCCTCTGAACAACTCAGCAGCATATTTGAAACAATCAAAGAAAAAGGCACTTATTGAAAATCTAGGGTGAATTATTACTCTTAATTTGAGATAATGTTTCTGGAAGGGTTTTGACCTCAAGTTCTATAGTTATACAGAGCCATCATTGCCTACCAGGATGAGTGTGAGGGTCCTTATGACTTTTTTCTGTTAAATTGCCATTTAATGAGGCATACCAGCCTCTGCTCTGATGCATTTCCAGATGCTTTGTTTTATGGTGTTCCCATTATTTAAATCATACAGTAGTCAAAACCACTACCTCACTACAGTAATAAAGTGATGCCCTGATTAATTGAGCAATAACTGGAAATTTTAACACACAAGAATCTTTACAAAATAACCTATAAACAACTAGCTGCAGTTCGGTTACCTCACGGAATTGCCCTTGAAAAAATGGAAGGGGAAAAGAGCGACATATCTCTGACATCCTGTTTTAGCTATGAAGAAACAAGGTAGTTTTTAAATGGCTTCTGATAAGCTAATGAGAAGGCAACAAATATTGCAAAGAGATTGCACAGCTGTACTACAGGTTAGATTCACTTAACAGCCTCTTTAATATGGGCTTTCAAAAGATTTTTTGTAACGAAATTGAAGAAACTAGAAAATTACCATCAGTGTGATCTGGTTAAAGACTCCTGTTTTCTGCTCTTGTTTTCTTTTAATTAATTTTTTGTCTGTGTTTCTTTGTCAGTAAAGCTCAGCTAATCTCCTGTATCTTGGAGCCAATATCTACTGACAGGGTGGAAGGAATAAAGAACTCCCACTCTCTTGGTGAAAAGTTATCTTATGAAAGATCATGCATTACAAAAACTTTCTCTGTTCATCCTTTTCAGATGTTTTGAGCTTTGGTAAGGATTAAAAGGAAAAAAATACATAGAAGGATATGTGCTAAAACTTAAAATTGTCCTTTGGGAAGGTATGCAGCAAAGTAAAGCCTTCTTCTCCAATCACATACTCTAATGTGACCCCAAATGAATTACACAGGATTAAAGAGAATAGCATCAATGTAAAACTAGGATGAAAGAGAGAAAAATCATTCCCAAAATGCTTTAAAATACATGGGGGTTGCAGTCAAATGGATCAGGATTTTCACAGATTTTTTATATGACTGCTGCTCACTATGTAACCTGAGCACACAGAAACATTGAAATTAAAAGATGGAGCCAAATTCTGTAGCTACCACTTGTGAATGCAGCAGAAGTACAGATGTAAGGTTGGCTGCTGGAGCACAGTTATATCATGGCTTTGGCCAAGTTTCGAAGTACAAACACATTATATTTTAAAGAGATTGCAACAATAGGAGACATCAAACTTTATGGTTTGGATTTCTATTAAATATGTAGTTTTGTCAGTGAACTCTTCAAAGCCTGTGTTGGTATTTCAAGTGGAGCACATCAGTATAACATTACAAAAATTACTGAAAGTTCATCAGTTGATCCAGCCATAAAAACAAAAATTTTAACTGCTTTAAATGGACAGCCTTAAAATACTTTATAGGGAAATAACTAGAAATGTCCAAAAGCTGAGAATTGACAGTTTTTTTAAAAATTATTTTCTTTACAGCTTTCATGTAATGGAAATTCCTATCAAATTTACTAAAATTCCACTGAAAATACATTTCAGCTGGATATGATCCAGCATAATCTTGATGATCCAAACTTCAGTTGGAACAGGAGCCAAAAAGCAGCGCAAATCTTAATAAGGCTTCCACCAAGTCCAGAAGTTTCTGACTGAAGATATCACATCTTTAATGTGTTGATCGCCATCTCTCACTCTGCTGGGGAAAGAAAGTCTAGGAATCAGAATAGTTCTAAGATAAGAGTGCTGGTGAATCAACAACAACAAGATGAATTGTAAGTCAGTGCGCCTAGCTGTAGATGGGTATTTCTGAGGAAAGGAAAACCTTTAAGAGGTACTACAGAAAAATAGCTTGAATTTGTACATTAATCTGAACACTCTCAGAACTCCCTGTATGGCTTGTCTGTTACCAAGAACTTTACAGGAACGTTTTCTTGGACACAATCTTCCTTTAGTGCTGCATAAAGAGTGTTGCCTAATATCTTCCAGATTAAATACAAGTTTGGTGTCCAAATGTTAGGTCCAAAACTTTTTTCCAATGCAATCTAAGGGAAGATGGACCATCTTCTGAAGTGGTTAAAGGGATGAAGCCAAAGCTGCAACATCAAAGGAAAGCTTAAATTGTGTTACTTATCTAGGTGGAAGGGTCATATCCTGTGAAGTCTTTTGTCCCTGAGAATACATTCTCATACCCTACTGCAAAGATCTGATTCTTAGCTGAGGAGCACATCCACTGCCAGCAGTCAGATAGCCACCAAGGAGTCCATTATAAAGCTGGAGTTTTCTGCCTTGTGGTAAGAAAGGAACATATTGTTATCATTAGATTATTTTAACAAAGGGAACGTCTGACTCACTTTCATACTGGTGTTACTTGTATTTACAGATTCCTTGTCCTTACTGACCTCTGAATTTCAGAAGGCAGCATGGAAAATAAAATGACTCATTGCAGAAAAAATGTTTTAACTTAACCTTTTAAACAAATTAAATTCAGAATGCAAAAACTTGCAATGAGGGTGATGATAGGACTGAAGGAAACCTGAATAAATCTTCAAATTTGAATATCAAAAAGGATACTCAGTAAGAATTACTATACCCCATAATGATAATAATAAAAAAACTTAAGAGACATCTGATATTGCTGGATATAGGCTTTTCAGCAATTTCTGGACATGAATGGTAAAAACAGAGAAGAAAGAAGTATTACCTGAGTTGTGCCACTAATCCTTGGCCACACAGAGGCTGCCTGTTACAGACAGTAATTGAAGAAAACACTTCTCATGCCAAACCTCTTGGAAATCTGGGTCACAAATTTCTCAGCAACAAGGAATATAAGCTGAACTTTCTGTTGAGAAAACAACCTCTTTCCATGCTTTCATGAGACATACAGTGTTAAGGTGGTATATTTGGTTATTTTCTCACTATACATTGGACACCGTCTTTTCCCTCATCAGATGTAGAGATTCCAGCCTATCCTTGTGCACTGAGAAGAGTGTCTACATATGGACTGCTGTGATATGACAAATGAGTTGCCTGACTTACTGCAACACTGTAATGAGAAAAGATTTCATCAAATGACACCATAGCCATCCATTTCTCAGCAAGTATCAGTCATCAGAAAATAGAAAACCTCTTTTCTCCTGACTGGAAAACCATCCCAGCCTGGTATACAGGGGAAGAAATAATATGACTGGTCCTAGCATACCCAAATCTGCCTTCTTTGACTGGCCCCTGTGGTGAAGTGCAGAAGCACCTGAGTTTCATCACTTTCCTGCCCTGTTCAGGCTCTCAGGCATCACTATTGGAGCTTTACAATACTTGGACTTTATCCTATCACCTCTTTCACTCCATGGTGTCTTAAAAAGCAGCATGAACCAAACTCATCCTGGTCCTTGAATTTCTTGATACCTACTCCACACATGTGACTGATGATGGTGATTATGCCCAGCTTCTCCCTATGACTTGGTGAGTAAGTAATAAGACAGAACCACCTTTATCACCAAACTTATTGTTATCACCAGTCACCTCAGCCAGCTGATATTGCCCTAGGTCAGATATTTCAGTTCAATAAAGAGTGGCAGAGACTATGCCTCTGATGGATGTCATTATGTGTACAAAATAGCTATTAAGTTTCCAGGTTTTTTTTTTTTTTTTTTTTTTTTTTTTTTTTTCTGTAGAACCCAACCCACAAATCAACCAACCTCAAAAGACCTCAAAAAACCCCAACCCAAATCTCAAACCAAACCAAACCAAACCACCCCATGCCTTTTAATATTGAACAGACATAATTTTTAGGATATTTATCAAGCATGACATTTACTGGGAACAGTTTGTGATTGTACTTTAGTAGCATTTGAACTGCAATGAATAGCCTAGGCCCATATAGTTGCATGAGAAATGCTCCCAGCTGAAACATTCTTCTTTCCAGAAATAATACCATGCTGGGATACCAATTCAGAGTTGATTGAGAAGGATGAGTGTTGAATCATGCTCTCAAAGCACATTCTATTTCTGATCCATAGAGTAACATAGTACAGTTTTGTAAAAAATATTTCATATGCTAAAGTAGTAAATTTCTCATTTAATTCCCCAGCCCAAGTGACAGAAGAAAAGAAGGACACAGAACTGATCCTTTCTTGCTGAAAGGCTGAGCCGTTCCTTTAGTTATAACCAGATTTATGGGAAAGGTGTACTCTATCTTCTTTGTCCTTACATGGGATTTCACTGTTTCTCAGCGAAACCTCTACCAGGGTTACATACCTATTTCCTGTGCTTATGTACCTTTAACACTTGTAATCCTAAAGAAGGAAGATTTTGAGAGCTTCATATTTTTATCCTGTCTGGCTCCTGACAGCAGAACAGAAGGATCCTCCTGAAGCCAGAGGGTATAGGTGAAATGAAGCTACGTTAGGAAACTGCTGATTGAGGAACGCATTGTAAAAGCAAAGTATTGCAACAAGAATCATCTTATCCAGTGACAAAAGTATATAAAGCTCCAATATGCAAAGTCTGAGCAAACCATGAGATACTCTAGGATTCAAAAGGCCTTCAGTTAGCTCTGATGGCATCACTGTTCTTTGATCCCACCGAGAATGAGACTTGGGATTAATGAGTTGCTTGCCTTCTCTGAGGGTACCAGATGCTGGTCTGAAAGTTGTCAGCACATTGCCTTCTGTAATCAAACTTATACTGACATTTGTTACAAATGTAAGATATGTTTGTGGCTGCCCTTTTCAGCCATACAAGTACTTCATTTTTTACTGTGTGTGGAGAAAAAAGGAGAGAGGAAAGCTCCTAGGTAAACAGGTAGTGAACACAGCTTTCAGAGATTGTTGAAATTAAAAAAGCCTAAATGATCCTAATCATATTTAAGAAAAATACATGCAGAAAGATGCTTGTGTAGTAAGCCAACTCTCTTCTTCTCCATTGGCAGAAATTATGAGCAGCAGCACCAAGCCTTATTTCCTTTCCTCTTTTGTTTAGGAAAACTTTATTGTTATGAGAAAGGTTTCTTTAGGCCCATCAGAGTAAAACTGCTCTTCAGAATGATTCTACGTGTTTGATACAGTGAATGTGAGAATATGAGCTGCTAAATGAGAGACTGTGGTGTGTTAGGAGGTCAGGTATTTTCATAAGGTTTTTTTATCCAGGATTGCATTGTGATACTTAGCATATGAGGAAGTTTCAGTACCATGCAAATGTGAGACTTCTTCTGTAGTCCTTTAGCACATGAACCAGAGAGTTAATTGATCTATGTGATAGAGAGTTAAAAAAATGTAGCTAAACATTTTATTTTTATTGTTGGTAAGTAATCAGGAAAAGAGAACTAGGGTCACAAAATTAAGGATGCAAAAGCATGCTGTAGTGGTACAGCTGATTCTTTTTATGCACACTATAATGAGATACATACCAAGACTTCAGTTTTTTCCTATCACATTCCTCTTTTTCAAACAAGGTATGCTACATCCTTGACATTTCTTTTGAAACCACTCCTTTGAACCAGTGATCACTTTAAACTAGAGCTGGAGTCTGCCAATGGTTATTTAACATCACCCGTGCTATCATTCCAGGAATCTTCTTCTGTCATTCTTGACACTCGAAAGTACAAACCAGTAAGATCATAATACTTCCTCAGGTGCGAGTCCCACTCTGCTCACAGTCTCACCCTTGCAAATTCAGACTGAAGTCATTGATAACAATAAGACTGTTGCAAACTGACATTAGCTTAATTGAGAGCAGGGCCTGTAGGGCATAATAAGTTTCCTCTATATTTCACATCAGGATAGGGATGCAGGAAGTTTGATCAGCTGCAAGAGCAGCATTGTTCTGAATTCCCTCTTGTGAGGACTATGCAGGTTCTGCTTGGGTTCAGTTCATATTTGTAGGGCTAAATTAACCGGATTTATTTGGAAGGGTTAGTACCAGTACTTCCTTATTTTCTATAACCCTTTCAGATACTATTCAAGGCAGAGGGAACATTCCCTTTCACTTTTTGAGGATCAAAACTGGATTCCTGCTGCTTGCTCCAATGAGATGTCGATCACCTCTTTTGAATTGTGCAAATGTTATTGAACATCTGCCAGAAAGTATTTAACACTTTGGGGAGACTGGGCCCGTGTGCATCTCTTATCCCTGTTAATAAGCTGCTGTACCCCTGGTAACTGCACCCCATACTTCTGGGTGGACAAAGGTTCCAGTGTTTGGTGCACTTCATCTAGGTGACCATTTAGAAATAGCACTTGATTTAAAGGGTACAATCCTCTCCAGATAGTAAATGGCTCAAGATGCATGAAGACCTGCAGAAATTTCCGCGTGTTTCACAAAAAAGGGGTTTTTTCTGTGTGTGTGTGAGGGGGGGGTGTTGGTTTTTTGTTTGTTTGTTGGTTTTGTTTGGTTGGTTTGTGGCTTTTTTTTGTGTGTGTGTGTTTGTTGTTGTTGTTTGGTGTTTTGTTTTGCTTTGTTTTTGATTTGGTTTTGTTTTGGTTTTAGTGAAAGAGGAGATCCATAATCATAATGGGTTTGTTACAGGCACATTCCTAACTCCTCCCTGTAAAAAAGCCTGATGGCCTAATGTCAAGAATGTTCCTGTAAACAATTAATACCTCGCTACTTTTGCCCTTGCCATACAGGTTCTGTTTTAAAAGGGCATGAAAAGTGCATGCAACTGATATTTCCAGGCTTACTTCAGCAGTTTGTTGACTGGCCTTTCATGCCAATATAGATGGCAAATATATGGTGGCTTCTACAGATGAGTGAGAAATGCATGAAAATAAAGAAGGGAGTAATGTTTTCTAACTCATGTCTCCATTTTAGATTGTATTTGGATGACTGTTTCAGCTGGGAATGTTCTTAAAATTACAGTGCCAAATCCCAACTTATGTTGTTATTTACACTGACCATTCAAATTAAATACTGAAATTATTTTTTCATATAAACATTTTCACGGTTCCAAGTTTCCCATATTGAGGAGACCTTTCCTGATTGAGGTTTCTAAGCAGCAATTGTTTCCCGCAAACATTTTGTTTCATTAAACAAATTAATGTTTGACTTTGTTTGGTGCCCTTTCAGAAGAAACTTCCAGTCTTAAATAATTTGGGCTCTTTCTCAATGTGCAAATTGGATTTTCTATGCCTATATATAAAGGCAGATTGGGATACAGCAGCACTTTGGTGGACAGTGTATCTGTTACACAGGATCCTGCTGAACTGCACACAAGTCACAAGAGACAAGAGAATTATGAGGTAGAAATATGAAGAATTTTGAGAAATGCTGTCCTCTCTACAGAGGGTTTTTCCTATGATTTTCTTCATACCCTTTCCAGTTTCTAAATTAATTGTGTAATTAAGCTGACTTTTCCCTTCCTTCTCCAAAGTTCCTAATAAGCTTATATTTGTCTAGCAATGCAAGTTGAGTCCTTCTGTCTTCCAGCTTCCTCTAACAGTATCCTTTCCCATTTCATATTTTTCAATTCTCTGTAACAAACCTTTTTGTCTCCCGTGGCTCATCCATCTCTCCCCATATTACACAGGCATGTTAAAAAAATATTTCCATGATTTCTTTTGTGTGGCTTTTCTGCATCAGAACACCTTCCCAGTTCTTGTCTTCCCTCAGATAAAGTCACCATTCATTCATTCATTCATTCATTCATTCATTCATTCATTCATTCATTATTTTGATGCCTCTTAAAGCTCTTTGATGCTAGTTGAAGACTTCATTGATTTGTACAGATCATTCCTTAACTGCTCACTGATGATTTCTCTCTATCACTGAACTGTGTCTTCCTGAGGTGGGAGCTAAATTTTCTTCAGTGAAGAGTATGACAGCTTGAATCACAAAAGAGAAAGAAGAAAGGGGGGGGGGGAAAGGCAAAAAACACCAACAGAATGTTTCAGCTTGAACTGCAAGTTTGTGTTAACAAAGTCAACACTGATACATTTCCATGGATGAAACTCAATTTCAGGAGACATAGATTTCTCACTTCTAATTTTTTATCAGTTTTACTCTTTTTTCTGATCCTTCCCCACCCCCCAAAATGAGGATATTCTGCTAAAAATTATTTCCTCCTATATCATTCAGTGTATCATGCCTTGTAGAAGTAAGACAAACCAGGCTAAAGTGATTCCATCAGCTGAGAGACTAAATTTCAAGATCAAACTTGAGATTTAATGATGCTGAAAGTTGTTCAATGGTTGCATATTTTGATTCTGATAGATTAGACTTATAGCTTACATAGAGAGCTGCAGTGTGTTGGATTACTGAATAGGTTTTCCTGTGAGGCAAACTGTCTCTGTTAGATGGATTTTTACTTTGTCATGTTTATCTGTGCCAGAGGAAGAACAGTTGCTTATAGTAGGATCCCACAGCAACAAAAATGGAAGAATAAACAACAAACATTTGTTCTTTACATGCCATTGCTAATTTTAAACATTTCCTTCTATTTGAAATACAGCTTGTTTTATGAAAAAAAAACCAGTTTGTGTATATCTTAGTTTTCTCTTTCAGGGATTTCATGGCAATTTTGCTGTTTTGGTGATCTCCAGATTGTACCTGGACATCAACTAAACTTCAGTGTTTATTTGCAGATGCAGTGTTTTCAGCCACTCTGTGGCTTTTACTAGCTGGTTTTTGTGTCTGTGCTGTGAAGTCCTCATGGAGTGAATGGTCCCGATACACCCCTGGGTTTAATTGAGATGGTGAAAAAATACAGATACAAAACAGTGTGGGAGGAAAACACAGAGTTTATCTGTTTATCTGTTAAATGTTTTATGAGAAGCAGCCTAATCAGACAAATTGTCAACCCAGGGAGTAAATTAAACTAAGACTGTGTTAAAACATTGAGGGTAAGATAAATGTAAAAAAGGGCAGAAAATGCAGAGTTCATGTGCCATTCCATGTTATGTTAGTACTGCTCTGTGTAGTGACACTTCACCTGCGTAGTGACCATTGTGAAAGGGTCTTCCAGATAGTTTCCTTTAACTCTGGCTTTCCTGTCTCAAGCTTGTGTATGTGACATCTTGGAATATTGTTTTTTCCACTCCTGTCTTCAAATGTGACTAGAAAATTTTTTATGCAGCTTTTCTTTACAAATCCTGACAGATGCAAACTGTGCCATACACTGAGCATCTAAATCAAGCTCAGTACACACTAGCCCAACAGTGTTTATGCTGCCAATTAAAGGCATCACTTTTTTGAATTATACAGGGAGTGAAATGATCTCTGACAGCTGTGAATTGCAGAAAAAGGGCTCTATTGTTGAAAGAACTGCCTTTAATATAAGAAACCCTTGCTAAACTTTTGATTACCAAGTATGGCAAACATTAATTGGCCATAAACTTAACAAGAATCAGTTCACTCATTCCACAACTTTTGCTCCACTCCCCCACTTTGCTTCTCATTACTTCCCATTAGCCTCTCCTAGCAAGTGCTTAACTCAGAAACACCCCACCCCCCACATTCCCATGTTTCCATCCTTATGCCTTCAGCATTCTCACTATTTTATTTAGCTCTTTCAGACATGTTTGCTCTGCCAGATGACTTCTACAAAAAAACAAAACAAAACAAAAAACCTCAACCAACAAAACAAAAAACCCCAACAACAACAACAACAAAAACCCAACACACACACACACACACACACACACACACACACACACACACACAGAAAAACCACAAAAAAACCAAATAAAAAAAACCCCAAACAAACCAGACTGAGTACAGACAACCTGGAAAACTCTCATGAATTTGTCCTAAGTCTTGTACTGTACTGCTGTGTTTCTTAAAATCCAAATCTCAGAGATATTTTAAGAAGCAAGAAGGCCACATTTTGTGCCTTTGAGTGTAGCTTTCTAGTCCATAGAGTTTCAGGTAGAAGATTAAAAATGTTATGTGCTTCCTAGGAAAAACAAAATGTGACAGAGCACCAAGATGTATTGCTTTCTTTAAACCTCATACTCTTTATGCAAATCCCATGGTTGTTGGATTCCAATTTCTTAAAGGAGCAGCAACTTTTCACAAGCCTGAAGCTACATATGTAAATCCTTTTCACGTAGTATTTTCCTGGTGTGCTATGCAGAAGATAATCATAGATTATGATAACCACAGACAAATCCACTTCAACATTCTTCTAATGAGCTTGGAATTTTACAGAAAAACAAGAGAGTTATGAAGAGGAGGAGATATTTTTAATAAACAGCTTCAAACAGTAACAACACTCCTGTTTTGACTTTTCTATAAAGACTTAATTTTTTGGGCTTGTAAAGCTCTAGGAAATACATGCAGAAATGCAGAGAGAAAAACTGGAAACAGAAGAGAACAAATGTCAGAAAATGTTACATACTGTGATTTTGAGTAGAATTTTGAGCATGATGCTAATTTTATAAGTTATAAAAGATATCTCAGATTCATTTTGGGTATATATTGGTAGGAAAAGCTGCATCATGCTCTGGGCATGCACATATGCAGTATGGTTCTTCATGTAGAGGCCTTATTTCGACACATTTTACAATCATAAAGTGAAATCAAGGCCATTTGTGCTAGCTGCTCTACAGACCCATTCTACTTCCTGGGCCCCTTCTGGACGAACTATCCAACTGTGCAGTAGGAGGAGGGATTAAATTACATGCTGGGGGCCAGAGAGATGGGGACAGTTCACCATATCTGGTTTCTCAGCGCCTGCCATAGCAGCTGAATGAAGTTGCTCACTCTGTTTCTCTGCCATTCTTGCATATTTTCTTTTCTTGTGTGATCATTCTGTCTTGTAGATAGGTTGCAGTGCTGCATTTTTAAGAATTTAGTACCTTATGTGGATAGGACTAGGCTTCTGAAATACTCTGGTTTTTTGTTGCTGGCCTTGCGAACAGCATCTGCCATGCAAACAGAAGAAATGCTGCCCATGACATCTTCATGTTAAAAGATAAGGCATAATCAGAAAAGCATGTACATCCTGGCTAAATCTTTCCTTTTCATATGGCTTCAGAAATTGAGGCATCTATCAGCAAGTGATTTTTAAAAGGAAAAAAAATGGAAGGAAAATAGTCAGTGGGGAAGATATGGACAAATGACAGGTGATACTAATCAGTATAGGATGTCTTTTTTGTTAGATCAGAATTATTATTTTGACATACTGCCCAGCATTTGTGACTCATTATCGGGTTGTCTGTGAAGAGTTCATAAGGTGTTGCGTCTGCCCAGAACAAACACAGGCCTGTTAGACCAATCTCAAATTACTTATAACTAATAATTACCTGTGAGAATCTATTTTTTTGATCCATGGCTCTTCAGGATTTCAACAAGAACAGTGCAAGTGCAGCAGTTGAAGTGATGATATGGGTTAGAATTTCCCAGACTTTTTTATCACCTCAGGTAGCCAAATAAACAGTTTATTTTAGTGATTTCCTTGTATAAAGATTGACATAAGTTTAACTTGAATGTCTTTACTAATAGGTATTATTCTCATACTCATAAATGTCTGGATTTGTGTTGTATTTATGAAAATATTGCAAATTATGTATGATGTAGCAACCAAGCAATAAATAATGGTATACTTGCATATATCATGCTGAATAAGAAATGAATGTGCACATGGCAGATATAAAGGCAGAAACTTGTTTTTGTTTTCTATTCAGAAGATAAGGAATTAAATCACACACAACTTAATGTATGTCAGATATTTCTTTATGGTAGTTTTTTAACAAAAATTGCTATTTGATTAAGTAAATAACCTCATGATGAAGTAACGGTTATAGAGAAGTTGTTATGTTTGGAAATCAAAGTTATTTTATGTGTTCTGCACATACCAACCATGCCAGGCTTGTGGACTAGTGTATTCTTTTTTTTTCCATCACGACTTCCCCCCCAAAGAAGCTTGTCTCTTTCATAATGTTATGAACTGTTATTGTTAAGAAAAATAGGAAAAACCCCTCTTCCTTGATTCAGGCCTATTAACATGTGGAATGTGAAGTGCTGTCTCTTAAAATATAGCAAAAATATATAAGAAAAAAAAAGAAGATAAAATACAGATAGTCTTCTATTAGGAGCCATATGATTTACAATTTGAGCAATGGCAGGTAATTGTGGGTCTGCAGCCTGTCTTTTGTCTGGCTGCTCAATGGATTGCATAGCAGTAAATAAATCTGTTATTAAATGTGATACTTCTCACACCAACTTAAATCACATTAGTGAAAGGGGAATACCTTGTTAAGAATGAAAGTCCACCAGGAAAAATTCTTTGTCTAATGCCAGTGAAGTATGTAATAAAAAGTCTTCCTCTGCGAGAGCAGGTGCAAACATTTGTGCAAGGTGCTCCTCAAGTGAGAGTCATGGAGTGGCTGTGTCTTGCAGGCAGCAGAGAGCTAACCAGGATGGGAGTGTTGCTGCTCCCCCCTTCCCTTCAGTACTTCCCTTCAGTACTCCAGGACTATGGCACTGGCTATAAGTAGGCATCACTCAGAAGGCTCTTGTCCTTGGTCAGTGTGAACGAATTCGACTTTTCATCAACAATATCTGCAAAACAACATCTGTGAGAGTTATTTTGCACTTACCTGACTTGCTGAGGCTGCTGAGGCATGAGGGGAGAGAGGGAAGGTCTTTTCTTTCCTCCCTATTTGTTTAAACACACTACATTAAGAGAGGAACACAACATGACAAGGCTGCTGCTATTACAGAAGTGTTGCTTGGTTGGCACCAGCAGCTTTGCCAGAACTGAGGAAAATCCTCCTGCCTAATTCCTTATTTTTGCTCTGTCTCACTCCAGAGAATATCCAGACCTTTGTAGACTTCACAGAATTTGCACTCTTGATCCAAGGCTGCTAATGGCTGTGACCCATGCCTAGGTCAAAGATGAGAGCTATAGAGTCTGTGACAGGAGGACTTGCAACAAAGCTAATGACAATGCAAGAAGAGGGTGAAAGGAAAAGAAAGAAGGAGAGGCTCCTCTGAGAGGACCTAAAAGCCATTCTAATTCCTGATTTGAGCACAGAATTGAATTTCCAACCTGAATTATCTTATGATCCTGTAAAGTGCTATATGTAACATCCTAACACTTTCCCTGGAAGTGTTCAAGGCCAAATTGGATGGGGCCCCAGACAACTTGGTCTAATGGAAGGCATCCCTGTCGGTGGCATGAGGTTTAGAACTAGTTCATATTTAAGGTGCCTTTCAACCCAAACCATTCTATGATTTCATTATAAATGAAGGCATAAGGTGACCACAAAGTTCAGAAGACTCTGGTACTGTGAACCAGAAGTCACTCTACTTTCTCATCAAGTTACTTCTGTGCAGTCATGAAGAGAAAGATAAAAAGGCCACATAATTGGCATTGTCAGTTTAATGGTTGGACTTAGTGATCTTAAGGGTCTTTTCAGCCTAAATGATTCTGTGACTCTGTGATTCTATTTAGTTCAGGTTCTCATTTGCATGAGTGCCAGTACATTATTTGAGTGTTACACTTAGTGTCTGATAAAGCTTCTATATTTTAGCCCTTGAGCAAAGAAGCAAGCCCCAAGAAGCCCTAGATTTACCTCCAAGTGAAAGACAATGCCTAGTAATTAACTTTACTGCATCCTTTGTAGATTTCACTCAGTGTTGTAAAGGAGGATAATAACTCGGCATTTCCTGCTGCACACCGTCATTGGGACTTACAGGGTAAAGTCTGTGTCTGGGACAGATGCTGACCTGGATTAGTGAAAGAACCTGAGCTACCAGATCCTTTCACACAGTGCCCTGGGGCTGCATATTTGGGTCATGGGGCCTGACTTTTCTCCAAAAACCTTGCAAATGGAAAGGAGAAAATAAAGCAACACACAACTGCTAATGAAAGTTTTCCATCAGAACACCACCATCTTCTGCATGGCTGAAGCTACCAGTGAAATAAAACACTTGAACTGAGGTATGCATATGTGACTTTGCATATTACAAGTTTGGGTTGGGGGGGGGTTTAAGCTTTACTAGTATAGTTCCATTAATTTTTCCAATAGAATAATATATTGAATTATCTGTAATACTTTTGACAAATGTTGACTTGAGACATTGATTTTATGAGAAAATCCAAGGCAAGTAACAGCAAAAGAAACTCTGATAATTCGAGAGTTCCAGGTTTCTTTCCCCAAATTTCCATACAATTTCTGTGTACTAAGAGAAAGGTTATCTCAAAAGAGTCCACAGAGGGAGCTGCTTGTAAGTCTAAATACTCACTTGGCACAGATTAATGTAAGAAAGACTAAATAATAAAAATAATTTCATGTGATTGTTGTGTCTGATCCATCTGTAAAGGGTATAATGCTTACTAAGGGAAAATACATGTCAGATCCGGAGCTACATCTTATGCCTACATTTTCATGGACTTCAGTGGAGCCACCCTGGCTCTCCCTAGCTGAGTATGAAACCCCTTGAAGCTCTGTGAGGAAGTACATTTTTCAGCTGGAAAAGTGAATCCAAGTCTTTCAGTCCTGGGCTCTGAGCCAAGCAACATAGCTTTAGCTTTTCCCACATTCAGCATCTACTTGCATTTCAATAGCAAAGCCTGGAAACTGTCAAAAAACGCTCTGGAGGTGGATCTGGTCCTTGTCTACAGCTACATTACTGACACGTATATCAGTGCTTTCAATACACTTACAGTCAAAAGGCTTTAAAGTCTGTGGAAAATTGTATATACATCTTTTAACAAGAGAAAAACAGATGTTCTTACAGTCAGTATTATGGGAGTCAGAGTGCTCTATCTGTGCCACCCTTAGCTGCAGGTCTTTTAAAAATTGGTCTGAAAGAAAGGACTTTTAAAAATGTATATGTTTATTAAATGGAGACCATCAGCAAAGCTAAAATTATTTGTGTTTTCACAAGCTGAAAAGGTCCTGCCTTATAGTGGGTCCAGACACATTGGCCTCAGATGCTGCTCAGGCCCATATTTGAGCCTTCTGTGAGTTAAGATTTCCTTCTGTGTGGATGGTACGGAGCAGTGAGTAAGGGCAGAATGTTTTTAGTGAGGAAGAAGTGGATGCTCACTATTAAAAGTTTAGGTGAGTGAGGATTCCTATCAGGTCGAAATTCCAAGCCTTTCAAAGTGAGTGGAAATTTTTCCTTCCCTGAAGATCCTAACGTGTGCCTGTGTCTGCTGAAACCACAGTAAGGCAGAGTTGCTTTCTTCTTCTGTCAACTCCATAAGCTTTAGAGGACATGGGTTTTGAATGTAAATGATTTAAGTAATATTTGAAGGTTAAAATTGCTACACACATAGCATTTCTCATAGTTGCTGTTCTTTGGCATAGAAGCACTTCTGCCACAGCACCAAATATTTTTGCCTGCACATATTTGCAGCTACATCATATGTACACAGATTGCTAACTAAGCAACCCAGAAATGCAGAAAATATTGGTATTCAGAGGACATTAGCAATTAAAATATGTGTCCAGAGCCTGTAGTTTATTAAATGTTAGATGGCAGGAGAGAGTTTCTGCCTAGGCTGTGCCACAGCTGGGCTGTTCTTCAGCTCCTCACAGCCCTGCCCTGACTGGCCTTGAGCTCTGCCAGTGGGGTCACTTATGGGCCCATGGCTTGGCCTGGCTTTGGGCTGCTCCCAGGGCACTGCCCATGAGCTGTGGCTGCCCATGGGTCCCCAGCTGCCCTGCCCGTGGCTGGGGTGGTGGATGGACCCTCACTGACAAGCCCTTCCCTGATGGACTTCTGTGGGACCCCACAACTCCAGGGAGTCCTTGGCCCCATATGGCACCGTGATGGTGACAGCTGGAGCTTCCTGGAAAACTTTTCTTGTCTGTTATCAGTTCTGCTGCCTAAGGACTCTGTAACAAAATATCTTCTTGGCATGCATGGGAGAAAGATGAGTGGGAAGCTGAGGGTGGAGAAAAAGGGGATCTGCTCTGCTTTCAGCACACAGCTGCACATCTGCCTCTGTCTCACCTTCAGGAATAAATGAGGCAGAGAGACTGAGACAAATGCAAAACCTGCACAGAACCCCAAAACACCAAATCACAGAATCAACTGGGTTGGAAAAGTCTTCTGAGATCATTGAGTCCAGCCACTGACTGATCAGAACCATGTCAACTAGGCCATAGCAGTCAGTGTGATGTATAGTGGTTTCTTGAATACCAGGGATGGTGACTCTATCACATTTGTGGGCTGTCCATTTCAATGTTTGACAACTATTTCCATGAAGAAATTCCTCCTAATGCACAACCTGAACTTCCCCTGGGGAAACTTGTGACTCTGTCTTGTCCTTTCACTTGCTGCCTGGGAGAAGTGGCTGAACCCCACTTTGCTGAACCCTCCTTTCAGGCACTTGTAGAGAGCAAAAAGAGTCTGCTGAGCCCTGAGCCTACTTTCTTCCAGGGTAAACATCCCCCTCAGTTCCTGCAGCTGCTCCTCACAGGACTTGTGCTCCATGGCCTGCCTCTGTTCTGTTGCCCTTCTCTGGACACACTTCAGCCCCTCAATGTCCTTCCTAGAGTGACAGGCCCAGAACTGGACACAGCACTGGAGGTGTGACCTCCCCAGTGCCCAGCGCAGGGGGACAATCACTGCCCTGGCCACACAACTGCTGGAACTGCTCAGGATGCCATTACCTTCTTGGCCACCTGGGCACACTGCTGGATCATGCTCAGCCCATTGTCAACCAGCACTCCTTTTCCCACCAGGCAGCTTGCCAGCCACTCTGCCCCAAGCCTGCAGTGTCTCATGGAGTTGTTGTGGCCAAAGTGTGTAACCCAGCACCTGGCTATTTAAACTTCATACCACTTGCCTCAGCCCATCAATGCAGCCTGTCCAGATCCCTCTGCTGATTCTTCTGACCCTCCAGGAGATCAACACTTACACCCAATTTGGTGCCGTTTGAAAACTTATTGAAGATTCAGTCAATTCCCTCATCTAGATAATTAATAAAGGTGCTAAACAGGACTGGCTCTAGCACTGATCCCTGGGGAGCCCCACTGGGTTCAGTGACAGGGCAGTAACCAGATGTAGCACCATTAATCACCTCTCTTTGACCCTAGCCAGTTCTCAACCCAGCAAACAGTGCACTCATCCAATCCATGGACTAGCAGCTTTTCCAGGAGAAAGCTGTGGGACATAATGTCGAAGGCTTCCCAGAAGTCCAGGTAGACAACATCCACAGCCTTTCTACATCTACTGGGCAGGTCACATTGTCACAGACAGAGATCAGACTGGTCAGGCAGGACCTGCCCTTCCTCAACCCCTGCTGTCTGGTCCTGATCCCCTGGTTGTCCTGTATGTGCTGTGTGATGGCACTCAAGGTGATCTGTTCTGTAAACTTCCCTGGCACCAGCATCAGGCTGACAGTCTTATAGTTCCCCAGATCCTCCTTCCAGTCATTCTTGTGGATATGTGTTGCGTTGACCCCAGCTGGATGCTGGGCATCCACCAAAACTTCTCTATCCCTTCACTTCACAACTGTACAGGGGAGAAGAAATATAATGAAGGGTTTGTGAGCTGAGATAAGGACCAGGAGAGATAACTCACCAAATACCATCGCGGGAAAAGCAGATTAGAATTAGAGATATCAATTGAATTTATTACTCACAAAATCAGAGCAGGATAATGAGAAGTGAAATAATACTCTAAAACCCCCTGATACATATCCCTCACTCCTTTCCAGCTCTACCTCCTGCCCTTCAACATTCAGAGGTGGTAAACGGAAGTTAGGGCCAGTTGTTTATCACTCTGTTCAGGGAGAGAAATCCTTCCCCTCCTCCACTGTGAGGGTCCCTCCCACAGGAGACAGTCTTCAATGAACTTCTCCAACATCCCATGAGCAGTTCTCCATGAACTGCTCCAATATGGGTCACTCTTCCACAGGGTGCTGTCCTCCAAGGACAGGCTGACCCAGTGTGGTTCCCCCCCAGGGTCACAGGTCCTACCAGAAAACCTGCTCAGGCATGGGCTCCTCTCTTCTGCAGGCTCCTGCCAGGAACCTGCTCCAGCAAGGGCTTCCTCTGTGTTCCTCAGCCTCCTTCAGGCATCCACCTGCTCCAGTGTGGGTCTCCTTCTTGGGCTGCAGGTGGATCTCTGCATCCTCATGGACCTCCATGGGCTGTAAGGACACTGCTGTTTCACCATGGGCTGCACCACAGACTGCAGGGGAATCTGGTGCCTGGAGCACCTCTTCCACCTCTTTCTCCGCTGACCTTGGTGTCTGCAGAGTTATTCATCTCAATGTTCTCACCCTGTTGTTCTCTGGCCACAATGACATCAGTGCAATAGCCTTTTTTTTTTTATTTTCTTAAATCTGTTATCACAGCAGTGTTACCACCATTTCTGACTGGCCCAGCCTTGGCCAGTGGCACATCCATCTTTGGAGCTGCCAGGGATTGGCTCTGCAGGGCATGGAGGAAGCTTCCAGCAGCTTCTCACAGAAGGCACCCCTGCTACCAAAACCTGTCCATACAAACTTAAATACAACGGGCATCCCATTGACCAACCTCCAGTAAGCTGTTAAGCAAGACTAATGATAAACGGTGGAGAATAGTTTAGTGAACACTACTGCCAGTTCCTGCACTGCCCTTGGGTGGATCCCATCTCACTCCGCAGACCTGTGATTGTCTAAGTTCCACAGCAGGTCACTCACAACTTCCTGCAGGGGTTCTGTTCTGCTCACCGTCCCTGTCTACCTGCTCAGGGGGCTTGCTGCCCTGAGGATAAAGACTGAGGCAAAGGCATTAAATACATCAACTTTTTCCTCATCCTTCATCACTCTGTTCCCCCTAATGTCCAATAAAGGGTGGAGATTTTCCTTAGCCCTCCTTTTGTTGTTCTTGTATTTAAAAAACACTTTTTATTATCTTTTACACAGTAGCCAGACTGAGTTCTAGTTGAGTTTTGCCTTCCAAATTTTCTTTATACATAACGTAACAGCATCCTTGTGCTCTTCCTGAGTTGTCTGCCCCCTCTTCCAAAGGCCATAAAGCCTTTTTTTATCCTTAGATCCTGTGAAAGCTCCCTGCTCAGCCAGGGCAGTTGTCTTCACCAGTTACTCACCTTTTGGCACTTAGGAACAGCCTGCTTCTGCTCCTTCAAGATTTTCTTCTTGAGGTGAGTCTAGCTTTCTTGGAACCCTTCATTGTTAAGGATAGCCTTCCTTTTCTTCAACTATCTCTAAAATGTGACTTCCAGAAGCTTCATCTGGGGTTTGGTGTGTACCTCTCACTGAGATATCAAAGGAAGAGCTCACACAGATGTGTTTGACTCTCCCCAGTAATGAAAAGGTTCATCTGTGCCATCTCTGTCTGCTAGCCCCTACAATAGGCAAAGAGTTCTTCATTCTCTGGTGTAAAACACGACTACCTCCTTTTCTTTCAAACTGCAATTTTGTGCTGCATTCCTTATCTCCACTTCCGAAGGCCATTCATTGCCTTCATTCTTTCTTACCTGACATACACCCACAGATGTTATAGTCCCTTTTAGCAAACATTTTTATCAGGTAAGATGGGATGCTAAATATATCTGGCTACAAGTGGTGTTTACAGTCATTTGATTTCAGTGGGAGACTGCCTGAGTATCAAAAGACTGATACTCTTTTCAGCATCCTGAAAAGAATACTTTTTTTCATGCTCTGCAGACAAGGAATTGAGGCATAGATTATAAGTGATGCCCACAATCAAGCAGCATATTTGTGACTGAGCTGGGAAAAAAGGGCTTCTAATTATCAGGCAGAATTTAAATGAACAAATAAAGCTGTCACAGAGGCCAAAAGTATTAATAGATTAAAAGAAGGATCAGACAGCTCCTTGGGTGAAAAAAAAAGTCACCAGTTTTAATAAAATATAAAACCACATTTACACCCTCCAGTTTAGTAATTTTGTAAGCAGCAGGAAATTGAGAGCTGGTTTATTGCAGGGAGATAGCTATTCTGATCTTGCCCTGTTGTCAGATTCTAGTAGCTGTTACATCTAGGATTCTGGTTTGTATGTATGCATATGGATAGATACACTTTTGTAGATACACATAATCTATTGATATATTCATGTATAATCTCCCTCCCCCTCTCTCTCTCCTCCCCTCTCTGTCTCAATGACTTCATATAATGTCATTTAAATGTCTGCCCAATAATAACTAAATTAAGGCTGCCTAAAAATTAATACATTCTTACTGGTAGGTTACATACCTTTGGATGCAGACTCCAACAACATTCAACAACAGCATCCACACGAGGAGGAAAGAAAAGAGCAAGCATCTGCTCATCTCAGGTCATCTTTGAATGGTTTTTGCTAGAGGAAGAGAGAAGCATTGCTCCAGGTGCTCTGTCAGACACGGCCTTTGGCCCCTGGTGGAGCCAGCTGGCCTCCAGTCAGCCTGCAGTGCAGATGGAAATCTCAAAAACTGACCTGCACCATCACTGATGAGACAAACCTCACAGTGCAAGGCAGCAGTGCTGGATTCAGCTGTGCTACTGACATTTTGAAAGGCTGTATTTGGAGGCCCCACTGTAAATATCTGTGGGGCTCCTAGAGTAATCTTGTTTTGAGACAGGAGCTCTGCAACTTTGTTTCAGCCTACTATTGACACACAATACATTCTGGCAGCCCCAGTGCAAGGACTTCTGCCCTTCCCACTCTCCTTAGTCACTAATGTTTGTAGCTTGTAGCCCTAGCACTTAGCTTGCCCTTGCCTCCCACTTGGGAGCACTAAGAAGAAAACTGCTGACAAGACACTGAGCACACTCAAGCCCATGGATGCCTATTACACCAGCTACAATTTGGACCAGAAAATTTAGAAACAAGGCAGTATCCTTTCAGCTTCTGGAAAGGTAATTTCAAATTGAAGCTATGTCATGGTATGCAAATAGCATGTGCTAGTGAAGTTTGCTGAATTTCAGATAGACTATATAGATTAAGACCTTATTCTTCTTGCCTGCATACCAGACTCCATTTTAGAGAGGCATCCCTTGCCTTGTCCCTTTTTTCTATGCTGTGTTATTTTCACTGTACCCTGTGATTTATGTCCTCTCAGAGTAGTAACTGCACTGTCTCTACATCCAGGGTGAGAAGCATTCACTTGAGATATTGGAGAACATACTAAGAAATGCCATGTTAAAGGAACATGACTCTCTCTATGAACATAGCCTAAAGAATTCTCTGTATAAATTCTGCTGGTTTTAAACTGTTTTACTGTGGTTATCAAAACTCTTTGTCATATTTTTCTTTTGATTCTAGCTTGTTCAGCTGTCTCTTTATGCAGGGTGAAGCTAATGGATGATTACACAAGTTAAAAACCAGGCATCCTACAAGTGGCAGAAAGGAACTCAGTTGTTTTTTTTTTCATTTGTTCTGGTTTGCCTCAAGCTGCCCTTTGGGATGTAGTATTTGCCAGTTACTCTTGCTTGCTGCTTCTTTTTTTTCTCACACCTATTTTTTCATTGTTGTTGATGTCATGTCCTAGGCCATAAAAAGAGCTGGGAGATAGTATAGACAGGAGAAGGGTGCTGAGATCTTGATCTAGCAGATTGCACTGAAATTTCAAAGAGAAGAAAAATCTCTTCCCAAAATAAAGCTTCAGGAAAAACATAACACAGTATAAGAGTAATAGAATTTGGTCATGTCCCCTTCCAAATACAGAATTACAGAATCAATCAGGTTGGAAGAGACCAAGGTGGTTCTGGTTCAACTACCCTGCTCAGGCAGTCATTCTAGAACACATCCCTGGGTTTTTGAGTATCTCCCATGAGGGAGACTCTGAAAATTCTCTGGGCAATCTGTTCCAGTGTCTGGTCACATGCACAGTAAAGAGTTTCTTCCTCATACTCAGGTGGAACTTCCTGAGCCTCAGTTGTCACCGTTGACCCTTGTGCGATTGCTTGGCACCACCAAGCAGAGGCTGGATCTGTGCTTTTGACTCCCACACTTTAGATGTTTATACATATTAATGAGTTCCCCTCTCAGTCATCTCATCTTGAGAATGAACAGGTTTGGTTCCCTCAGCCCTTCCTCCTAAGAGAGATTCTCCAGACCCCTGAGCAACTTTGTTATCCTTTGCTGGATTCACTTCAGGGTCTCCATGTCACTCCTGTCCTGAGGAGCCCAGAACTGGACACAGCTCCAGATGTGCCTCACCAGGGCTGAGCAGAGGGGCAGGATCATCCCCCTCACCCTGCTGGCACTGCTCTTCCCAATGCACCCCAGGGCACCATTGCCCTTCCTGGCCCCCAGGACACACTGCTGGCTCATGGACAGCTTGCTGTCCACCAGGAACCCCAGGCCCTTCTCCTCAGAACTGCTTTCAGCAGATCCACCCCCAGCCTGTGCTGATGCCTGGAGTTATTCCTCCCCAGTTCAGGACCCTGCTTTTGCCCTTGTTGCATTTCAGATGATTTATCTCTGCTGGTCTCTCCAACCTGTTGAGGTCCCCTTGAAAGGCTGCACTCTGGGGCATTGGCTATTGCTCCCAGCTTTGTGCTGGCAGTGACCTGCTGAGGTCACTGTCTGAGTCAGTGCTCTGTCCCTTGTCTGAGTCTTGTCTGAGTCACTGCTGAACAAGTTGAGCACACTGGACCTAGTATAGGATCCTGGGGAACACTACTATTGACAGCTTCTTAAAAGCAGATAATTTGTTTAAAACAAATGTTTTTTTAAAAATATAAAAGAGGCTGGGGTCCAGGTTTTCCTATGTTATGCGCACTACTACTGATCATTTTATTACTGAACTCAAAACTAAAATTGGCTTATAAAATGGCTAGGTCCCAGCTGAAAGACAAACATTATACACACATTGATTCTAAATAGCTGGGTCATTTGAATTTATTTAAGACATTTGTATTATTTTTTGAGGAAATGTACTTTCCACACTCTTTTTAGAGCTAAATGAAATTCTAACTGTGGATACCTCTTTGAATGGCTGACTGTGTCACTGAAATCCAAACACCTATCCAGTCTTTCTGACTTTACTGGAACTACAAGACCTCACTCTTTCTGAAAATCAGACTAAGTGTCTAACTATACTTTGGTATTGTGGTGCACATCATCTTTGTATTTCAGGAGTAAAGGCTGATGGACAAAAACTGAAGATTTAAGTCAGCATATGGCAACTATTATTGGAATCTGAAAGAGTTACATTTACTGGGGTTTTTTTCCTAAGGAAGCACATTTGTCATTCTTGAAGGATTTGTTATTTTAGGTCTTCTAACTCTTGAATGCATACTGCATTTGGAAAGTTTTCCTTTAGTAAAGACAGTACAAAAGTAAGTGATTTTAAGATATTTCCACTAACCTGGCCAAAATCTTTTTCACATAGCCAGCTACCACATGGTATTTTCAAAAGCAAAAGTAACTTTCATGCACTTTCTATATAACCTGGTTTATAAAACAGCCAAACTTTCCCCTCTGTGTGACTCTCAATTTGGGTATGTTTTGTCTTTGATTTTACAAGCAGAATATGCACGTGTACCCTTCCACACTTCAAAATTTCCCTACTATACCCCTGATCTACTGTGACTTGACAAACAGTTAGTGAATTAAATCACAGTTACTTGCATTTATAATTTTCTTTTAAAAACCTATTTAAATCTGGGTGAAATTCTCTATGTGATTAGGCTGTGATTAGGAAACTTGCTGCTAGGCTGTCAAGCCCATATATATGTGTGCTGCAGTGCCATCAGAGCACCATGAAAGGCTTAAACTGTTTGCTTTTCTGCTTTTGGTTTTCATGCTTTACAGAAGGGGGTGAAGTATTGCAGTGTTCTTGGATAATATGACCTAGTTTGGTTGAACAGCTGGTTAAACCATACCTCTGAGCACTGGGGTCTCAGTGTAGACATGGTTCAGCAGTTTCTGTGGGGCCTTCTGTTAGCAGCTTGGGGAAGGAGGAATAAAGGTGGCAGTGGTAAGCTAGCCTAGGAGCAAAAGACAATGACTTTTGACTAGAGTGGTAATAGCTGCTTCTTGAGCTTAATTACTCCCCTTCTGACAGCTCTCTGATCAAAAGGTCATAATTAATCATATCTGCTGTCACATAAAACGAGTGAAAACAGCATGCATAGTATTGTTGCACATTCATGCCTGTGCATTCTTTTGTCTTGGCTACTGACACTGGAGTTTCATGTCAAAAGAGTCTCTGCTGTAAGACTAGATGTTGACTAATGATGATCTTCTACATGATGGTTCAGGGAGTCTGTCTGGGACAAAGGGAAGAACCCTGAGTGCAAAAAGGAAATACTAACTGATATGGTGTTTAACTGAACTATAGGTACTTTTGCCTATGTGTTCCTGATTTTTTAAACAGGTTAGTATCTGGGTGCGTGCAAACATAATTTGATTCATTTGGAATTTATTCATTTGGAATGAATTTGCAATTTATGTGGATGCCAGTAAAAAAACCAGTCATTCTCTTAGTGAACTTAGCTGAGCTATGGGCTGAGCCCTGATAACTTGCAGGTATCCAGCAGGCAGGAAGACAACTGCACTGCCGTAAGGTACAGACCAAAATCAGAAACTGAGACACTTAAGTGGAAGCAGTGAGAGACCATGTCCACATACAGAATGCTCCAGAGGTCAGGAACTTGGATCATGCTCAGCCCCTGCCACTAGACGCACCATCTTCTCTGTCAAACCCATGGCTGATTCTCATGAGCTCTTAATAGCAGGAGAAGATTTGAGAAACAGTTCTCATCTAGTCAGTCTTAGTTTGTCACATTACACTCAAAAATCTAACCTAGCAAATCCCTGTTAGTCATTATCTTAAAGGAATGCTTCTTGGACTTGATGGATTTTTATATTTCTTTTTAACATGGCAGAGGGGCTGTAAAGCTTACTTTGGGTTCACAATGGAAATTTGGACGGTCAGTGGACTGCTAACCAAGATCATGTGGGTAGGCACTATTGCCAGTCATACAAAAAGAGTATGAAAAATGCATAGTTTCCTGTCTCTCAAGCTAAAGCTTTTCCAGGTTATAATAACCCATGGTGTTGTGTAGCTTCCTATCATGTTGTGTTGGTCTTGGCTGGGGTAGAGTTAAGTTTCTTCATGGTGGCTAGTATGGAGCTGTGTTTTGTATTTGTGCTGAGAGTATAGGGAAGTATTTGTTGTCACTGATCAGGGCTTTCAGAGAGGAAAGGACTGTTCTGCTTTATGTGCTGCTACACTGGCAAGTTGGGGGTGCTTGAGAGGCTGGGAGGAGACACAAGGTGGAACAGGTGACCCAAACTGACCAAAAGGATATTCCAGACAGATGGCATCATGAGCAGGGGAAGAGGGAAAAAGGGAGTGATGTTTGGAGTAATGGTGTGCTGTCTTCCAAGTCACCATGACACATGATGGGGCCTTGCTCTCCTGGAGATGGCTGAACACCTGCCTGGCCACGGGAAGCAGAGAATTAATTCCTTGTTTTGCTTTGCTTCTGTGTGTGGCTTTTGCTTTCCCTATTAAACTGTCTTTATCTCAGCCCATGAGTTTTCTCACATTTACCCTTCCAGTTCTCTCCCTGATCCTGCTGTGGGTGGGGGCAGAGAGACTGAGCATCTGTGTGAGGCTTGGTTGCTGCCTGTGGTTAAACCATGACACATAGAAAACCTCAGAAAGGACTCGAGTCCTTCTGAGGTGTTTGCCCATGGCACAGTTCAGCATGTTGGAACAGTTTAACTAGACACACACACTTAATTGGCTTGCTGTCCTGAATTTTCAGTAGCACCTCTATGGAAATTTCCTGTCACTTAATTGTCTCTCTGAGCCTCTTGAGTACAATTCACATAGAGGGTCTTACTCATCTAGAAGCCAGCTTCAGTTTCAGGAAAGAATGCCTGTGCCCCTATTCCACTATAGCCACTAAAAACCCCATTGGAAAATATGTGGCGGGTATTCCTCTATTTATGTAAAGGTGACAAGGGCAAAAAACTGATTGTAGCATATGTTGCCTTCTGATACAAGGCAGGCGGCCTGGTTTCAGGAAACAGCACGGCGACCCATTTCCCCAGGGTCGCTCGGGCCTAAGAAACACGCGGACACCAATATGGTGGAGGATCAAAGGCCTTTATTCTCTCTTCCCGTGGGGTTTTATAGTCTAGGGGGCTTCTACGTCAGGTGGGGGTCTGTCTTTACCATCTATGGTTAGTAGGGATGGAAAGTTACCTGGGCAAGTGGAAAGTTACCGGAATCCGGTTCAGGGGGCTACATTCCTATGTTAATTTTCTTATCTAAGGGGGCAGGGGCCCTGTCTTCCCGTAACATCACGAGATCTTCCAAACGCCAGGCCCTATCTGCTACATCTCCCCCCCCTTTTTCACAAATGAATGAGGTAGTCATACACTGAAATGAGGTATAAGGTTGTAGTTCGATAGGGAAAAGGGGGTTTGGTACATCTGTGTAAGTTTTCACCAGTCAAGGTTAGAACTTGTGGCTGGCAGTGTTCCCTGGTTGGATTCGCCGCCCGATGAACAGGATGTTGGCCCGTTCCAGGCAGGCCTGAACGAATGAGACCAGCTTGTTCAGCAGGCAAGGTCCGAAGGTAACCGCTTAGAAGTAGCAATGCCAGTGGACCTATTAGGGTAGAAATCAGAGTGGTTAGCCATGGTGATTGATTGAACCAGGACTCGAACCAGCCCTGTTGGGCTTCCCTGTCCTTCTGCCTCTGAGCCAGTCTGTTTCTGAGTTCTGCCATGGAGTTTCTCACGACTCCTGTGTGGTCTGCATAGAAACAGCACTCCTCTCTCAAGGCAGCACACAGGCCCCCTTGCTGCATGAACAGGAGGTCCAGACCTCGCCTGTTCTGCAAGACCACTTCCGAGAGAGAGGAGACTGACTTCTCCAGGAAGGAGATGGATTTCTCGATCCTTTGCAGGTCCTCGTCGATGGTCATTTGCAGCTGGGACAGTCCTTGGTGCTGTGTCGCTAGGGCTGAGACACCCGTTGCCGTTCCTGCTGCTCCTAAACCGAGCAGCATCGCAATAGTTACACCTGTTAGTATTTCTCTTTTGTGGAGCCGGCTGGGTTCCTCAAAAAGGTGGTACACTTCTTCGTCTGAGTGGTACAGGACCCTAGGAACAATCAGAACTTGGACACAAAAGTCGTTAGAGTCATCAAATTTGGCGAGAGACACACAGGGACTCACTCCAGATCGCTGGCAAACCCACATCCCAGGTGCGGATGGGACTACCCACTTATTGTTTTTCCTGTTAGGCTTGACAACTTTGGTGCAGACGTTGCCTCTCCGCCTAGCTAGTGTTGCATTGCCAAAGCATCTGCCCTGGCCTGTGACTTGACTCAGGGTGATTCCTTTGCGAGGGGTTTCCCATCTGCACTGGTGAGGAGCATCGGCCGTGGAGTAACTGAAGGGAATGTTTAAAGCAATTCCTTCATAAAAGGGAGGTTTGACATTGTAGCAAAGCCAGCAGGATTCGGTTAGGTTAGGGTTGGATTCATTCAGGGATATAAAGGTAGCTTCTAATATACGAAGGATTGGGTCTGAGTCCGATCTGGCTGCGCGGTCTGTCTGAAAGACTTCCGCATGGCCGGTTGGGACTTTGCTAACTCTAGTGGGTAGGGTTTTAGGGTAGGTTGCGTTTTTCCTTTCGGCACGCTTTTAATCACTTTGTTTGGTCCGACCGCTCTGCCATTGCATCGTAAGCGGGGATGCAAAATTGACCGCTCCCTGTGAGGGCACAGGGCACGAGGGTCTCCTGCCCCCCTGGGGGTCGCCGTGGCTGGGCCGCTGCATCGGGGTGTCTTCCCGCAGCTCCTACAGATCCCTGTCGGGCATGCCCGGAGCGAGGATGCTGCCAGGGAAAGCTGTGCCGGCTGGGGACAGCTCGCTGAGTTGCTGCCTTTCCCCAGAAGCCTGGGCTAACGCGGTCGTCCCGCCACCCCTGTTTAAATAGAATCTGCCCTGCCCCATCAAAAAGCATGCGGCTTATTTGCGTAATATCAAAAGTGAACAGATCATTATTGTTAGAAAGGTCGTTCACAAACGTGAGTACTACAGCTGAATTGACTCCTCCTTCTGAAATCGCTTTGGCTTCCCTTAGGTTAACTGGGGTATATGCCCCCTGTTGGTTTCCCTGCGCTCCGGCAACCCCCACCGGGAAAGCGTTCATGGGGGCTGCCGGCGCTCGGTCCCTACAAGCTGTCTTTGTTTTTCCCCAATCGGTGAGTTTGTGTTGAGACCGTTTCCCGATATTGTTTAAAGCTTTATTCGGTTTCACTCGAAACCGTATTAATTCTGCTCTCTCGGTTTCCGAGTCCCAGCCGGGCTCGGTCAGCTCTCCCGAGCTGTCTGAGCAGCTGTTACTTGACTCTGAGGCGGAAGCTGAATGCCGGCACATTTCCGGTGCTCCGTGCCATTTTGTGTGGCTCCGACCTCGCTCCTCCCTTTGGGGGTGGTGCCGTTCCCTCCCCCTGGGCTCCCCCTGCCTGCTGCTGGGGAAGGTCCTTGCCCTATAAGGACCTAATTTGAATAGAGCGCTCTGATTGGTCCCACGCTCCACCGCGGGGGCGGCCCCTCCTCCCCCCTCGCCCGTGCATGCGTTGTCAAGCAGACTGACTGCATCTCCGCCCCCCGCCTCTTCCCTTCCGCCCTTGCCATGCGGTTCGGCGGCATTTTCAAACCCATATGGCGGCGGGGAGTCCCTGCCGCTCCCGGCGCCGCTCCCGGCGGGGTCAGCCGCGTTCCGCGCCTCCTCCGCCTGTCCCCGGCAGAAGAACTGCGCGTGCCGCTCTGCCTCCCGCGCTGGGCTGGTGACCGGCGGGGAAGGGACGGATAGAGAAACCGCGGATTTTTCGGAAGGTTCCGCGGGGGGGCTGGGACCCGGCGGGCTCCGCGAGAGGGTCGGGGGGTCCCATGGGGGCTCCGGGGGGTCCCCTGGGGGGTCTGGGCTCGGGCTCGGGAAGGGGTGGAACGCTTTCGGCCCCGGCATATTCCCGCATTCAATCCGATCACTCTCAGACACTGTATGCGTCGCGGCCCCCGCCCCCCGCTTTACTGCAACAAATAAACGTATATGCGCGACTTTCCACGTCTCCTGTTCTTCTAATGCCTTGCGTAGGGCCTCTTCTCCTTTCCCCCACGCTTTGAGGCTTTTACCACTGCCTGAGGACTTAGTATCCTCTGCTAAGGCGGCAGTGCGCTTCTCCCGCACTTCCAAATATAATATATTTACCGGACGTTCGATCGTCCCGAGCTCTAGGAGCCTTGCAATAGCAAGATTAGAATTCCTGAGCTCACACTTAATTTTACATTCTAACCCAAACTGTGCATGCATATCTGATACGACCTTTGCATAGGATTCCATGTTCCTTGCTGGTCCGGGGACGTCTCCCCCACTGCAGTCGGGACCCGCCGCTGCAGCCGCTGCTTCCTGTCCAGGCGAATCCCCGTTCCCCGGGCGCTGATCGGCTTCCCAGGTTTCGGCACCAGAATGTTGCCTTCTGATACAAGGCAGGCGGCCTGGTTTCAGGAAACAGCACGGCGACCCATTTCCCCAGGGTCGCTCGGGCCTAAGAAACACGCGGACACCAATATGGTGGAGGATCAAAGGCCTTTATTGTCTCTTCCCGTGGGGTTTTATAGTCTAGGGGGCTTCTACGTCAGGTGGGGGTCTGTCTTTACCATCTATGGTTAGTAGGGATGGAAAGTTACCTGGGCAAGTGGAAAGTTACCGGAATCCGGTTCAGGGGGCTACATTCCTATGTTAATTTTCTTATCTAAGGGGGCAGGGGCCCTGTCTTCCCGTAACATCACGAGATCTTCCAAACGCCAGGCCCTATCTGCTACAAGCATCACAATGGTTTTATGTTGTCGTTTATTCCATTAAGCAAGAGAAAAAAAGAATGCACAATACATTGGGGTCTAGAGACCCTGTCTCTAGAGATAGGGAACCCAGTACAGTATGAGGACAGACTACAGTTTAATCTTGAAAATTAAGTACTGTTTGCAAATCAGAGAGAAGAGATCTGGATCATCTCCTGTGGGCAGGAAGTTAGGGGTTTCCCTTCTACAACATTGTGACTAGAGCATGGATCTGTGTCTCCATGTGAAATTCCAGATGGAAATATTTTAGAGATTTTAAATATTCACTTCCAATTGTTTTTTTGTGAGTTCTTTGTTGTTGTTGTTGTTTGTCTGTTGTTTTTTTTTTGTTTTTTTTTTTTTTTTCTGAAGGATCAAAGTAATTCAGCATAAACTGCTCGGCTGCAAGGACAGTAGAAGTGTCACCCTTTTATAGATAACTCCTCATTTGTGCTTAGTTTCCAGATCTGCTAGCTACCGTTTGCTTTAAACCCTGAAGTCTGAAAGGAGTCCAGGAGTAGCTTCTGGCTGGTGTCTCTAGAAATATACTTGGTCACGGAAGTCCATTACACGGTATAATTTCCCGGGAATACAGTCCATTTTATTGTCTTCCTGAGACTAATGCTGAATCTTCAAACTCAGACACAGAGAAGATATACCCTTTCCAAAGTCCCCTGAGATATTTTACATACCATTTAACCCTTGAGAAACACTTGATGACAGAAATTAGACTTAGACACACAGCTGTATAAGTCCATATACACAGGGCATTTCTGAAAACATTACTTTTCACATATATATATGCAGTAGAAACTCCCATTGCCTTTTCAGTTTCCTTACTGCTCTAAACCAGTATTTGTCAAGGGGTCAAACTGCAGTCCTCAGTACAACTCATGCCATTCACTCTGATCCACAATTTGTCTTGTACAGTTTGCTTTGTCATTTTCATTGCAAACCCTTTCCCTCAACCTTGTTTGTGGGAGACAGTCTAAATTTCACTCAACTGGTGCTTTATGGCTTTCATTTGGCAAAACACTTCTTCTGTGCAGAATGATGGGCTATTGCTTTTCCTCTCCTCCTTATCATGCCTTTCTCTTAGTCCAATGGCTATCTACTATCTATTTCAGGAGCAATGAAATATATCCTGCAAGGTACTTGGGAGGCATTAAAACAGACAGCAATACCATAACTCCTTTCAAATGGACAGCAATTGAAAGAAGGAGCATATACATAAGGAAATCCCACAAATTGTCACAAGGATAACTCATGATTGGTTGCCATGCTCTCAAACTGCATTTTCAAAAAATAAATTATTTTTATACCTTAGCTTTACCTATGTCAGACTTATGTGCTTGAATTATATGCAACGAACTACATCAAATTATTTGTGTATATAGTCTATCTTCTCATACAGACTGAACAAGCAAAGCATACTGTGATATACTTACATCTCATGTAGACTCTATGTATTTCATACGTGAACTTGATTCTATTATTGGTCCTAGCCCCCCATGTGTACCTGTATCCTTAAAAACTTAGGCATGCCTTTGAAAGACAGGCACCTGAAGTCGGTGTCCTGAAGTCACTGCCTCAAGCTGCACACATATGAGATGTAGTGAAAGTGAATTGATGCAATATGCGCCATGTCTCTGCTTACATGGCATAGGCACACTTGATTCACTGGTCTGTCCACCTGTGGGGCCTAGAAGTGGGAAGAGTCAGGAATTCCTTGTGGCCTGCTGAACATGGGAGATCAGGACTGAAAAATGTGTTGTTGAGAACAACTTTCTCCCTTCCTCATTTTGAACAGGGTTAGGTTATAAGCAAATCTGCAAATATCCAAAGAAGACACACATTTGTGCAATTAATATAATATTGGCAGCTGCAAAGGAAGACAAATTACATAAACAAGATTTTCCCCTTGAATCAGGCTACTGTTTGAATAGTGTTTCTTCCTTTCTGTTCTCTGAGTCACTCCCAGTCTCCTTTAGCTTCCTTCCTTCTGTCTCACTCTCCCCTCTCGCTTTCTCAGGTGGAAAATAGGATGTGGCCCCCTCAGTGTGTCTGTCAAACATTTTGGCTCTTCAGATAATCTTTGACTGGACCTGACTGTGTTCCTTTTAGTGAAGTAGAGGATTGGTTTCCAGTTAAGCCTTTGGAATCCTAGTGCTCAGGAAGAATAACTCCAAGCACTGCATTTGGGAAAGCTTTATTAACAAGCTGAAAGTGAAAGAAAGGTAATAATTGCATTTAAACAATCAACCAAAGCAAAGCTCACCTCTGGGTTTATAAATTTGTAGGGAAGACATAATTACAAGGGGTCTGTGTTGCTACATTGCTTTTGCTTTGAAAACCAGATTGCCACCCCACTCCCACTGGATGGATAATTGGGTCCTCATAGGTCTCTTGAATCAAAGTAGTGTTGCAGTAAAACTTTATTTCTCCAGTGCTCATTAAAAGAGAAGCTGAATGGAAAACTCCCACTTTGGGGATGGGATTAGATAGCCCTAGATTATTCCTCCTCCCATGCCCTTTCAAGGTTTTTTGTTTCTAAATCTGCTCAGCAAGAAAAAGTAAATTGCCAGAAGTGAGATTAGTGAAGAATATTGTCCCAAGGACAATAAGGCTTTATTGCAAGGTTGGTATGAGATCCCTGCTTCAAAAAACTACAAGACTTGGAGGTGTGTGAGCTCTTAATTGCCTACCTCTGATAAACTGGCAGTGCGAAAAAAAAAAAACCAAGAAAAAAAAAAGAAGAAAAACCCCATTCAGACATGAATTAGCCTGGATGAAGTCCACTTGCTAATCAGAGTTTAATGAGGATGCTGATGCTGCTGGCCTTAACATATTCAAAATGTTCAAAACTGCTCGGCTTCAAGTTTGTGCAGTTAGTGTTTCCTCTCTCTGCTGTCAGTTCTACACCCTGGCTGCCATGAATCTTTAAAGAACATAATTTTGCCTGGGACAGGCATGGTAGGGAGAGTAGGAGAGTATGTAGCTCAGAAAATGTGGAAACATAAGGCTGAGAGGTACTCTGCTAATGCACTCCCATATGATCCAAATTATCTATGCCTCAGCTGCTGGAACAAATGCTGCGATTGGCACACTGTTAATCACACCCACAAAGGTTGGACATACAGTTGGATTTCTAGTCACAGTCAGCCTTCATGTGCTCATTCTGTCAATGAATCCATATGAGAGTTGTGTGTGTGAAGGCCTCAGGATTTGAGAATCACAGGTCTCACTATTGGCAACCACAAGTACCATTTGCTGCTTAAAGTCAATACAGCCACTGTGCCAGGGAACTCAATGTGTGACATCAGGAGGTGTCCTGACTGCTGTTGGCTATAGTAAAGTTAATGAGTCAGCTCACTGCAGTAGCTGCATCACTGAAAGCTATGCCTTTATGTGTGCAGTGGGCTCACTGCTAGTAGGAAGCAGGCACTGGCAGGTACCCTTCTGATCCTCAGTCCTCATTCTCATCCTACTGCTTTAAACTAGATGCTATAAAGGAACCAAATTAAAAAAAAAAAAAAATCTGAACAAAGAACAAGAACTCAAGATTTAATACCTTCTTATTATGGGTTTGATTTGGGAGGTGGGACTGACCATATGGGGCTATAAAAGCTTTTACATAAACCTTTAAAAAACAGAGTAGTTTCTACCAAGAAAGCAGTATGTGACTCTTTCATGGTGAGAAAAAAAAGTACCACATTCTCTCTTGGCCAACATGATTAGGGCCATATGATTTGATCAGACACTGCTGACCAGCAAAGATGCTGTTGAGGGCAGTTGCATTAGGTCATGTACACACTGTCTTCTGCTCAAATTTTAGTTTGTTTCCAGCCTACCCTCCATAGTCTAATCAATCTTACAAACAGTCTATAAGACTGTAAACTTTATATACTGCAAAGATCCAGCTTTGCATCCATCAAAGATCCATTTATATACAGCCTGATCCATCTTACCCCAATTTTATACTGCTGTTGAGTTCAGTGGAAAAGCTCATGATTTGCAGCAATGTGAACAAGAGGAAGATCACCTGCAGGAGACCTTGGGTGTCTTTCTAACACATGAACTTCTCTTGAGTGTTGTGTAAAAATTGCATTAACCAGGCTTCCTGTCTGCCTTTGTAGAACAACTATTTAAAATGTCAGGGAAAGAATGAATTTACTATCAATGTCACTAATAATTCCTGAGGGGAGGGTTGGTGGGGTTTTTGGGGTTTTTTTAATTGTTTTGGGGTTTTTTTGTGAGTTTTTTGTCATTGTTGTTTCCATTTTTTTTTAGACAGAATATTTTCATGACTTTTGGTACTGTGGTCTCACAAAATCCAACACTGCTATTTGTTGAGAGAAAGTAATATATTGAGGCAGGATATTTTTTATTTCAGGTTGGAACTATAGGTAAAATGTACACTAAGTGAAGCTGATTCTAAGTTTTCTTACCCTTCACATTCATGCCATTCATTATGCAGTTAGAAAATTTCAAGTACTTTTTTTGCAATTATATCAGACAGAGAGATAAATCAACAAACCAAATCTATTTTTTCCCCTCCTCTAAAAACTAGAGGAAAAACATCAGGATTGCAGCAACTTAGTTGTTTATTTGTAAAGCACTACCTTCTGGTGTTTAGAAAGGCAGTATTTATATTGACAAGAGATATTTGAAAATTAAAACTTGCTCAGTAATTAAAAATTGCCTTGGTTAAATAATTTTATAGCCATTAACATTTTAAATAAAAAGTCACTTTTAATCAAATGGCCATTGTCCAAAAGAGAACTCCAAGTCAATTTCCCATTATGGTCTCTCTGAAAAAGGCATTGTCTTCACAAATAATGCTTTCAAATAATGTCCCATCACAAATAATGCTTCAGAGCAGCAAGGAAACTGAGAACTGAGAGGGTAGGCAGCATACATTTTATATTTTGAAGTATAAGATTTTTTAAAAATCTTTGCAAAATCTTTATAAAACCTGGTTTGTTTCTGTAATACTTCTATGCTAGCTGTAAACTTGCATCAGCTTTAATCTCTGACATGCTGGAATACCAGTATTTCTTGAGCTAACTAGTTGCAGCTTCATTTTTTGAGTTATGACATGGTTTATCATTCAGTTTTCCTCCTCTTTCTTCTTACTAAGAGGTGCAGCTTATCTGAAAATCTACATAATAGAAACATTTTGACACTAGATATTGAAAGAAAATATGTTCATGTAATCTTAATATATCAGGACATTTTTAAAACAGCACATACTTCATGCACCATTTAGAAGCAATAGTTTTCTTTCCAGCAAGAAGTGACTGTATCTGGTAATTGATCTTTGATAAAGAGGTCTAGGTAAGCCCAGACAGATATGAAATACTTGTGTTTAAGAATGCTGCAGCGTTCCATCTGGATGAAAAATTCTTAACTGAAACATTTGGACATTTCAAAAGTATTTTTTTTGACATTTTCAAACTGAAATGTTTTGATTTTTCTGAGCCAATCTTTTATCCGCTTTTCATTCTATACGTTGCCTTGCCACTTTGACATTTTGTTTCAGTTCAGGACAAACCCAAATATTAAAACACCCCTGCAGTAAGAAATTCCAGTTTTGGACCATGTCTGCTTCTGATAATGAAAGACATATAAATTTGTTCAAAATGTTATGAATCTAAATAACTGTTTGTATTTTATCCAAATTACAAAGGAAAACTTGCCAATGACTTTAAAAGTCCTTTGCAAGATAATACTGAATCTTTTTGTTTCAGAGTAATCTGCCAGAATACAAAATATATAGTACGTAATATATACAGTAATATACAGTACATTCCTAGAAGCTTTAAGTAACAACCATAAAATAGGATTTATAAGACAAACTATTCAGGCAGTGCAGGGTCATAGTAAGGCCCAGTGCTTATATAATAGCTAAAAATATTACTAATATTTGTAGAAAGTCACTGTGTATTTCCAGATTTAAATTACTATTATATCAATGTAGTTCTAGAAGGCTTAAACTTTTCTACATGTTGCCCAGTTCAGGCTTGATTCTTGTGTCTTTCTGCAGATGTCCTATTTGCTTGAAGGCAGATAACATGAGAAGAATGGATGGATGGAGGCAATGCAAAGGCATCACTAGAAGTGTTGGACCTGACTCCATTTTTATTTGCCCCAGCATCCAGGATAGTTTTCCACTGGAGCCAGTGAAACAGAGTTTAGCTCCCCATATGGCTTTTTGCATCTGTCCCATGCATGGAGGCGGCACTAGCCGCCCTAGCTGAGCATTTGCAGTGTACAGCTGGATGTCCTGTCATCAAAGAAAGAGGAACAGTTGGGACAGTCATTTCAGCTGCTTTGAGCTACAGACTGGCACCAACAGAGCTGCATGAATAATCTGCGTATCAAAGCAGCCACAGGGCTGCTGCTGCTGTCTGCAGGGGACTGCGTCAGCCTGGAATCTGTGACATGAAAAAGGTAGCGCAAAGAATGCTTGAACTCCTGGGAGGTGCAGGAGGTAATTTAATATCACTCCATTGGCACAGAATAAATGTGAATGAGGGGGAAAAGAGGCCCACAGTTTACAATAGGCTCAGTAATACTGCATGCATTTTGAGCAGGCGCAAAAGACCAGCACAACAAGTGCTTCTAGAAGGTTCCTAAAAAGCAGCCTTTCTGCTTAGATAGTTTTTCAAGGACTTGGTATGCAGGACTCAAAACAACATTTTAAAAGGGAAATTTCCAAGTCACGAACTTCTTCTTTGAAGGAGTTCCCAGTTCCTTCAAAACTGAGAAAGGGTTTGTGTTCATTTCAAGTTTTGGGTGAAAATTTGGGTCAAGTTTCAAGATGGTTTCTCGACCTCTAATTACTATTATTAGCACTCCTAAATGGACTCTTTAGAAAATCCCCTGACTAAGGAGGGCTTACGTGAGCTAATGAGTATGAGAGTGAGAAGAAGGTCCTTGTTTGAATTTTAAATACTCCAGCTCACTAATTGGGGACTATGGAGAATGCTTCTTTTGGTATGGAGGGAGTTCAGGGGCAGGTGAGAATAAGAACAATATTTTTTAGACCTGTCACTTTAAAATATACCCAGTGCTGCTTTGACATGGCACCAAATGAATTTTTAAACAACAATAAGTAACTTTATCCTCCCTTTAGGCACTTGCAGGACTTACTTATTTTTGTTTTTAAAAAATGAGCTGGGCAATGTTTTCCAAGGTCTCATGGATTTAATGAAGAATAACATTCTTTGATGATCCTGGCAACGGGCATCTTTTCTTTTCCAAATCAAAATGAAGAGGCTGAGTCTCGTGCCTACAAGTCTGTTATATGTTAGACCAGCAGAGTTCCCACTGACAGTACTGTTCCAATTGGACACTCTTCCTGTCTTATATTTTCAATTTTTTTCATAAATAAATTTCTTTACATTGTTGTCATCATTGCATGCATCATTTCTACCCTCAGGACCCATCCTGATTTTTCCTCAGAGGAGAGAGATTTTTTCCCCATTTGTGGCACTCTTATTCAACATGAAGACATTTTTTTTTTCCCCTGCAACAGAAATTTGTTTTAGTTTGTCAGCTAAACACAGCTGACATAAACTTTGTTTCTTTTCTGCTAAAAATGAAGATAGGGAATGCGCTTACAAATACACGTATTTATTCTTTTTGTGTAAAGGATTGGGAAAAATGCTAATGTAAAAATTTATGAGTCCCTCACAAACTTGGAAATTATGTGAACTCATGTATAGACCCATGAAAACTCTGCAGATTGGGCTGTACCTAGTATTTCAGAAGGCATTTCCAAGTTATGAACAACAGAGAATAAAAGAATCTCCAGTAACATTTTCTTTTTTCTATAAGCCAAGGAATCCAATGAATTGAAATATTTCATTTTGACTGATATTTGGCCAATTACATTCTCTTTTACAATTCAACATACATAGTAAATTCCATCCATGTGAAGTTATGCAAAGTTTAAGAATTAATGTCAGCCCAAACTTTCCCTGGTGTTTTTGCTTCTCAGCTGTAGAGTCAATTGAATCCCACAGTTCCATGGTGACAGATTAGCTGGGTATCGATGTCTGACTTGAAGTAAATTGGACACTCTTTTCCCACCTTACACGTATGCCTCTGAAAGCCTGGTTGTCATTCTACTTTATGCCATATGATGGCATAAAGAAAGCCTTATTTGTATTTGAAAAATTTGCTTCTGTCTGTTGTAATGTTTTAGCATCAATGGAAGGCAATTTTGCTCATCCTTTTGTGTTTATAGAGGCTGATCAAAATCTGTTGAAGTTTTTGCATCATGATTTTACAAAATAATACCAACAAGAATGAGCTTAGTTAAACTAAACTTTCTCAGAAAGTGTTAAAATATGGTGATATATTTTACAATCGACATACCATTACACTGTGAGTTGTGGCCCACTCCTGCAATGGGCTGAAGCCTGTTTGTTTTCTTCTGCCTCTCCAAGGCCCCTTGGCACAGCCTATCAGAGTGCATAAAACTGAAGAAACAGCATATTGCTTTCCTCCCATTCCAGCATAGCAGGATCTCTCAGTTACATGGTTTTGCTGAGATTGTGATGATATTTCAATTTACCTGGGGAAAGATAGGGCAACAGGATTAGGACTAAGAGGAGAGACTGCTTCTTGTATTTGCTTTTACAAAATGTTTTATAATACATTGCACAGAGTATCTTTATTTTTTGTTGTTTGCATTTAAATTGTACAGGAGAGAGAATCTGACAGGACTAAAAATGCAAGAAGAGGTGAGTATGATTCTGCACTGGAAATAGACTCTCATTCCAACTCTTGGCTCTATAGAGATGTCTTACTTGCTTGCTTTTCACATTTTCTGGGCAGAATTCACTCTGCTGCTTAGGCACAGGGAGGCAGCTATTTTCAACATCTAAAGGACAAGAAGACCTTGAAAGAAGTTCAAGGTGTCATGCTTGCACTCTAGCTAAAGATTATGAAAAGATTTGATTGAGGCATGGGGTGGAAACAAGTAAGAAAAGTTGGCAGCTGCTTTTTACATGAGGTATGCCGTCAGCCTCTTGGAACAAATTTCAACAGCTTCAAAATAGGTTACCTAAATTTATTCCCTCTTTTAATCAGGTTTAAATAAAAGCAGATTTCTGTTTCTCCTTCCCTGTTTGCTTGACATCCCAAGGCAATACTGACTGTGGGAAGCCAGGCACGTAACAAGGGGGATACATGGGACATATGGAACTTGTTTTCACTGGTGATAGGCCATTTTTGTTTTATTGGTGACAGACAAGGTTTTCATGTGGCTCTTCTCCTTAGACCCACCATAACATCAGTAGTTCAAAATTAAGTTGGGCACCAGAAATGGACCATGAAGTAATCGAAGAATTTTCATTAAACATTCACATTCCTAAAAATCCCATATGCACACAACATATCTTTTTCTTTGTGGCCCTGTGCAGATACTCATAAGCCTGCTAGGCAAAGGTTCAAGGATCTGGTCCAACCTGACCAACCTCAGGTTTGCCAATGGTACCTACAGGTTGGAAGAAAGGGTGTGGGTGGCTTTTCTTAAATGTTTTTCCAGGTTACAGTCTCTGAGGTGGACAGGAGTTTTTGTCATGCCTGGTGCAGAGCTCCCACTCAAGAAGCTCTGATCATGCCCTTGTCACCCCAGACAAATTCACAGAGTCTGGAGTGCCCAAGAGCATTCAGAGGTAGTTGCATTAATTGGTTAATGGGTTCAGAGCCAAGCACATGTTTGTGCAACTTCCTTACCCTTGAGGAAGCCTGGACAGAAATGGCTCTGCCAGCTATGCTCCTGCATAGAAGGCCAGGCCTTAGCTCTCCTGGACTGTATGAAAAGTATGCACGGTCTTGGTTGGTTATGTTCATATTTCACAGATTCTTGTTGCTACTTAGGAACCTGGGCATCTCAAGAAACCCAAGACCTGTTTACGAAAGGGGTAGGTATTGAGGACATCAATACCTAGAATAGTTCTAAAACAAATCTGATATCTCAAAACACAGGTACTTGCATCCATGACTATGTATTACAGACAGTCATTCTCATGAGCACAGGTGCCAGTTGGTTCTGGGGTAAAAATATGGGCCCCTACTTAAGGCTGAAGAACTTCAGTCCTAAGTGTGTAGACCATCAGCAAACATATAAGATATACCTACACATCCTGCAACAAAGCTGAATTCTTTCTGCCTGGCCAGCATATGTACTGCAGCTTGAAGCTGAACTCTACCAAATGCAGAAGCAGTGCTCCTTGTAGGGACAGTTCCTCAGCTTGACTGGGTGATTTCAAAACAGCAGCAGGGCCCTGCATCCTGCCAGACTCTCATCGGAACAGTCCAAAAAGTCAGGCTTGGGATACAAGGAGTAGGCCTGTGCACCTGTTGCTGGGCATCTGTATGCATGCATGTTCTGATTACCTACACAGATAATTATGTAGAAGCTCTATTATTATCCTATTACATGAAAATCCAGCCTTCAGGGCCTCTGGTGTGCCTCTGCAGGCACAGAGTGGTAGAAAAGCCACCATAAAATCATACTTCAGAAATAGTTTGTCAGAACTGAGTTGTGCAATCTACACATTGATTTAGATTAGAAAGAAAGCAAGGAAGAAGAAAATTATAAGAAAAAGGTGAAAAAATATGGTAAAATAAAGAAATCTTGTGTGTGTGGATGTTGCTTTCAGAGACAAGAGACATCTGTTTGGGAAATGAAATCTGTCCAAAGAAATGAGGAGGGGGCAGAGGAAAAGGTGAGATGTTGCCAATGAAACAGAAGAAAATCTCAAACTTTCCCACAGAAGTCTTAGTCAAACCAACACAGAAACGGAGAAGTTAAGAACGAGGGATTTATTTCCAAAAGGGAGCCAAGACAAAGATTTCCAGACAGAAAAAATAGTGTCATTAACACTGCAGGAGTCAGGAATGATCATAACCACTGTCATCCAGCAGGTCTGGTTACATTTCTGTTACTTTTCACTTTTTATGTGGAGAGTTTTAGCAGGCCCCAAGTGTCAAAGTTATCTTTTCTTGAGATCATCTCCAGTGGTCTTTCTTCCCATCAGGCACATCCTGCCTCCCCTTTGGCTGATTTATGCACCTTCCAAGGCACAAAAAGCAGAAGAAAACTACTAGCTCTGGTCCCAGAATGCTGTCCTTCTGTGGTACTGTCAACGTGTCAGCCTCTCCCCAGTCATCCACAGTGAGAACTCAGAGTGGTGGATGTTTTCAGGCTCTATTCTTCCCTAGCAATCCCAGGCTGTCAAAGCAATCCTGTGGAAAACTGTCAGACAGCATAAAATTGATCAGCCTCCAGTTAATTTGTGTGACGTGAGCCAGCCTGTTTTCTGTACCAGCATGGGAACAGTATGTGGTAACAATACCCTTATTCCCAGTCCACCTAAATTGTGCCAGATGCAGTTCAGCTTCAGAGTCAGAACCCACAGGTTACTACTATGGTAGAAACAGTAAATTGGAAGTTTGGTGCCTAACAAACATCCTCTGGATTTTTGTTCCTATTATACAGCCAGTTTACTGTTGTATTGATAGAAAGCTGGCATAACAAATCTGCAGCACCATGCTATTTGGTTATCCTGTTGTTGCTTTTAGTAGTGAGGATTTTATAGGAATTCCTGTGAAAACCCCACCTGCTGTGGGGTTGCTTTCTTCTTCATAGCTCCACAATCTGGCTCCTTATTTTCGACTGAATTACTAGGCTTCAAAGAAGAAATGCACAGTAGAGTATAAAGAGCCAGGAATCATAGTGACAGAGAAAGCAATTGGTACTACAGATGCATTGTAATACCTCTCTTTATTAAGAGAAATTATGATTAGAAGAACATATTTCTTTAGGAATAGGCTGGGTTTTAATATCCTTCCTAAAATAAAGGAGAATGCAGAGACTCCATAACTTTAGCTTTTTATTTCGTGTAATTTGAGGTGTCTAACAATTCAAAATAGACATTGTCATCATCACAAAGCATAAAAAATGTGGGTGGTAAGACTGCAGAGAATCTTCAGTCCTGATTCAGATTCCATTGTTGACCAGAACAGAATCTGGCAGGAATAAAACTTCCAGAACTTCTTGGAAAATGAAATCTCAAATCGTAAGTAACACAAGGGAAAAAACCAACCAAATAAGCAAACAAAAAACAATGGCAAATGAGAAAAATATGGGAAAAATTCCAGTGTCTCTCCCTGCTCATGGCATTCCCGCTTGCAAAACCATTTTTCATTCCTTTCAGCAGAGAAACATTTATAGTGTACCAAGCTTACATTAATCATGAAAATCACCCTAAGGCAAAAAAGAAAAAAAAAAGGGGATGGGGGGGAAAAGTGAAAATAACTTGGGTTATGTTTTACATTAGGCACAAAACACAAATGGAGATTTTTTTTTTTTCTTTAATCAGATCTTGGCAAAAATCATGCCAGCATTTAAAAATTTGTCCCTATAAGAATAAGCTATTATTATTGTCATTGCATTTCTAACATTAGACCAAACAAGCTGCATAAACTAGCATTCTGATTTAACCCACATCAAGGCTGATATTCAGTATCCAGGACACAAATGTCATTCCTGACGCTTTTCAACTCTTTTCAAGCCCAGCCTTTCTGTAAGTGGTTATCTCATCTGACATCTATAACGTGCCATATCTGCTCCAGAGATAACACTCTGGAATCATAACACTACCTACATCCAAAGTATCACTTTTCTCCCTTAGAAGAGATTTGGAAAGAACCACACATATTTGGTGCTTTTTACTCAGTTGTTACGTGTTTGAAACTGCAGCCATGTGCACTGAATTACTGATAGCCAGATCATGTATTTTTAGTTTTACAGAAAAAGTAGCCAAACTGCTGTGTGTTTTGCAGTCTGCAGTGTTATTCCTGCACTTTGTTTTTTTTTCCATTTGTGACAGAGGATTATTAGGGCTCAATCTAGGGTGTTGTTCAAAGCAAACTCAAGAGTTTAGTGTTCTCATTAGGGAAGGATACATGCCTGAAAGAAGACATGTCATCCAGAAAGACCTAGACAAGCTCAAGAACCGGCACCATTGGGAATTTAATGAGATTTAACAAGACCAAGTTCCAGGTGCTGCACCTGGGTTGAGGCAACCCCTGGTACCAACACAGGCTGGGGCATGAACAGATGGAGAACAGCCCTGCCCAGAAGGATTTGGGGGTGCTGGTGGGTGAGAGGCTGGACATGACCCAGCCATGGGCACTCCCAGCCCAGAGAGCCAAACGTGTCCTGGGCTGCATCCAGAGCAGCGTGGGCAGCAGGGCAGGGAGGGGATTCTGCCCCTCTGCTCTGGGAGAGCCCACCTGGAACCTGCATCCAGCTCTGGGCTCCCAGCACAGGAAAGACATGGACCTGTGGGAGTGATCCAGAGAAAGGTTACCAAGATGATTAGAAGGATGGAGCACATCAGGTAGGAAATAACCAGGATTGTTCAGCCTAGAGAAGAGATGGTTTCGGGTTGACCTAATTGGAACCTTCCAGTATCTGAAGGGATCCTCCAAGAAAGATGGAGTGAGACTTTTTACAAGAGCAGATAGTAATAGTACAAGGGGAAATAGCTTCAAACTAAAAGAGAATAGGCTTAGATTATGTGTTAGGAAGAAATTTTTAAAAGTGAGGGTGATGAGGCACAGGAGCAGATTGCCCAAATTTGTGCGTGCCCCAGCCATGGAAGTGTTCAAGGCTGGATGAAACTCTGAGCAACCTGGTCTAGTGGAAGGTGTCTCTGCTTAGACAGGTGTCTCTGCTTAGACCCCCACAGTAGAGCGGTCTATGATCTTTAAAGTCTCTTCCAACCAAAACCATTCTGTGATACTATGATATACTGATCTCTTCACTTACCCTGGCCTTGTTCTACTGTTTTGTTGATATCATAAACCCTAAACCTATTTACTAGTTAATACATGCTAAAACTCATAGGGCCATGAATATGGATAAGGAACTTTCATTTCAAACTCTGCATAAACATGATGATTACTGACTAATAGTTGTGGCCAAGGTCCACCAAAATAAGGAGCTTGAGACCAAAGCCATTGGGTGGCTCAAAAGCAAGCCCTTGAGGCAGTCAAAACTATACTTTAAGAAAAACAGAAAGAACTTCTAAATACATAAAACTGGGGGAAAAATAAAGAAAGCAAAACAGAACTAGATCATGTCTTGTTATAATGCTCAAGTAGGGAAAGGAAAAAGTGTTTCTAAAATACATACAGAGAATAACCATAACTTGCTCCACTTGCTGTCTAGAATTCATGACAAACCAAAAACTTCAGGCAGGGAAAGTAAAGGGGAAATGATACTGAACAGTGCCTAACTTTGTTGTGCTACTTAAAGGAGAGAGAATATCTCAAAATAAGTTTAATGAATTGTAAGTTTGACGCTATGGGAAAAGTGGACCCTTCACTTTCTGGTTTTCAGTTCAAATGAACCAATTATTTTGCTGACCTCAGGGTCCAAATTTCAAAGAAAGCTGAAGACAGGCTTAGGCCTGCTGCTATGGCAAATTCCAAAATACCCAATTACTGACCTCAGGAGGAGTCAGCATTCCTGAGATTAGAGTCACTGGGAGTTTACTTCACAAACTCACTTCTAATAATATACTATAGTGCAGACACCATTAACCTGCCTTTTTCAGTTAGCAAATAAGATATGTCTCAAGGCAAAATAGTTATTAACAGCCAGTGGTAGAAGTTACATCTCTAATTGGAAACAGCAACATCTGCAGGGGAGTGTAATAAAAGCATATAACAAGTGAATGTGTCAGTGGATTACAGGGACTCTAGGTAATTGTTCCATAAGACAGCTTTAGCAGAAACAAGGAATATTTCAGGACTTCATAGGTCCAGACTAATTCTGGTCACTGAAGAGTGTACCAAGGATTAACTCTGTTCTTACTAGCCAATTTGACCAGCATTAAACTGGCAGTCATCCCAGATTTCCTATTATTTGCACTGTATTTATTTCAATGTTTATATCATTCTGTAGCTAGCTAATTCTCTTCTTTTTCTGCCAACTCTTATAAGGATGCTGTTCAATAACAAAGCCCATTCACATCAGTTGCTTGACGTAGAGCTATTGTGTCCTAGCTGTCAGTTATTCTAAAACATCTTTAGGCCTAAGTTATTCTAATATGAATGACCTGCTGCTTCTATATACAAAACTCTTGCACTGCTTTTATAATTATATGCACAAAGCAAAAGCCTGAAAACTGAGCACCTGCTGAGCACTCACAAACTCCTGGTGAAGCCTATCATTATTGCAGATACAGATGCTGAGGTACTTAAACATACAGAAAATGTTCTTTGTTATTTCCCATGTCTGAGGTCATATTTTGACTTCTGGATCAAGCTGCACTTCACACAATTGGAAGAGATTTCTAGACCTCTTTGAAAGAAAAACTCTTATAGAGTTTTCCCTAATTTCTCATTTTACGTTTTACTCAGCCCTTTCTGAGTCTTTCCTGTGCACCTACTTCAGATGACTAAAGAAAGTATGTATTTTACAGCTCTTATGTACACCATTCTGGTGTTTGCCTGCATTTTAGAGGTGGATTTTATTTTGTGGGTGCCAGTGCTATGTTTTATATTATGATTTACCATGTGCTGGCTGTTCTGTGGCATAGGACCTCTCAAGATCGACAGCAAATATATAGTTTTGTTGCTTATTGAAAATGTGTATTTGGCTCTGTTTCCAGAAACAGCAGTTCAATAGATAAGCAAACATGTTCTTTTTGACTTAATGCCCATTACTGTCCAGAAGCAGATTATATTTCAGGCACCTTTTAATGCATTTCTGTGCAAACTGTGAAGGGAACAGCCCACATCCATTCAGAAAAAGCAAAAAAATCTATTCCCATGTTCAGATGAGGGGGAAAAGGCATCAATTTCCTTGTCCCTGAAGTTGCAGATGGCAACGATGCTGACATTCTCAAGTTTTATAGAATAATGTCTCCATCCACTTAAATAGGCAGTCTGCCAGGGGTGTATGTTGCAACTGATACATCTAGGGGCCTTTCCACTTCTCATTACCACCTTCTTATTTCTTGAATCTTAAACAAGGTTTGTTTCAGTAGGACTACCACAGACATCACAGTAACATGGTAGTCATTCACAATTTAGGAAGTGAGATGGTGAAGCAGCTCGGGTGCACCAGGACTACCAGACAACAAGAGGAGCACATAGCTGCCTTCTGCTTCTTCATATATCTGCTCTGAGATTTGTATAGATAATAATGTCCTTTTACTAGATCTTCCACTTAAATTTACAAGCTGTAAAAGGAAAGACAAACCCCTTTAGATGGTTTGAGAAGTAGACAAAATGCTTATTAAGCCTCCAAATGTTCCAGTTGCACTTTCAAGAAACTTTGGCCAAGGCAGGTGGAGCTGGTTGGGATATGTGGCTATTCCCCCTGTGCCTTTCAAATGCCTTTTCGAGAACCTATAGCTCTGATAAGGAAGTATTTAAGGGGGCTGCTAGAGCATGTAGAAAAAAAAATAGGGAGGCCAAAGCTCTGTTTGAACTTAAAATCGCAACTTGTGTAAAGGAAAATAATACATTTTTTATGAATATATTAATGGTAAAAGGAAGGGTAAGACCAACCTTTGTTCTTTACTGGATGAGGGAGGGAACTTAGTAATTGCAGACGAGGAGAAGGCAGAAGTGCATAACACCTTCTTTGCCTTTGTCTTTAGTGGGAAGATGGCTTGTCCACAGGACAACTGTCCTCTTGGGTTGGTTGATGGTGCCAGGGAACAGAATGGCCCCTCCGCTATGCAAGAGGAGGCAGTCAGAGAACTGTTGAGCTGCTTGGATGTTCATAAATCTACAGGACCAGATGAGATCCATCCCAGGGTGGTGAGGGAGCTGGCAGATGAGCTTGCAAAGCCTCTCTCCATCATTTATCAACAGTCCTGGCTCACTGGTGAGGTTCCAGATGGCTGGAAGCTGGCCAGTGTGACACCCATTCACAAAAGGGTGGGAAGGAGGATCCTAGTAATTATAGACTGGTCTGCCTGACCTCAGTACCTGGCAAGGTAATGGAGCAGTTTATACTGAGTGTCATCACACAGCCCTTACAGGATGGCCAGGGTATCAGACCCAGCCAACATGGAGGGGATAGGTCGTGTTTGACTGACCTGGTCTCCTTTTATGACCAGGCGACCCGCCTGGCAGATGCAGGAAAGGCTGTGGATGTTGTACCTGCTGTGTTCAGCAAGGCCTTTGACACTGTGTCCCAAAGCACACTCTGGGGAAAGCTGGCAGCCCAGGGCTTGGACAGGAGCACTCCTTGCTGGATTGGGAACTGGCTGGATGGCCGGGCCCAGAGAGTGCTGGTGAATGGTGCTGCATCCAGCTGGGGCCAGTCACCAGGGTTGTCCCTCAGGGGTCTGTGCTGGGGCCAGTTCTGTACAATATTTTTACTGACTACATGCATGAGGGTGTTGAATCTTTCATGGTGAATTTGCAGACAACACCAAGCTGGGAGTGTGTGTTGATCTTTTGGAAAGTAGGCAGGCTCTGCAGAGAAACCTGGAATGGTTGGATGGATGGGCAGAGTCCAACAGGATGAAGTTTAATAACTCCAAGTGCTGAGTCCTTCATTTTGGCCACAATAACCCCCTGCAGCATTATAGGCTGGGGACAAGGTGGCTGGACAGGGCCCAGGCAGAAAGGGACCTGGGGGTGCTGGTCCACAGCCAGCTGAACCAGCAGTGTGCCCTGGTGCCAAGAAGGCCAATGGCTCCTGGCCTGTGTCAGGAATAGTGTGGCCAGCAGGAGCAGGGAGGTCATTCTGCCCCTGTACTCAGCACTGGTGAGGCCTCACCTGGAGTGCTGTGTCCAGCTCTGGGCCCTCAGTTTGGGAAGGACCTTGAGACACTTGAGCGTGCCCAGAGGAGGCAGCGAGGCTGGTGAAGGGCTGCGAACACAAGGCCTGTGAGGAATGGCTGAGCGAGCAGGGGGTGTTTAGCCTGGAGAAAAGGAGACTTGGGGTGACCTTATCACTCTCTACAACTCCCTGAAAGGTGGCTGTGGTCAGGTGGGGGTCGGTCTCTTTCTCCACACAGCAGCTGACAGAACCAGAGGACAAAGTCTTAAGCTGTACCAAGGGAAAGATAGGTTTATAGGAAAAATATTTTTACAGTAAGGATGATAAAGTACTGGAATAGCCTGCCCAGGGAGGTGGTGGAGTCACCATCCCTGGATGTGTTTAAAAAAAGACTGGATGTGGCACTTAGTGCCATGGTTTAGTTGAGGTGTCAGGGTAGAGATTGGACTTGATGATCTTCAAGGTCTCTTCCAACCTTGTGATTCTGTGATTCTATGGTCAGACTTTTTGTGCTTCCAGGAAAGGAAGGTAGCAACTGCTGGAAAAGGGAGACAGTGATGTATGTGCACAGTATCCTGAACATCAGTTCTTAAAAATGTGAGTTTTCTCAAAACTCTCTAATAGGGATGTTTTTCTTGTTGCTCTTCTCTGGTTATAGCCAGATCCCTATCCCCAGGATATGTCAGAGGAGTTGGAAACAGAGGATCAGATCTACTGCTCCGCTACTAGTGAACTGGGGCAGAAATTAGCCACTCATTTAATTTGTGAACATTAAAAAAGTCAACAACAATTTTTTTCAAATCTACAGCCTGCCCTAAGCATGTAATGTAGTCAAATTAAAGCCCTAATAAAGTATCTATGAAATGAAAACCAAACATGTTCATCTTTTGTAGTTCCAGCCTCCCCTAATGGCAAATGGCTGCATTTCAATCAGCCACATGTCCAAGCTGTGGTTGTTCTCACAAGTCTGATTTCTTCCCTTAAATGGGATCCATCCGAGAATGTGACACTGTTGTTTCTCTTCCTGCAGACCTACATGACAGTCAGAAACGGCACTCAAATGAGCTCAGTGTCTCAACTGTGCTTCTCCTTAGAGACACTGAGCCCTTCTAGAAGAGGATGAAGATGTTCAGACATTTGGAGAAGCCAGCAGTGCGGGGTTGCTCAGGACAGCTCTGGCAGCCAGGGATAGTGGTGCAGCGCAGCATTTTGACATGCCAGCAGCACTGAAGGCAGCTTTGAAGAGCAAAGTCCCTCTAAACCACCAGAGTGGTGTAGAGAGCTGCAAGTGGGAATCACAGCTGAGCACGGAGTCCTGAGTGCAGTGTCCTTAAATGGGAGAAGCCAGGCTGACTCCTTGGCATCTCCCACCTAGTTATCCGCTGTTACAGACACAGCATGACACAGCAGAAGAGAATGGGAGAACAGTTACAGGGCTCTAGTGACACTCATTTCTATTTAACTCTCTTTGCATTAATCAGGCTGTTTAAGTGGACCCTGATGTAAACATGAATGGAGTTTCTCTGGAGCTGTTAGTTTGCTTCCCTGGGAAGTTTTTGCACAGCAGAGACAAAGTTGTCTCTTATTAAAGCTTCATCTGACCATGATAGACTCAAATACAGGAATAACTGACGGTTATCCAGATATAAATAACATATTGATTCTCCTGACTTCTGACTCACCTCCTCTCATCCTTCCCCTGGAAGCATCAATGCAGGGCAGATTGCTAGAAAATATTGCCAGAACCTACCTCAGTGTCTTGTCACTCTGCAGGTTCATGCTGTTTGCACAGTCAAAGTGTCAGGATTCTCAGTTTTGCCAACTTTTTTTCACTCAGTCTTCCAATGTCATTCATTTCCCAGGCTATGATATGACACTGATATGATCCAGGCAGTTATTTTTCCAACTGTATATTGTGTGAGTTAAGCACTGGTAAGCCTTGTTGTTTGTACCCTTCCCTATGGTTCTACAAAGCTAAGTCAATGACTTTATGTAGCAGATGAAACTGGTCATGATAATTTTAAACAAGTATTAGCTATTCATGAGAGTTAAATGCTCCCCATGTTATTGATAGCAACAACTTGCCTTCAGAGACATGGCTTCTTTTTCACGTTTTATTGCATTTTCCATGTGGAACAGGGTTCCTGTCTGAACAGTCCCTTGCACTTAATATTTCCTAATAGCTACATCTCTGTCACTCCGTGCTTTAGACCTTCCTCAAAACATCAGGGATTTTTTCTCTTCTGCCATATCTGGGGAAGGGGGCAGAATTTAGACTGCCTCAATATGGCCTTTCCTGTGCTATTATCTTTCCTGGAGGCTGACTTTTTTGTTCCATCTACTGACTTGTTGCATAACATATAGAGTGATCCTGATGGTACTAGTGGGCACTTGGCCAGTAGTTGCACCTTGCTGCTACATGCAGTGATGTGGGCTATAGCTGTCAATTCCCCTGACACTGCCTGTCCCTGGTCTGGTTTCCTCTGTAGCAGGTCTTCCCTGCGTTCCATTCCACCACACCGCCACAAAGGAATCCACTTTCGGGAATCCTAGAATTGTCACAGCCCTAGTAAGAGGTCAGTTTGAGCAGCAGTTCTGGATAGGAAAACAGCAGAATGCCTCATACAGCTATTTGAAGATGAGCAGCTGGAGAGAGACGAGAGGCTCTGCTTCACCTCTCCCAAGTGGTTGTGCCCCTGTGAGCTGGGCAGAGCTCCCTGGGGGCCTGCGTGCCCCTGTGGCCCTTGGACACGCTGTACTTCTGCCCAAGGCTGCGCCAGCCACGGGCCTGTCCTTTACACTAGTGCTGAGCAGAGTGTGAGGAGATGTGCTCCAAGAGAAGGATGCCAGGAATCAGCTGCCATGGCAACAGCGCAGCTCTTTTCTACCGCAACTGCTCCTGCTGACCTGGTCAATCAGCATTACAGTTTTAAGAACACTCTGTTTTCAATAGTTTGCTCTAGCATTCTTCTATCAACAGCTTTTCAGAGGCTGGAAATGTTTGGATATTAATACTTTAAGCTACTTTTAAAATTATGAATACAGAAAAAATGCAGACACTTTTGTTACAACTTAAGCCAGCCTAAGTTCTTATTTTCTTCCAGACCAAAAAAATTTTTAATCACCCTTTCTGAACCTGGCAAGAAAATGCCCCTCTGGCTGAAGGAGAAAGACACTATATAGGCCAAAGAGAGGCTTTCCTCAGGCTTTAATTGTCTGAAAAGTGGGGTGCCTTTTGCTGTGATTTTGGCACAGTAGGAGTCCCCTCCCTACTGGGTGACCAAGTGAGTGGGGGCAACCATGGTAAGGCAGTTTGAGTCAATATGTTTGGCTGTCAGAGCACTCCCTCAGGCATGGCTAGGATCCCGATGCTAGACCTGCCACTTTTGTGACTTCTTCGTTTAGGCCCTTCTACACAGCCTGCCCGATTTTCAATTGCTGCCCCAGGGGTATTCCTGGGCTACTTTAAAAACAACTCAACACTCAGTACCTTGAAAATCCACACTTTGATTTCACACCTAGAGCAAAAATGCCAATAACCTGCTCCATTTCAACTGAGGAAGGTGGGAATGGACTCACTATTAAAGGAGGCAAATTAAAAGATGAGAATGTAACTCATGAAGGAGATGAACATGAAACACTGGCTAATGAAACTCAGGATGGCAAAATGCAGAAATCATGTTCCACCTCAAGGCTGCTAATTTACTTCTCCTTGATACACTCAGATAGGTTGAGTTCTCTGACTTTAAAAATCCAGATGGAGAGACTTTAGATTTATTTGAGTTACTGGGAATGGTGATTTATTAAAACCACAACTCCTGCTGCTCCTGCTTGTGTAGCAGCATTTCAGGTTTGATACTGTCCAAGTCATTATTTTTGCTTGTCAGAAAGCCATGGTGTTTTACAGACAATTGATCTGTTTCTGATGACTCATTGAAGGAATGAATGACCACGCTCACCACACCAGGAATTTGGAGGCCCGGTGGCAGGGGGGCTGGCAGGGCGGGGAGAGCAGGGGGAGGAGGAAGAGGAGGAGGAGGTGGGGCTACTAACAACTGGATTTTCAGAGGGAGGTCTCCGGTGTACTACCAGGTAACAAGTGGATTAACCAGTTATTGCGCATCAGATGAGCTGTGGTAATCAATCCTGCATTCATGTTAGTCTAGGACAAACTAAACCTAAACACATCAGCTGAATTTTGCTAAGGCCACTGGCATGGCCTTATATCTGCCATTAGAACTCAAATACAACCCCTTATGATCAGTCTGTCTGGTTGTCAGACAGGATACTGACAATCATGCTCAGGCTTAGAAGAAGTTTGAGGGCATGGAACAGGTATCAAATGTGTGATACAGATGAATTAAGGGACGTAACAAATTTAGAATTGCAAGCTAAACCTGCAGTTAAAGAGAGGAGAAGCCATCTCTAAAGGGACAGAAGCAAGATATAAGGATAAATCCATAGGGAATGTCAATCAAATAACAGAACTTGCTTCATGTTCTTACCCTAGGCTGCCCAGAATATGTTAAGAGAATAGAGAACTGTTGGGCTGGAGGTGGGCTGACAGATGTACTTCTAATATTTAAGATGTAGGCACAAATACTTCTAATATTTAAGATGTAGATATATCACTGCTTCAATTATGTCTCATTGGCTGCATGACTTGGAAAGGGAGACCAGATGATGACTTGCAATATGTAGAGCTATTTGTCACTTATGGTATGTTGGAAATAGTAGTTTCTGCAGTTATTGAGAAGGTTCCAAATGCATAAAAAAGTTGCTCTTTGTCCCTCTGATCAAATACAACAACAACAATAATAATAATAATAATAATAATAATAATAATAATAATAATAATAATAATAATAATAAAAAATTTAAATCCCTACTAGATCTTTCTCAATTTCTGCGTAGATTTTCAGGCTCATCTTGACTGAAAACTGATGGGCTTCTTCCTATTGAGTGATCAGTGGTAAGTCTGAGTAACTTATTTAATTTTTTTCATGTATATTAGGAGAATAGGAGAAGAGGAGAGAATGAAAGTAAAGAATCCCTAAGAAAATTCACTGGCCAGTTCCGATTCTGATCACCTGCACAGCACACACAATGCAAAAACAAGACACAACCTCAGCTGGCAGGAAACTCGGCTAGAATTGCCTGTCTTTCATAGCTGTATGCATTATATTGCACAGAGAAGTAAGGATATGAAAAACTAACTTGTCCAAGTAATTTTCCTTGCTTTCTTTATATGAACAAAAGTAGAAAGAGGAAGATTAGAGTGACAAAGAATTTTTTTAATCAGGTGAGCAGAAGATCTTCAGATAGTGTAAATCTGCATTGCTCTGGGGCTGTATGAACATCACGCTAAAATGCTTGATGCCTTGATAGAAGACAAGTAGGAAATGAGATGAAAAGTCTACTGAAAAATCTAAAATATAAATAACACCAAAAAAAAGAAACCACAAGAACCCACAATGCACAAAATTTATAATCAGATGATGTTTAATTCAAACCATCTTGACAATTCGTGTGGAATTTCAGGTCAGTTCAAGACAGAAGTTGAGAAACTAGAATGTAATGCCATTTTTGTACTCTCTGCTTATGCCTCAGTAGGGAACAAAAAGCAGAATTTAGCCTAAGGGGCTAAAACACTATATTTTTCAAATTCAAGCCCTGGTTCTGTTGTTTTTGACAGGGTTTGGGGTGTCTTTTTGGAAGAATGGCAAAAAAAATTCTGATAAAGGAGGACATACACTTGCTTTATTTTCTTTACCTATATGAATCCCAAACAAAGATAGATTGGAACTCTAAGTAACATTTGTGTATTAAAAGAAATTATTCCTGACAATTTTAATGACAAGTTTCAGCTTGATGTGATTTAAAATGGGCAAGTTACAAAGCCCTAAAAAAATGGGGTTTTATAATGGAAATGCTGACAGACCCTTAACTACAGCAGCGTTGCTGGGCGCCACTCTAATAAAAGGTGGCAAGGATCCAGAAGTATTCACAGCTGCATGTCTAAACTTTATTAAGTATCTGACTATAGTTTGCAGGTCCTCGCCAGATCATAACTCACTTAATTCTGACACATTCCAGTTTATAATTAGTGTTGTACTAATATGTTCCTAACTCATACCAGCATATTCCTAATTTTTTTTTCTCCTGTAAAACAAGGCCGTTCCCCAAAACCAAGGATGCACTGACATTGGTGCTTTTTATTAGTGCTTTTTATTTTTTGGTCCTTGGGCTAAGATAATTCATATGTTAAAGGCCAATGTCAGTAAATGAAGCACAATGAACACTGAAACATCTGTAATTCCCAAGGCAGAAGAAAGAAAGCAATTTCCAATTTTTTCTAAGCAAAGTATTTTACTTGCCTTTGCATTCAGTGAGAAAGTAAATTATTCTGAAAGTACATCAGTAATAGTTTGCAATTAGATAATAATTGTATAAGCAAACACAATTATTTCAGTAATTTGCCAAGTAATAAAATAACTGTACTAGTACATTGAAGGTGTAAACATATTTGTTTACATTTACTGTTGGATGTCTGCCACCTGAAAACTGGGACATTTTGGGAAAGCACATATTTCCATAGTTAATGTTTTATGATACCACCAATGTTTGGAACCTGAACCCTTTATATGCAGGATTGATCATTACTGACACTGAAATCCTAGCTTCTTGTTTTCTATGCTCTTGGCAATTCATTTCCAGTGGCTGCCATTCATTTCCAAGGTTCTTCATCTCTCTGGGCATGTATCTGGTCAATGACCTCTGCTAATGGTGGTTTTGGATCAGCCAAGGAAGGTGTACTACTATAGTGTGTAATAGAAATTTCCAAATATTGGTATTCTATTTGAGCACTGTTCTGGAAAGCTTTCTTAGGGTTCTTCTGCTGAGAACTGGAAGGTTCATGGGAGCAGCACTCATGGTGGAGTAGCTATACTCTTATGACATTGAAAGACTCAATTTTCAGTGAGAATTTTTCCCTTCCTTCATAGAGGGACAACACTCTCACTCTCTTTTGGAAGAATAATCTTACTGTTCTTTACAACTAAGATCCTAAGCACAACTCAAAGCAAAAATCTAGTAGGATTTTGCATTCTGGAACTTGAATTAATGAGGAACTGAAATACTAAATAGAAGACTTTTTTATCTATCTATCACCAATCTATCTATCTATCTATCTATCTATCTATCTATCTATCTATCTATCTATCTATCTATCTATCTATCTTTGCCACAGCAACATGATCAGGAATATTCAGTTGCTGATCTGGTAAACAATTCTATTTTATCAAGTGTATCAGTAAAGAATGCAAACAGAGAATTTATACTATGAGATGGATTAAATTATCATTATGGCACTTTGCTTTGATAGTATTAAAAGACAAGACAGAAAATATACTTGCATGGTGATCAGTATTATATTTCCAGTTCATCAAATGCATGATTTGGAGTCTATGAATAAATAATTGTGGAGGTTTCTTTAACACATTGGCTTCCTGACTTTCTGTAAACAGTGTACATTAGCTCCTCAGTTGCTAAAAATTTAGCACTTTTCATTAACTACTTTGTAGAGAGAAACCAAGGTGGACAAAGCCCTCCCATATATAACACAGGGTTTTGTTAAGTTAAAGAACACTAACTTTCTCCTTCATCATCAACTTTATTTCATTAAAAAAGGCTTCAAAAAGGCTTCACATTCACTTGAAATGCTGCCCCCTTTTTTTTTTTTTTCTGATTCAAGGCCACAGGCACAACATGCAGCTGCTTAGCACTCAGCCCAACATAAACCTTATAGCCTTCAATTAAATTACAGACTAATGTTTGACTCAAATTCAAACAAGTATGAACACACATGGAGATGACAACAGGTGATAATTCTGCAATTTTCAGAAGAAAGCAAAGGAAGGAAAGAGTAAAGAAGACAGAAAACTAATGAGATTAAAGAAAAACAGTTTCAGCTCTATCTTTAAAAAGGCTTTTGGCACATATTGTGGAAGAGATGACTTCTATTAATATATTTTCCATATTCCAAATTACTGCTTTTAGAAATTTAAACAACTTGACAAGTCAAAAGTATGTTGCCTACCTGCCCAGTATTTGTACACAGAGGCTTAAGTGTTTGCTGCTGGCAGGGTTCTGTTAACTTCATTTCTACATTACCAAGAATGAAAAAAAATTGTTCTTTTTGGCCTCACAGTTTGTTCAAGAGTCCAACTGCCAATCTACAATCACTAGTCTTAAGGGAGTAAACTAGGGATCTACCATACCTATGGCTGTATCAAGCTTCATGCTGAAAGGAGAGAGAATGATTTCTACTACTGTGCAAATTTCAATGGATCAAGCTCAGAAACATCAGACATGGTGTTTAGGTAAAAATGAATTTTCTTAGAATTTACTAAAAATTATTAATTTCCTTATGAGTTGAAATAGCTTTTGGACGATTTTAAAGCTGTCTTTAAAGAAACTTAGTGCAAGACTCAGACCTGGATCACATCTGAAGTGATCATAGTGAGATCACAAAAGCACTTCAAAAATTGGGCTGTTCAGCCTGGAGAAGAGAAGTCTCTGGAGAGACATTTCAGCAGCCTTTTAGTACCTTAAGTGGGCTTAGAAAAGGAGATAGAGTGACTTTTTATTTGGGCAGATAGTGAAAGGACAAGGGACAATGGTTTTATACAGAAAGAGGGCAGATTTAGATGAGATATTAGGGAGAAATTCTTTACTCAGAGACTGGTGAAACACTGGAACAGGTTGTCCAGAGAAGTTATGGATGCCCCATCTTTGGAAATGTTCAAGGCCAGGCTGGATGAGGCTCTGAGCAATTCAATCTAGTGAGTGACATCCCTGTCCAGGGCAGGGGCAGGGGGGTTGGAACGAGATGGTTTTTATGGTCCCTTACAAATCAAACCACCCTATGATTCTATTATCCTAATAGGCACTTTCTCTCTGTCCACTGCTCTCTCTCAATAGTTGTTCACCATTCTTTTGAGTTCTTTCCATTGGTTTTTATAGCTAGCAATTCTGACTTCATTTCTGAAAGATGTTCAAGGCTCTACATGTTCAAGGCTTTGAACCCTTGATGCACATAATCCAATGTGCATCTCTACAAATAAGATTTAGATTATTTTTTGTGTCTTTGTTTTCTTAATAAAAATTAAGATTCATGGAAAAGCGTTTGAATTTTCAGGAAATACATGTCCTGGAGTTATTAATCTCCTCTGAAATAGAAAATTTACTGCATCTAAGTAGGACTGATTTACTTTAATCACTGGCCTTTGTGTAAAAGGCAGGGAGACATATTGATTGACTAAAAGGCTACTTGGCAATCATTTTGTCTTCAGTCATAGATTAAATTGTTTCACGTGTATCATTTTTCAATCTATCATTATATTTCTCTCTTTCATCTTCCTTTGTCTTTCCTGTTTTCATTTTAATTTTCTGTTGCTGGAGACTTTGAAGGGAGAGCCAAAATGACTATCATCTAGAATTATCAGTTCTGTGAGCAAAAGTACTCTCCCAGCACTTCTTGGTGACTTTTATTTCCTTTTCTGGCACTGAGTTCTCTGCACACACATGCACAATGTGGTGTGTGTCCAAGTCCTCTGCAAGATGAACTCCATGTCTGTGGATGAAAAAGCAGAACTTTCTTCTGCTTTAAATGATCCTGATTTCATGTTTAACTTTTGCCAAGATGATGACACAATAAGCAACTATGCACAGGGAGAGAGTGCAAAAGACTTCAAGACTGATCTTGAAGATGAGGAAAGATCCTTTATTCTTATATTTCATTTAGTCTGAACTCTTTGTTTCAAATAAGGTTGCAAAATTTCTTAATGTTCAAATCATTGTATCTGGTCTGTGCTTGTCTGAACTTTCACTGAATTTTTTCCAGTTCAAGCCAAGAAGAGAGGTCCCAGGGCTGTTATCACAATTGCTGATACTTGATGCTGGATTTGCTGAATCATGAAGGAAAAACCAAGAAGTGAGGAACTCAAGCATTCATTTCTGCAGAGATATCTGTGGCTTGAGTTCACCAAGCCTTTGAATGTGCTGTACCCAATCCTTTTGAAAATACTCGTTTCCAAGGGAAAAGACCAACTTGTGTCCATGTTCATGACATTCTGGAGGAGCAGAGGTGCTGCGTGGAGATGAAAGCAGTAGAACTGAGCTGTGCAGGCAAGGAGAGGTTTAGTCATATTTAAAAACAAAGAAACAGAGGATGAGACAGCTCCATGACAGAAGCAGGCCCTTCACCTGCCTCCTCAGAGCCTCTGCAAACTGTTTCTCTGTGACTGCTTTGTCCTTGCAGGATCATGCAGCTCTCACTCCACCACCACATTCCCATGTCCCGTCATGATGTACTGGGAATGTGTCAGAACTTAAGAGCTGTGGGACCCCACCAGCTCCCAGAGCTCCTAGGGCGGTGCTGCCAGTCATGGCAACCTCTGTCCTAAGTGGGGCCATTTGACCCACCATGCCCATAAACTCCTTCCAGTGCTGCTTCTTTACCACTGCTTTAATGAGAGTGAGTTCAGCTTAAGAAAATATACTGTATTGAATTGTAAAATTTTATTGTGTGCCATGACTAAATAATTTTCAAGCATTAAGTCATGTGGAGTTTTGTCTTCCTGTTTAACACTATTTGTAACCAAAGCCAGCTTTTTATCCAGACCACATGGTGCAATAGTCATAAGAAAAGAAAACCCTCTAAACCTTTGTAATCTAAAATTACACTTGCAAAGCATTATCATATATCTTATTTAAAGTGGGGTAAAATGTTGGGGTTTGGGTTTTTTTAGGCAACTTAAAAATCTTCTATTCATGTATTTTCTGATGCAGCAGAATCCAAGGAGCTGAGAAAGAGCAGATGTTGTCCAAATGGGACTAATTTACTCAGACTGTTATTTTAAAACATAGTGAACGCAAAGACGGCATTTAAAATTGGTCATGCCTCAGGCAATATCTTTTGCTGAAGCTATATTAGCAATTTTGAAACAATAGCAGTCTACAATACGTAGGGTTAAATTTTCCCACCCTCTCAGAGTTGAAGTTCCTCCTGCAGCCAGACAGCTTATGGTTTTGTAATTATATAATTAAGCATTTGTGCACTTTCAGATGCTCTCAACTTCATCTCTGAGCATCAGGCCTACAGCATTCTGAGCAATCCAAGCATGGTCTATTTCATGGTCTGTTTCTTCACCTTATTTCTTCAGTCTGTATAAAGATACATAATCACAGTTGATCTGTGAAGATGTTGATTTTCTTGACATCAAAAGTCATCTTTGCTATTTTTGTCTAAACATTCTGTGAATGTTGAGTTTGTGCTACTGGGGTTAGCAAAATGTTCAAAATACATAGAGAGGCTGTGCCTGCAGCATACTTTCATGTCACATAGAGATATTTGATTCAGCTAATATACTGAACACATCACACCTTAACTATGTATATTTCTCCTCTAACTTTTACTGCAGAGTTTATCAACACATAAAAACGTGTAGAGAGGACTGCTACAACAAAGCAGCTAACAGGAGAAGCGAAGGCACTTGGTTAGGGTGACAGGAGGATGTATTAAGAGCAGCTGCACTTGTACCCACAACATTCATCACACCTTGTCATGGCTGTCTGCAGCCCTAATCACAGAATTACAGAATATTCTGAGGGACCCACAAGGATCATCAAGCCCAGCTCTTAAGGGAGTGGTCCATTTGGGGATGAACCCACAAACCTGGTGTTATCAGCACTGTGGTCTAACCAACTGAACTAATCCCAGTATTTAATGTTGATGTCTGTCCCTCCCTGTGCCACCCCCAGCCCTACCACCCTTCCCACAGCCCTCACTTTCACACAGAGGTTCATGACTTCCATGGGAAGAGAGCAAAGTACAGAGTGGCCACAGGAGTAAGATGCAAAAATGAAAGGATGGGGTTTGATGGGCTGAGTCTGTGGTGGCAGGAAAAGGAGAAATGGCAACATTTGCCAACCCAAGGAGATCCCATCCAGGGCAGCGATCATAGAATTAGCAAAGCCAGCAAGTCCCTTGCAGGAAGCACACAAACCATGTACTTTATGTAGCATTAGGCATCTGACCTAATTACACAGAATTACCCTGTGCCTGGGAAGTGCCTACATCTCTCTCTGTTGACTTTAAGGAATGTGGTGTTGATCCTCTGAATCATACCTAAGTGAGATGTCCAAATTTGATGGTGTGAATAACCCTCTAGGAGTAATAAATAAAACTGTGCCCAGCTTAGTACTGGCAGGAAGTATGTTTTGATAGTAGTCATGTTTACAATTCCCAACTGAATAAGCATTACTCTTAGATTTGACATTGTTATGAGAAGACTTACAGTCTATAATTTCGGTATCTCTTTTTACAAATGCTGTGAAGTTTACATAGCATTTCAACTGGTTCCCTAACTGTTGTGGACAGTAGTATTTGAAATGATGCCTTAAGTTTCAGCTTTAATATTTTTCAGATTCTGTGCTGCTTTAGTGTGTAGTTCTGAGCCTCATATTAAGTGTTGGTAAGCTGTCTTCACAGAGTAGGTAGACAAAACAATTCCTTTTCTAGCTTGGGACCAAGGACAATCAATACAATTTTCAGGCCCAAGAGCATAAACAGTGGTGAATGGAAGAGAGAAAAACAAGGAGGATGGGACTTCATAACCTGTTTATTGGAGAATTAACTCCAATATGTAAATGGACCAAAACTACTCACAGTGTGAGACCCTGTGTCTATTTGTCCATTTTGTGACCATTTTGGGTCCATCTTGGGTGTAGCCCTGGCCGATTCCTGTGCTGCCCAAGGTGTATCCTTTAAGGCACATCCTTTTAATAAGTACCTACTTTATTCTTTAACTCCATCTAGCCTCTCTTCCAGGTCAGCCTCTCAAGGCATCAGCAAGGCCAGAGTTTGGAACAAATGTCTTATTAGGCTGTCCCAACTCCTGCACACCTGGAGTTCAATTCTGATTAAAGATAGTAAATGATTCCATTTTTAACTCTCAGTTTGAAGCAGTGAAAGGTCATCTGACCTTCAGGCAGACGGTTTAGCATTCCCTGAAGGCCAGGCTGCATTACTGCATCTAAGGATAAATATCCCAAATCACTGCTTGGGTCTGAACTTTTTCTTCTACTTGAGCCATGATTATAAAAGATGCAATGTGCTCTTAGTTTTGTGGTCTCCTATGTGATATAGCATTTCCTGAGTTCTTTCCTGGTCACTCCTGTGCACTGCAACTGTGTTGCTTTAAATCCTGGTCTGATCAACTAACTTACCTACAACACTTACTTCTGACGTGACACATGGTGCCAGAAAAAATCAGTTTGGAAGTTGCAGAAAGCATAACTTTAGATACAGCATAACAGCATCTACAGCATAAC